>NW_028274809.1:188225638-188845102 GCF_037043125.1 Eumetopias jubatus | reverse complement strand
GGTTGTAAAATGATTGCGCACAGCCTTGTAACTTTTGTTGGCAGGCTTATGTTTGACTGGCAGGGAGAAGCTGTTCTTATATGTGTTCTTATATCAAGAGAGAACTAAGAGTTTTGTCTCTTCTTCAACCGTACTTACCAAAGTGTTCATTCTGTAATCACACCGACACCCATGGAGCACCCTTCTGTGCAAGGCACGGGGCTGGACGGCTTGGAGTCCAGCAGGAAACATAACAGGCTCTGTCCCAGGGTCCCACTCCAGCTTGAGGAGCAGGAACTGGACCCCCTTGGTGTGCCTCTTTCTCTCAGTGCTGTTTTCCCCACCAAAGGGGAGAGGTTCCATTCACCCATAAAACATGGGTGAATTGTTTTTCTAAATAGGTGAGATTCTTTGGAATTAAAAAAAGTGTGATGATAGGAACGAAAGGAATGGGCAGGCTTGCTAGAAAAGAGACGCCCATTGCTGTGCATGGAGATCTCAACTCCATTCCTTTGCAGCCAGCCCACTCCCCTGTGAGTTACATGTACCTTTCAGCCCTGTGACGTGCCCACTCAGGCAGATGAGCAAATGGATCTGCACACTTCTATCGCGAGAGCCACCTGGAAGTGCCCCTTGAATTTCTTTCTCTATGAAAGCCACTTTTCTCTCGGGAGCCTCACCTATAAATAACAAGAGTTCCACCTTCCTTTATAGACTCTTGCTAAAAGCATGGTTTGGAACAAGACCGTGCAGGTGCAAACAAATCACAGTTGGGAAAGAAGCTCGCCGCGTCTCTTGCCTCCGCGGGTTATGAAATCCCCGTTTCGATAATGGGGCCGGCGTGGATGAGCCAGCACGACAGACAGAGTTGGCCGGAGTGACTCACTTGCTTTCCCACCGCGCCTCCCGGCTCCCCAGCCTTAACTCTTTTCAGTTCCCGAGTTTGGCCTTATCTGGCCACAAACTTCACTTTTCTGAAAGTTTTGAGGGGGGGGGGGGTGCTTAAATCAGTTCCATAAATAAAAACCTCTGTGTTTTGTTTTGAGGTGGGTGGCTGCTTTTTGTTTTTAATTCCACAGCCGGGATCAACTAGTCTCTTTGAACCCGTGCAAAGAAAATGGTGCTGTGTGTCATGTACTGAACGTGTGACTTACAGATGCAGAGCTCTTCTTTTTTTCTTTTATTTTTTATTTTAATTCCAGTATAGTTAACATAACGGTTTCAGGTGTACAATACAGTGATTGAACAGTTCTATTTAGCACTTGGTGCTCATCATGAACAGTGCGTGAAGATACCTGTTTCAACCTCAGCTGGCTTTAGGCTGGCCTGTGAATTGGAAGTTTTTATTACAGCGGAACAGAGAAAACTTAAATAACTTGTGTTATTTTCCTCAACGAAAATGTAAACTATGGGAATATTATCTTTGAGTGTTTTAAAATAAAACTTACTTTAGCCACCACTGTTTGAGCATTATGTCACAAATAAAAAACAAGATTAACATCAAAAGGAGTCAGTTTTCATTCAATTGTGCAGCATTGTAGGCTGTGAAACTTAATATTATTTTGACTCGTGCAGTAATTGTAGAATGACAGGGAAATGGATTAAGTTTAAATACAAGTGCACACAGCAGCTACACACAGACTGTCAAATGCAAGGCGAGGTCATTGGCCAGAGTGAGGCCCCTGGCTCTTCAGATTAGGATTTTATAAATAAAACTTTCCTTTAGACTGTAGTTTACTACTTTTTTCAAGTGTGTGCATAGACAAAGAGGCACAAATACTGTTGCTCCTCACCTTGAAAAGTTGCTAAACTGGTTTGCACACCCATCGGCTCACAGTGCATTTTGAATTTCTGTGCTTCTCATCTTTCTTTTTCTGGAAAAGATTTTGCTTGTCATTGGTGTGAAGCTTGAAATGCACCCCCTCCCCCATACACCCCCTAGTTCTCGGATTTATAACACTTTAATGGTCCCAGATTGTATAGCCTGCTTTTATGCCCCTTTTCTTTTCCTTGAATAAATCAGGTTCATGTTGCAGATATTTGTTTGAGAAAAGTTTTGAAAGAAGGGGCACCTGTGAAAACCAGCGATTGTTCCAGCACCCCATACACTTTCGAATTAAAGCAGAAAATGTCAATTAAAGCCTCCAGTTACTACCTTATTTCTTGAACGTTTAAAGCCACTGAGAAGGTAGTGGTGCGCTGGCTTCAAGTTTTAAGGTAATTACTTGCTACTCCAAGCGGTGGTATCTGGTGACCTAATTCTGTATAAAGCTGACACCCTGTAGCTACGCCCCACTCTCTCTCTCTGGTTTCAGAGAAAGTTTGTGCAGAATCTTGTTCTGATGGGAAAGTGCAAAAGGGGGCAGTAAAGTGCTATCCACAAAAAGGAAACTTTTCCCAAGTATTTCTCAGGGTCTTGATATTGCCTGTGTCTGTTGTGGGCCCTGCTTTCATTTATTCCCTTTCTAACAAACTCTTCTGTTTGGGGCATTTAGAGAGAGAGGCTCTTACTAAGCTGTGCCAGCAATGTAGTATTCGACGGAAGTAATACCCGAGGAGTATCCCTCCTGGTTATGAAATTCACATACGAATTAAGTCCTGCTTCTGCAGTATTTCTGTTCCCCAGTGCACAGGGTGTTTCTGAAAGGAATCGTGGGCTTCTGTGTTCATGCTCTTCTAGTGCCCTAGAGACGTGGAAGGAGGCCCCCAGTGCATGGTGAGGTTCAGGGTCATGGGTCTGGGCTTATCCAGAGCAACCTGCATCTTTTGTCAGGTGACCAGAAAGCCCAACCAGCTGCAGAGTGCTCCTCCTTCAGAATTTTGGACTAATTTACAAATGGACTGCTCTTCTTCCCTGAAGCCTTTGAAATTTAATTAAAGTAAAATAGAAGCATTTTATGGGAAAAGTGCATGTTTTCCAAAATATAGTAAACTCAAAGTGTACGTAATATAGAACTCTGGCCTGCAAATAAGCTTATTCTGTGATAGGACATGATTTTGGGTGCCAACTGCTAGGGTGAACCTCCTCCTAAAGCCGGCATTCAGATCCCCTGAAATGTTAGCCAACTTCCAGATTTTTCCAGTGCAGTGATTAAGCCTAAACTGTATCCATCCTGTATTTTTCATTTATTTTACTAGGGTTTTGTGGACTCAGAAGCTGATTTGTTACGTAGGCCACAGTTCCAACCATAATAACTTTAGTTATTTCAAAGGAAATGCATCAAAAAAGTTAAAACGTCTACAGGTTTTAAATATTTTAAGTGCTGATTTTTAAAACCAGAATTATGAAAGATGGCTCAGGAACATGATATCATTTGTTCTTTGAAACTGCACTGAAAATGATGTTCCATCTGATCACAGAAGCATTTAACGTTTATCGTAGAAAATTCCGAAAAACATGGAAAGCTAAAAATCACGCTGGGTCCACCACCCAGTATCTCAAAGCTGTCTCAGGTAACAGCCCCAAGTTTGATCATCTGTGTATGTTTTCCGTGTTGTCAGAATAAGCAGAATCACATACCACACATTGTATCTATATGTATGTTTTCAATTGAAATTAGCCACGTACTTACAGTAATCGTATACTCTGATGTAACTTGGAGAAGAAAAATAAAAACAATCCTCAGTGAAAAAGGTAGCACCTATGCATTTATGAATCTTATTTTGCTCCACAGTGTGCTCCAGAGGTAGAATATCATGTGTGGGTCCCCTGTCCCCCCAGTTTACATAGTGGCCGGATTGGCACTGGTCCTGTTAATGAGCACCAGGGTCCTGTTCTCAGGTGGATGATAATGCCATCCATTAGCATGCAGAAATACTAGATTTTTAAATTGATTTTTATGTACCTAGTAGTAAATGGAAACGGCTCTGGATCTGAGCTGACACTTTTTAACTTAGGAGCACTGTCATTGTGTCTGGTTAAAGGGGGGTTTGCCTGACTGGGTCATTTGTTTAGACATAGACATTGGTCATTCCTGTCTGTGTCTTCTTCTGACCTCCGTTATTCTCTGTCAGCTTGCTACTTCGCATTCGGGTACCGCTTACTGAGTTGCTCTTGTGTATATGGTGGTCTGGCATATCCTTCAATCATTTACCTCCATATTTTCCTTCCCTTGGGAGAACCAGGCCTCCTGTTTTTCCGTGTATGTTTTCACAGACTCTGTCAGCATCAACGGAGCACCTCAGCGATTTGGCCTTTCTTCTAGGCTAATTTTGGACGACTTTGAAGAAAAGCATGAGAAGTCACTGAATGTTTGTCCTGAGCTGTAGGTGTCCCAATCAGGGACAAATGCAGGAGCGGGTAGGGGAGAAAATGGGCCATTTGTGGTGGGGTTGGGAGTGCAGCTATGGGTCCCCCCTACACAGCGATCCCTAAACTAATCTCAGCTGCCGGCTTCCCGGGGACCCTCCTCCTCCATCTGGCCAGGGTAAGAAGTTGATGGGGCACCCACTGCCCCCATCTGATTTCTCAAGCACCCCCAAGACCTGGTAATGCAATACTAGTCAACAGAGGAATCCAGACCTGAGATCACATGTGTGATGTTCTGGTCTGTCAGAGAAAATTGTGTGTCGTGACCCCTGAGCTCTTAAGTAGCTTTAAATGCATTGCGCTAGGGTTTTTTTTGTTTTTTTGTTTGTTTGTTTTTTGTTTTTTGTTTTTTGTTTTAAAGCATGGATTCCTAGTGTGGATTAAAACATTACAGAATATCATGTCGCATGAGGACTGTATTATAAATAGTTTCTACAATAATGAATATGATGTTGAAATGTCTAAGTTAGATTATTAGAGATCTAATTTAGATTACTAAATATTAATGTCTAATTTAGGTTATTAGATCGATTCAGAGTATTCCCTGTGGGAAGTATTAGAGTCTGGTGTGGTGAATAACTTTTTTTTAAAAAACTTGGATTACATTTGATAGGTAATCAGAAGATAAAAACTTTCTGGTATCAGATCATTTCATTTCAGGCAGGTTAACTCTTTTATTCCGTATTGTCTCCATATTTGATTCAGAGTCATCACATCTATTGTCTTGCTTGGAAGTGACTCATTGGGGAAAACCATAGGAGTTGCCTGTTTGTGCTCAGCAGGCACCCTCTCTTACCATTCTTGGGTCGGGGGGTGGGGGGGACCTGCAGTGAGCAGCACAGACCCAGCCCTGACTTCGAGGAAGCAGCCCTGAGCCAAAGTCTCCTGATGGAAAGATTCTCCCTCCCAGGACGGCAGCAGGTGACTGACTGCTCTGCCCTTCAGTAGCCTGGCTCAGAAAGGAAAGTGGCCTGGCTTTGTTCTCTGTCCTCTATAGGACATGAAGCACTGTAGGCCTTCTTTGGTTTTTGTTTTGGATTAGACACCAGCAGACTTTATGAAATGATGCCTATCACTACTCTTTGTTTGGGTAGAGTTTCACAAAAACAACCTCACCTGTGTAGTATGGGTTGTAACTCTGTGCTCCTTTTGGTTAGAAGATAAATGTTATTTCATCACATGGAAAGAAATCTGTATTTGACCTCCACCGTGGATAGCCAGGTTAGAAATTTTAAATGAGCCAGTGGTTACCACTGTAATTCTCCCTCTGTGTTTTTTGGGTTTTTTGTTTGTTTTTTTGAATACTTCCTAAATCAAAACAGGATTAAGTAAATTACTAAATATTACAAAATATTCAAGGCATAGTTCTACTGGGTAGTCTGACTTATTAAGGTCTCTCAGTAATCTTGAGGTAATAGAATCCCAATATAAAGGACCTAGCTTCAAAAACAGTTAGGATTTTGTCTTGTGTTTTTAAGTCTGTGGTTACTGACTTGCTTTTAACATATGGGACGCATTGCTTTCCCCTCGAAAGTGGTGTTATTAAGAAATTCACCCTGTTTTATTTTCATTTACATTTTGAATTCTCATAAATTGTCAGGAGACCATCCGTAGTACTATAATTAAAACACCGATTTCACATAGTTGGCCAGTTTCTTCCTCACCTATTGGTTCTCAGCCTTCCTGGGGCAAGGTGGGGTTACCAGATGGCCGCCTTTGTGTGAGCCGTGGTCTCAGGTGACTACTTCTGGAGCAGCCTCCGCTGTAGGCACATGCTTGGTGTGGAATTAGACTCCACGGGACGATTGCAAGCCTGCATGGCCATTCACTTTCTCTTCGTTTTCCTTAACTTCGTGGCTTATCTATGCAAAGCTCAATTTAGAAAAAAATTGCATTTCACAAAACCAGATTTATGCTCTAATGTGATGCAGTGAGAACTGAAAAGTGTGCAAAGAAAGGGGGCTTTTCCTGTCGTGTCTCCTGTTTGGCACAGCGGGGCTTCATCTGTTTTGCATGTTTCGTACGTGTGCAGTGATTAAATCAAGACAATGTGGTGGAAGGGGCTTCGATCAGCGCTTAGCTGAGAGTACGTTCTCAAAAGCAGCCTTGCGTTTGTTATTATTGGTTCTGGAGGGGCTAACTGCCTTGCATTTTAGATAGGAAGGGATTGTGGAAGACTGCCGTACTCCCAGATCCTTCCAGAGAATGGGTCAAAAGCTCTGTCTGCACTGCTCCTTGCTCTCCAGAAACACCCATCATGCCTGCAATGATGTCTTAGAAATCTCATCCCTGCTCCCCCAGCACACCCCTGTCTTCCCAACACTAGGTGGTCCTGTCTACAGAATTCGTCCATGCCTATAATCTGCAAATAGTCTATGACACGTAATTTGACTTAAATTTATTGGTGTATATCTTCCCTTCCATTTGTTCTTTCATATTTTTTCAATGAGTACATTATTTATTGAGCATTTACCATATGTCAGCCCTTGGGCATTCAGCATTGAACTAGACACATGGGATCTGCCTGCCCTCAGGGAGCTAGACAGTACACTTCTGACCACAAGCCCTTTACGCTTCTGTCACTCAGAGCGTCTGCCACAAAATAGGTTTGCTTTAGTTACTATACTCTCTTGACTCTCTTTTTGCTCTCATGTTGCCTTAGAAACAGGGTTCCTGGGGAGCAAAGGGGTTTTGGGGGCTTGACTGTGCACAGTGGTAATGTAGGCAAGAAATTCATGATTCAGGCTCTCCGCTCAGCCACACTCTTTATCCGCTGAGAAACTATAATCTCATCAATTGAATGACTGGTGTGCTAACCAGTTTACATATGCGTGTTTGTTTATATATATTATATATTTTTATATGCATTATATGTAAATCATATTGTATATATGTAAACCAGGTTACATATAAATATGTATATATATATCTTTTGTGTGTATATACATATATATGCTTAAGTAAACCTTTAAAGCACTCAAGTGCTGGGTCTTTTTTTAAGGAATTCTTGAAACAATTATTTTTTCAGGGAAAAGGATCAAATCCTTGCCTTACTCTTTGCCAAAATGTATTCTGAAAAGCAAACAGACACTTCTTGAGGCATTTGGAATAGTGAGTTTTTATGAGCATATCAAATATGCTTATTGAAATTCGAGATTTCTCCTCTTCCCTCTCATTTTGCTAAGCCATCCCTTGGCTTACCCTCCCCATCCATCACTCCCCCATCCCTGACAGTTACCACTTTTTACATGATTTGTGCCTTCTGAAAGTATAGTCTAAAACATGGTGGTCCTCCTAGCCAGACTGGCCCATGTGTGGGAGGTTCCTGACCTCAGCCCTGTCAGCAGTGGCAGCAGAAGCTGTTACTCAGATTTGGTGAGTGAAGAGACAGTCATAAGCAGTTGTTTACACGGCGGGGTGGAAATCTCCCATGATCCTTTGGTTAAGCGGCCGGGGCCGGGGGGGGGGTGGGGGAGGGGGGGACAAGACAAAAACCCTCTCATGAAGGAAACAGGATCTAGGGAGCATTTTGAATGAAGAAAGAGCTTAGTGAGCCAGACACATGGGGTGTGATGTGGGAGAGTTCTGAGATACGCAGACATCGTCCGCGGCTGAGAGGGAGTGGGCAGGTCCGATGCATTACCTTAAGGAAATTGACTGGATGCACAAGAAAATGGGTCCATCTGGCAGCTAAGGATCCTGATCTCTAGTGCCTGGGCAAGCCCCTGGAGAAATGGTCCAAAGTAAAAGTTGGTGCTTGTGAAGACCAGAGCTTTGAGAGGAGGCAGACACAGGCCTGCAGGCTGCAGACCTCAGCTGTGGTTTAGGAACACTTCTGACACGGCTAATGCGCGCTGCTTGCTCTGTACCAGCTCCCAAAGGAGCAGACTTAGGATCGAAAATGTGTGGCATAGGGTGGGCCCCCCAGGCAGGAATTGGCCTCTGGTTCTTGGAGGCAGAGAAGATTTCCTGAGACGGTCAAGGAATAAAACATGAGGAAAAGGTTGTATTAGGAAGGTGAGCAGTGTAATAGTCACCACACTTCCTTCATACCGACCGCCAGGCATCCTGCCCCCACTTCTTAACCCAAAGGACACATAGAATTACTCTGAGGGGCAGGAGTGAAGGCGACAAAGCTTCATCCACAGACATTCTGATTCAGCCCTTCAGTCTATTCCCCAGAACCCAGAGTTGTGTTTTACCTGCAAGAAAGACAGAATTGCCTACAGAGACTATGCTGGCACTCGGGAGGTGGAGGCTGGGGGTTGAATTTTCAAAGCATCTCCCCAGAAAATTGTATGAATGGCCAAGAAAGTCACAGAGAGGCTCTCACTAGGGGTGGTCTTCATTTGTCAAAAGTTTTAGAAAAGACTTGAAGGGTGCACACTTGACTGAAATTTGTCATTGTTATAAAAAAATTCATTTTGAGAAATATTTTGTTAAATGATTCTTGTTCACTTTTCTTTCCTTCCCTTCTTTCTTTCTTTCTGTCTGTCTGTCAATGAAATGTCTTATGTCCTTGCTAAAGGAGCTCAGGGAAAAAAAGCGGGGGGACCACACTCTCTGGGATTATAAATGACACATTCCCAAAGAAGAAGACAAACCACTGTGCAGCATGCATTTTTTTCTGCCATAAAGAGTATTGGTTTTTAATATAAATCTGTACTATAATTTGTTATGTTCTGTGATGGTTCATAACAACCTCCTGCACTTTTCAGAAAATTAATACCATTCATTAGCATAAATCACAACCCGTTTCCTCAGTCTGTGCTTGAAATTGGGGGTGCCCCATCATCCAGGAGCTCCCTTGCTCGCTCTCTCAGTGAATTATGACCCATTAATTGTCATGGCTGGTGGGCTTCCCTGGTTAAATAAAGGATTGGATTGGAAGGATTCAGATGTGATGCTTTGTTCTTGGGCTTTAATATTTTAATGAGCCTGCAGGCTTGGCTGCTTACCGAGGGAGGGAGGAACGAGATGGGGTTTCTGAGTGTGCTGTTAGTGTTAGCACTTGTAGATGGATGTTCATTAGAAAGCTCTTGTTTCAGTTTCTCAGAGAAACTCTCCATTAAGAAAGATCTTTCAGCAGCATGGCAAGCCAAGAAGGAGAAAAGAGAGGAGGGAAGCTTTTAGCTGTAAGCGTTAAGGGGATATTGTATCAGTTGTCTTAGTTCTAAAGATTTGCTTCTAAGAATTAATTGGAGTAAATACATCTCAAGGCAGAAAAAAAGGTTTGTGGAGCTGGGACAGTAGTTGCTGTCCTTGCACTATGGGGACTCTTCATCTTGCAGCTGAATCAATACGACAGGGAATTATTTCTGGTTATCTTTTATGGGTTTGTAAGACATTTCTTTTGTTCAGTGTAATAAAAAACCCATTGTCTGATCAGTGACTGACTAATTATGATAAGTAATTTGAAACATTCTTGATGAAACTTGCCTGTTAATTAACATCAACAGCAAATGGAAACTAACAGGACAACAAAGTATTAGCACACCCACTCTTCTCTGGAATTGACGCCATATTTCTATGGCATGCCCAATAAACCAAAGCTGCCGATGGTTAAAAAAAAAAAAAAAAAAAACAGGTGTGAAGGTCTGACTCACCACCTAGGAAAAGTTATTGTGAAGTTATACAAAGGAGTACTGAAATATTACAAGTGAGGGGGTGGTAGAATGGAGTGTCAGGAGGTTGACTGATCCTGTTGCATAGAGTAAGGAGAGCGGTTTCTTTCTTTCTTTTTTCTTTTTTCTTTAAAGCTTAGTTCCCAAATACATTCATCCCATCTTGATCTGAACTAAGATACTTTTGACAAATACAAATGTGGATTTATATAGTTGTACTTTGGAATTATTGACATTGGCTATATTGTAATTATCATTGATATTGTTAATTTTTATCAACTCAATGGCTTTTTTTTTTTTATTTTATGCTTTTTAGATTTCTACCTGGACAAGGACTGGTACTATACCCACAGATAGGAGACAAATTGGATATTATTTGCCCCAAAGTGGACTCTAAAACTGTTGGCCAGTATGAATATTATAAAGTTTATATGGTTGATAAAGACCAAGCAGACCGATGCACTATTAAGAAGGAAAATACCCCTCTTCTCAACTGTGCCAGACCAGACCAAGATGTAAAATTCACTATCAAGTTTCAAGAGTTCAGCCCTAACCTCTGGGGTCTAGAATTTCAGAAGAACAGAGATTATTACATTATATGTAAGTATAATTCTATTCATTTATCTTGTAGAAATTAGAATAAGCTAAATAGGTTTGTATCAATTTTTTAAATTATTACTGTGGCGAATAATTTGGTGAGAGTCTTTGCTGAAAATTGTCCTTTTTTTTTAAGAAACCTTAATTGAATGAGGGACCCTGTACCAATAGTACTCGGTAATATAAATACCCAAAGAGGAAAGAGCCTCCTAGAGTTTTTATAGTATTGAAATAAATGGATATTTATGAATATACTCAGCATCTCTACTGACAAAAACATTTTTAAGCACCATTGGTGAGATCTCATAGGTAAATCTTGTGCGATGACTTCTCTCTTCACCCATCCATCTATCCATCCATCCATATGTTCACTCACGCATTTAGTAATTTAGTATTTACTTTATGCCAGAAACCATAAGTGCTAGGGATTCAACAGTGAACAAGGGGGTGTAATGGTACCCTTTCCTTGAGGAGCTCATAGATTCAGAGGATGGGGGGTTACAGGCAATCCAGAATTACACATTGCGTGTTAAAACCAGATTTAGAAGAATAAGACAGAAAACCTGGATTTGTTCAGTGAATTACCTTTTTCTTCCATCTACATGATAATATGACACATTGTTGCAGGAAACAGGTACTAGATATCCTTCGGGTCACATCTGAGTTACTGCTCCCTTCAGAAGGCTGTGAAGGCAAAGGGTGCTCGCATCCAAGCACATGCCCATTAGGAGCAAACAGTATGTGGGCACAAAGGTAGGATTGTTCCAGGCCCAGGGTTTTGTCAGAGTGCAGTCTGAGTGATTATATCACTCAAGCAATGAAATATTTTTTCTTAGTTCCTTTGGTGTAAAACTATGCCCATAACTGGGCTGGAGTGTGCATGCGTTTGTTACCACGGGCTTCAGTTCGTCAGCAGATGCAGAACTGCTCTCTCCTGGTGATCCAATCCCATCTCTTGGTGATCCATGGAAATGGCTCTCCCATCTCTTGGTGATCCAGTGGAAATGGCTTTCTCAGCCTTCTGGCCGCTCTTGAGAGTGCAAAGTCAGGAATTCACCGAATACTTATTTAGTACTCAATTATATACTGTTTTTACTACATTAGTCATTAAAACAAAGATGGTCATAGCTGTCTAATTATCTCGTCCTTGCTGCAAACCTGAAACACCAGGGACTGAAAACCTGTTTTGAAGCCAACTTGACACAGAGTGGCTTAGCAAGAGTCAGTACCACAGAGAAAGGGAAAGTGGTAAATTATAGATTTAAAGGACTAATTATCATAAAATGAAAATAAGAGCATTCTGAGGGATGAAACAAGGAGGCAGGGTGGTAAAGTATACAAAATGATGAGAAATCTTTGAAAATAGAAAATAGTTATTAGGTGAAATCAATGGAGCTATTAGAAGCCTAGTGGTTTGCTTATTTATTTATTTTAAAGACCTTTTAAGCAAGACTGTTTGCCAAGGACACTAACGTGTAGTGCAGGGACCTGATGAATTCCCACAGAAGGCTGTGCCCCCCTGGGTAGGTGGGGGAGAGCACGCACAGTGCCTGAGGGGGGCGCTCTAGAGCACCTACTGCACCTGCCCTGCTCAGTCTGTCCCTAGAACCGTGTGTACCGCCCAAGTCCACGAGCCGGCTCCTCCCTGGAGATAAGCCCCCAGACCCAGATTCTGTCCTCTTATTTTCATTTATGACTTCACTTCATGAAGATGGCTTTGTACAATCTGCGTCCCCCCTGAGCGCAAGCAGGGTTTCAGGAAGCATGGTGGGTTGAGCCTGCGGTCTGAGGTAGGATACAGGAATGCAAACGCTCTGCACTTGATAGCAACACCTTTGTGTGTAACAGAGTGAGCATTTAGCAACTACATGGCATCCATACGTGACAGGTGCGTATTTAGAAGCATGATTTAATTTATAGTTATAATACTAATCTATACAGTACTGGCATCTCTTAAAAAAACTCATTATTAGTTTCAGTAACAGGTAGCCGAGCTCCCTTGGCCTCCAGAACTCGTCTCAGAGTGGCGATTTACTGTGTAAAACCTCGTGGTAGCCTGGGATAAAAGACTCTTTCTTAAAATAGAGCTAAAGGTTTCGAGTGTGAAGCAGTGAGAGGCTGTTGGAACACTGCTGGCCGGGTGAGTGTCCAGGGCTCCGAGGCTGGCCAGGAACCAGGGACACTGTCACCAGACCCCTGAGCAATTCTGTCGCATCACAGACATGGGAAGACACTGCAGAAACCTCGGAAAAGCCAGAAGCTCATTCCTCACGCCCGCCCCCGGCCAGCAGCGCTCATTAATAGACAGCTTTCCCTCGAAAGAAGACAGACGAGCAGAACACATTTTAAAATAGTTTAAAAAGTGAATGCTGACTTTCCATTCTTGCTTCTTCGAGAATTCCAAGATTTTTAAAAGTCGCCGATTTCCACATCACACGATCACTCACATACACCCCAGAGTCACACTTGACTTGAAAGAGTACCATTCAAGATGGCGTAACGGAGAGCTCTCAGATTCACAAATGTATTTTGAACACCTCAGGTCCTCAGTTCACTTTGAGACCGTTAATAATGTTGGTTTGGGAGATGCGGCAGTACGGCGTGGATCCAACTCCGAATCTCCATTGTCTAAGCACCTTCAGTGCTAAGAGTATGGGTATCAACATCGTCATCACTGTGTGCTGGTTCCTTGTCACGGGCAGGAACCAGAGAAGTGATGGTGTGGAGTAGTGCTACCTGCCCCCAAGGGGAACAGTCCAGTTTGTCAGTGGACGGCCCAGGTGTTGGATAATTCCCCAGGTAAACTGATTCCAGGAGCACTGGGCTAGCAGCCCGGAGACCTCGGGTCTAGTCCCGTTGCCTGTGCTTAAGGAGAAAGTCACTTTATCTCTTTGAATTTTGACTTCTAGAAAGTTCTTTTATCATTGCTGTTGTTACGGCCAGTGATGGTGGTCTGCAGTTCCAAACCATTTCATGGTTGGATATATACATCCCGTGTAGGATTTCTGGTTAGTGTGTCTCTTCTCCAATTGAAATGGGTGGGATCTGCTATGAATTCTCCAAAGACGTTTAATTTGATTTACAGTGTTACCAGATTTTTAGAATATAGTCATCGGACTTTGGAGTTTTGGAAGTAAATATTAACTTTTAATTGCAAGTGTATTTTTAAACCTACCAAGTACCCACTAAATTCCCTTAGGAAATGACATGACAAAATGATACGCTTCCTCATTAGTTCTTCTCGTAGATGATTATTTGCTTTGACATGTGGCAAAATGATATATGTGGGTTTCCTTAATGTTTAGAATTGACTTTTTCAAGTGACCTATTTCAGTAATTAGCCTTAGGCCTGATTTGCAACATCAAATCTCCTAATCTTAAATGATCCAAAAGTAAGGATGTTTGTTAGTGCCATTTGGTCTGAAAAAGCCCCTCTGTTCTTTATGACATTCAGATTCTTAATTGCCTTAAAAGCATAGTAAGCATTGTATATAACCTATAGTTATGTTTATAGTCTTTAAAAGTTTTTAAAGTTGATGAAAATAACTATCTGTTCTCAAGTCCCCATTTTCAAAGGAAGCTCTATCTCAGTAAACACTCTAGTTAATAGGAGGAGAGCATTCCTGTGTTCTCAGCCTTCATCCGTATTTGTGTCATTGACTTTTCTTGTAGACACTTTCTGTGCGTGGTTTACAATTTCTTTGAGAGACGATCACCCAGTGGTGAATGAGTCAGCAATTTTGGCATGTTGGCCCTTTGCAACGTCCAGCCTTATGAAGGTTCTGTAGGTTGGTTATCCAACCTCAGCATGGAAGCTTGCAAAATACCTACAAAGAAGTTTTCATCACTCTACCAAAATTATGTGAGTCAGAGATGGATGAAAAATGAGTGCCATTGTTTTGATACTTTTCAAGTGAACAGTGGCCACAGCAGAGCTGTGTGACAGAGAAGGCCATGGGCACAAGGCCCCTCCCAGTGTAGCCTCATGTAACTTTTACGATGTTTTACCTCAGATCCATAGCCAAGACTTGGACTTGTGGAATGGTCTGAAAGTCATCATTTCTAACAATTGTTTGATTAAAGGTTGTCCTTTTATGTACACCCTGCCGTATGCACAGTGGGCCTTTCCAAGCTGCCCGTCCCTTTCTTGGTCTTGGGAAAGTCTTCCTTGAGGAGTAGTCAATGAGTTTGACTGAGTCACGATTTCCTAGGCCGTTGGTTTAGTTCTCTAAAGCAATTTTTTAAAAAAATCAGACCACATGAAATTGGAAGCCTCCACAGTCAGCTTTGCTTTGCTGTTTCTTAGGCATAACCTTCACTTCTGAGCAAATTGCAAAATAAATTAAAATGCTTGCATACAAATATAACAAAATACTATTCTTCAAGAATCAAAACAGAGGAACCACAGATTCCATTTCCTGCATTTTTGTTAAATATATATGTATATACATATATATTTTTAAATTTATTTACTTAGGTGTGTTTTCCTTTTGGGTTTGTTTTCCTTTTGTGTTTCCAATTTACTTATTTCAGGAAGTAAGTATGATAACTGGCATGAAATATAGTGGATGTACCTTAACCTCTCCTCAGCAAAATAGTTGTGGGAGCTTTTGAATATCCTTTCACATGTAGGTTTCTTTTCAGATATATAAGAATGTGTGTCCTGTGTAATGATTATGGGTTTTCTGTCATGAATTAATTTGTGTGCTACATTTCCCTTAAGTTTAGTGATAGGACAGTATCAGCCTGTCACTTCTGTCTCTGACTTTGGGGTGAGGATTTATGTTTTAGACCTTGTATAGAATTGCCAAATTCCAGCATTTAAACACATTTTTATTTCTAACCTACAACTGTCATCTTTGTAATGGAATGTCCATCAGATTCTTGGGTGTCTGGAGGATTATCTACACACACCACTTGGGGTGACAGATGAGTGTGGTAGGTGGGAGTCTGGAGTCAGACAGACCAGGGTTCTTGAATGCCCTTCAACAAGTAACTTCCCCAGCCTCTGTCTTGAGCTCTTCATCTGTGAACTGGGCATAGTATCAGTATCAGCTTTGCAGGTTGATAGAGTTTAAATGGGTGTTACGTGTCAAGTGCTCATTTCCAAGGTTGGCTCCTAATAAGTACAACGAAGGGGTCCCCTTGGAGCAGAACGTGTGAGGCGGAAGACCAAGGGCAAAGCGATGCCTTCCTACAAGCTAGCGGGCGGGGAAGATGTACTCACAAAGTGTAATGTATTTGCACACCATCCCTAAAATGAAACTCCAGAGAGTTTACAAGTTTCAGTAATGCTGCATAACTTAATTATAAGATCTCTGCTCTTTGTCTTCTTGGAGTGTTATAAAAGTTCTTTTGTCCTTAGGCTTTCTTTACCAAGAAACATGCATTTATGTATCTTTTTGTTGGTGGAATTGCCCGAGCTTGTTAGCAGATCCTCTGTAAGACCCAAAAGAGACAGACCGGGAGGAGTGTTCTGTACATATAATCATTTCCCCACTTGTCATTTCACCAACCTTGCCAGAGCTTTTTCTCAGTTCCCCCGCACACAAAGGAAACACTGTATTTTTATTGATAATTTCAGCAGCATCCTAATGTAGTGTAAGTATTCTCCTAGAGAAAAGAAAAAGTGTGTCAGGGTCGCCTTGTCACTGAGACTAGCTGGGAAAGAACGTTTCATTAGTCTGATAATTAGAAGTGGTGTTTCTATTATTTTTTAACATAATGTGAAATCCTCCTCTGACGATACTGAAGGCTCTTTCAGAGTGTATCAGTAAGACTCCTGGTTCAATTTCATAATGAATAAAACTTACATTCTTTACACTTAAGTTACAAAGTCTCAGCTTCTGCTTAACTGGCGATTGGACTGAGAAACTTCTGGCTCTGTCCACATCCAGTGGTGTCACCTGGGCAGTAGTGAGAATCCTGTGAACACTCTTCCTTATTCCCAAAAGTCACCAAGGAAAGAATAAGATGACTGATTCCTTAAAAAAGGAGTTCTTTACAGATTGCCCAGAGTAAAACTGCCTTTACAGTTTCATAAAATACATGTTAATATCTCTAGTGCCTGTATTTACTTAGCCTTATAAATAATCAAATAATACTAGAGACTGAGCGAGAGTGAGTTTCTTTCTTAATAGCCTTTAAATATTCACCTTGAAGATCAACACTTAAAGCAAAATAAAGCACTTTAAAAAAAAATAGCCAAGAGGCATAGACAGACATAAAAAGATCACTTTGAGTAAACTTATTTATGTAGTTCTTAAGAGTCACACATTTGTTCCTAAAATTCTGAGATTCCAGACTAGGTGTTTGATCACTTAAAAAGGGAAGTGTTATGGCCTCACATACTCTGTGTCACTTTGCAGTCTCAAAAACAGGTGGTAGAGAAATTTGTATCACTCTGAGAACAGGAGAACTTAGAAAGTCTGAGTAGTTCCTAAATGGTACATGTACGGTTCACCCTGCCATGAAACACAAGAGTCAAGACTCCAGCCAGGGCTAGGGGACCCTTAGACCAGCATCTTCAGCCTGTGATGGTGCCCCTGGGTCAGCAAGCATACAGAGGCATACCTCGTGAGACAAAAGGTCGTGTACATACGTGTTCGTCCCATGCGTGGTGTAGTAAAGGGAGTGTGCATACATGCATGCCTCACCCACTTCCACAGTGACAGTGTAGACTCTTACGTGTACACACAGAACATACGTAGCAGTATGAAGAAGCTCACACAGGTCAGACACCTAATGATCTCTGGGCTTGTCCAAACGTGTTGGGCCAGCGCCCTGTTTTATATCGTGTAACCTAGAACTGACTTCAGTCGTAGTCCCCAGAGCTGAATTCAGAAAATCCTACAGGAGCAGGTGGAAGGGAGAAAGGGTCAGCAGGGAAGGGGGCTGTAATAGCAGCATGTCAGGTCTTTCACATTTCCTCTTTATTTTTAGATCTTTTCATCAATGCTGTGTCTTACTAAGACATGCTACTGTGCAGTTTTAAAAAGTTATCAAGTCCTTCAAGCCCCTCAACGGGAAGTTGCTAATAGTAAAATTATCAAAATGTTCAATTTTTCAAATATACAAACTGAGACAATGAGACTTCAGATTTCCTTAGTCAAATACAAGTGCTACGGTTGAGGTGGATGGATGGATGGGCGGATGGATAGGCGGATGGATGGACAGACGGATGGATGGGTGGGTGGGCGGGCAGCACGTTGGGCACGAGCATGATTGATGACGTTGCAGGGGGGCCCAGGCTGTGTGTTACTAACAAGAGTTCTGCTTTGAAAATGGCTTTTTGCATTAGTGATGTAGCCCCGGTTTCATCGTTTCTGAGGTTCAACAAGGAGATGAAGGTATTCTTTTATTGAAGCAAACATGTGGAAAATTGCTCTGGATTCCTAGAGAATAGAACATGTCCCCTGAATGGAATAAGGTTCATGTGTAGGGCACATTCAGACAGGACACTTTATTGGGGTTACCACTGGTCTCTGGATGGTCAAAGCAAATAACATCACGTCCATCTAAACTCTCATGCCGTGGACAGTGGCGCATTTTCTCCTCTGCAGTGTTCTATGCGAAACTGTCAGCAAACATTAATTCAGTCACTAGTGAAGTCTTACCACCCAGAGATGAACTCAGCCTCAGATGGGTATTTTCCACTTCAGTGCTGCAGATGCCCAATTACTGGACCATTAATATCATTGCATGCGATTAGTGACAGTAGAATGAGCAAGAAGTTATGGGATGGGCGCCCTCCCCGCCATGAACTTTTTACTCCAACCCTTTGCTATCTAGGCATTTCCATATCTCCGCACGGATATTTTAATAATTAAGACTTAAAAAGCCAGGAGTGGGCAGTGGATCGTGTGCTAGAAATAATTCACTCCAGCACATGCTTCTTCATGGTTCAGAATGTTACCATGAGATATTATCACTGTCTCTTGACCAGGAAGCCTCAGTTTTACAAATCTGAATGTTTAAGTAAGGCTAATATAGACAATAGGGAATAACGTTTTATCTTTAGACCTCTTACATCATTCTTGCTGTGATTTTTTTTTTTTTTAACATGAGTTTGGTCATTGTATCGAAGTCATCTAGCCACCTATTTTTAAAACCTAATTCCTTTTAGTAGATTTTGGCCCATATTGAGGTTGACTCTCATGCCGAAAGGTAATTGTTCTTTTACTGTTGACTATCGCATGGTCAGGATGTTAATTTTGTCTGAATTGCTGTAACAATAAGATAAATTCCCTTAAAGCATACTAGATGAAAACTTTTTTTAATGAGATCTTTTTGCAATTTTTTTTTTTACCTACTGGAAGATTCCACCTGCATAAATCATCCTAACTTTTAGCCATAAAATCTTAGAAACGAGTGTTTTCCCTCAACAGAATTCCTTAGGAATCAAGACACTAAGGCTTTGCAAGCAGTATTTTCAGGGGAAACAGAGGAAACCACTCCGTAATCAATCTCATGTGGTTAGCATGCCTCTAGTGAAAGAAAAAAGGGGCTGGTCATTTATTGCTAGGACTGTTTGATCTTTCTCTGAAAAATGTCACTGCACTGCTAGAGCCTGGAGGGTAGATCTTTCATTGACATGTATTCCCTGTGTGTACACGTGCATGCTCATGCACGCACACCCACACGCACATGCATGCACACACAGTCAACGCTTCTTACCCCATCCTTTTCAGCCTGGTTGTATGTAATCAGTGATCCTTCAGGACTGTGTTTCAAAGGTAACTATGGTTCTTAGCATCTTTAATGATTGTCACGAACTGCATCTTTGTGTACAGTTCTTGATGGCTATAAGATTTTATGAGTAAGCAGTGATAGAATTTTTATGCTCTAGATGTGGTGACTGTTACTTTATATTGTTACTGTTCTCTCAGTAGGTTGACCTCCCTCAATGTTCAAGTCTCATGGGATCTATGAAATAGGAGATAGAGTGAATATACTGGCACTTCTGCATAGTATCCTGTTGTCTCCCGCTGCCTTCCCCCAAATTAACATAAAGTGGCAGAGTAATATGTGTCATTAGATCTTTCAGTAAATGCACAAAGACAGTTGGCCAAACTGCTTCAGGGTTGTTACACCTCCTCTTATTTCTGAGCTGTCAGTGGAATATCCTATCAGTGTTCATGATGAACCTTTGAAACTGAGGAAATTAAATTACACTCTTTTATTCAAGAGCATCCATTTATATTTGATACCTGGTATCTTTACTCACATTTTAATACTAGAATGCAACTAGAAAGATACTAGTATCTTTACTCACATTTTAATACTAGAATGTAACTAATTTAGAAGGTCTAAATTGTAACTCCATTTTTAAATTCATTTTTCCAAATCGTTCTGTCTAGCAGAGAAACTAATTGTGTTGTGTAGAAGTCACTGGGGCTACGCCAGTTATTAATTCTTAATGCATGATTTACTGCTTTAAAATTTCAAAACACAACCATAGTGATGTGGTTTTAATTCAAGTGATTCTTCTTATCATACTGGAACAATGTTTCCTTAGGTGAGAAACACACACACTCTACCTCACTAGTCCCTTATACAGTGTTTAAACTGTGACCTATTCCCCACACACTGAAATCAGTTAATCAAATGCCAGCAAGAGCTATCTTGTCAAATAGGGATTAAAACAAAACAAAACAAAAACAAAACCTTTTTGTGAATCTATATTTCACTTTGAAAATATCTCCCTTTGTATGTTTCCTTTTTCAAATTGAGGCCATTTTAAGAAGTGTTTATATAGCAAAGACAAGGTAAATTTGGTGTTATGGGATGAAATGCCATGTGCTTTGAAATAAGGGTGAATTTTTTTTTAACATCCTGCCAAACAAAAATAACAAGGCCCTTGGAAACTCACGATGACACATTCTTCATCTCTTACACTGTAAGTCCACAAAGAAAAACACATAAAAAGAAGCTAGAAGTGAATTTTCCCTCCTCCTTTTGGCACATTATACAGCTGTTTCTGTCTCAGGAGTTTTTATTAATTACAGAAAAAGGCATTTATTTTTGGCATTCAGTGAACATTATCGTCTCCATGTTTGGAATCTTTCTCCTCAGTATGTGGAGAGGATACTCTTCATCCTCAAGGCATTAAATCTGCATTGAGATCTGGAGACTGAGTCCCTGTTTCCCGTAGTCCACATTGTGAATATGAATTGATGTCAGGGGGTTAAGGAGATAGATCTTAGTTTCCTGGGTTGTATGTTCACAGTAACTGATTACATTTTTATCAGGCTCCTTGTTTTCCAAACTTGCAGATCTCATTCCATCTTTTTTTTCTTTTCTTTCTTTTTCTTTTCCTTTAGACACTCCGAGAGTTGCTAGCCCTGCTGGAAGGCAGTAACCTAGTTTGTGTGCCATGCTTATTTGAATCTCACGGCTTCATTTTCCATGTGTCTCACTTGATTCTGCTTCTTTTAGTTCCTCAGTTTGTCAGGTGATAGGCTTCTGGTTCTTCTGAGTCTGTGTTGAGCTGAAGGCGAGAGACCGATGTGTGGGAAAACTGGCCCGAAGAAATCAAAAGTAGGAGGGCCAGCATATCCTGACATGGTGGAAGAGTACAGGGAGGATGACAGTGATAGAGAATTGTCATAAAATGCTGTTTGTTTCACAATTAAATAAGACAAATTTGTCCCGTGTAGCTTTATATAAATTATGGTTTTTATTCCTAGCAGACAACTGAACTCTGTCGCTTTAATGGTCCTATATAGCTTATTACCTATCTCTCTTTGGTCGACTGCTTTGATGAAGTGGATAAAAATATTTGCTTTTGAGTGTCTGTCAATCACCCGCCCCATCCCAACAAGCTACATTTTAAAATAGTTTGAAATACCCTCCAGAGTAGCAGTGTGTTTTTCATCCTTTCCAGCATAACCAAGAATTTTCCTTCATAGCTTCATAGTGAAGCTATATATTATCCTGGAGAATTTTTTTGTGCTGCCCTCATTCCTGACCTCTTTTTGAATGAGGCTCGTATATCTGCACAAACCCAGCAGCGAATTCTCCATCTGATTAGCACAGTGTTCCCGAATGTGATAGACTGAAAACAGCCCAAATCCAATGCTGCTGCGTAGCCCCCTGGGTGCAGGGCAATAACAATCAAGAAGAAGCCAGGTTAAAATGCACTGTTACTTCCTCTCCGTGGGCACAGTCTAGAAAACACAGCCAGAAAAGATTCTTGCCCTTTTAGTCTGTTTTATTCACTGGTTCTCTTTTCCCTGCTCTGATAACCAGCGTAGGATTGCCAGTGAGTCAGAACTGCAGCTAAGTTTAAGTCCGTGTGCAAATTCACGGGCAACCACAGATGTTGGCTGGTGCAGTTTTCAGATGTGAAGAACTCTCAGGCGAGAGTGTGAACTCAGGGTACTTTTTTGCTGAGCAATGATCTCCACCCACTGAAAATCAGGCCTCAGGGGAGCAATCTAGTGATTTCAGTATACTTAGGACATGCAATTAGATCCCCGAAGCAGAAGCTTTTAAAAGCAGGCCATAAAATGCCCATGTATCTTTATTAAGCCTATTTTCTAACTGGATGGAGAAACTTTTCTAGTAATTTTTAATTTTATAAAGTCTATTTTTTTTCCTCTAGGCCAAGGGGAAAAAAAATGTCTGGGCACCAAAAGCTTAGGTACAACAGTGTTATTTTTTCCTGTCTCTAAGTGATTAAATGCAATTTCATCCATTTAGTAATACTGTAATTGTGGTGGCATTAGCTAATGCCGGCAGAGAGAGACAAAGAAAAAAACGAAGTATAATGAGGTAACAATTTATTTTTAATCTTTCTCTAAGTTAAAAATTCCTAATACATTCAAATGAACAATAAAAATATTGCAACATTGTCTCCTGAAATGGAATTAGATTTTTATCCCAAAGCATTAGCAATTTCTTGTTGTTTCTCAAAGTCAGTTGCTAAGCCTGTTTTTTAAAGCTTCTTGGTGACTGGGTGTTACGGCAGAAATCAGACTTTAATCTTGTGGCTTTATTTCAAAGCTCACCGCCATAAGGAGGGGCAGTCAGGATGGGACGCTTGTCAGGGTCCTTGGTCAAGGCAAGGAGGGCCTCAGGGGCACCTCAGCACTGAGAACCACACTCCCTACACTCCCTGATGAGGAGGTATGGTAGGAAGAGTGAGGTTAATTTTCATTACGGCATCAAAATAAGTTCGAGTCCCTCTAAATTATTTTAGACTTGCTCCGAAGTTTACTGTCTGAAGTTTCTGTTGGTTGCTGGCATCTGAAAGCCGGGTTTTCTGTGACCGCTCAGGTCATTTCTAACGGAGGGTGGGGCAAAAATCTTTCCATGGCAGAACATCTCGCTGTATTATATAGTTTATCCCCTTCTTAGGCAACCAGGTATTGGGGATGCCATGTTAACAGTAGTAATGAATTTTTCAGTATCTCCCAGTAACCTTTGCTGCTCCCAAGTTGACTTAAAGGGCAATGAAGCAGAGTCTGGAATGCACATCACAGCGTTCTGCCTCCTGGCCCACCCTCCCCCTTCACCCCCACCCCCTCCCAACCAACAGCAGCCTCTGGTGTCCAAGAACCCCAAGAACCCTACCAAGGCACAAGCTTCCATTTCCCTCTGTGCAACTCGGGGCCAGAAGGCTTTTTTCCCCTCACCCAAGGAACAAAAAAGTTTCAACTGATAAAGATGCAAAGCAGGTTCGTTCTCCTGCTGCAGAATTCTCCTCCCATCTTAGAGTCTGTGGGTAATCTCAATTACAGATTGCAGTTTATTTGAATACTTTTGAGTTCTTTACGTTGGGGGGTTATTTGGACAAAATTTGGGGTAAACCAAAAGGAGCTCAGCATGAAAGCATTGATATTCAGAAAGGGCGTCGACCACAAATTAAAATCAAAAGAAAAAGAATCACCCAAATGACACGCACCTCTGTGCTTGCTTCCAAACTGATGAAGGAGAAGCAGTCAGCACTTTTGAATTCTGTTCCCCAGGGGACACTTCTTTACCTTGTCTTACCCTTTCTGGTATTCATTCTCTTATTTTTTTCCTTTTAGATCTGAATCTTTGACCTTATTACCTCAAGGTTAAGATAAACAAACCTCTGTACCCTCCCCCTCTTCTGTGCATGACCCTTCAGATCTTATTTTTAACATATTTGTTAAGCTGTTAGCCAGAAAAAGTTAAGTCATTTGACTGCATTTGGGTGCACTTTTGCATGTGGGCACATTTCTGCCCATATGACTTAGAAAACATGGAGATTCCATTTGAATTAAGTAAACTAAACTTTTGAAGCCATTGGCCAAATAAAGACCTCAGCTTTCTGCATTTTTCTACATGAGAACTTAACCTAATTTTTGAGAAAGAGCAACTGAGAAAACTTGAAATAACTAAGTGAAGATTATAGCGCTCCCCAAAATGGTGCCTGGTCATCGATAGCCACACTGTTTTATGCCTTTAGGAGGAAAAGACACTTCGAAATTTAGGAACCTGTCTAGAGGGAAAAGGGAAAGCAGATGGAAAAATGGGGAGAAAAACAGATTTTATTCGATTCACAGAGACATATAAAGTTTATAGGTATTTGTTTTAACGCCTCTGCCGGATATTTTCTCAACAATCTACCAGAAGATACTGTCTACTTTTTACCCCCCAAAATTATTATGGCAGTGTTGCCCATTTCCCAGCAGAAACTCAGTGCCAGCATCAGCAAGAGGAGGGAGGTGTGGTTGTAAGACTGTAAACTTTAAGGAAACACTCAGATAAGCAAAGAGATACTTATACACACGAGAAGCAGCCATTGTTCTTAAGGAGAACAGTGAAAGTAAAAGTTGGTAACTCAAGGACACAAAGACAAGTAAGTAAGTGCGTTATTTTGCAGCTAATATAATTATCTGTAGCGTGCATATTTCTATGCGTGCACGAAGTCCTTGTTTGCCATTTGGAAAACAACCCATTAAAACAATGTCCTCGGATTTACTTTTACCAGAAATGCTGTCCCTGTTTCCGTGCCTTGCAAAGTACAGTGTTAGTAGACAAGCCTTTGATAATCCAAGTAGAGAATGACTTAACAGCGCAGAAACGTATATGAAACACTTCTGTTCCTTGCCCCTTGAACTTTGGAGGAATGAAAATGTCTAGCACTCTCCACCTTCTTTTCTCTTCTGGAACTTGACCTGTAACTTAAATCCTCTTCCTCAGTGAAGTACCTGGCAGCCTGTCTTCTCGCAGCTTTAGTTACAATGCTATTCAGAGGACACACCATCCTAAGGAGACAGAAGGGCAGTGTGTTTCAGTAGAGGAGAGCATAGGCTGTTTTTAAAAAAAAGTACTGAAAATGGTCAAATGCTCTGCCCTTTCTCCTCTTCCTCCCCCTCCCTCTTGAAGGGGGAAGCTAATCAAGCTGGTGAACAGGAGGCCAGTGGCCCCAGGACGTCCTCCCCACATACCCCAGGGTTGTTGCCGCGGGGCCCTGACCAAGCAGAGGACATGTGTGGTCCCCTCTGTCGGTCAAGCTGTCTTCTAGCAGGTAGCTTGGTTGAAGGGTTTGCCCGAGGTCCGTCTCGGTAATAAGAACACACTTGCTATTTCTGGTCCAGTACAAAACGATGGAGAGAAACTTCAGAATTTGAAGACCTGAATCTTGGCTGCCTTCTTCGTCTCAAACAAGGCTGGGGAAAGAAGGAGAAGGGGGTGTGGGAGTCTCCTCATTTAGTGTTTACCGAACTTGGATGCTTGGCAAACGGGGAGCATCAAGCTAATTGTTCTTGAAGCAGGAAATCTGTAGTTGAGGAAGCAGGTGTTGTGGGATGATTACCATGTTTTAAAGTGACTGTATTAACTCTTTTGCTCTTTTGACTTTGACCCTGAAATAGTCAGTAAGCTTTTTGGAAGATGCTGTCCCTTTTATGTATGTGGACTACCTACTAAATCAGTTGGTTCTGAAGGAAGGAGAAAGCGCTTAAGTAAGCTTGAAACCAGATAGCATATGTGCACCAGTGTTGACAGTCTCCATTTTTCTTTCTTTTCTGTTTTTTTCTTATGTTTGGCCTTCAGCATTCCATACTTTCAGAAAACTTGTGACTAAGAGTGAATTCTTATTTTTCAAATTGTTTTCAGACATTTCATGTTCATGTAAACTTGGCTTATTGATTTCCTGATTTTTCTTTATTTTTTTGTTTTGTCCATTTTATTTTTAATCAGCTACATCAAATGGGTCTTTGGAGGGCCTGGATAACCAGGAGGGAGGGGTGTGCCAGACAAGAGCCATGAAGATCCTCATGAAAGTTGGACAAGGTAAAGACCATCTGCTGCTTCATGAAGCCACTGTAATCTGGTTCGGCCCCCAGCGAGTACGGCGCCGGTGCTGTTAATGCCTGCCTTCAATCCCTCGTAGCTTAGTTTTGAAAGCAGACCTTTCTCTGTACCTTGAGCCACTGACAGATTGCCTCAAGTCAATGTAACACACTTCTTTTATTGGAGATTCCTCTAAAAGTTAAGGTCAGCCAGGTACGATGTCCATTGCCATATAGTGTATATACGTATATATGCACTCTTTTTTCTTCTTAAAAACGAAAGGCCTCTTTGATTCAAAAGTTAAGATATCCAGAGTGAAAAGTAAGTTTCTGCCATTTTGCCCATTTCTGCATCTTACCTACAGAAGACTTTAGTTCACTGAGCCTTTTCACATACAGATAACCGATTGTGCAGAATTATTCTTCTAATTAGAAATTGGTATAGTAGTCAATCAACTTGCTCGTTTAAATTGAAATGTCATCTGCAATGCTCTGCCTGCCAAATGCAAGAATCCCTATAGTTTGCACAGATGGCCTCACAATCTAAACCTCTGAAATAACTAGTATAACCGTTTTGTTTTAAAAGGAAAATTATATTCTTGTATGTCACAGTACTTTGCATAAAGAATCTTACGTTCATTGCTATTTATGCCTCTTGAGATATATATCCAAAAGCTCCTAGAGCTAGATCTCATTAGACGCCTGGGCTGTAAGTAATCTATTCTTTCTCATATAGATGCAAGTTCCGCTGGGTCAACCAGGCATAATGATCCAACACGACGCCCAGAACTAGAAGCCGGTACAAATGGAAGAAGTTCAACAACAAGTCCCTTTGTCAAACCAAATCCAGGTATAGCAGCATGAGTGTGTGTGGATAGGTCTGTGTGCCCCGGGCGCCTTGGGTCCCAAGAGGTAGAACAGAGTCCGAGCACTTAGATACCACTTGGGTTAACTTGTAGTTCCTGGAGTCGGTAATCTTTGCTCTCAGTTGGTTGTCATTAATTACTCAGTCAGAACAAAATAACTCATTCCCACGAAAGGTTCACATTCAGAGGAGTAGAATTCATCAGATGTAGGTGCCAATTATGAGCACCACTCAGACCAAAGTTATTTTTATTGGTGACACTTAATCGTGCCGGTTGCAACACTAGTTTAGAGCTGATGTTAATGTATATATAATTAATGTTCTAATCCCTCCTCTAATTATATCTAATCCACAAAGAGCCCGATTGATCCGCTTTCTACATTTTAGGTGGCAGCATCTTGAAATATTGCATAATGCCACATTTTTCAGGTGGTTATACCGCTGAAATTTTTTTTCACATTTTCAGTGTAAAATAAAATACCAGACGGATCCTGGGCCACAGTTTAGAATACCAGAGAAAGTTGGCTGTCATTTAACTTCATTTTCTTAACAGTCCTTGAACAGATAGCTACGTATTTGTTTGCACGCTAATGAAATTTTTATGTGGCGGTTGCTGGGCAGACCTCCGCCGTTTTGTACCCGGGGTCTGTGCGCCTGGTTGGTAGTCGTGTGAGTTTAGCACCTGCAGCGATATCCCCCCCCCTCTCCAAGCGTCAAGGAGGAAAGTTGTTATTTCTAACTTTCAATGACAAGATGTGTCAAATTCTTGTGACAAACTGATAAATGGATCATATAATGATGCCAGGCGATTTTTTTTTTTCGTGCTTAACATTTGGGTTGGCAGCCTGTTCAGTGTGAGAGTTTCTGCCACCTTCCAAATATATTTTAGGTGTAAATCAAATAATACAAACGAGGTAGGAGTTGAGCGTTTTCCCAGGCCCCAGCAGTCCGGGCGTGCTCGGGCCGCGGTGCCTGTCTGTTCAGAGTGCAGGCGGTTTGAGATTCCCACGGAGCCAGCGCCCAGGGAGGAAGGCGGGAGAGCAAGGGGCCGCTTCCTGCGTGTGTCCCCGCCCGTTCCCGCCGTGGAGGGACCGTGGCGCGTGTGGCTGCGAGGCGCCAGCAAGGCCCACCCAGGGTCAACTGTCCTGACGTGGGGGCTGCGCAGCCCTCGGCTCTGGCGCGGGCGGGTGGCTGCCTGTGCGTTTGGGGTGGCTTGGCTCCCCGCCGGCCGCGCCTGGGGCCCCGCAGTGACCCTTCTGCCCCTTGTGTCTCCCCGCCTGGCAGGGTCAAGCACGGATGGCAGCAGCGCCGGACATTCCGGGAACAATATCCTCGGTTCCGAAGTGGCCTTATTCGCAGGGATTGCTTCAGGATGCATCATCTTCATCGTCATCATCATCACGCTGGTGGTCCTCCTGCTCAAGTACCGGCGGAGGCACAGGAAGCACTCGCCGCAGCACACGGCCACGCTGTCGCTCAGCACGCTGGCCACCCCCAAGCGCGGCGGCAACAACAACGGCTCGGAGCCCAGTGACATTATCATCCCGCTGCGGACTGCGGACAGTGTGTTCTGCCCCCACTACGAGAAGGTCAGCGGGGACTACGGGCACCCCGTGTACATAGTCCAGGAGATGCCCCCCCAGAGCCCGGCCAACATTTACTACAAGGTCTGAGACTCGGCGGTGCCTTGGCTTTCCCGGAGGAAACTTCCTGACCCGCTGCCGCCCGAGGAGGGTTTGATGACCCCCTGTGCCTCGACTGGACTGGAGCACAGCGGGGGAGCGGGAACGCCGCTTCTCGGAAGAGCCCCGTTGAGTTGGACAGCTTACCTCGTCTGTAGCGCCCCGGCCGTGGTGGAGACAGACGCTCGCCGGCAGCCGGGAGCCGGGCGCAGGGCGGGGGCCCGCTGCGACTGCAGCGCTCGCCTCCCACCCCTCCACCTCCAAGCCATGTGCGGCACTCAGGCCTGCGGGGAGCCGAGGGAGATGGAGCGCCTGGACGGGGGGAGCCGGGCGAGGCGTGGGAGCCTCCCGGGCAGGTGTCCCGGGCCGCCGTGCCCGGAAATGCGGTCTCTGCCTCGGGCGGCCCTCCCGAGGAGCGTCCGGACTTGACACACAGACCTCGGGCTGGGGGAGGCTTGCAAGAGGTCCAGCTTCCAGTCCTCACCGTGGCACCCCCCCACACACACACCCCCTGCCGTTCTCTGGCTCCCCCTCCACACTCTGCATCACTGCTGGAACACTCACGTTGGGGGGGTCTCCTGCTCCACGCACCTGCAACCACAGCTACAGCGGAATGGGTAATATGCTTCTCGAAGTTGTGTTTGCTAATAAGGAGCCTTGCAGCCAGACGCCAGGCTGGGCTGGCAGCCGTGGAAGACGAGGAGTTCGTGGAAGGGGGCGGGCCAGGGAAAAGGGCTGTCTGCAAATGCAGTTCAACGCCGCTGCCTCCGAAGCAGAGTCGGGTGGGGGAGAACCCAATTAGGTAGCACAGCACTTTGGTTTGGCTGAGATTTTAAGAGGCAAGTAGGAGACGCAACAACACCACTCGCAGTGGAGGAGGGTGCCTTTGAAGGAATCCGCTCTGATCACATGGCAACGTGCAGGAAAACCAGAGTCCCTCTTGGCTGGGGAGAACAAAGGGGCATTGCTGGGAGAGGAACAGGCCAGGAGGGAAGGGGGCAGTGGGCCGCTGATGACAGATTTGGGCAGGACTGTTGTGGTACTGGCAATAAGATGTACAGCTTCGAAGCTGTAGGAGAGTCGGTCTGCTTTGGATGATGTTTAAAGCAGACTCAGCTGCTATACTGATCACATTTTATTAAACACAGGGAAAGCATTTAGGAGAATAGCAGAGAGCCAAATCTGACCTAGAAGTTGAAAAGCCAAAGGTCAAACAGGCTGTAATTCCATCATCATTGATGTTATTGAGGAATTCTCTTATATAAAAGGTAGGTCAGATTCCCCGCCCCCTCCCCCCCCAGTGCACCTGCCCCGCCCCCCTCCCCCCTGGAGCCTCCCCGACACTTTGGTTTTGGGAGGTGCTGTGCTGGCCCAGGGAGGGCTACTGAGCGAGGCCACAGCGCGGCTGCTCTGTGTCTAGGTGAAGCACACGGCGAACCTCTTCGAGTCCTTAAGCCGGAAATCGATGATGTCAAGGGGGAGAAGGAAGATAGCACGTATTTATAATAGGTATAGAGAACACAAGGGGTAGAAAGTGAAAGATTTTTACTAATATATATTTTAAGATTGCACACAAATCACACCAGAGGATGTGAAATTCACTCGTGGCAATTGCGTGGTCCCAACGCTCAGTGCTTAAAAAAGAAAAATTGGACAGCTACTTCTGGGAAAAACATCATCACTCCCCAAATAACAATAACGAGAGTAAATACAAAAATAACCCAGTCCTCTGAAGGCATCTCACGGAACCTAGACTAGGAAATGCAAGCCCCAAACACCAGGAAATGGACGTGACCGCACCATATATTGAACAGTGGCAAGATGTCCGGGCATTTCTTCTCTGTGTCGTGTTTCCCCTTGCCTTACGGCTCAAGTGTTCGCTGACACCCACCGGGTCACGTGGAGGGGCTGTGGCGGCAAGTTCAGCTCCGGCCCCCTCCGCTCTTCCCCCTCCCCCTCCCAGGCCCTTCGTCCCCTCCCTTCTGGGAAACAAAACGAGTAAACAGGAAACCTACTTTTTATGTGCTATGCAAAATAGACATCTTTAACATAGTCCCGTTACCATGGTAACACTTTGCTTTCTGCATTGGGAGGAAAAAGAAATGTAGCAACAGCATTTTAAGGTTCTCAAACCTCCAGTAAATACCTGCAAAAATGAGTTGTCACAGAAAATTATTCCTTCTCTATTTCCTGAACCTGAAAATGATGTTGGTCCAAAGTGCGTGTGTGTATGTGTGAGTGGGTGAGTGGTATACATGTGTACATATATGTATAATATATATCTGCAGTATATATTATATATATCATAGGTCTGTGGAGGGTTGTCATGGCGACCAGCCACAGTACATATGTGATTCTTTCCAGCACCCTACCCTCTCCTTTACGTGCATCCATACAAGATTTTCTTGTGAGCCATCAAAAATTAACCTTTAGGATGGGGGAGAGGGGCAAGGGGAAAAATGGGAAATGGTCTGATTTTAATGAAATCAAATGTGTGTCTCATCGGTTGGCTACATTTTGGTTCTATGCTAAACTGTGAAATCAGATGAGTTGATGAAGAGTTACCTGCAACCAATTGAAAAGTGTTCTGTGCGTCTGTTTTGTGTCTGGTGCAGAATATGACAATCTACCAACGGTCCCTTTATTTGAAGTTGGTTCAGCTTTGGAAAAGTTACTGTAAATGCCTTGCTTGTATTATCATCCCTAGTCACCTGACTTTGGAATTTGCACCATAATGTTTAAGTGAAGATGCTGTAAATAGGTTCAGATTTTACTGTATATGGATTTGGGGTGTTACAGTAGCCTTATTCACCTTTTTAATAAAAATACACATGGAAACAAGACAGAAATGGCTTTTCTTACCCAGATTGTGTATATAGAGCAATGTTGGTTTTTTATAAAGTCTAAGCAAGATGTTTTGTATAAAATCTGAATTTTGCAATGTATTTAGCTACAGCTTGTTAAACGGCAGTGTCATTCCCCCCTTTGCACTGTAATGAGGAAAAAATGGTATAAAAGGTTGCCAAATTGCTGCATATTTGTGCCGTAATTATGTACCATGGATATTTATTTAAAATTTCGTTGTCCAATTTGTAAGTAACACAGTATTATGCTTGAGTTATAAATATTTTTTCTTTATTCGTTTTGTTTTAATAGCCTGTGCTAGGTTTTCAGTCCGCTTTACTTCCACGTTGCAGTCAGCCCCCAGAAACGAAACCCGTGAGGTCACATTCCACGTCTGTTTCAAACTGAATTTGTTCTTAAAAAAATAAAATATTTTTTTCCTATGGAAAAAGTGCCTTCAAAGTTTTTTCCTTTCCCTCTTTTTTTCTTTTCTTTTTTCTTTCCTTTTTGCTTGTTATTTTAATTTGCTTCTCTACTCTGTTTTCTCTATAATTACGGTTATCCGGGACCTTCTGCCCATGGGCATTTTTGTGCCCATTTTTCAAATCAGGGCATGCACGTAATGTGATTGTTAATCTCGCAAAGGGCCACGAAGCCCATTGGTTTCCCCATAAAACTCGAACTCACATTTCACAAATATTTTATCGTAAGGTTTCATCAAGTCCTAAGTAAGCGTCCTAACCAGAAAGCATCTCTAGTTTCACCTGGATCACACCGTCTGAGCCGTGACCTCATTCAGGTGAGAGAGGAAAAGGAAGGAGACGCACTTCTGTTATCTCAACACTTAATTCCAGATTGATCCAGTTTCCATTCAAGCAGAGCAGTTTGCCGTAGACCGCTTCGTTGTTCTTCATGGAATAATCCCAGGAGGAAGGAAAAAAGTCCAATGTTCTCTGTCAAACTTTAACACTGATGAGATCATCCTTAGGAGGGAGGTACTTCAGGTGTGGTGGGGTTGAGAAAGGCCCCCAACCCAGGAGCCAGATGCTCCAGGCCAGACTGACTTGCTGCAGAGTACAGCCCCAGCCAGGTGAAGAATTGGTAGGTTTCAACCCCACCCCCACCCCTCACCCCAGAGGTTCCCATGAAAGGCTGGTTTTAGAAGCAGAGATCTCGGTGGCATCTTCCTGACGTACTTGTCCTAAAGAAAGGTTGGTGGAATAAATGCTTTCCTTACAAAAAAAAAAAAAAAAAAAATTCTCCAGGAGCCCACAGTTTCAGGTGATGCCAGAATGATAGCTCCGTCTGCGCCATCTCTTTATTCCGAGGCACCTAACCGCCCCATCACTGCAAATCCAAGTCCCAGGGCACAATTTACAGCCCAGTGACTAAGCGGGATGCTCCACCCTCTGTACCATTTCGCTAATGAGCAGTCCAGCCCAGAACAAAAGCACAACAGCCAAGGATTGCATTTTCAACGGACACGGCCACCTTTATTGCAATTTAAATGACCAAAGACACCGTGTCATTGTTCCCACCTGGTGTTTGAAACTAAGCTGTCCAAACTGGGCAGGCCAAACTCCAGGAAGAAATAAAGTGAAAACTGGCGAGAAGGAAACTTACAGAAACTTCTCGCAGAGTTTGTCACAGGCAGATGCTCTTATTTCTCTGTCTGAAGGGTCAGCCTGCTCCTGCAGTCACTGTGTCACGTACTCTCCCCTCCCGCTGCTGTCCACTCCTCTCTAATGTCACTGTCCTTGTCAGCAAAACAGTTGCCTGTTCAAACCCTGGGAGAAAGTTTCCCAGTGGAAAGGAGAAAAAAAAAATATGTGTATATATATATATATCAGTACTAGTTGTCATGCACCTTGCTGTCAGTCTCTGGAGCCAACCCAGAGAAGGATCAGTCAAAGGCAAAAACAACCCAGAGGAGGAAAAGTCACTTCCCTAATGGGTGTTCAAAAGGATGATTACCCTCCTCTTGGCTTCGGTGGCAAATAGGTCTTCAGGTGGCTCAAAAGGACACATAATTGCTACTGTGCAAAAGACACTAATCTGGGTGTTCTGCTTTTTTGTTTCCAGTTGATTTGGGATGATGTTTGTGGGTATTTACACTACAAATGTACTTGAAGACAAAATAATCAGTGTTGTAACGGAAGAGTCTTGCCTATTCTACTCGGTTTTCTGGGTAGGGAGGGCATTTATCAGTGACAGGGGAGAGATTAAAATAATACACTTATTTGTGGGGCACCTGGGTGGCTCAGTCGTTAAGCATCTGCCTTCAGCTCAGGTCATGATCCCAGGGTCCTGGGATTGAGCCCCGCATCGGACTCCCAGCTCCGCGGCAGAAGGCTGCTTCTCCCACTCCCCCTGCTTGTGTTCCCTCTCTTGCTGTCTCACTCTGTCAAATAAATAAATAAAATCTTTTTTTAAAAAAGTATATACTTGTTTGTAATAAAACATAGCACACCAGATTGATGAATCAATTTTTTAGTGATGAAACTCTGCCCCAGAAGCTCAAGATGCATTCACCTCAAGATTTTTATGCTGTGATGCATTGATTAATGAAGCCTCTTCAAAACAATTCTCCACATGAAGTTAATTATATTTTAAAAAACAACCAAGACCCTCATTAAAAAAAAAAGTGCCCATATATAAGGACACCGCGCAAGGGAAATCATACCAACCCAGTTTATGACCAATCATAGATCGCCGCTGAATGTGTTAAACGCAGGGAAGGTGAGACCTCGCTCACAGCTCTCTCTCTGCCACCCATGGCTCTGTGGTCTCTCTGCACATCCCATCCAGTTCTGTGCCTTGGGGCCCTTAACGGGAGAGGGTAGGACTCCAACACATTGAAGGTTGCTTTCAACTTCGGCAGGATTTGAAGCAAACCCCCGCCTTTCAAACTGTACAAAAGTGCCTTCATGTCAGCTGCTCTTTATCCCGGCTTCCCTGGGGGGACAAGCTCTGAAGACCTACAGTGGTTCACAGTCACACCCCACCCCCTCTGGGCTGCACTTGACCATCTCCCCACTGCCTCCAACAAGATCCCACATGGGGCCCCGGGCTCTGCTGCTCGCCACCCCTTCCTGGCATGGAAAGAAAATTCAAAAAATCCAATAACTAGCAATGTATACATACCGGTAGAACGGGAAGCCGCGCTCTTGTGGTTTCGGCCTTTTATTCCTAATCGTCAAGTAGATCTTTTTTCTTTATTTACAGACATGTTTGGGTCACGGTAAGCAGACCCCCAACTTCTATTTAAATACCTCATAGTATTTAAATAGGGACCAGGCAAGGGGTAAGGTGTGGGTGGCGGTCTCTTCCACCAGCTAAGGGAGCCCACCTTCGCTTCATCTTCCTCGTAGACTTGAGACTCACTTGCTTCGTATTTGATTCTTTCCATGCTGGGATCTAGAACACATCCCTGTTATGTATGCCTCCTGTATTACTTATACTTCTGCTTCTGTTGTCTGTGGCAAAGAATGGTATGACTGGAGAAACATCTTTTAATTGCTAATAGAGCTATTATTTCCCAAGTGCCATTCATACCTAATAAAATGACTGGAGTTTTTTGTGTTTTGTTTTTAAAGCCATGGTGACTCTCTCTTAAAAAGTCCCGGAACAGTAGGGGAGATAAATGTCATAAAAAAAAATTGCTTAAAATCAACTGAAATCTTAAGCAAAACCCAACAAGATTGCTCTTCAGGTGTATCATCTGTGTTCAGTGGCTTTGTTAACGCAACCTTACAGGAAGACCAAAAAAAAGCGGTAGACATTAATGTCTAGTTCTAAGCTCCAGCAAGTGGGGAAAATTAAAACGAAACAAAACAGGAGGGGGGTCCTGGCTTGCTACATCTTTCACTTGGGTCCCTGAGTATCTGGTCTCTTGGTGCTTTATCATCTGGCTACTTCTGCTTATGACTCAAGATGCTGAGAACGATGTGAGAGGCTTCAATAAACATAGCTCCCAGTTTCTAAGTTGTACATGTGTAACTTAGTGCAGTTCGGATTCCTTTATATCCTTGTGATGAAGCGTCATTGACTCTGAGAGAAAGCCCACAACCCGGGAGAGCCGGGGCGCCTCAGTCTGGGCTCCTGGCTCCTGGCAGGTCCCCCGGCCGACCACACCGCTGCCCCTCCACCGAGGCCAACCGTCGGAATGTGGGCACTTCCTATGCTTTGACTCAATTGTACGTGCCTGGTTTTGAAGTGCAGCTTATAAAAACACAACGAGTCAGCAAATAGTATCTGTCTAGCTCTTCCGCGGTGAACGCGCACAGGTTAGGAAGAGGGTGCGGACCGCGGGCAGGAAGAAGATGGTGGACGCCATCCTCAGCGGGAGTCTTTTCCTCAGACTGGGCCGAGACACTAACCAGGAGCCCACACCAGCGGACTCATGCTTATCCACAAGCCTCGAAGCTCCTGCCCAGTAAACACACACACAGTTTGTATCCCACGTGCATCTAGTTAGTACTGCATGTATGGCCGGCAGTGTGCTAGGTACGGGGGGCCGGACGACATGGAAGACAAAATCCCTCCTTATGGGGAGCCCAGAGTCCACTCAGCAGCCCTGCTCTTTCACGAATAGCAATGACACATCTCACACGTGTGTAGGAAAGGAAGGAATAACGATTCTAACGACTGTATGTTTTATTCCGGGAGCATCTTCCTAAAAAGTATTAGTGTGTTAGTAGACTTTTTTTCATCCACCTGTCTCTTCTGTTCGTGCGGGTTAAATTTCTTTCCTTTTCAATCTTTCATTACATATAGGCCAACTGGCTGGTTAGGATGCTAAATTTAGTGTAACTGCTCTTCCAAACATCTAAGGAGTTTGCCTTAAGTGCCTGCCTCTGGCCTTAAAGGGCAAATCAAAACATTTCCAATTGGTTTCCAGCCCACATTACAATGTGTATGTGTATTTGAAAGACCGTTTCTTGGCTATAATTGGTAGGTTTCTTGTAGCCAGTTCTGAGGAAAGAATGGCAGAGAGCTCTACGTCTGCTAGCAGCAGTTAGCACTGAGCTCAAAAACAGTAGGGAAAAAAAAAATGAAGTCTGAGCATGTGGGGTGGTTGCCAGAGTGACCTACAAGTTACGTGCAACGTAAGCGTCTCAGACGAGCAGATGCGGGGCTGCTCCTGAAGAAGCCCGGGTCTCTCCCTTTCAAGTGTCCTACTCGAGAAGGGGGGGAGGAGAGATAAGAAGCTCCTATCAACTCCCTTAAATATTTTAGATAAAAATAATGACCATGTTAATCTCACTTGAATGAGCCCGAATTTATTCCTCCCGTCCTGCTAGCCAAGGGTCAGGAAAAGACTAGAACACACCATTTTCCGGGAGCGTGTGTGTCAGTGATTCATACTGTATGTAGCAGTCACGTGTGGGTCTATGAGAAACGTCTCCGAGCCGTGGTCGAAGAACCGTTCCCCATTTCCAAGGAGGAAGCGAAGATTCACTGTGGCAGACAATGGCAAGCACACCTTGGTGGCTCCTTCTCTCAGGCTCCCTCACCGCCCTGCGCGGGGTCTGGGTTTTGGTTGCAGGGAACTGGGGAGTGTGGGAAATGGATCAGAGACTGTGCATAAAGCAGTGAGCAGGACTCATAAACTTTTGTGTGTGGTGACCATTCCCGACACAGGGAGAGACAGACGCAGCGGGAATAGCAGCCTACCTCACCTCCCGAAGAATGACCTGCAGGGACATACTTTCTCCCTGAGTCACCACCACCTCCAGGACTCACGAGAGAAGGGATTCGAGTCACATGGCTTTTCATCCCCCCTGTGCATTGTGTTTTAAGAGTCTCGTTGATGCTGACTTTAACAACAGATTTCGGAAAAGTGCTTCAAACAGGGCAACAGAATTTTTTAAGTGACTTTGCCAGCCAAGCGGGGACCGTGATTACGATGGTCATTAAGCAGTTTAAAGAGTCTGGTTCTGCTTAATAAGGTCGCCCAGCTTTTTATGGGCTTGCACAGAAATCCTCTTGGAGAACTTGTTCTACGGCAGCCCATCGTCACCACTGTTTTCTGTGATGTGTCTTGATTTCAGATTTTGAGGTCTGATCTCTGGCATTTTCCTACGGCTACTTCTGGACTCCATCTACATCAACCCTAAGGTAGAAAGACGGGAGACCTATGAGCCTCTCTGCTCTTAAGTGGTATGCTTTTTGTCACTTTGTTTCATTTTACTTTCCTTAGCTTTTGACTTGGGGAATTGAGAGAGATAGCGCAAGTTGAAAGATAAGAACAACAAAGTCGCATATATCTACCATGTAAATGCGACAGTTACCCTTTTGCACCTATGTCCGTGCTCTGAGTACACACACGCACACACATACACACTCCCTCACACGCACAATTCTTTAGCTAAGCCCTGGAAAGTAGTCGCGGACATCCTGACACTTCCTTCCCACATCTTAGCCTCTAAGTAAAAAGGAATCCTCTTCATGTAACCTTAATATCATGATCAATCTTGAGAAGAATAACAAGAATTTCATGATATAATCAGTCTGTTAAATTTATCGTTTTAGCTTTTTTATTTTGGACAAAAATAGTACTGTACCTACATCTGGTAAAAATTATGTTTCCTTAAAAATAATAAAGTAAAAATTAATATATATTAATAGATAATATTGTATATTAATTAAAAATAATTAATAATTATATAATAATATAATAACATATAATTATGTTTCCTTTCCCAGCCCCTCCTCCATCCCCCAAAGTAACCATCATAAACGGAATCTAGTCTATCTGTTCAGAAAAATATTGTATGCATATTCTTACATATAAATGCACATTTAAAAAATCTCTATAGAGATTACACTATACACATTGTTCTACATGATGCTTTTTAAATAAATAATGCATCTTGGAGATCTTTCCTCATTGGTACATTCAGTTTTCCCCTTTTTTTAACAACCATATAATATGCCACAGTTCTTTTAAATCAGCGCCCACTCGCAAAAGTCGGTTTTTAAGCTCCTACACACAATACGTCTTGAGGCAGAGACAGTGGATCTCATCATATAATTTGCATACTCTCCTATTTTACTCAGCCTCACTTGCAATTAGGTCTAGAGGGTGCAGCTCCAGATTCCATGAGAACTATGGAGTGAGCCCAAGAACCCTTTTTTTCCCAACAAGCATGCAAGATTGCTGACGAATACATGGCTGATAACAGCTTGATGTTTCCTCTGTCCCGGTCTCAGTGTCTTCAGTGAAAGGGCGCCAACACTCTAACATAATTCCAGTTCCCGGATAAGGAGGAGCGATGGGTATGAGGAGATATGCATGTAGTATATTTTTTTCTTGGACAATAATTTAAAATTCCTTAGAGCTAGAACTCGAATTTAGAGCTGGAACTCCCTAGGTCAGGCTGCGTGTGTGATTGTCCACCTATTCTTGCATGAGGCTCAAAGGTCTCCGTTTATGGACAGACACCTGCTCTCTCGGCCTCCTCCGTGCCCATCTGGGCCTTACTTGTCTGCACATATTATGGATGGCTAAGAAATAGAGACTCAGTCAACACATCAGGGACTTCACGCAGAGGATGAGCAAATGGATGAGCCCTTAGGAGAAGGGTTTGGTTGTTTTTGAGTGGATTTCATGCCCCTCGGCTTTGTCCTCCCTCCCCACCATCCAGGCCACGTGCCCCGGGGCCTCCCCAGGGATTGGGCTTGCATCCCTCCTGGCTGGCCCCCTTCATCCCAGTGCTACACCTTGGAGTTGGCTTTGGCATGAACCACACCCACCGAGGTCTACCTGGTTAGTGTCTCAGTTTCTCCTTGTCAAATTTCAACTGTCCAATCTGATGAACAGATTCTAGAGGTTGGAAGGCTTTGCTCACCAAACACATGGTTTATTTAACTCATGTCTTCTGAAGACAATGCCCGTTTTTCTTGTTTTTCCCAATAAAATGTCAGCTTAGAGCAAGTCAATAGAGAACTATTTTTTTGGCAATAGGAGTTTCTCTGTAACATTCAACCTATGCCTTTCCTGTCCAGATGTGGCTGGTTTTGGCTCTTGGCTTTAGTTCCCCAGAGCAGTGAGCACAAGACAAGCAGGATTTGTTTTTCTTTTCTTCCTTCCTCTGTTTCACACCATACGCACATCCATTTTTTTCTTAGAGGCATTGAGAAACTGGGCGAGGCTTTTAATTATTTCAGCACACACAATCAGTGGGTAATGGTGATAACCAAGAAGAGAGAAAATGAAGTCCGTCTGTTCTCTCTCAGGCTCCTCCCCTTTCTTTTTTGCCAATTTCCACATGCAGGGAAATAGCTCATAGGGCTCGTGTTCTGTGGATGTGAGCCACAGGAGGCTTAAACTGAGCATTATCAAAACACATTAGAAATAGATCACATTGCAAAGAAGAGCAGGCTTGGCCCAGCCAAGGCACCCCCCACCGCCCCCCACCGAGCTGGGAATCCGGTGGAATGCAGCTCCATGCGATGTTGCTCATCACATCTTCCCTACTTCCTGTACAAAATCTGCAAGCCGTGGCCCTCCTGTTCAAGCCAAGCTGCGCAGAGAATCCCACTACTGTGGTTGGGTTTGAAACACAAAGGTAGGGTTCTTGCAAAAAAATACCGTGCCATCACGTCTCGGCTTTCTTGAAAGATAGCTGAACACCGTGAGTTTGCATTGGTAAGGGATGGCAGTGGGGATCTGCTCCTGCCGCTTCTTCGCTGCATGTTCTTGAGAAAGCTACTTAACCTCCGGATACCTCAGTTTCTTCATCAATGAAAAGAGGTCTATTAACACCCACCTTGAAGAGCTATTGTGAAGATTAGTGGAAATAGCACGCGTAAATAGTCCTGGAAGATAATAGGCACTTAATAATGATCTTTGCACGGTGCTTCTGTATTTCAAACTGTTGATCTGAAGTCTTGGCTCTGTGATGGGTTTTGCTATGACCACACATGAACTTGGGCTGCTGGCTTTTTTAAGCCCATACCTCTAATGGACAGGCGGAGCACCACTATTAACGTTACATTACATATACAGCATCTTCAGATGTCTCTAAACGAACGGGAAAACCATTAGCGATTTTTTTCCAGAATAAGGAAAGAACAAATTCTGTGGGCCCCTCATGGCTATGCCTCCATTATTTAAGCCAAAACATATACTTTATATTAAGGTGTTACCGATTCAGACCCAAAGTAAGACCTCGTCTTCCTTGGTTTATACCGTAAGTCGAAATACAATAATATAAATATAAATATAAATAATATAATACACTGAGTGTATCTGTGCTCACGTTCCTGCTCGTCCGCCAATATTCCACATTTTTGGAGCTGTAGCCGGAGAGCAGAACATTTCCACACACAAGGAAGAGTGAGGGAGGTATTCACAAACAGTCACTGAATTCCAGAAATCGTGGCTTGGTGATAGGTTTGCCTCCGGACGCAACCACAGTAGTGGGATTCTCAGAGGTGGTAGAGGATTTGCCCATCTTCACAGTATTCGTGGTGAGGGTACAAAGTCCCCTCGAACTAAACGCTGTCAGCTGAGTCATGTCCCCTCCCAAATCTGTATGTGGAGTCCTAACGCCCAGCACCTCCGGGTGGGACCGTACTTGGAGACAGGGTCCTTACAGAGGCGATCACATTAAAGTGAAGCCATTGGTGGGGCCCTAATCCGATAGGACCGGTCCTCCCAAGAAGAGGAAATTTGGGCACAGAGGAAAGACCATGTGAAGACACAGAGAAGACAGCTAGCTGCAGGTCAGGGAGTGAGGCCAGGAACAAACCCTTCCCTCTCAGCACTCGGAAAGGAACGAACCCCGCCAGCACCTTGACCTCAGCCTTGAGCCTCCCGAACGGTGAGAAAATACGCATCTCTGGTTTAGCCACCCTGTCTCTGGTATTTCGTTGCATCAGCTCTAGCCAGCTAATACACCAAGTATCTCCTGTAATGAGTTATTGGTCTGAAGGAAATTCCTGGACTGCTCGTCACCTGCTTTCCATAACCTACGAAGCTGTGAACTTTCGCCGGTATGAGGAAGAAAGAGGTTTCAGTAGGAAACCAGACATGGTCTCGGGCACATGCTTTCTGTAAAGGGCCAGATAGCGAACCTTACGGCTTACTGGCCCTGCGCTCTCTGCTGTGCCACGCCATCCCACTGTCATCGTGTCGAAGGTGGCTGGGGACCGTCGGGAACAAAGGGGAGAGGCTGGGTCCCAATAAACTTTCCAGAAGCAGGTGGGAGCCTGGATTTGCAGACTCCTGGAGTAGAGCACTCCGTTCAGCTTATCCCGTTCACACCTTTCCGTGCCCTTGCCCGATTTCTAACTCTCTAAGCTGCAGATGACTGAGAGCGATGCAGTGTTGACTAAAGACAGGGAGATGAGTCCTCCCTGGTAGGAGCTCGACGGGCTTTCCTCCTCGGCTGTGGAAGAGGCTGGCTTTGCCTTCATCGGCACATTCATTCATTCAATATTCCTGATGTAAAATTGTGTCCTGTGTCTTCTCTCGTAAGCTGTTTGTTGCCTCTTACCAGTTCCCTTATTAATGCCTTAAGTGTAATCTCTAATGTGTGCCCATTTTCATATTGGTTTCAGAGTCATGAACCTATTTTTAGAAAATGGTGCTTTAACACTGGGTGAAGGGATTATGTCATCCGGGCAGATGGAAACATTGGCTACATTGTCCTACAAAAACGCTGAGAAGTCCAAGTGTGTGAGGCAGTAGGTAATAAAGTTTTTTTCTGTTTTTTGTTTTGTGTTGGTTTTAGAGAGGGGGAGAGAGACAGGGAGGAAGGGGGGGCAGAGGGAGAGGGAGAGACAGAATCTTAAGCAGGCTCCACGCTCAGTGCAGAGCCCAACGTGGGCCTCGATCTCAGGACTCTGAGATCATGACCTCAGCTGAAATCAAGAGTCAGATGCTTAACCGACTGAGCCACCCAGGTGCCCCAATAATAAAGTTTTGATGTAGCAGGCTGTTCCTTTGTCCTGGGTTGATGGGTGCCAGCTGGGAACGTGGACAGTCAAGCAGAGTGACAAGAGACTGGAACTCAACAGAACTTGGCCCACATTACAGATGAAACCTTCACTGTTGGTGACCTTGGACATCTCCCACAAGCTCTGCCGTCCTGAGTTTTCTCACCATAAAACGGGCATGATGGAAGTCCCTACCTCGGGAAGTGTTCCAGGAATCAAATGAGCATTGCAAATGAGAGATTTGACGTAGATGCCACACTTTCTAAGAGCATGTGAAACCACGTGCTGGCTAAGTAAATGCAGGCAGGTATTATTATAAAGACAAGAATGAAGACACATAGAGTTTGAGGGGATATGCAACAAAGCCAGGAAAAGCTTTGCCCTACCCTGAATTTGTCTGGGTGGCAGCATCTCGTCTCTGGAGAGGACAGTGAGCAGGAAAGTGGTGCCCTGGCCAGAAGTCTCACTCTTTCGTATCTCCCAACCTGGTAAGAGCCGGGAATTTCCTTGCAAATTTTCTGCCAATGATTCATACTTGCAATTTTTATGATAACTTGGAAACAAAAACACACAGTCACAAAGCCGTTCCCACCAAGGGCTGGGGATGGGGACAGGCCATGCTTCTGCCGCACCCAGCACGCCAGGAGGAATTGCTGAGTCCAGAAGGAGTGTGCGGGTCAGATTGCAACATCAGTCTGAAACAATAGGGCTTACTAGGTCAGAAGTTTTGTCTTCAGGGTTGCTTTGGATTTCTTAGCTCAGATCTCTGCTGATTATGAATGCATCAAGTCTCAAACCTTGCTAGGTAGGACTTATGTACTTTGTATGCATTTCTTTGCAGTAATTATTAATTTTAATTTTAATTTAAAAATATGTTATTTATTTGAGAGAGTGAGTGAGAGAGAGAGCACGGGGGGTGGGGGTTGCGGAGCAGAGAGAGAGGGAGAAGCAAACTCCCCGCCGAGCAGGGAGCCCGACATGGGGCTCAATCTTGGGTCTCGGGGATCATGACCTGAGCCACCCAGGTGACCCTAATTTTATTTTTTAAATGGTTCTGCTCAAATTCTGTTTCAAAATGTCTGCACACACCAAAAGCAAACCACAAATGCACGATGATCTGTGACCCTGCGGACGTCTACATCAGGAGCACGAGGGATACAGGATGAAGAAGGCTCAGCCCATCACCCCGAGGATTTCAAACCTCTGGCTCAGTGTCCTTGGGTGCCCAAGGGAGGGTGTAGTAGCGTCTCCGTTAGGGCTGTGGTTCCTGTGACATCTCCCCATAAGTTAGCTCCTACACAGCTGCTATCTCCCCACCGGGTTAGTGAAGGTGACGCTGGGCGAAACGCCGGTGCCGATCTGCTCAGGAGGAGCCAGCCGAGGGAGAAGGGCAAGCTTGTTGCCATAGCTGCCTCGCGATTATCATCAGAAGCGCATCACGCTGTGTGTGCAGCTTCATCTCTTGGGGGCTGTGTTTAGCTCATGCCATGAAGATAATATGCTCCTTTCGCTCTCGCCATGAAGGAAGCAGACAGATAGCTGTCACCGTGTTCCAGAGGCAAGGGGATATGATACCTTAGCCCAGACCAGGATTGGGAAGCAGCTGAGCATTTTCAGGCAGCCTCCAGTTAACTCAGCAAGAGCTCCGGCCCCTGGAGACACTGTCAAGTTCTTTTGACTGTAACCCAGTTACGCACTACGCCGTCACCTAGCACACCCCCACACCATACAACTGAAACCAGAGTTTTCACGAGATCACATTTACCATTATCGTATGCTTTAAAAAAAAAAAATTCTAACTCATTACATGATTTCACAATTTCCTCCTACTTCCTGTGGGTCAAAGCCCACAGTTTGAAAATCACTGATAGAGGAGTTGTGTGATTCCCCACAGGAGGTCAGGGTAATATGGGCATTAAGTTGAGGTCTCGAAGCAGTTAACGAAGTGAGCGATATTCTTGCACCCACGTGGCTATCCTTTTTTAAATCTTGCCTTAGGATGGGTACAACTTTCTAACAGTCTGTGCCTCGGTTTCCTTATCTGTAAAGCAAGAGAACTAAGTGTCAGTCTCATAAGGTTGTTGTGATGGTTAGATGGACTAATAAAGCACATAAAACAATACTGTCTACGGTAAGACTGCTAACTTCTATTGCTATTGTTGCTGTTGTGTTTACATAGAGCAGATGTAGTGACCAGGGAAAGATACAGTTTCTATTTATTTATTTTTATTGGGACATGACTGACATGTAACGTTAGTTTCTGATACATAACGTAATGTTACATTAGTTTCTGATACATAACATAATGATTCCATATTTGCATATATTGCAAAACCTACAGTTTCTGAAACAATTATTTAATTTTTTTTAAAAGCCCTAACTGAGAATAAACGTTTTTGCTTTCTTTGACTTCTCATTTTAAGGCATCCATGAAAAATTGCAATTATAACGCATAAAAGAAAATGAGAAGCCCGCACGGGGTTTTGTCTTAATAACTTTGCCTATTACTTACCACTGACACCATTTCCAAATAATCTATTATTAGCACAACATGCCAATGGAAAGAATATTGACAAGCCTTTCTTTATTTTATAGAAACCACAATCTCTGTTATGAAGACCTCCCCCAAAGGCTCAGCCAACACTGTTGTCTTGTTTAACTGAACTTCAGGACAGCTGGAGGCTCGGTTCCAAGACTGTACTTTGTCGCTCACACGTGGGGTTGGATCTAGGCCGGTGCCTGAACTCCATCCCAGACAGGCATGCATCCTAGGTGCTTTTTTTTTTTTTTTTTTTTTTAACTGAAGGTCCTTTGCTGGTCTGGCTTCTGTGAGCGGCTACGACAGTAGGAAAGGATCGCTGGAGAACCAGAAAGAGACTGGGCTCCCCAGTTTGATTCAGGCTATGTGCCAAGGTGCCAAGGAGAGGCGCGATTCAGGACATAGCACTCGGCCTCCAGAGAGTCCCTTGGCCCAGCCCTCCCCTGCCCCCATCAGAGTCTTGCCTGGGCAAGGGACTGCAATCAAAGCAACGTACAAAATAAAGAGCAGTTTTACCCAAATCTCTGTCGCCTGGTGAGAGCACAAGGCCTCACTCCAATTCAGAAAAGGTCTAAGTGAGCCGACCACCAGCCAGGTACCACGTCCGGCTTGCCTCTGAAGGCCCAGCTTTGGCAATGCCGGGTCGGTCTCCGGGCACCAGCAGCAGAGCCTTCCATTCCATGCTGGGGGCCGACAGCACCCCGGGGCCCCTCTCAGGCAGCGGCCACAGTCGCCCCACCGTGGGCAAAACCATCACAAGGTGGGGACCTCGGTGGACACTGGGTCACTCAACAACAATGGGAACCTGTTTTACAGTTGGCCGGAGCAGAAGAAGGAAAATGGTGGTCATGTCCTGGTCATCCGGAGGAATTTGTTCAGTGCACATCATACCCTCCTGGAGAACTCCTACGCTCACTAAGGGGGCGTTTAAAGAAGCTTGAAAGGGAGGTAGCCTTGCTAGAGAAACACTGAGTGGTGAGCGTACTCAGAAGCCCTTTTGCCCTCGCTGAGCCACCCCAGCAACATGAGTCCTCTTTCCAGTTATCTATGGCTGGAGTTTGACACCCAGGCTGGTTTTCTGGATATTATTTGGGGATCTGTGAACTGAAACAGAAAACAAAATCAAACAAAAACTGTATCTTTGTACCATCTAATCTCTCTTACATGTGAAATAAAACAAACACAAAACAAGCTCACCAATAACAGAGGAGAGATGGGTGGTTGCCAGAGGCAGGGCTGGGGGCAGGAGAAATGGGTAAAGAGGGAAGAAAAAGAAGAAAAGACACGGCATTTCCCCCCGTTGGGAACAGAAGCGATTTCGCCATCAGCTGCACGTTTCCCTTCCCGGGACGACCTTATTCCAGCACTCTTCCCCGTCAGGTCGGGTCGGCTCGGTCAGAAGGTGATTTCTAGAGAGACGGCCTAATCAGGGAGCAGATTATGGGAGCTGTGGTGGCCAGGAGTCAGGCCCCAGAAGACGAGACAAAGCAGAGAAGGAAACTCGAGAATAAGAAGTGGGGAAAAGGGGCAGGGAGTCCAACAGAGTCTGGGAAACCAGAAGTCAGAATGAGATACGGAGCAATACAGCAGCAGCCGGGGTTTGTAAAGGGAGGCGAGTGTCCCTAACTGGTCAGTTCCCAGGGCCTTGGGTGCGGTGACTCAGCCCAGGCAGGGCCACCCTCCCAGGGGACACCCGCCTGCTTGCAAACTGCTGGCCTTATCCCTGCGGCTGCAAAGCCAGGCCTCAGCTCTGTGGGGGCACTCAGCTTTGGGAAGGAGAAACCAGGTGCCTGCTCTTAAGAAGACTGCTTCACAGCTGAGCGGTGCGAGTTCTATGCCCAGGGGAGGCAGAGAAAGGGGGGTTCTTTTTTTAAAATTTATTTTTTTAAAGATTTTTGTTTATTTGTTTGAAAGAGATAGTGAGAGAGACAGAGAACACGAGTGGAGGGAAGGGTAGAGGGAGAGGGAGAAGCAGACTCGCTGCTGAGCAGGGAGGCTGATGTGGGACTCGATCCCAGGACCCTGGGATCATGACCTGAGCCGAAGGCAAGATGCTGAACCGACTGGGCCACCCGGGCGTCCTGAAAGAGGGGTTCCTGACCAATTTTTGAGCCGAGTACTCCTTCAGCAATCTGGTGAAGCCCGAGGGGCCCGAAGAAAAACCGCATCTTAAAACCCGTAACATAAAATATGTAGAGCTCAAAACTATCAACTCACCATGATGTACACCTGCAAATAATAGGGTACTGTAAAATATATAATAGATATCTTATAATTAAAAATAAAATAAAATAAAATGCATAGGACACCAAAGAAACCAATTATAGTGAAGTTGAATTATCAAAGGAAACCAAATATCCTGAAATACGGTTCGGAAGATATTAGAGTAAATGTGAGGTAGAAATACAAGTGCCTTCTCATTAGTAGTACCCCACATTCTTCCGGAGAGAGGATGGGGAGTCTCCTTGCTTCTCCGGGAGCAGTACAGATGATATGATGCTTCCGGTGGAGATGCCGCTGACTTAGGAGAGTCAAACATTCCAGCTCCCAAATTAAAAACTTCGAGGAGGAAAGTCACTGTGCAGCAATATTAAAAATGGCTTGAACACATGGTTTTGGTTACGAGGAGGGGCTTTGCAGTCAGACCGGCTGCTGGAATCCTAGCTCAGTCGCCCACTCCCTGTGACCAGAGAGGTAAGTTCCTCCACCTGCACCAGCCTCAGTTTCTGCTTCTGTCATAAGAGACCCCTTAGAGACTTCAGAGGAGAGCACGAGACCTACTGCGAGGCGCCCGGCACATGGCTGAGCATCTGCTACGTACCCAATCTGTCTTACTGCTTTATTGTCTATTATTCAGGTAACCGCGCACACTGGCTCGAATGAGCAAGAATGTAAGGGGGTTATAATTCACTCATGAACTCCTAGGTGGGTGCTCTACAGAAATGGACTTGGCCAAACTGTGTTAGAGTATTCACAACGAGGACGTCAGCAGGGGTCAGAGGCCTTTAGGAAGCAGAGAGAGAGAGTTTGAGGAAGGGAACCGGCCCCAAGTGGGGAAGGACCCCCCAGTAAATATCAGAGCCCTGCGGGGGCCCATGCAGCCCTGAATCCTGGGAGGTGCTGAAATATTTGGGGGCAGAGCGCAACAGAGCAGGGCAGAGGAGAAACTGCAGAGTCACTGGCATAACTGGAAATAAGAGAAATTTTATTTGTCAATGAACATATTTCCTCTGGAAATAGGGAAAAGAATGCTTGTAAAGATAATGTACTAACCATTTCTTTTTCAATTCACTTTAACATATTCAAAGCAAAAGTGTTTTCATTTGACTTTCCTCAAAACAATTCATAACATTTTAAAAAGGTGGGCACACACAGCAGGGAATGAATTGGATACGGGCTCGCTGGCCCACAGAACTTTTCCTTTCGGATATGCATACGGCTGAGCCATCTGCAATCACCAATGGCATTGACATTGGGCGGGAGTTCTTAGTTGTTCATTTGTTTCCATTGTTGTTGAAATCAAGAAGATTTTATTTGTAACTGCATAAACCAAACAGTAACTCTGGAGGTTGGGTCTAAAGAGCCCTTTTCAAACCCAAATTTCTATGGAGTAAAGACAATACAGTGGAGAAAAGACCGGCTTTCCACCAAGAGCTGGGACCACCGGACATCCTCATGCAAGAACATGAAACTAGACACAGGCCTTCCGCTTCTTAAAAATTGACTTGGAATGGATCGGAGACATACATGGAAAAGGCAAAAGTATAAACTGCTAGAACATAGCAGGAGGATGACCTTGGGTTTGTCAGGGACTTTTCAGATACAAAACCAAGGGCACGATTCCTAAAAGAAATAACTGACAAGCTGGATGTCATTAAAAAAAAAAAAAAAAAGTTCTGCTTTGTGCAAGACGCTGTCAAGAGCCTGAAGAGACAAGGCACAGACTGGGAGAAAAACACTTGCAAAAGACGCATCTCATATGGGTCCTTTAGCCACTACATGAGAAATTCCTGCGCCTTTCCCTCAAATTTGCTCTGAAACTAAAACTACTTTTATAAAAAATAAAGCTTAGGGGCACCTGGGTGGCTCAGTCAGTTAAGCATCTATCTACCTTTGGCTCAGGTCATGATCTCGGGGTCCTGGGATCGAGCCCCACATCGGGCTCGCTGCTCAGCGGGGAGTCCGCTTCTCCCTCTGCCTCTGCCCCTCCCTGCCTCCCCACTCTCCCACTCATGCTCACTGGTGCGCCGTCTCTCACGTCTCTCTCTCTCTCTCTCAAATAAGTATAAAAAGGCTTAAAAAATAATACAGTTTATATAAAAAAAAACAAAATAGAACTTATGTTTTGTCCTACAATATTCTCCTTGAAATTTCCTTATTTCTGCCAGTGTATTTAAATTCTTATAATCATCCAGGCTCACAACTGTCATCAAAAAACAGCACAAGGAAGCAATCACAGATCCAAAATGTGGGACCTTTTACAGGCACATTGATGGGATTTCCACATAAGTCAAGAATTTGAGGAAAGCAAGCAAACAAAGAAACAGGGCAGATGCCCCAGATGACACGTGATTTACTAGGCATCGCAGCCAAATGTAACGCATTGACCTTGTTTGGACCTTGATTTGAACAACCCAACTGTAAACGGACATTTCTGAGACAGCTGGTGAAACTTATTTGTGGACCAGGGGAGACGGTGGATGAGGCAAGAGACACGTCTACCGTGGGTATCCTAACGGCACTGTAGTCCCGTCGGCGCATCCGCGTGCTTGTCCGACTCAGAGTGCTGTGATGTGCTCTTCTGGATTTCCTATAAAATACTTGAGCAAAGAAAAAAAAAAAAAACAGTACAGAAAAGGCAAATAGGACAAAATCTTGATGATTATTAAATTTCCGCGATGAGTATGGGGGTTCACTGCACTGTTCTATTTTTTGATGTGTATGAAAAGTTATATAATAAACATCTTAAAAATTCTTCTTTGATTTTTCCCTTTGTTCAAATATTTCCTGTGTGCTATCCAACCTGATGCCCTAAAACCTTGGCCGATAGTCCTCGCCTTTCTGCGTTCAGTTCTGTCTTCCTGACCTGTCTGGGCTCTTCCGCCCCGCACCTGTCCCCTTCCTATTCCTCAACCCCCGACCCCCCAGCGAGACTCAGCTACCGCTCTGGCCACTCTCCTCTTCAAAAGAATAAAAACAAACCTAAAAGTCAATCAATCAGAGACTTATTTTCTGCATGTTGAGGGTTTCTGAAAGAAAAAAAGAAGGACGTTCTTGTATGTAGAATCTGGAGGGAAAATCTTAAGCCACATATATGGAGCGCTCGCTGTAAACTTAAGAAACACTACTAGTCTTGCATTTTCTGGTTTTTGCCTTTCAGTTCTTCAGTTTGTTCTCAAAAGGAAGAGCTGAGTACTCATGCATAGCTTTGATCAGGGCACCCGTCGTCCATCCTAGCTTCTTCTTCACCCCCATTATGGGTGGAATCCCTCTGCTGCATCTCTGCAGGGCAGCCTGCTAAATGTGTCACCTTGAGAGGTGAATGCTGTGTGTTTCAAAAGCCCTGTTTGTGCCAAGCCACAAACATGAGTTTCTCCACATCTTCCGTGCTGTTATGGGATCTGTAATTATTATCAAAGTGATCTCTCCTCAGTAAAATCCTGTCCGTGTTTGGCTCTGCCCTAACGATGGCTGGTGCCAAGGGCTGGACTGTTGCTGTCGGGTGGATTGAAGTGAAGGGCTCTGTGCCTTTCATGTGCTGGCACGGAGAAAGCCCTGTGCCCAGATTAGATTTCCAGAAGCACCTGTGAATTCTGCCCGCACACCTGCAAGGAAAAGATGTTTTCTCTATGGGATGAGGGAGAATGACTTGCATCCTCCGCTGTGCGTTGATAAAAAGTGACAAAAGTCCTTCCCGGTGTCCTAAAGAAAGGGGAGCTTTAAGTGCATATTGTCATGTCCCCAAGGCAATGTGGAAAAATAAAATTGAAGAGGATCATGTCAGCAGTTGTTAGGCTAATTTTTTTTTTTTTAATAATGCCTCAATGTTTTTTTAGTCTAAAATATATCAAGCCTTGGATCCCAAACTATCACGGTGCCACCGTGATCATTTCAGAAACAGACACACAGGCCGAGTGCTGGGGACCATACTTAAGACCAAGATGGGGGCACAGGATGAGGAGTTCGCAACTTTTCCAGAAAAGTCAGATCTGAACTTGCTTCTTACATTCTTGCCACATGCCATCTGTCCTGGAGGCAGGAGTTTCGGGGACGGCCGGCCTCGTTGGAGCCCCTCCTTCCCCTGCTTCCCAGTTCCCCACTCTCATCCATTTACGTTAACTTCTCATATTAACTGCTGTGTCTTTTCACAGATCCGGCTGTGTCGCCCCTTTGAGGCGGCTGACGGTGGCCTCCGTGCCGACCGACTGGCTGGCCAGAGCGGAGGGTTAATTGAAAGCCTCCAGCACCACCCGGGAGCTCTGAGTTGCCTCCTCTGGACGGCTGATACTTCTGAGGATGTTATCAGCCAGAGCGGAGAATCGGGGCCACACAAACCTTCATCTTCACGTTGGCAAGGGGGCCTGGCATTTGGTGCCAAGCCCGGAGGTTGGCATGTGCCCCAGGCCACTGAAAATCTGGCATTTTTCTCCTGGGATCCAAATCTGGTAGGTTCCCGGGCGGAGGAAAACGCTTTGATTGTAACCTGTATCTTTCTGCTGAATCATCACTGAGGCATCTGGTTTGTCTACTTGGACAATTTAGGGAATGTTAAAAGAAGATGTTCTCCGTACATCACTCGTTGGCTTGCCATGCTTGTTCGGCTTCTCAAAGAACAGATTTGAAAGACCCCAAAAGGGAATGGTTTAAGGTAGCCCCCACGCCCGCAGAGGGGAGATGCCAGCCCAGCAAAGGGCAGGTCAGAGGGGTCACTGGCCATAATGGAATTTCAAAACCATTGTAAAGGACCTGTCACGCCCGGAAACGCTGAGAGGGGGACAAGTGCGGGCTCCCAGCAATGTGATGTCCAGAAGCAATGAAATGATGAGTCTATTTCACACAATGGACCTGTCAAGGAAAACAGTGTCGCTTCAGAGGAAACCTTGGAAGCTCTTGTTAGTGGCCTTCAAAGTATCAATTTTCAGGTGCCAAGTGGTAATTGAAGTTAGCAAGTTATAGCAGCATTCAGTGAAATTAGATCATGCCAAAGCCCACAGAAGGGCTCAGGATGAGCGTCCATTCCCATGGATGGAACATTCCAGTCTAGTTGATATTTACAGCACTGGAGAACCCTTTTAGGTTGAAAGGGGGAAGGCATCCCTTTAGTTCATCAAAATGCTCTGTTCTTGCGGGTTGAAATTCTCCTTAGAGGGAAGGGTCTGCTTTATTTAATACTCAGAGAAGTGGTCCATTGTTGTAAAAAATAATTTCTTCATTTAGTCTTTCATTTTTTCTTAGCAATTGCAGAAAAACTCTTCTCCCAATGGGCTAATAGGCTTTCTTTTGTTTGATAATCAAGGCACATAATCTGCATTAACTCATAACTATTTTTTTGTTGTTCTTTGTTTTTGCCATGTTTCCACAAAGCTCAGAACTATTAAAAGTGCCATCGGGATAACTATGGGTCAGCCTTAGTTTTTTTTTTGGTACAATTATCCCCAAGCCTCTTTGTTAGTTTAATTTTCTTCTATTTTTCTTCTTTTGATTGTTTTACCATATCTGCATTTCTTCTGAATATTTGTTTCAGAAAAATAATTGAAAATAGGTGAGCCAAAATAATAAATAAGGTAAATCAGTTAAGTAGTAATAAAGTAATACAAATTAAACTTGGGCAGCAAAGTGGGTTAGGCCTGCTGCCCGTGAGGCCCTGTTGATGGGAGCTGGATCCCAGGGGCCGGCCTGGGATGGGTGTTGATGGGAAGGTTGTTTGTTTTATCAAAGAGTCGGAGAAGAGAGATGAAAGCCAGAGGCAGGAGGAGAGCTGAGGTCACCCGTCCAGGAGAAGGTGGATCATGCATCAAATCGGAATGACAAGGGAAGACATAAACAGAGATTAGGCCGAGGGAGAGCGGTAGCAGAGGGGGTCAGAGAAATGGAACGAGGAGCCAGGTGTGGGCAAAGACATTTGACAGTTTGGGAACTAAATAGTGTTCGGCACCCAGTTGGGTATTTCTTTTATGTAGAAAAGAGCAGATGGTATCTGCACAGTATCCCTACACTGGCCGGTCAGAGAGGGCCCCCCAGGACCGACGGGAGGATCAGCGAGGACACGCAGCGGCTGCCTCTCTGTCTTCACATCCGTGAGTCCGGCTGGTGTACGGGACGGCACGTACTCCATCTCCTGCAGCCGTCGGCTCCCGCCGCCCCCCGCCCCCCCCCCCCGCCCCGGCCTGCTGGGGCCCCTGGGAATGCCATGCTCAGAGTCGCCAGAAAGAAGAATCTTCATAGAAATGCCCCAATTATTATAGCATGCTGCCTCGTATTTATGAAACAAAAAAAGCAAACAAAAACAAGGAAAACATGTCTGTGGGTTGCATATGGCCCCCAGGCCACCTGTTTGCATCTTGAAATTCCCAAGCTGCGTTTGAGAGCTGTAAGAACACAGGTCCCACTCTGGTCTCTGACACTTGCCATCTGACCTTGCGCAAGGACCACGGGATCCGTCTGTACCTGTCCCCTGCTTTTTATCAGAGCCACTAGAAGCTTTTCCATGTTTATATCCACCTTGCCCACGTGTATTTTGAGGTCCGGGAAGACGGGCACCGCGGTTTACTTTTCTTTGTGTCTCCTTTCACACCTCACTGTAACTAACACAGAGTCCGAGCGTAACAAATACCGATTGCTTAGCAGATACCTGTTTGAATTTCCAGAGTGTATAGAGCTCCAAAAACTACTGATGTGTTTTGTTGGGCAGCTAGATGGATTCAGTACTTTACGAGAGCAAATTGGTGATTGTTGTTAAAGTTTCAGATACACCTACTTTGAGGTGTATATCCTAGACACATTCAGGCTGATGCTCTGAACGAGACAGGAATAAGGGTATTCACCACAGCCCTGTGGATGGACGACAAGCCTGTAATCCGTCTAATGGAATTAAAAGGAATGTACAACAGTTGAAATGACAGAACTCGATTCGGTACATTCATGCAATGAGATTGAAATGGGTGCACAATCATTGAAATGAGTAAGATGGCTGTGTATCATGCATAGATCTCAAACACATACTATCGAACCCCAATCAGCAAGGTGTAGAATTATATATCACAGTATATTATATATATGTACACTTAGTGTGCATGCGCGTGTGCCTGCGTGCGTGTGTATACGTGTGCATGTGTGTGTGAGCAAGTGTGCGCATGTGTGTGCACGTGTATATGTGCGTATGTAACATGGGTGGGAAGTACACACATCAGATTCCCATAACAATCATCTTTGAGGAGGTCGTGAATGGCCGTCAGGACACAAACGGGAAGGGACGGTTCGAATTATCAAAATGTTTTATTATTTTCTCTAAAAAAAATGAAACTCAGCAAATGTGGGCCTTTATTGAATTCAGGTAGTGGCAGTACGGGTGTTTGCTTTGTTCCTTTTTGTACCTTCCCAAAGTTTTTTTTTTTTTTATGTAAAAGACAAGTTAGTATAGTTGCAGAAATTCCATGTTTTTGTAATAGTGTTTTTCCTCGGCGTTGCCTGTTCTGCCTGAAGTTTTTTCAAAGTAGGCAGCTACGATTTTTCTCCCCAGATTTCAACTTTTCATCTTGGTGTCATCAGTGAGCTCTCTCATATTGGTTAACTGGAACGTATCACTTGCCTTTTTCCCATTGCCTGAAACCTTAGGACCTCAGCCCAAAGTCAGGGCCGGCAACACTCAGCGTTCCCTCACCTCGACCCTTAGAGTCACCTGTACTTTATTCTCAAATTGCATTGTGTTTACCCCCAAATCCACAGCTACCTTTTAGAGACTAAACTGAAAGACATCAAGAGTTGTCAGATGTATTTATCCAGGACCCAAGTGAAGAAATGATTTCATTCCTGGTAGACCCATCACTCTTCCAACCGTGTAAATTAAGCCACTTTCCTAACCTCCCCACTAAGCACGCTGTGCCGGAAGATTCTGGGATCCATGCCAAGAAAGCATCCCCATGCCTTAGACAAATGTAGCTTTCTCAGCAAGCTTTTGCAGGCAGCCGAAGGGATGCAGCAGGCTAAGAACCAAGGCTTAAGTGCAACTCGCCACTTTAATCAAAATCTTCATTTTTCCCCTCTGTTGAGGTTAGGGAACAACACACCGTCTGATAAATCTCTGGGTTTTTCTTTCAACTCTTTGGCTGCTCTTAGTTTGGTAATACAAAATGAGCGTGTCACTGGATGATCCACTTTCCTTAGCCTAATAGATGACTCTTAGCAACAACCCGCTCCCCCCCCCCCCCATTAAAGTCGGCTGCTAACCTTTTTGGCTTCGAACTGCTGCAGGACACTAGTAACTTAAGACTCGCAGCAGGGAGGCCAGAAATAAAAAGGAGCATAATAAAGATGCTTCCTTCACATATTGGTCAGCTTTGGGGGACAAAGAGAGTGAGAAATGTGAGCTGTTGGCTGATGCGAAATCATTTTCCCCTATCGGTACCTTTCCCATCAACGGGCAAAACGGCCTGCGTCAGCCAGATCTCACGTGGCTCGGTCTGCGTCTGAGAGAATCAAAAACTCCCCATGAGTCTCCAAAGCTCCCGGGGTAGCCAGGGCTGTGTCCTTACCAGTCAGGATTGCGCCATCGACCCCATGGCACCGTGTGTCCTGTTCAGGCCCATGACTTGAGCTGAGATGTCCCTCCAGAATTTCGGCGTTCGATATCCAACTGTGAAACTGTCTTCATCCGACTGCACACGATCGTTTTAGCTCCTACAGAAGGTTTCCATCCCTGCGTCCTTCAGGCCAACACGGTGCATCTCTGCCTACTTTTGAAACAGGCTCGGCTGCCTCTCCCCCTGCCTGCCGCCTGAGCTCCCCACTTCTCTGGTCACCCTAGTCCGTCAGGTAAAACCCCAATCTGTCCACAGCGAGCATTCTTCCCTGGGTCTCCACTGTCCAGGTGTGTGATCATTAGCCGTGTCATGAAAATCCCTCTGGGTTTCTCCTGTGTTCTAGACCCCGCTTCGTTCAGGAAGTCTCCCCAAGCCCCTGGGCTGGGCTAGGATGCCAACTTTGTTTCCTTCCTTCCTGACTGACTCCTTCTTTGTTTCCCTCCAAACAAATCCTCGTTCTCAGTCCTCCGTGCTGCTAATCCAGGGGTTAGTGCCATTTCCCATCTTAGGAGAAACTCTGAGCACCATTTAACAAGGTGGCCCAATCCCCTTTTTCGAGAAACCATTTCTACCCTTGGTTTCACAAAATCCTACTTTCCTGCTTTTCTTTCTGTTTCCGTCTTAATTTAGTCTAACCTGCTGGTTCACAATTCTTGCCTCCAGCATTGAACGTGGGGGGTCTAATCATACATCCTTTTCTCTAATTGTACTCCCTGTCTCTAGAAGGTCTTATGGTCTTCCCTGGTTTTAAAAGAGGTTAGGTGTCTTCACTGAAGCCCTGTGAGCTAGCTCCTGGCACATCCAGCCCTCTATCTGACCTCTCTACTCGTGTGACAGTCTGACATGTCAATATGGCTGGACTATAGTACCTGGTTATTTAATCAAATACTTATATAGGCATCACTGTAAAGGATTTTTAGATGTAGTGAACACCTACAATCAGTTGACTTTCAGTAAAGCGAATATTGTGGGTGGGCCTCATCTAATCAGTCGAAGTCCTGGAGAGCAGAAACTGAGGATTCCAGGAGAGGAAAGAATTCTGCTCAAGATCGTACCATAGAAATCCTGCCTGAATTTTCAGCCCACCTACCTGCCCTGTGGATTGAATTCCTTAAAAGAAGTGTCCCTCTCTATGCATCTCTCCATCCATTCATGCAGCCATCTACCTCCTTCTGGTCTGTTGTCTGGGGAATCCTGACTGGTAAGCGGCTACCTCAAAGGCAGCCTAGCTCAGACCCTCACAGCCTGGCCCACCCCCTGCCCCGTGTCCAGTGCCATTGCCCCTCCCCCAGCAGGAGCTGTTCCTCATCCCCACCCCACCCCCACTTCTGCCCTGTGTCCTGGTTTGCCTGGGACCTCGCTTAGGTGTGCTCATCTTCCACTTGCAAAACTCTCGCTGTTTGGACAATAAATTACACACTCTGCTCCACCAGCAAGTTCTGTGATGTGCCCCTAAATTAAGTCCCAAATCTGTCTACCCTTCCACACCTTCTCCTTACTCTGGTCCGTGGAATTACCCTCCCCCGCCAGGCTCCTAAGAGAGACTCCTCATCGCTTTCTCTTCCCATGTCTTGCTCCCTGACAATCCGATCCACTCAGCAGCTTGCCAGGACGACCTCTGCAGACTCAGAGCAGATAAGTTTACCCCATCCTTAAAATCTTCCAGCTGTCTCCCATTATACTTAGAGAAACAAAATCCAGAATCCTTACCCCGAAATCCCTCCCTGATCTTCATCTGACCACCTGTCGGACCTCGGCTTCTTCTGCTCTCCCCGCGATCACTAAGCTCCAGCCACCCCGTGTTTCTTGATCCAGCCAAGCTCAGTCCCAGGCCAGGGCTGTGTCCTTGCTTTGACCTCGGCCTAGAACGCTCTTCATCTCTGTCTTCAGTCGGTTGCTTCCTTTTTGCCTTCCGGGTCTGTTTCAGGCACCTCCCCCTTAGAAATGCCTTGTCGCAGGCCTGGTGCCTGACCCCTGACACCTGCTTCCTACCTCGGCTGTAGGAGCAGAAGCCAACAGCTCTCTCTCCTGGCACCTCCCTGCACCTGGGGATGGCCCCAGGATGCGGCTGTGGTCATGAGGTGTGAGGGAACGCTTGGAGGGGTCCCCTGGGGAGCAGACATCCCACCCGCACTGTTCCTGGGCCTTCCTCCCTGCCTGCAGCGTTGGCAGCCTGTCACCTGTCTGTCCATCCTGATGTGTGCATCAGGTGCGTGAATGAATGAATTAAACTGGTGACAGAACATTATTTTCTCACATATTAATTGGCCTGGGCTCTCCCTGCACAGAGAAAACAGGTAAAAACAAACAAAATAAAATAAAAATTTAAAAACCTGCTGGTGTTTATGGTCAGCTCCTTCAAAAGCAATAAGCTATTTCAACTTAGAAATGGTGATGTGGTATCTACTCCTCCCCCTGCCCCTGTTCCGTACATGGATCCTATGTGTGTCTTCAGCATACGCAGGATCACACGACTGTTGGCCTTCATTGTCACCTAAGCACTCCTCAAGAGCTCGCTACCCCAGAGCCTTCGTGTCAGCCCGGCCGCCAGCCCTTACGTGGCTAGGTTAGTTAGAGCAGGGCGACTGCCACGGAATTCCTTCCCCTGATCCTCACTGGGCTGGCTGAAGCCCTGCAGCCCCCCTAGATGGGGGCCTAGGCTGCTTCATGACAGATCATTATAATGTTCTCAATCTTTTAGGCCCTCCTATCTTTTCAAAAAAGTGCTAACTTTTGTTCGGGATTTTTTTAAAGGAACAGAACATGTCTTCTTCCTAAATTTTCCTGTTAATTAGGGGTGACAAGCCAGCTAATGTGGAAAGTCGCCATGTAGAGGACTCTCCAGGAAAGCCGGGACAAGGTCATAGATGACCGGGATCGACGAGGTGTGCATGACTGTCAGACGGAGCAGAGAGGCAGATGGGGTCTGAAACATCTGCTTGCTTATTTCTTCTCTTTGTGTTCTCAACTTATAAAAATGCCATGGAACACTGTAAACAATGAATGCACGGGAGCCTATGTACCCCAAGCCCGTAGAACGAGCCTGCTTACCGCCATGTTACCTCCCCACCTGAACTTGCTGAGGACCCTGGAACTGGTGAGTCTAGCGAGGGAGGAATTGGAGTTTGGCTCTGCTCAGACGCTACCTGCGGGGAGGGAAGAACCGCAAAAGCAGCCCCCAGCCACAGGCAGATCGGACGGTGGCCCCCCCGCCCCCCACCCCTCGCATCGTGTGCAGAATGCCGCCGGGTAGGTACCTGAAACTCCTGTCCAGCCCCCTGCTGCAAAACCTAGCATTTTACTGCAAGGTCTCACATCATTGGGTGAAAACACCAATTTTCCCAGATTTCAGTCTGAATGAATACAGATTATTTCCTCTGCTGCAAGTAGCTGAAGTTAGGGAACTGGAATGTTACATAAGAAATATTTGTGAACCTTAATGCAATCAAGATGCAGAGATTTGTTTCCTGTTCTCGTTCTTGGTGGCAAGCTTGTTCAGAGTGAGCCCCTCTGGGATAAAGCGGCACTGAGCTGTTCTATACCATCGTCAACAGGGAGTTGCTGTTGGTTCTCATTCTGGTGGTTGTTGCTACTGCCACCGTCCTAGCAATGATCATCCGAGCTGCTCAGGAAGCACCTGGAAGCACGGGCACTTCCAGGAGGGGAAGGCCTGTGTTATGGGTTGAATCGCGTTCTCCAATAAGATATTCCCAGAGTCCCAACCCCAGCACTGGTGGATGTGTCTTATTCAGAAATAGGGCGTTTGTAGAGTATAAACACGTCAAGAAGAGCTCATCAGTGGGCCTTACTCCAGGACGACTGGTGTCCTAACAAGAAGGCAGGATGTCGTGTGAAGTGAGGTCACACGGGGGGAGTGCCACGTGGCAGGAGAGGCCAAGATGAGAGCAGGGCGGCTGCCGGCTGGGGAACACTGAGGCCGGCCCGCAACCTCAGAAGCTGGAAGAGGCAAGAGAGGGTTCCATCCAGGCTCTAGAGAGACCGTGGCCCTGCAGACACCTAGATTTTTGGCTCCGGCCCCCAGAGACTGTGAGAAAATAGACTCCTGTTGCTTGAAGCCACCCCGTGCGGGATACTCTGCGCGCAGCCCTAGGAGACAGACATGGCACGGATGGGACGAGTGTGGCCACAGAGGAGCAGTGCCCGTGGCCTTGAACACGGGAGAGAAGAGATAAGGCAACGGCTGGAGGTCTGCGGCACGTGATGCTCACTTTGGCTTATTTCACAATCGTGCCTAAGAGGAGCAGCGCACGGAAGACTTGCGGGCAAGTCCGGGACCGGATGCGAACAGATAAGAAATCAGTTCACTCGTTCATCCATCCATTCAGCCTCCGGGAGTGCCAAGCACACAGCAGGCGCCTTGTCCGTCCCCCCCTTTTTTTCTTTTTGCTTGACCTCCTTTGGAAACGCAGGCTGGCGTTAGCCGGGAACAGCCGGGAGGAAGCAACAGGAAAGTGTCTTCGCAAGACGCTTGCGTATCAAGCGTGAATGGGGCGAAGCCTTCCACGGTGAACGGACGTCCAAGGCGGGGAGTCGGGTCCGCAGGAACACAGAACCCGGGAAAGTCAGTGTTTCAGGGTCTTTGGCCTCAGAAAGAGAACTTTTTGAAATGTTCAGTAGAGACAGGCACGAGGAAAAGCAAATCGTCAGCTATTCTCAGTCAGAGGGTTTATTTGCGCTTAGGTCCTTAATAAAACAGAAATATAGAGAGAAGGTTGAAATGTAAAGATTTTAATTCATCTGATACACTTGTAATAGATAGACATTTTACCAGACTTGATTTTGTAGTTTTAAGTCCACAGCAAACTTGAGCCAGGGTAGAGATTTCCCAAATATGTCCTGCACCCCCACACGCACAGCCTGGGCCCCTCAGTATGAACATCCCCACCAGGTGGTGCGTTTGTTACAATCGATGAACCGCCGTCGATGCTCATCATCACCCAGAGTCCATACTTCACATGCGGGCTCACGCTTGGTGTCATGCATTCTTTTTTTTTTTTTTTTTTAATGCTTATTTATTTTTTAGGGAGAGAGAGAAAATGGGAGGAGGGAGAGAGAGATAATCCTCAAGCCGACGCCACGCTGAACGCCGAGCCTGACGAGGGACTTGATCCTATGACCCTGAGATCAAGACCTGAGCCGAAATCAAGAGTCACGCTCAACCGACTGAGCCACCCGGGCGCCCCGGTGTTGTGCACTCTATGGGTTTGGACAGATGTGTGGTGATAGGCATCTACTACTATGGAATCATACAGAATAGTTTCATTTTCCTAAAGAACTTCTGGGTTCTGCTTGTTCATTCCTCCTTATCCCCGGACCCTTGGCAACCGCCTGATCTGTTCACTGTCGCCATTGTTTTGCCTTTGCCAGTATTACGTGTTTTAATAGTTTGAACAAGGTAGCAAGTAAGCAACGCCAATCCCCAAAGTAAAGCGAAACTTTTATAACAGTTGGTATTATATTAAACAATCTTTATTCGAGCTCTGCTCACGAAAAATTCTTTATAGTGCAGGATAACGATTTCACAATACCACAGGAGAAATAGATTGTGGCTAAATTTTTTAAAATATGTGTGTGTGCGTTTATGTATATATACGTATATGGCTAATGAAGATCTGTTTCCTTTTTTAATTATTTTAAACTAACTTGTTTAGAAGGAAAATGTCTGGGATCAAGAAATGTTAAGCTTTTCTAAAGCATCCAAACATCTAGTCTCAAGTTTTTGCCACTTTAATTCAAGACATTTGTACATGCGGTTAATTTGACCCATTATGTAAATATTACTTAATCTTATTGTTTTCTGGGTTTCTGTTCAATATTTATTTTCAGATACCAGAACAGATGTTGATTGCTTCCGTAGCTACTTTATAAAAATTAAACATAAAACTTGACTACCACAGTAGTTTCACCTGCTAGAAGAATGTGTAGAAGGAAATGCAAATTTACAAAAGAAATACTACTGACTTGGACTTAGTAAAGTCCAAATATAAGCACTCTTGTTAAAGGTGGCTTAGTGTGATTATCTTCATAGTAAGATCTTTTTACATGGGTATCACTTGCAAATAATTATTCTGAATTTCTCTTTCTTCTTTATTGAAATCTTTGCCACCAAAAAAGACACTTGTCTAAATTCTAACATTATTATTATTATTCCCTTTCTTGGAAGACCAATTATTATATCTTATACTTAATGAGATCCGGTCTGATTATTAGCTATATCCTAAAAATTATATCTGAAATGGCACATGCCATTAGATTGATTTGTACATAAAATGTGTTTAAAAACCCAAGATCTAACTGAGCACTTATTTGGGCAACATTTTGGGGGTACCTTTTGCTGTCCTTAGTTCCTCATGATGACCTCACTGTAACACAGTAACATTATTTCCACTATGCATTTTATGAAGAGGCGAAGGTAAGGTCAATGATTTGCTGAGTATAACAAAGAGTGTTAGAACCAGTTTTTGATTTTCATTAATACCATCCCTTACTTTTCAAAACATGCGTACTTGTACCTCCAGCTTGTTACTATAAATCATTTGTCACGGACTTACTAAAGCCCCAAAATGGTGATGTTTTTATGCTAGAGAATACATTTTTATATGCATTTAGATTTGATTTTTTTTAGGACAGAGGACGCATTTTGCCAAAAATTGCTAAAACATTCCCTAATTGTTCTATTTCCCCCTCTCCTATTAATGTGTTTAATGGAACATTACCAAATTAAAATGTTATCATAGGGTTTGGCTAAAAAAAATAAGTAAAATAATAAACAGCAAAGTATTTAGTCATAAGGATATTTTCCAGCTTTTCAGCTGATAAAATAAGTAAGCCTGGAAAGTAGATTAAGAAAATAATCAAAAGCATAAAAATAACAATACACAGAGCAGAAGAATTCAGCATTCCTGGGCCAGCGTTGACTCTCCTCTTAACAACCCTCCAGCACGAAAAAGACAGAGCGTTGAACTGATGAGGGACGCTTCGTTGCCCACCGCAGCAGAGTTCACGTCCGGAGTCTGTCGCAACAAACCATTACACCTTGAAAAACAAGTCTGTCATTTTCCAAAGTGAACCAGCACGTCAGGTGAACCTTGCTCAGTGTGCGTCCAACACGGGTGCCCGGGTGCCCAGGGCAAGACTCTTTCATTCTTCTTTAATTATCCCGACTTCAGAAATTTGGGTAGACCACTTCCTACGCGACTTTGAAATCCTGCTAATGACCGTGGAAATTATCATACGTTACAAAATGCTCTTGCACTCGGAAGGGTTTTATAGCCTAGTATTCGGTCTCCTTGCAGCCCTCTGGCATTGGGTGAACCTCCACCTCTGTGGCCCAGTTGAGAAGACAGAGCAGGAAGGAATTCACTCCCGTGCTCGAGGTCCGCGGTGAGGGCGTCCTAAGCCAGGACTCGGGCTCTGGAGACTCTGCTTTCAGGGCAGACGTGCACACTGCAGATCGGTGTCTTGTGGACACAGAGGAGGCCACCACAGCTATCGGGCGGGGTGTGGGGGGGAGATGTTCCCCGCGCAGCTGCCGTGGGAGCCCCCCCACCCCCCGACCCCACTCCCGCCCCACAGGGGGGCTTCTGAATCTCCCCACGACTACTGGCACTGAGGGCGTGGTGCTGCCAGACAGAGGGTTAGTCACAGAAGGGGGACGAAATGGCCCCAGAGAGGATCTCAGAATTCCTCAAGACACAGGGAGGGGCGCAGGCCCCTCCTTCGTTTCACCAGCAGTTTTGGACAAGAACCGTCCATTTCAGCTTTCATGCTGACTCTCCTCCAGAACCATCTTTCTGCAGAGTTGAAAGAGCTGTCACACAAACATTCAGCAATGCAGGTGAACCAAGTCTTCTGACTTCAGAAAGCAGAGCATCAGCTAAGGCGTTTGAAAGGGGAAAAATGCCTTCCCCCTGCCTTCTCCTTGCACGGAGGACATGGTTTTGTCTAGTTTGGAGAGACTCGCCAGGCCAAGCCAGCACCCCAGGCAGGTGACTGCGGGCCGAGTCATCGACCATTCCTGGGAGAAAGCATCTTCCCTTCCCGTTCCGTGTGCCGCCCACGGCCAACATGCGATGCTTGTCAGGTGAATAAATGAGGAACTCAGTGTGGGAACACTTCCCTCAGCAGAATTATAAAGTCCACGTTCAGACCTGCTGATTAGCAGATACTAACAACTCACAAGAAACTGCTTTAAAGCCTCTTTCTGGATGTTTAGCCAACTTAGCTATCATTATTCCAACACTCTCTTTCTCTCTTTCTCTTTATTTATTTGAGAGAGAGCGTGAGCAGGGGAGGAACAGAGGGAGAGAGAGACTCTGCGATGAGCCGGGAGCCAGACCTGGGGCTCGATCCCAGGACGCTGAGATCATGACCTGAGCTGAAATCAAGAGTCAGTCACTTAACTGACTGAGCCACCCAGGTGCCCCATTCCAACTCCTCTGACAGATTTTTGTGGAGAGACTATTAAGTAGAGCATTTTTCTAGGTCTTGTGAGGAATAAGGTTTAAAAAGAAGGATTCGACCCTTAAAAACTTACATTCAAGTCAGGAAAAGTAGACTTACATAAAAACCGCAAGAAGCAAAATTGAGTGATATAATATAACAGCACGAAGATCAGAAAGTGCTAGCACACGCACAAGAAAGTGATGGGCAGGCTGAATGAAGGGACATTTGGCCTTCCCCACCTCTGCAGTGGTACCGTCGCAGATCTTCCCGGCGACTTGCTTTGGCAGGTGCTGCTGGTCTCGTTTGCACTACATCCCATAAAGACGTGTTTTGCAAAGACAAAGAAGGCTAATGAAGGCTTTAGCTCAAGTGGGAGACGTGAAGAAAGGCATTGTTCTCCTCCTCGAATCTCCTCCCAAATCCTTCCTGGTTTGAGATTCTGTTTGCTGAGACCTGCACGGGAGATTTGGCGCCTGTGCATTCCTGCAGCCAGTGTGGGAGACACGTAAACCCCAGGTGGGTGCCTAGAAGACCCCTCAGATTCCACATGCCCACAGCGCCTCAGAGTCTCCCTGGTCCCTTGTCTCAGGAGGCGAGCCCGAAGTCTCAGCCTGTCTGCGCCCTCCTTCCCTGCACCCAGCGCATCCCCAAGTCCTGTTGGTTTTGGCTTCTAGGAATGTCACTTACCTGTTCCCTTCTTTCCTCCCCATCACCACTGCTGTGGCCCAGGCTGTCACCTTCTGTTGCCTGGACACCCGAAATGGTCTCCCTGAACCCATCATGTCCTCTTTGCTTCTTCACGCAATGGCTGGACATGGTCAAAATAGCCATCTGATGGTGTCACCCCTGTGGCCAAACCCCTCCGTGGCTTCCCTTCACCCTTGAGATGGCCCAGCAGGCCCGAAGTCATCTGCCCCTGCTTTCTTCTCGGGACCCATCTCCCTCCCTTCATCTTTGCTCTCCAGGCGCACTGACCTCCGTGTCCATGTCCAGCCCGCTCTGTCGCTGAAGCTCTGTGACGCCATGTCCTTCCCACTCTGAATGCTGCCAATCCAGCCACGCCACCGTGGCAGACTCCTTTCATCCTTCATACCAAGCCCATCAACATCCCCCAGACCAGGCCAGGACCTCCTCGTACGCATATTTCTTTTATTTGTGGCAATTATTGTGGTCTTATAAATATATACGTATGACCGCTGATCCGCGAGGCCACGGCACTCACGGTACTCAGCATAGTGACTGGCACGTGATGGGTGTTCCATACATACTTGCACAGTGAGACCATAATACACTGGGGGTGGGCGAACATTATCATACAAGCTCCTAGGTAGCCTCTACGGTCATTCACATGGGTAGGTTTAAAACGGCATAGAAAGATGCTTTGGGAAACAATGTTTTCCCATTTTCCTTCCCTCCCTGTCTCCCTTTTTCTGAGTTCCCAATGATATACCAGTAGGGTTGGGTTGGGCTTGGCTTAATTAGGGTGAGAGACATGGTTGGGTTAAACATTTTCCCTATTTCTTAAGCAGTGGCTTAAGTGCTCAGTGTTGTAACCAGCACATTGAATGCTTTTTGGCCCGGTGTGCTAGGGAACGAAGGTTCCTAGACACTGTGCCTGGGGATGACGGACCCGTCCTTTAGTCAGGGAGAGAAAAAACGAACGTAAAGTGTTTGCACTGTGAAGAGTTTACAGAAAGAGAGGCACGTGCCGGGCGTTGCGGGACCACAGCGGGGAAAGGGCCTAGTGTTCTGGGGGAAGAACAGAGAAAGTGTCCCAGAGATGTCGAAGATTGATCTGGGTCTGAAAGGAAGGGAGCAGGGAAGGGGCAGTCCAGGGAACCATGAGCAGAGACGCAGGACACCTGCGTTCCTCAGGACCAGAGCCCGGCGGCCAGGGAGGGAGGGACCCGACACCTTGCTGGGGACATGGGCTTGGACATTCTCAAGTGCAGTCAAAGGGCAAAGCACCAGGAGATCCCGCTGCGTTTTGTAAAACTACATAAAATATTCACGCGTGAAGCTTAAAACAAATGCATCATTTAGTCTTCAAGTGGATACCATTTTTATAAAAAATTCGAAGAAGGGCAAGCGGTAGCAGGTTCCAAAGGTTTAAGAACTATTGTGAGAGAGAAAAGCTTAAAACACATTTTTTTTGTCCCCCCAGGTGGGGAAAGACCATCAGTGTTTGGATTTTAGCAGCCAAACCTGGCAGTCTGGCCCTGGAGGCTCAGATTCATTCCTGGCTAGTGTGAGAGGTTCTGCTCAGGCAGAGACTGCCCGCCGCCCCCAGCAGGCTGATTTCAGGATGTGGAGTCTCTGTCAGGCCGTGCTCTAGAAGGACCCTCTGAGCTTGGGTTTCCCTTTGCTTTGTTCCTTTCAAAGCTCACCAGAATGGGTGGAACATAGCCACCCCCCCTCTCAGCCTCGCTGGGCTCCTCCCAGGGAATTGTAAATCCCTCTCCTGAGCGCAAGGGAAGCATTCTGGAACATGGCGCCTCAAAAGCCCCCTTTCTAGCATAGACACAACTTGAAACGATGCTTGAACAATCTCACCTGTTCCCAAAGGACTAGAAGGGATGCATGCTACCTAGGAGTTTGGCAGACAGTATAAATGCTGTCTTCTTTACTGATTTTTCTGATGGCTAAAGAATACATGCTCATTATAAAAAAATAAAAAACAATAGAGAAATTTGTAATATAGAAAAGTGTGATTTTTCTCAAAACCTCCTCCCCAGAGATGACAACTGTTATGGTTAGATATATTTTCCTCAGATTTAAAAAAAGTAAATGTAAAAAAATTTAAAAACACAAACAAGTCATAATAATTTTTTTTTTTTTTTTTTTTTTTACCAAAATGGAATCCTTCAACTGGGTTTTGGGTTTTTTTTAATTTTTATTTATTTATTTATTTAGCCTTCTTAAGTAAATCATCTAGACACCTTTCCATAAAGTCAGGTAAGTTCTTTTAGAAACATCTTTAATCTTGTCTAAGTTCTTTGACCTTTAGTTGATTTTTTGGTAATGTAGTAATTCAGTAACTGGGGGAAAAAAAACACTGTTGCACACCACGAAATCTAATTTTATCCTTCAGATTTTTTTTTTTTGCATTAAGTCAATGGTAAGATTTCTCTTTTTAAGAAGGAGAAATCATTTAATGTTCTATATTGCAAAATGACCCCAAATTGAAGGGTAGCTGGTGATAAGCCAGTTTATATTTATTTTTCAGGGAAAAGATACTTTTTGCTGAGAAATGATTTTTATATTTGATGGATTTGTTCTTTTTCCTTAGATAATCTCCTTTAAAAAAAAAAAGAGTTTTCTGGCCTGGGGTGGTCTACAAAGACCCCTCATCTTGTGTCCTTGTGGGAGAAATCGTGATAGAATTACAAGAAGGTAGGGGTGGGAAGACCAGGGAGTACCTCTCATTCCCGGAATGTATTCCAATCCTGGAAAGTGTCTTTTCTGAGGACAATTAAACTCTATGCCCTAGAGCCTGCATGTGATAGCCATTCTGGGCGACATCAACACGTAGTTCTACTAGCAAGAGTTATTTAAACATAAAAACTAAACGAAAAGACAACAGTAGTAAATAACCAAACAAAAGGCACAATGCAGCAATTTGAATGTTGCACTAAGATGAGCAGAAGTGAGCTGTAGTGAGCTGAGCAGAGAGAAGCCAGTGTCAGACCTTGTCCCTTGTGAGCGCTCCCCACATGCGCCTGGTTCACCCCCCCCCGTGCTTTAGCACATGCTATTCCCTCTCCCTGATTTCCTTTTCCATGTACCCACTGTTCAGGGTCTAGTTTACATTTGGTCTCCTTTTGTCCACCTTTTCTGACAGCCTGGGAAGAATGCCCACTCTCACATCCGTGTTCCTGCCGAGCTTTGTGACAGTACCTTGTCTTTCGTATGACAGCTTCGTCCCCTCTCACAGATGGTGAGTGGCTCAAAGATGGCGCTAACTCGGGTGCCATGCCCCAGCCGCCTGGTGACAGAACGCCTGGCCTGGGACACTGGGAAGGGTTAGCTCCCTCATGCAACATCAGGATAATAACACCCACCTCCTACTACCTCTTGGGCATGGCATAATTTCACAAAGTACTTTGTGTTCTTTGGAATAAACATAAATAAAAGCTGTTATTATGGAACATATTTAAACATGTTTCCTCTTTGAACCGTGCAATCAGACTGAGGCGGTGTCTCTCGCTTCTTTGCTAAGTGCTTTCAGAGCTCCTTAACCTTATTTTTTTTTAAATTGCTTTTTATAACTCATTCCCAGCGATCTTTTCTCTGGGGACTCTATGTATTCCCATGTATGTTCAGTGTGGTTGTCACTTAGATTTTTGTATGGAATCTTGAATGAAATTTCCGTGTATTCATTGTCAGTCTTCTTTCCAGAAAGTTGGCATGAATACACACACAACTGGTTTTTCTAAGCTGTATGTTCTGCAGGCTTCACAGTGCTGCTCAGAACATAGGAAGGTGACAGGACATGCTCTCAATCTGGAAGGGGTCACGTGTGACAGGCTCAGTACTGTGGGTCTGAGGTCCAGCTAGTTCCTGGGAAACTTTTTATACTCTTCAGCCATGATAAAACCATCAGCGTTGTCACTCTAATCTTGAGGGCAGGGAACCACTGTCGTAAGGTCCTGTTCGACATATTTCTCTGTGACATTATGATTTCCCCTGTAGAGCATCATGAATGATAGACCACATTCTGCAGTGCTTGGGGGGAGCACAGTTGAACACAAGCCCAAAAAAGCAGACAGGGTACTGAGGCTGCGTGAACAATGGTTAAACGAGTGGGTTTGAGACCGAGACAGACTTAGGTCAGGTCTGAACCCCAATTCCAGTCATATTCTTAATGTTTGCTGACTGTCTTTCCTTGAGTAAATCACTTACTCTTTTCTCAACTGTAAAATGGAGACCATACTTCTTATCTTACAGGGTTATTCTAACAGTTAGAGAACGGTGAGTCGAATACCATGCCTGGGTTCTAGTAAATGCACAAAAAATGTCGCTGGTATCCTGAGTGTGATTCCAGGAGAGTGCTGCTCTTTTCTCTACTCCTGCCGTGCTGCATCGTGTTGCCAGCCATGAATGTAAGCTCGGGACTGTCTCCATGCTGGGCAGCCCACTACATAGCCCCCAGGGACCCCTGCCCTCTGGGTATTCTCACCCTTGCAACACTCTCCCCGAGACTATGGGCTGGACCTAGTGACTCACTTCTAACAAAGAGAAGGCAGCAAAAGTGATGTCACTTCTGTGGCTAGGTGGCAAACTTAGGAGACTCTGGTTTGGGTGTCTTCCATCTTGGGTGTGTGTCTTGCTCTCCCTTGAGCTACTTGTCCAGAGGAAGCAACTCCACCCATGGAGTGAGCTTGCAGACACATCCTTCAGTCACTTCCCAGCATCATCCCAATCAGACTGCAACCTTGAGCCTTCGGAAACCAGCTGAGCCACATACACTGTGATGTAATAACACGGTTGTTTTTCAGGAGATGCTGAGTCTTTTGGGTAATCTGTTACATAGCAATGGTGAACCAACACGATCCCAGAGCTGGGGCTATGGTGGGGCCATGTGGGGGCCTGGACAGCATGCCACAGAGGTGACGGAGGAAGAGTATTATAATAGGCTCCCTGGTTTTCTGAGGGGATGAAGACCTAATTCCTCAGCGTAGCCCTTCACAGTGTGGCCCATGCTTCTCTCTCCTGCGGATTCCGAGTCCCAGGCGCATTGCACATGTTATGTGCCTCTGGAATCCTGCACAGCCTTCCACCCTGGGTGGTCATGCTCCTACATCTTCTTAGAGGGGAACTTGGGCCTCTGCTGTCAAAGGCCTTCTCTCTTCTTCCCCTGTGATGTGAAGTCAGTGGCCAGCCTCTTGCTCTCTTGGCATGCTATGCGTATCTTAATTACAGTTCTGATCACTGCTGCTCCGTTGGCATGTCTGGCACTTGATGCTCTCCACAAATTGTGGGTCTGCTTGAGGATGGTAGCAGGATGGGAGCACAGCCTCATCACACCAACAACGGATTCAGGGGCTGCAGGAAAGTGCAGTGGTTAAAACTACCTACATTTAATCTGGGGACAAGCATGGAGAAACAGTCATGTGTAATGATATACATCTAGTAATTTTGCTCCTTCCTATTTCCCAAAACTCTTGGTGTTTCCTTTGGTAGAGATTACAAATGGAAGGACTGGCTATGACCTTTGTCTCCAGGGTTACAAAGTTGAGGCTGGCCATGAGTCTTGAACTTGAGACAGATTGGATCAGAGCCAATGGCAGGGTTAGGGCCACACATTATTGTGATTGTTGTCGCTCAGATCTCAGGGTTATTTGAAAAGCCCTTGACGGAGTCCTAACACAAAAGTCAATTCTAGGTTCCATGTTTTGTCCTAAGCATCCCATGGAAAATGGGCTTTTTAGAGTCTAATTGTACAACTCCAGGACCTGAGCCCGGCATTCGTTCTCTTTCTTACATTTTTGTCCACATGTGCGTTAATGATGAAGTGCTAAGGATGCTTGGACGAAGGTCACTGCAACTCCTTCAAGAACCCCAACTCTGACAGAATTAATTAACGGTCTTATTTTCTAGAACGGGGCTCAAGACACAGAAATGCTCAAGTCAGTTTTCCAAGGTGGAAAAGGGAAACGGAGGGCTGATTCTATTACAGAGGGGGACTTGGAAATATGGCAAATGTCTGGATAATTTCTAATGAGATCTGGTTATGGATTTTACATTGACCAAACCAACAGACGCATTTCAAAATAACTCACTTTATGTTTGGCAACAAAGCTTCGAAGAAAAACAGTGAACTGCATTTGAGCTTCTGGTTACAGTGGGTGAGGGCAAGGAAGGAAAATGCTTCAGGGACTTAGTCTTGTTCGCCCTTGTGCGCCACGCATAGTAGGTGGTCAATAAATGTTGCTGAGTGTTGGAACACAAGATCCTTACTTCTGGGTCCCAGTGAAATCTCCATACTCACTTCCAACTAATTTATAATGTAGATCACATGCTTACCAAATCTACTTTAGAATATCATTTGCAATTTATATCCCGTGAAAGTATGACATCAGATTTCACGGTCTTATCCTGTTCTTGTGTGTGTTCCTTCGTTGCTGTAGTAACTGAGTTGCCATGGATTACACTGCAGGAGTTGTAAGGGTCAGCAAAGACCAGAGCCCTGTCATTCTTCATTCAAAGGCAATTGTCCCTGAAAAATGTGACTTGCTTCAATATTTAAGACCCGGGCACTGATATTAAACTGGAATGATACTTCGGTTAAAAACCAATAATTAACCTTGTCTTCAACTCCAGATCACACTTTAATGGCAATTTCATGAAGTGGACATTCCTCTGTCTTTCATTCTTGAAGTCCTGGGTGGGTTTTTAATAATGCATCTCCTGGAAAAGTACACGGATAATCGTTGTGACATACTTTATGTCATTATCTAAACCCTCGAGACCTCGCTACCAGAGGTCTCTGAGGTAATTGCACACATCTTGGGAATATATGAGATGATGTTAACATTCAGGGCACTGGTCCCTTTGAAAGGATTCACAACTTACAACGAAACACTGTCTTGATGCCTTTCTGCAAAATTTCTTCTTAGAAAAGTATAGGGTATTCCACTTCTAAAGAATAACTCCCCGCCCCCCAGTCATAGTCCCTGATGTCATGAATTTATAATATATATCCTGAATAGCCATTTTAACTTCAAAGTGGGATTACACAACTTGATTATGTTATAATAAAATCTATCAGATGATAAATGAAGACCATCTTTGGGGGGGTACACAAGAAAGCAGTATGCTCTTACTCCGTCTTACTCTTTTCCTTACTAAGAGCTTTATGCACTGCGGTATAGAACATACTTAGGTAGCTGCTTTGGTTTTTTTAATGCCAGATTTTGGCACGCGCATGAGAAACATGTAAAATGCTATTCTCTTTTAACACATGGATTTGACGCTTCTCAAGATTTCACATTCTTTGGACAGGCCACCTCAGAAAGTGGTCAAATAATGTGACTTATTTTTTAGAAGCGAAACCAAAGAGGAAATATATCTGTCTCATTCATATATGGAAAAGCCAATAGGATTATTCCTGCAAGCATATTTAGAACTTTTGTCACTTTAAAAGTGAATTGATTATACAATTTCTGATTATTTAGAAGAAGCCTCCAGTTGCTGCTAATAACCAAGAAGTTTTACAAAAGCTCTAAAATCCCTCAATTCTTCCTATGTCTATTTTTTAAAAGGGTACATGTGATTTCTCTGCCTTTTTTGGTTCGAGTGAGCAATACGACGGTATGTGATGTCACACTCGTTAGAATTGGACAAACATTATTGATGTTAGAAAAAGGAAATGATTCCAGTTTCCTCAATTATTAAATACATTGATTACATGACAGAAAATTAGTTTCTTTAGGAAAAAGAAATTTCATTCTTTCTATGGAATACAGAGACACTCCTGGCAAGATATTTGATTTACTTGAGTGTCTAATTATAATCATGATCGAGAGTGTTGCAAGTGAGTTATGCTGCCATTTATCTAACCTGGACCTTGCCTCCCTATTTCAGCAAGAGTGAAGACCTCGGAAAGACTTTGGAAAACAGAGCTCAAATTCACTATAGAAAGTTGATTCCCTCCTTCCCCGCCCCTCTCCCATCCACACCCCTTCCCCTCTGCCACAGTTTTCATGAAGCCAAGCAGATGGGCCGTATTCTGTTTAATAACCTAAAGAGCCGACTCATTATTCTGAATTGTCAGAATTTTTTTGCTTTGCATTCACATGGTTTCAGAGGTTGAAAACAATTGGCAATTTTAAATGTCTGTGCTGATATCACTTCCCCTACTCTTGAAATACCTCACTTTGATAGATCTATCTAGCTCTTGGATGGGGGACAGAGAGGTTGTTGTGTTTTTCCTGGATAATCGCATATTTACACGAAACATATATTCATACTGTGTGTGCATTCTTTAAAAATTAGCTCCAACAAATATGGTCCTTGCAACCCCAACCCTGCTTCTCCTCTGTTGTCCTGCTGGTGTCTCCTTTTGTATACAAGGCCTTCCCTTTGATGTCCACGGGAGATCTTGAGCAGCAGAAAGAGGTTACTTAGCAGCATAAAAAGGAATAAGAAAATCAAATTGAAGGTCCGCATCAATTAGCTGAGAACAAAATCATAGAGCTCACCCACAGTTGATTCATTACACCGACGTACTCACCAGATGCATGTTTGTACTTATTTTAATTATGGGCGTTATTATTTTATAATTGTCCTTTTTTCCCCCTTTAGGTACAAATCAGCCCTCCATTTGGTGCAATCTTGTTTTTAATATGTTGGTGAAGAAGAAGAAAAATCAAACATGTAGTTATACGAAATTAGTAATTCCTTAAAATCTCACTTTGTTTATAGGAAATCATTTGACTCTAATCCACGTCCAAGGGCTTAGGTTTGAGCAAGCACTTAGTAAGAGGCTTCTAATGAAATATTACTCTTTTAAAACATGCATGCTTTTATCTTTCAACTGCCTCTTATTCCCTAACTAGCCTTTCTTTTTTTTTTTTCTACCAGGCCGCCGCCGAGTGGCACTTCCTGAATGACATTTCAATAGAACTTTCCGAATACAGTGTAACAAAGAGATCAAGGCCCGCTGGGAAGATAGAGCAGATTTTTTTTTTTTTTTTTAACGAAATGAATAGTTTTAATTATGTCTTTTCTGTCTTCCCGGTAGAACCTCCTGGCCTCTACCCCCACATCAAATCCCAAGTCAGCAAATAGAAAAACCTTCGGACCCATTTCTTCCCACCTTTTTTACCAACAAGTTTTGAAATGATTTAGGCCTCCAAGCAGGTGCATTGTGGCCTGCATTTACACAGTCTGGTCCCCTGTCCTCTGCCAGCTCTTTGCCGAGAGAGAGAAGCAGACCTCTTACTGCTCAATTATGATCTTGTTTTCAGTCATGCCCCCAGGATCTATAGCAATCTCGACAACAGCTTGAAAAATGGACTTGTTTTAAAAGAAATGCTGGCTGTTGACGCTCCAGATGACTATAAACCTCTGATTATTCAGGCTGCAGAAAGGGTCAACCCTTCATTTCCAGCTCGTCTTTTCAGTACCTTGAAAACATCCAGAAGCAGTTATGTTAGCCTCAATTACACTTCTTTCAACTGCGAGAGCATAATTGCAAGAGAAAGTCAATTGCCTCATAGGTACACACCACCTTCACGTCGCCAAGGAGCCAAGGTGAAAAATCCTAAATCGAGGCATTTTGAACATTAACGCTTCTTTGGTTTGCTTGTCTCGGCGAAGGCACTTTTGATGAAGATTGGCAAGCCAGGATGGGTAGCTTGAAATACTGGTTTTCAAAATTTCAAAAAACTGACGCACGAATGTGTACAAGTCTCGGCCACTAGAAAAAGCAATCCTCTAGGAAGCCAGCAGTCTTTTGACAGTCCACGACCTTTTAGTGGAGATAAATATTTTATGAAAACAAACAAACATATTCAGTTAAAATTTCTTGGGCGAAACTCCAAATTCTCTCTTATTCGAAAGTCCCTTCCAAGATAATGACAGCTTTCTCTTTGAGTCAATATTTAGTATTAGTACACACGTAAGGTCATGGTGTCGCGGAGTAGAAGCACTATTCACTTCAGAATATTCTTGCAATTCTATGTCCAAGACTCTCTTGCTGTTCCAACCACGTTAGACCCTTTGACCAAGCAAAACTCTGTTTCCTTGGAGTGAGGCAACTGAGCCTTCTGGGCCTCACTGCACGCCTGCTTCCTTCCCCTTTGATTCCAAACACACACGTAACACTTGCACGCACACACACACGCAGAAATGCATGCACACACACACTGTCTCCCAGTTCCAACCAGTTCCACGCAGTCCTGTGGCCTCATGCTATTTTCCTGGATCTTAACTGGCTCTTAAGTGTAAGTAATAGAAGCTGACTCTTTCTAGCTGTATAAAAAGAGATTTAATTAAAGGAATATCGAGTAGATCACACTCGTCTTGGGAGGGCTGCAAAACCAGATTCAAGGCCAAACCCCATGGAATCCTGCCCTAAACCACAACCACAGAGGCAGCTTAATGAGAAACCACCTCTGCTGGTCTGCTACGCACACCTTCGCCTCCCCTCGCTTCTCTGCCCCAGGAACTCCTTTCGAAGATTCTGGTGAAGTCACTCTGGCTTCTGCTGATTGCTCGCATCAGTTCGGTTACAGGCAACCGTGCAACAGTATTTCCTTGTGTGGCTGGTGTCTGCTGTGGAGTCTGTGTGGGTCTATTCAACCAGAGAAACTTAGGCAACATGACTGTGTTCTCAAGTTGTGTTCTTGTGCTCCAGGAGGTGGGAGAAAATCTCGTCTCCTGGGCTCTACTTTGGGGATGCAGGATTCTCAATTTTGAAAATCTCCCACTCATAGCAAGAGTTTCAAGAAGGTTCTGGGCCTAACAGATATTCAAACAATGATCCCTCATTCTCAACAATTCATCCGTCCATCCATCCATTTATTCTTTATTTTAACAAACATTTACTGAGCACTTGCTGTGTGACAGAGAAGGTACTGGGAGCTCTGAATGCAAATAAGGCATGGATACAACTCTAAAGCTCTCCTCATCGAATGAGGATGGGAGATGGCTAAGCAGATGTTTGAGGCTCAGTGTGGTGTGCCCTATGGCCTAAATAAAGCACAGGCTGATTGGGTGGAAGGTGCATGTCTGTCCCTCCAGCCTTCCTTGAAGTGAACTTGGGACCCTGTGGCGAGTTCTAGCCTCAGGATGGTGAGCTCTGGGCTGTGGTACCAGGATGCTTCCTCCCTCCCTTTCTTGCTCTCTGTGGAAGATGGTGACCAGGCCCAGACTGGGGCCTTTGTGTAAGCCATCAAAGTCTTTGGGGGTGTTTCAGTTGTCACAGCTAGCATTAGCTCTCCTAAATAAAATAGAGGCCACACGGTAAATCAGGAAAGCCAGGGTTATCCAGGAGAAGGGGGACTTGAAAGTGTCCCCTTTAAATAATTCAGTGTAGCTAGAGTCAGACAGATGAGTCTGGAGAGGAAATCAGAGGCCAGGTCTCAGAGGACTTGTCTGTCTTGCTACGAATTTTTTTTTTTTTTATTGTTGTTTTTTTTCCTTGAGGCTCTGGGGAGACACTGAAGAATTTTAATACCTTTTCCACCTTTCCACTTGGGAAACAACTTACCAATATCCTCTGCAGAGCTCAGCTAATCTGATACACTGAAATCTGCTTTGGCTAATAAAAGAGGATCGATCTTTCAGCCTTCCTGACTTTACTAGCTCAAATATTCAATGCTTTAATAAGACGCACTTAGTCCTTGAGTATCAGGCTTGCTTTGGGTGGAGAGCAACTTGTGTGAAATCTGTGGTGCTCTTCAGATTGTAAGTAGTGTCTCATTTATGAATCAGCCTATGCACCAGCTTTGAGGAGGCCAAAGGTACGACACAGATAGATTTATGGAGCTTTTAAAAGTGAGGCCGAAGAAGCTAGACCAATTCACACTGGCATTCACCTGGGCTTTAAAGCATTTTATGGGGACTGTATGTTTTTCACATACAACACATGACCTATTGAGAATGAATTTTCATCCTTAGGGGAAAAGATATCAATAAGAAAGTTATATTTTATGATACAAAAAAATGCATAAATCCTAAATATTTTGAGTGAATGTTAGAGGAAAAGATGTAATTTGAAATACTTCATTTACCATTTACCAGCAAAAAAAAAAATCATACAATATTAACATTATTTTAATATGTATATGTTATTAAAAATCAGTATCTTATTGAGATCATAGCTTCTCCCTGAGTTTTTCAATCATTCCTTTGTCACATCTTTCTCAAACAAGTTAAAAATCATACAGACTAAAAGCAAGTTTGACGTCCTAGGAATTTTACATTTAGCTCTATCAAAGATTATTGCTAACTCCACTAAAGGGCCACATTTAAATTCTATCTCTATTCTCATTGAATTTATACAGTTGGGGATGAATTTAGGTGTCTATTTGTCAACCATCGCTAGGTTATTCTTGGGAACAAATGACCCCAGAATTGGGGAACAAAGACTTGCTTCTTACTCTTGTTGCTGGTTGACTCAGATTCTGCATGTCGTCTTCCTTTCGAGCCCGGGCTGAAGGAGTGGTCACCCTCTGGGACAATACATACAGTTCATTGGCTCACACAAAGCAAATGACCAAGCCTGCATCTTACGGAGAGAGGAACATGCCTTTCAAGAAGGGCAGTAAAAAACTGGTAAACATGATCTACCACAACGCATAAAAGCATTTTTTAAATATGCACAAAAATAATAGCTTTCTTTCCTTTTTTTCCTCTCTAGCATTAGTTCACTTACTATCATTTCTCTACTTCTGCTACTAATTTAGAAAATTGAACTCAATCTACATAGATTCGCCAAATAGTGCCTACCTTTAGCTCTCGATAGATGATGTCAATGGAGTGCTAAGATTGGTTAGTAATCTAGGCATCTTCCCTCCAAAAATTTGGGAGGGTAGCAATGATCATTAAGGGTGAGTTAATTTGTCTCATTGACTAGATAGATGCAGACCAGTGAAGACCAGTGAAAGGGTTGAGTGCAGTCTCTAGAGTCATCATCTTAAGTCATCCTTTGACTCCTAAGTCAAACTTGGGAAAAAAAAAAATCCATGCAAACATCTTAGCAGCATGCTCAGCAAGTATTCTTACAACTAAAGTGATTGTTTCCCTCCAGTCATTTATGCAACAAATATTTATTGCCTCTTTTGCATCATACACTATGACTATGGCTGGCGCTGAGGGTGCAGGTATGAAAGGCATCATCTTAGTCCTCAGGGCATTTTCAGTTTAATGAAGAAGAGGAGCAAGCAGGGCAGATGGCCTGATGGGCAGATGAGGGAGGGCAGTGGATATAGACGAGTTCTGCCTAACGAGCAGTCAAGAAAAAGAGGGGTAGGCTTTTGAGAGCAAAGCAAAACGTATCCAGGATAGGAAGTCTTCGATTTATAAACATTAATAGGGGAATTCAAGATGTCACAGTATTTCCTGCACTCCAAAGCTTAGGGAGTGGGGTGTTATTGTTTAATGGGTACAGAGTTTCTGTGCGGGGTGATGAAAGGTTCTGGAGGTGGGTGGTGGTGATGGTTGCACAATATGGTGAATGTATTTAATGCCATTGAGTGTACACTTAGAAATGGTGAAAGTGGCAAAATTTTCTGTTGTATATATTTTAGTACATTAAGAGAATTAAAAAAAAAAAAAACAGGGTAGTGTGGTTGGCATTGGAAAGGTAGACACCCCTTGAAACAGACCTAATGTGAAAAACCACCAGAATTGTAAACGTTCCTTGAGATGCACTGAAAGGAACTTGAGGGGCTTAAAGATCTATGTTTACTTTGTTAAAAGAGATGAGATTTCTGGGTGACCGTGGAGGGACTACAGTAGGATCCGGGCCAGAGAAGATAGGGAGGGGGCTGAGGCAAGTTGGAGAGCAAGTCAGCTCCCTGTGGGCAAGTAGCTGCTGAGTTACCCGGATGGTCCAGTTGATGTCAAAAAGTTTGTCTCTAGGCAAATATGGTGCCACCCCTCTCGGCTTCTGGGTCTTCTCATCCTTACCCTCAGTGGAAGAGTCTTCTAGTGTGATAGAGGGAAGACAGAAATTAAGTCAAGGTTAGAGTCAAATCAGCATGTAAGGTGAAAATAATTGATGGTCAAACTTATTCCTGAAAATCCTTTGTGGTGATTCCATATCAGTGACTTACATACTTTCAATAAGGACCAGAGTCTCTGGGATGGAAAGGGAGAAGTGTTTCTAGGGTTGAGCAAGGGATGACATCATCATCATCATCATCATCATCATCGTCATCCTCCTCCTTCTCCTCCTCATCCAATCAGGCTCAGTGAGTGGAATGGTCAGCAACAAGTTGTATCATTTGTATGAAATTGTATTATTATTTCATTGAGTTGTTATATTACGTATACATTAACTGAATGCTTTAACAATGGAACTTTAGTGTAATGAGTCAAAGTTCTGTTGTTAGAGTCATGCAATATTAAGAGAGAAAGTTTTGGGGAGAGGATGGGTAGCTGTTCTATTATGAAGAATCGGAAAGATCTAAACCGATCCCTCTCAGCATGATATGGTCGGCTGTTCATAGCACCTGCTGTTATCTTCCCAAATGATGCCCGCTCCATGGCCTTAACCTTGTGTCTTGAGGGATGGCCAGGGTGAAGGAAGAGGGAAGAAAGGCAATCAGGGGAAAAAGAAGCACCAGGGAACCCAACCAAGGCTCCCTGTGTGACCCTACAGAAAACTAAAGACACATTTTGTAGCTGCTTCCTTATGGATGTCTTCCTCTTCAGCTAGCAGTAAGACTTTGTCATTGTTCTTGAAATGGCCTTTTTATGCATTTTTGTTTTTAGATATTTAGGGAATAAATACTGGCTTAGACAGGGTCATCTAATTTTCTTTTGTAGTTTCTACAGCTTAGAATCAAGAGTGCGGAAAACTCATGGTAAGTTGTCCTTGACTTGGCTTCTGATAAGATGGGTTTAGAGGATGGATGCAGGAATTTTGAATGCTGGTAAAATTTTAATTGAAAGGGTTGGATAAATGTGGTTCCAGGATGGGTTGTTTGAAAAGTGTACTGATTAAGTGGTCCTAATACCTTATAATTGATAGTACTTCTTAGTTCCTAAGGGCTTCCAATCATGTTTTATATCCAGAAAGGGACTCATAAGAGATTAGGGAGGAGCTGAGGATCAGAGGGCACACGGAGCCTTCACAGGAGCAAGGTAGCATGAGGTTGTAATAGAGGAAAGAATTTCTGAGTTTATCTTGGAGGTGGAGCAGTTTCAGGTAACGATGAGGTCTGAGGTGTGGCCGTGAATGTGGGTGCTAAAAGCGGGGGGGGGGGGGATACCTGAAGGTCACTGGAGGTCACTGAGATATGAAGCTGGGGGTCTGCATCAGAATAAGTGGCCCCAGTGGGGTAGAGAAGAGGGTGGTGGCCCAAACTCTCAAGTCATGCGGCTGAGGCAGGGAAAACCAGTGGGTGACAGTCACATGGGGGAGGGAAGAGCTACCTGAGTGCTGTTGACTTCAAGAGGCCAGTTGTGGAAGAGAATAGCCCAGGAGTCAAGAGGTGACCCCAGGAGTCAAGGGGTTGATTCGCCTTATTTTGGAAAACCATGAAATGGGGAACTCAGAATTCCATTCAGGTTAGTAAGAGGACAAGAGTATCAGGAGCAAAGGATCGTATTGTTCCAGACATTGTTGATAATAAAATGAAGATTCCCAAGGGAAAGATGCTGAGCTGATGATAAACAAACAAATTAAAACAGCTACAAACAGAGGGGAGGTGGAAGGAAATTAGGTTCCATCTGGTAAGACGTCTGAGTCTGGGTGTCTTCCAGGGTGGATTGATTCAAAGTTCTAACCACTTCATTCCAGAACCCAGGTTCTTCCCATTTTTCCTCGTGCCATATTTACTGTTTGGCTTGTTCTCAGGTGAATTGTACTTACACAGTGGAGAGGAAAATTATGTTCAAAGTGCCCAAATGCTCCAGGAATTTGGAGAGGCCACACCCAGAAGAGGAAGATGGGTGTCCCTTCTTGGTTGTCTGTATCAACAAGGAAACATTTACCCAGAGCCTTCAGATTTCTTATGTCATCACTGACTACACTTGCATTGTCTGCCTGATCCTAAACCAATTAACTGGCAGGGACAACGAGGTCACCGCCCCCCCCCGCCCCCCCGCCGCCGGCGTTGTGGTTTCCCATGAATAGACTATAGGGTGTATGAAAAAAATGGAAGTTGTGTGAACAAAGAGGGACTGTTGAGTAACTAACGGCATTAGACAACCCTCGCCCCTCACACAGATGTTATTAAAAACCAATTACATTGACATATGTTATCAACTGTATGCATAAAAATATAACTGCAATCTACTCCAATTTGGTGTGCGCTCCTTTCGCTTTACCAAAATTCCTCTTGCTAAAGTCACTAATGATTTCCATGTTGCTAACACCGGACCCCTCCTTGTATGAATCTTCCTTGACTGTTTTGCGTTGATTGCACGTTAATCCCCGAGATAGTTTCTTCTCGTGGCTTCTGACACATCATGCCCTTCTGCTCTTCTTCCTCCATCTCTAGTTACTCCGTATACTTTTACTTTGCTTGTTCTACACCAGTGGTTCTCAATCGTGGTTTATTTCGGCCCGCAGGGGAAACTTGGCAACACCTGGAGACATCTTTAGTTGTTGTAACTGAGGGGGTGCTGGTAACATCTAGTGGGGAGAGGCCAGGGATGCTGCTAAACATCCTGCAATGCACAGGGCAGCCCTCCCACAGCGAAGAACTACGTGGCTCCAAATGTCAGCAGGGCCAAGGTTGAGAAACTGCCCCGCAGTGAACTTCCTCTGATAGGGCTGCACAGGGGTCATCTTTGGGCCTTTTTGTCTTCTCATTCCACCTTCTCTCCTTAGATTCTGCGGTTTTAAATACCATTTATATGCCAACAAATCCCAATCTTATGTTTTCCGACTACATCTTTCCTGAGTTCCAAATCCAGATGTTTACCTGCCTACCTGAAAGTCCCACTGACATAATTTGCAGGCATCTCAAACTCAGTCTTTCCAAAACATCTCTGGCCCTTCGTCCTAAAGGCATTCCTCTTCCTCTCTGCTTCCTTTCGGAAGAAATAACACCACCCATACAACTGTGCAAGCTGGAGGCCCGTGAGCCGTTCTTGAAGCTACCATCTCTACCATCCATCGGCCCATGCCTAGTCCATCACTGAACCCTGTTGGTTCCATTTCCAAAATACATCTTGACTCAGGCCATTTCCCTCCAGCTCCCTGCCACCCTCTACCCCAGTCCCAGCCCTGTCACCTCTTACCTGGACTCCTGGCATTGCCTTTTTACTGCTCCCCAGGCATCCATCCTGGCTCCTAATCCATTCTCTGCACAGTAGCTGGGTGGACCTCTAGCAAATGTGAATTGGACCATGACACACCCCCTGTACCTGGAATAAAAACCCTAAAATCCCCAACATGTTCTATCTCATTCCTCTCCAGTTATATTTCTTGACAGCCCTATATTCGTGTAGGGCTGCCGTAACAAAGTACCACAAACCAAGTGACTCGTACCACAGAAAGGTGTTGTCTCATAGTTCTGGAGGCTGGAATTCTGAGGTCAAAGTGTAGGCAGGATTGGTTGTCTCTGAGGCTGTGAGGTAGAATCTGCTCCAGACCCCTCTCCCTGGCTTGTAGCTGGATGTCTACCTGTTCCCCCTGTATGTGAGTCTATCCCCATATTCCTTCTTTTTATAGGGACGCCGGTCATATTGGATTAAAGATCAGCCTTATGACCTCATTTTAAATTGCCCACATCTGCAAAGACCCTGTTTCCAAATAAGGTCACATTACATGTTCCTGGGAGCAGGACTCCAGTATATGGATTTTGAGGGGACGCAATTAACCCATCACACCCCTCCTTGCTCATTCAGGACTTTAATATGTGGAAGCTGGGGAAACTGGTTGGGTCCCTCATCCGCTAAGTGACTTTGCACCGCACGCCGGTGCAGGATTTACATCTGTCCGTCAGAAAATAACAATCAATTCTGTGCCGCGAACATTGAAGATGGCTCTTTATGAACCCACAAAGGTTACGTCTTTGAATGCCAAGTTTCTTTTAAATAAAAGTTCATGAAACTTGCACATTTATGTTCAATGAGGCCAAAACATATATAGACTAAATGCATGTGAATTTTCTTTGCTTTTTCTTGGCATTATATCAATTCATTTTATTAATACAAATTATTTCACAGTGATCAGAAGAGTTTCTACCTCTCCCCCCACATCTATCTATCTATCTATCTATCTATCTATCTATCTATCTATCCACCTAAAATATATATATCATATAGGAAAACGAATATATTACTACTAATTTAAGTGACCAAGTGATTTAGCATAGACGATTTTCAGTATGTAAAGTCTATGGAAGGCGGTTTCTTTTTGGATCAGGCAGACGGGGCATGTTGGCATGAAACCATCCAGCTTCACAGATAGCAATGTCTTCATTTGGACTGGGAAAGTCAAGGAGAAAGAGTTGTACCAGTCTTTCAATAGCTTCCACTGATCCATTAAACTTAAAATAGATTAATCTCTAGAGACAGTCAACTTCCTGGACCAGCAATTACAGTAAAATATGGTAAGCCCAAGACATCCATTTAATGGAAACCTACAGCCCAATAACGCTCCCTCCATGCTTCTCATTCTGGGCAGGCCAGCATCTTCTTCTCTGCGGCCAAGTGTTCAATGCCAGCTCGTTCTTGCCTTCGAAGGCAGAGAAGAGTGAATTTCTGAACTTTGCAAGTGGCTCCTCTGGAAAGGAGGCAAACTTGGGATACTTTGAAACATATTAAATCATCTTTTTTTAAAAAAATAAGAGAACCCAGGAAAATGAAATAGGGTTTAGGTGACACATACCAAGTTGGACTGACCCATGGACAGTTAGTTTGAAGGGACTGCACCATGGCTGAGACCAAATAGTTCCAATTTATTCAAGGAATCAAAGAAAAGAAACATATTTATGTATTTTTTATAGTCCGTGTTATGAGAAATTTATTCTGAAGCAAAATCCATCAGATCTGTTAAGAGGAGTTAAGCTCGGATTCAAACTTAAGTGCTAGACTTCAGAGAAACTTTTGCATACTGCACAGAGAATGGTGAGTATAGCAGATTTTCATTCACTCACACTTAAAGATTCATTGATTGAGAGTTGCTTATAGAGTGAGATATACAACGTGCTTCCAAAGATTCAGGGAATGTCGGAACTGAAGTGGTAATTCAAAAATAATCAGATCCTATCCCCCTTCCTGAAGGAATTGAGATCTAGAAAGAAGACATTTATTTCTCGGCCAGGCTGCGTTAAGGTAGTTACGAAAGTATACTCTTTTTGCCCCAGGAAACATTCCACAAAGTGCCTAATCTAGGTAGTAGCAATGTCTCAGGGAATCTGGCCGCTCTTCAAAGCCTTTCAGAGTTGTGTGCATTTTCCCCCGAGTGATGGGTGCTAAGTCCTCTGGAACTTGTCAGTTTGTTATTTTGCAGGACGGTGCTCAAGACCCATCCCGTAGTAAGGCTCGCGTTCTCAAGGGTGTGTGCGTGGACTGAAACTCTCTGCTTGCTATAAAAGGGCATGTTGCGGGGGGGGGGGGGGGCACCTGGGTGGCTCAGTCATTAAGCATCTGCCTTCAGCTCAGGTCATGATCCAGGGTCCTGGGATCAAGCCCCGTGTCGGGCTCACTGCTCCGCGGGAAGCCTGCTTCTCCCTCTCCCACTCCCCCTGCTTGTGTTCCTTCTCTCGCTGTGTGTCTCTCTCTCTGTCAAATAAATAAATAAAATCTTTAGAAAAAAAAAGGGCATATGGGTTTTGGCTCAAAGCATTATTTTTTACTGTTTAGAGACTTTGTGATATTTTGAAATATTCTAGAGTTATGTATACATATGTGAATATTACAATTAAAGGTAGTAGGTGATTATAAAGAATTTAACTTTGAACAATAATAATAAAAAATGCCTGACAGTCAAATCTAAGATGAAATAAAATGCTTACTTTTCTTCTCAGTGTATGATCTTCTTTCCTCTTCCAAGTCCTCATTTACGGGTCAAGATCTATATCGTTAGCCAATAATGTATATTTAATTTTCAACAGATATTTTGCTAGAGCCACTAAGTATTATTTACAACATTCCACAAGCTATTTGACTGCTGCTTACCAATTTCTGCCCCGTAATTCCTTCCTCACGCCTCTTGTTGGTGAATCAGAATCTGTCTAGATTGGCTGTGAAGCTCTTTAATGGTTATATTGAATGAATGCGATTAGCCCTGTGCGCTGGAACATTCATCGAGGTGTTTGTGCCTGCAGCTTCCATCATACCCCCGTGTCATCTCTTTGAAGACCAGTAAAGAGAGAAATTCCCAAGTCGTGAATCTGTGAGTATCATCTCTGTTGGCAGGACGTGGCAAACAACACGTACCATTTTTTGCATGCTTACTCTGGGCCACAGAGGGTGATCCGTCTTCTTAATGTATTTGCTCAGTTGGTCTTCCCAGCAGTCCTTTGACCTCGATACCAGCCCCATTTCCAAATCAGGGACCTGAGGCAGGGAGCAGGAGAATAACTTGCCCAAGGTCACGGCTAGTAAATGGCAGGGGTACCAAATGGCTGCAGGAAGTGTGAGTCCAGGGCCTGGGCTTCAGATCACTAAGTGCACGGACGACGTGCTATGCTTACAATGAATTTTTAAGTAAAATTACACTTTAATAAAATTATTACCATTTTTTTTAAACAAGCCATTTAAGTTCCATTATACCTAGATGGAATATGTGAGCAGAAAAAAAAAAACATCAACGTAATGTTCTGCTCCTAAGCTTCCAGACTCAGTACAGAGTTATCAACACCAAAAGTCTGTGATGTTGCTCTGGGTATTCTTCTGCTCAGGACATACCAAGAGCCAATTCCTCGTCCTTGGGGGAATTAATAAGCTCCAGAACAATAAGCTGTAAGGTGAATACTAGTGCTTGAAAATAATAGGGTTTTGGGGGCTCCTGGGTGGTTCAGTTGGTTGAGCATCTGACTCTTGATTCTGGCTCAGGTCATGATCTCAGGGTCATGAGATCGAGCCCTGAGTCGGGCTCCTCGTTGGGCCTGGAGCCTGCTTAAGATTCTCTCTTTCCCTCTCCCTCTGCCCCTCCCCCCACAAATAAAATAAATAAAATAAAACATACTTCTTTTCCCCCTCCTTAAATCAAGATTCAAACCTATCACTGTGCAGACCCTGGCCTAACTACTCTTCTATCACTCCCAAGGCAGGTTTATAACTGCTCACGAGGACAACATTAGCACTTTATTCTCCTGCTTTGAATGTGAGACTTCACAGGTTATTGAATGGGAACTAAGGAAGGACCGTTTTCACCCCGGGTGGGGAGGTAAGATTATTCCCATTAGATGGGGCAGTTTCCAAAGAACATCTTGGCATCAGACTCCTCCCATCGGCGAGATGTTTTTGTGATAATTCCATGCTTCAGGCAGTGACCGGGGTTCTTGGCAGCACGGTGTGCTCACCTGTTACCCATCAGGGTGGGGAATAATCCCAGCCATCTTGCACAGTAAACTGGTTTAGGTATTTGTCAGTTGTATGGCCATCACGATAAGCTGCAAAAAGGGAGACGCGAATCATGATTCTTCTAAAAACAACCACAAAAGAATTCGTTATTACCCATCAATGAATTAGATTTTCTCCCTGCTTCCTTTACTCCCTGAGAACAAGGAGGGGGTTTAGGCATTTTCATTTATTCTTTCAAGCCCACATATGTGTCTTCAGTAGGGTAAAGGAGGCCTTGAGTGGGCTAATGGGCACAAGGCCTGGCGCTCTCAGAGGCTCACACGCTTTCTCGAAGGGGCCTGACGCATGCCAGGGGCCCTGTGGAATGCCTACCTCTTTGGTTCATCTTTTAAAAGAATTCTTGCGATCAGCAGAGCGCTGGGCTCGGGGCCCGGGAGGGGACATAAAACAAGAAATGAGACACAATCCTTGCAGCAGAGAATGTGTACACAAAGCGGTCAAGACTTGGGCCACATCTTGGATTGGAGAAAGCTCATTATCCAAGCAGCCAACACTCAAGTTGGCAACGTGAAGGAAATTCACGGTTACTGCACAACGTTTGCTCTATCAGTCTGCTAGGGCAGCCATAACGCAGCACCACACACTGGGTGGCTTAACCAACAGAAATTTATTTTCTCAGTTGTGGAGGCTGAAAGTCAGCAGGCTTAGTTTCTTCCCTGGCTTATGTCCTTGGCTTGCAGATGGCTGTCTTCTCCCTGGGTCTTCACATGGCCTGCCCTCCGTGTGTGTCTGTGTCCTAATCTCTTCTTATAAGTCAGATTGAATTATGGCCCACTCATATGACCTCTTTTTACTTTAATTACCTCGTTAAAGGCTATATCTCCAAATACAATCACATTCTGAGCTCCGGAGGGTTAAGCTTTCAACCTACCAATTTTTAGGGGACACAATTCATCCCATAACCTATGCCAAATACTTTATATATATCATTATCTCATTTACTCCTTATAAAACCCTCCCTAGGGAAATGACATCATTGCTATTTGCAGATAAACAAATCAGGGAGATAGAAGAGAAAGGTACCAAGATCCGGGGCTTTCTAATGGGGTATGCCCTTCCATGCGGACTATATGAACTTGGCTAAGCTGCTTTCACTCTGGGCTTTATAACAAGAAAGTGGATGAGTTTTGGGGAAGAGTCAGCCTGCTATCGTAATCAATGCTTCTTGTCTGTAGTGAGATAAAGAAAGTTAAAGTCTCAATTCATCAAGAGATCCTTAATGTTTTATATTCCTGGTTGAATACGTGATCACTTTATGCATCTGAAATATTTTACCGGACAAATATTGAGACCCTTTTAGAAGGTATGTTACCAGTAAACAGCCCTCTTGAAATTCAGTAACTTATCAATACAAGGGTCCCCTCCCCTCTCATGCCCAATTACCATGAGGTCACCTCTCTCTTATCCAAGTCACCAGACAAATCCTTCCTGGCTGAGCAAAGCCTGCTATTTCTTGGAGGGATATCTGGTTGAACCCATGTGCAAGAGAAAACCTGAGATTTTGATGAGTTAACAGTCTGGGGACTGCTGACCCTCAGTTTCTAACTTTTGGTCTTTCACCACTCCTTTTAATTTTTTTAATGATTAAGTTACTTTTAACTCCAAGTGTTGACTTATTATGCCACAAAATTCTACTTTTGGTAGAGTTGGTTGTACCGACTCAAGGAGATGACATGTGTCTAGCAAATTGCCTGGGACATTGTCAATATTTCAAATATCAGTGGTGGTGGGTCAGCAGCTGGTGTCCTGGAATAGAAACTCTTCACTTCCTGTTGAGAATCCTGGTTTCTCAGAGCTCAGAGTTTTTGTTGCTGTTGTTGCCAAGGTTCTGTTATTATTTCTGAAACAATGAGTTTTTTAATGCAATTATCTTTTTCCTAATAAATATTAGACAGAAAAGAATTGATTAAGATTCCTAACAGGGCACAGTATTAAATGAGTTCTTAAACTTCTGATTCACATAAGGTACCATGCAACTGATTGCTTCCTGCAATAAATGGGCAGCTAACTTATGCATAGGGAGGGATTACTCTCATTTTCTGTCTGCCTTATAAAAAAGGGCTTACTGTATTCCTGAAATTAAAACTCTCAGTGAGGCCCTCTGGGAATTAAAGTTAAATATTCCATATTCTCAAGAAGCCTTGGCCCCATATTCTCAAGAAGACTCGTCCCCAAGAATGAGCCCAATGGCTCATTAGCTGCTTTTTGCATGCAGCAGAGAATAGGGGTGTGTGGCTACAGCTGGCTTTTCAGGCGGTCTTCAGACAGAGGCCAGGCCTCCTCTTAGGTGAAAGCTACAAGCTCCCGCCAAAAGGCCAAGTAGCCAGATGGGGAGGTGGCTTTCTAGAATGTGTTTCAGCTTCCCTTCCCCTCCCCCACTTATTTTTCACTATCAACAAGTAAAAAGGCCAGTCTTCCCTTTGCTGTTGGCCCCACCGGTCAATCTGGATAAGAGACAGGGTCTCGAGCGACCTTCCAAGCCCTGGGGCCAAGTCTGGAGGTCAGAGGTCAGGTGGGGTTAAGAATGTCCCCTACAGGGAAGGCTCCAATTCACCTTTCCTTAGATGGCTCTAGGTCGGCTTTTGTTTGCCCGAGGCCTTAGGAACCTTTGTGTTCAGTTGGGCAGGGCTTTTCACTGGAGTCTTACCCTGTGATTTGTGTGGTAGGCTCCAAATTTAGAATCTGCGATTGTTCCATTTCGTTTCCATTCATTCAGCGTAGCTTGGCCTCTGTGTCACTGCTTTGCACTGTGTTGGAGTGCTGATTAATAGCTAATAGGACTAATAGGGTGCTTATGGTGTGCCAGGCACTGTTGTGAGAGCTTTACGATAATCAACTTATTACTTGAAACCTCCAGCTTTTCGGTTTTCAGGGTCTTCGGTATGAAGGCAATCAGTATTTTAAATTCAACCAACTCGGGCAGAGGGCCGGCTGGTACAAGGCGTCACTGCTGAGAAGAGGAAGTCGGGGTCATTTCCTGGGTACTCAGTCTAAGGAGGCTTGATGAGATGAGTGCACAGGTAACTATTTCACAAGGCGGATTTGAGAGCGGTCAAGAGAGAAGCACAGATAAAGTGCTGGGGCAGGCGGAGGGTTCAGAGGAGAGGGACCTATATTGGGATGTAGAAGGTATCCTGCAAGGAGGCAACCTTGGGGCAGAGCTTTGGATCAGCAAAGACTTCAAAAGGCAGAGTTGGAAGCGGAGCCTGTTTTTAGAGGCTGGACAGGCACAGATACTGGGTGAGAAGCACAAGGTCGGTGCAGCGGGACCGTGAGTAAGCCGGGCTATGTGTAAGGGAAGGTAGACTCGCGGTAGACCAGGCTGGGTTCATAAAGGGAAGGATCTAGAAATCAAGGCGGACAAAACGGTGGATTGGTGATAGTAAGCCCCTGAGGGCTTGTCAGAGGGTGAACAATAGTCGCGGTGAAGGTGAGGGAGGGCCAGACGGTGGAGGGATAAAAGCAAGCACAGGAAGAAGAGTAAAGAAGCCCCCGTGATTGTCACGTGGAAGGGCGATGAATTCAGAACTGGGGCCCTGGCAGTGAAAAGTAAAAAGGGGAGCTTAAAGGAGTTTCTGGTGGTGGGATCTCTCTGTATGAGGTGAAGGGGAGATCTCTCTGTATCAGGGTCAGATATTATTCCAGAATTTGCAAGGGAGGCATAACGGTGGCTCTATAGGAGTTGTGAGTGTGTGTGTGTGTGTGTGTGTGTGTGTGTGTGTGTGTGTGTTTGCGCGATTGCGCACGCGCGGGCATATTTGCATGTGGGAAGGTAATCATAGCTCGTCTTGGATGTGCTGAGTTTGAGGTCCTGCTAAGACGTTCGTGTAGTAGAGAGGCACCAAAAAGCCCAAGCTAGGTCTCTGCCAAGGAAAGTCTCACTGAGAAATAAATGCACAGAGAAAACAGAGCCATCCAACTATATCACAGTTTTAATATCAACTCTATCAGGAGAACAAACAAAGACGTGTTGAAGCATCATCTGGTCTTAATTACCTTCTATAATAGATGGATATTGAAATGTTTTGTCATTTATTTTTGAAGAATTAATATGGAAAGTAATAGACACATATTCATTATAATACTACTACTAGCTTCAGAAAACACAGTGTTCATAGAGGCAACAAAAAAACCAAACCAAACCAAAAAGTGCCCATGGACTTATCACTTAAAGGGAAACACTATTAACTCTTTACTGGATTTTTATTATTGTGTGGGTTTTTTTTTTTCCAAAATGGAGGTTTCTCCCGACATATTTCTAGTCATATTGTAAAGACAATACAATTTATTTTTATTTATTTTTTAAGATGTATTTATTTTGAGAGAGAGAGCGCGCATGCATGCACACTTGAGGGAGTGAGTGAGGAAGGGGCAGAGCGAGAGAATCTCAAGCAGACCCGCCGCTGAGAACAGAGCCTGACACGGGGCTTGATCCCACCACCCTGAGATCATGACCTGAGCCAAAATGAAGAGTGAGACGCCCAACCTACTGAGCCACCCAGGCGCCCCACAACTTTTTTTTATTTAAATCTAATTCTGACCTTGTTTTAAATCAGCTGTTCTATTGACCCTCTTGTGCAATCTTCTTCCATCGAATATTTTTTAGGCAATTCAGAAAAAAATTACGATAAGAAAGAAAATAGAATTGATAGAATTTTACCTATTCTTGAGGCAATTGCCATCAGAAATTTCATTTGCTGTTTGCCAGTTTTTCAGTGTTTGTACATCCCTGAAATTAAATAGACGCTACCAGTACCTACATTTATTTGTTTACAAGCGGGTATTTGTCTTCAAATTGTCAGTAAATTTGCAGTACTTATGAAAACAGAGTCCGGGGCCAGGTAGTGATGATGGGATGGTGGTATAACTGCACATTCATTTCTGGTGTGCGTTGGAAAATATGTTGTGTTCCACCAAGCCTCTATAGAAATCTAAAGAGCGTAGGGGAAATACTTTGCAGCTTCCATCACAAAGGTAAACGCAATGAAAAAACAACTTGCCCGACTCAAATACTCATGAATGTTTTGAAGTTATGAGGGAAAACAAAATTCCTTTCTTGTGCCTTTTCTCCTCCCTCAACTAAAGGAAAACACATTCAGTTCTCCTTTGTTTGTTTATGTTCTGGGATGGTAACCCCGAACTGTGGCCAGCGGTGGGGGAGGGGGGTGGATCTGTCATCCACACCTGCCAAGGCCAGTCCAGGGACCTTTAGGTCAGGTGGAGCTAATCCCAGGAGAAGCTTAATGCTTAATTTTCACTCACCTCTTCAGGCTTTTGTTTGCCTTGAAAAGCATCCTGAGGTCCTGGACCCTTTCTGAGGCTTTCCAATGAGCCACCTCAAAAACATTTTTTTTCCTGCAATGCTAGGAAGTGGCATGTTGCCCAAAATAACTGGAACGCAAATCTCAAAAGCTCTGAATTCATTTGAAAATTTCAAGTGTCAACTCAAAAAAGCTGTATATTTTGTAATGTTTTCCTTATCCTGAGCTTCGAGAAGCATACGGTTTGAAAGTTAGACTAGTTTAATTTAAAATGCAAATTCTAGTTTTGCAGCAGTGTTTTATCTGGTAATTTATCAAGACATTCCATTACATGAAAGCTAAGGATGGGGTGGAGTCCCATACCAATGCTACACATAAATTATGTAGCTATAATCACAGGATTTTAGACATTTTATAAAAATTAAGCTGTTGACTTATAAATGATAAGACCATCCTAAGAGCCTTTTGTAGTAAATTGCTCTCTGAGGAATCTCTAAATTCTAGGACCCTTTTGTACTACTCAGTAGTACTGATATTTAAGCTATATTCTTCCCATTTAGGATTAGAGCTAATTTTTTTTTTTTTTTTTTTTAAAGCAGGGGCGCCTGGGTGGCTCAGTCGGTTAAGCGGATGCCTTTTGGCTCAGGTCAGGATCCCAGGGTCCTGGGATCGAGCCCCACATCGGGCTCCCTGCTCAGCAGGGAGTCTGCTTCTGCCTCTCCCTCTGCTGCTCCCCCCACTTCTGCTCTCTCGCTCGCGCTCTCTCTCAAGTAAATAAATAAAATCTTTTTTTAAAAAGCAGGATGCAAAATACTACAGTGTTTCATTATAGGGTTGAGGTTTACTTTTAAAATGTGCTTATTGATTTTAGAATCAAGTCAAGACAATAACTGACGGTTTGTCTGTCCAGAACGTTGAGATGGTAAGGGTTGGAGGGGGATTGTCTGCCGGGGAAGTGTGTGTGTGTGTGTGGTGGGGGGGGAACAGTTGACCATCCTGGATTAGAAAGAAGGTACTGCCCAAGGGTGGCCTTTTGTAAAGCACACCCTCTTGAATTGCTCTTCAAAATGTAAAAAGGATTTCAAAAGTGTCTACCTAACCAAGTTTTATTTCAATGCTAATTTTGAGTGGGCAAAACAGGACATTTTGATGTGTAATCCTGTTCATATGCCTAATATGCATAATAGGTTCAGGCTGGCTCTAGGCTTTGAAAAATGAGCATCTTTCATGTGCCTGGTTTGTCCACATTAACTGGGGAGGTGCTTCGAGTCTCTGTTTCATTAAAACCCCACCAACCAAGAACAAAAGCAAGACACTTAGTTCCTATGAAAATGGAAACACATAGATCATTTTAAGTCAAATCTCAAATGAAACCACCCAGAGAAAGTAACCCGGGGCCAAGATTGCATATTCTCTGACAAGAAACAATAAAGAAATACAACTTCTGATATTCAGTGATATTCAGAAATTATTCAGATATTCTGAAATTACTGGAAGTGGTCTGAAGAGCTAGTTTTTACTGAGCAACTTGCCTGCCAGGCTCCTTCTGGGCAGTGTCTAATTCAGTTTCCATAACAATGGGACGAGGTAGGATTTATCACCACGGTTGGAGCTGGAGGATATAGAACCTGGCCAGGGTTTTCCGGCTGGTTAGGGGTGCTGCCCTGACGTGAACCCCACAGGAGCTCCTCGTCATTCTGTGTCTGCTTCTATTTTACTTCTTTTCTCCCTCTTGTTATGCTTTGGAATTTGGCGCTCTGAGTAATTTAATGACTCTCTCACACGCGCACACACACAAAGGCTATCTTACCCAAATAAAAAAGAATTTGATACAGAATCGGTAGAGTTTCTTATGTGCCAGATTTTTTAAGACGCAAAATCGACTTAAAAACTTTGGACTGAAACACCATGCTTTCCGAACATAATAAACATTCTCACATTATCTAATCCTTTATAGGATTCCTAACTAACAGGGTCTTGAAGTTAGGGAATAGAAAGACTGCATTAGTCTGTTGGAAACAAAGAGCTGCTTTATCCCATTGCTTGAAAAAGACATCAGTGCAAAAGCCTTGTGAGTGACACAAGGCCATCTAGAGATTTTATATTTAATCAATCATGTATTACCTGCTCTGTAATGGCTGAGCTTTTCAGCTGTGGAGAGGCATTGAAGGAACAATCTGCCAGTCTCTTTACAAATCCAATCTTACTCTCTTTCTGGATTCAAAAGGTCCTGGGGTCTTAATGATATTCATCTGTTGTCCCTTTAGGCTTAAACAGCTAATGAAACTCGACCACGTTAATATTTTATGGATTCTTCTCTCCTCCCGGAGAATGTGGAGATGGGGCGAAAGGGGGTGTCTTGGTGGGGGGGGGGGTCAGGGCTGCAGCGCCCACACACGGGGTTTTAAGCAATGACACATCTATCCCCCTTGGTGAGAACAGCCAGTGGGTTCGAAACTGCTGAAAACTTTCAGTGCTTTTGAAATAGACTGAACACGTTTACAAAACAATATCCTTGAAATGGCTCAGAAGCACATCATTGTCTTTATGCGGGGAGTGATTTAGAGTAATTAAATGTAGTAGTCGGTAGTACAGATTCTCATTTGGAAAAGAAAACAGGCACCTTTGGAGAAGAGGACCCATTCCCTTGAAGAAGAGACAATTAACTCCTTTTCAGTTTTTTCCCCCAAAAGATATTTCATGGCATAGTATTCTGTGTTGCAGTTTGACATCTAGCACTTTGTCAACTGTTGATATAAATGACAGATGTTTAAACTTAATGGTGCTGCAGAACAAACTTCGTGAAGGCTACAAACCAGATGTTCACAATATTGTCATTTTGAGAGAGAGAGAGAGAGAGAGAGAGAGAGAGAGAAAGAGAGAGGGAGAGAGAAATGTTTTTTCACATTGCCACGGGTGAAAAGAAAACCTGTGAGTAGCTAACAGAAGACACGCAGCTAGGGCATGGAAGGTTCTAAATTGCATTTGGTCCTAAAAATGAAAGATAACCCGCTTCGCGTTAGGGTTTTCTGGAGGTTCAAAAGATCGAGTTCACTGTGCTTCTGACTTCCACGTTATTTTGAGTAAGTGAAATGTGAGTGCCCCCGTGGTCGGAGCACAGGGACGGTAAAAAGCTCGGCATTCATAGCTGCGAGGCCAGGAGGTGACAGAGAGCAAAGGAACCTCGTACCTTTTCATCTTTGGCCACACCTGCTTCTCCCGAAGTCCCCTAGGGTAGAACAAACGGGCATGGCCCTGTGGTCCTGCAGTCTGTTTCCCTGACCAGCGGGCAGTACGGGTGGCGGACGGATCGGATAGTCACGGCTGTTACTTAAAAAAAAAAAAAAAAAAAAAAATCTATCAAAGTTCTGACATTCATATACACATACCGAGTACAGAAATGCGAGGTACCTTCGCCTACTTACTTGGTTCTAGCTGTATATTATGTGCCCCCCGCCCAAACATTTTTTCTCCTCTTCACAAAGCAACTTTTGAAGTTCATTTTAACCTGATTTCTCTTGTAAAAAAAAAAAATAATAATAAAAGAACAGGTAACTCTCAGCCTGGACCCTTGTTCTACTGGAACCTCCTGGCGTTTTGAGTTCCCTGACTTAGAAAAAAGACCACCTTCCAGGCCACGGTCCTTCCCTGCCTTCTGTCCATTCATCACTGCGTAGAAACCTGGGGATCTGAAGCCCTTTGAAAACTGCGCCGTTTTTAATGCAGACGACCATATTTATAAGGCGAGAGGCAGAGATAGTTGGACTATGGCAAATATTTCTCTTTTAAGAATCTGTCGGAGTAGGCGAGGTTATGCTTTGATACTAACCAACCCTCCAAAATGTCAGAGGCTTAAAACAACAAAGGTTTGTGTATGTGCAAACTGGGCAGAATCCAGCCAGATAAAGTAGCCAGAGAGGCACAGCTCTGGGGGTGGGGGTGGGGGGGCGTCCTGCACCAACAGATAAATGCTCAGTTCCACGGGACCCATCACTTCCACAGACAACTCATGGGCCAGAACTGGTCACGTGGTCTCACCCGGACCGGAAGGGGGAGAACAGAAGAAATACTTAGCAAACAGCGGGTAATTGCAGTCACAGGAGGAGGAAACCTTAGATGACAAAACCAGTTAGCACCCACCCTCCCCCATCCTTTCAGACTTTGAGTGAACACATGCTGCCTTTCTCCATGGTTATTCTCAGAAATGTAAATATCTGGTAAGCATGATCATTAGACTTCCTTGTTTTTCTTTAATGAATACCAAAAAGAGAGGCGGTTGTATAGAAGCCTCTTAGGAATGTTTAACTTTATACATTTTAACAGATCTCAGTGGCTGTAGGTTGACAGGACTGCTTCCCAGATTCTTCAGCATTGAGATAAAACCTGGTGGAAGAAACCTCAAAAGATTTTGCAAATCTAGCTAACTTCTGTCAGCTTTTTCTTGTAGAAAGTTCATAATCTTGTTGCGTTATTTCATTTCTTAAAAATGCTGTGAAATCTATAAAAAGTATTCAGGGAAAGATAATGTGAGTTCAAAAAAAAAAATCTGTCATTCCATGAAAATTGACTCAGCTCTTCTGCATAACCCCTATCGGGTTAAAATGCAAATGATATTTTCACTTGTGAGAACTTTGGAAAGATTCCTTTTGTGCAAACGTTGCCAAAAAAACCAGCATGAATGGGGAGTTTTCTCTGAGCTCTGTGTGTTGTGGTGGAGAACAGCAGGGCAGCCCTGCACCGTCCTGCCTTGTCTCTTTTTGTTTGGCTAACTGCATTCTAGTAAGGACACATAATAATTGCAACATAACAGAAGCTTTATGTTCCGACACAATGATTAAAGTATATCAATAATGTAGGCTCCAAGGAAGAGAACAGACTTAGAGCTATTTCCTTTTCAGTCTGAAGGAAGCCAAAATGAACTATCAATGAAGGTTATGGTCCATCAGCCTAGAAATCAATAGAAAAACAAGGCACCACACAGCACAATTCATTCAAATTGCAAAGGTCTTTATGAAATCTTTAGGAGCAGGGATAGATCTTCCCAAATATACTTTGATTTTAGAACATTCGGGGTGAACCAGCCAGCAAAGCTCTACTTTGCCGAAGTTCTACCGTATAAGAACAGCCACTAAGTTAGGTATTTGGAGTTTATTTTATTAGCACTAAGCAAGCCAAAAAACAGATAAAGCAGGTTTATGGCCTACATCTGGTTGAATCATAAAACATATGGCCATACAGTGAAGAATGTGCAGTTGTAAGTTACGGTAAGTACCCAATTCAAGATAGTGATGAAGGTAACGGTAAGGAGCGTGTGGTCAGGCTCGTTCCCCCATACATGGTAGGATGGATATTTATGGTTACCAGACGTCTGGGGTGGGGTGTGCTAATTGCCATGGTTTTTATTAGTGTTGTTGATCCTTTGGTTTGGGTAATTTTGCTTTATTTATAATAGAGCTATTGTAGATTCAGGAAGGGGCCAACACACACTTTCATACTTGATTCTCTATTTTGTGCCTGTGCCATGATTCTCCGCGGCTGGTCTCCAGCTAAATCCTCCTGCTGGCTTTAGAAGAATATTCTGAGGCAAGAGAAAAATTTAATCCAATTTCTTCATACTCTGAAGAGAGTTACTGGGTTGATGAGTAATATATGAGAAACTCAAGTTGTTCCAGTGAGGAAGCTGTGAAACTAAAGATATTTGAGAGAAAAACAGTGGAGTGGAAAAATCACATCCTCACATCTGGTAAATTATTCCTTGTGTCGTTAGCCCTGAGCACAAGTCAACAGCTACCCACTGGTCATATATCTATCCAAAAAATAGGGAGCTCTAAACAAAATTTATTTTCATGCCAACTCTATAATAAAAAAAAAAAGATATATGTATATCACAGGATACTACTGTATCCTGGCACCTTATTCCAAAGAACTATCCTTAGCCTGAAGTAAGCAGAGGAGGCAAAAGGTTTAGCGAGTGTACCCTGGGTAACCTCCACATATAGTTTATTTCTCTATTCACCCGCTAAAGGGCATCTTGCTTGCTTCCAAGTTTTGGCAATTATGAGTAAGGCTTCTATAAGTGTCCACGTGCAGGTTTTTGTGTAGATGTACATTTTCAGCTCCTTTGCATAAATACTAAGGAGAGCTCCTGCTGGATCTTTGGTAAGAGGATGTTTTGTTTTGCAAGAAACCACCAAACTATCTTCCGAAGCAGCTGCACCATTTTGCATTCCCACCAGTGATAAAAGAGAGAGCCCATTGCCCCACGTCCTTGCCAGCATCTGGTGTTGCCCGTGTTGTGTCTTTCTAATACGCGTGCAGTGGTATCTCCTCGTTTTAATTTGCATTTCCCTATGACACATTATGTGAAACATCTTTTTGTCGGCTTATTTGCCATCTGTGTCTCTTCTTTGGTGAGATATCTGTTAAGGTCCCCATTTTTCAACCAGGTTGTTGTTTGTTTCCTTATTGTTGAGATTTAAAAAGGTTTTTTGTATATTTTGGGCAACAGTCCTTTATGAGGTGTGTCGTTGGCAAATATTTTCTCCCAGTCTGTGGCTTATCTTCTCATTCTCTTGACATCGAATCTCACAGAGCAGAAGTTTTTAATTTTGATGAAGTCCAGCTCATCAATTATTTCTTTCATGGATCATAACTTTGGTGTGGTGTTGTGTCTAAAAAGTCATCACCATGCCCAAGGTCATCTAGGTTCCTTGCTCTGTCCTTATCTCTTTATAGTGGTGATGTTAAGCTGCAGTCCTCTGGCTGATAGGAAAGGCAGCAGAAATAGATCAGGGCCTTCTTTGAACTACTCTGTTCAACTATTGTGGAGAAGACCACCAGGCAGGCCATGTGCTAGGCAGTTTTGGGTGCTTGGGGTACATCAGTGGGTAGAACAGACACCTGTGGCCTTGTAGGGTTACATCCTAGTGAGGGGGGTGGGACGGAAAATAAACAACTGACAAAGTAAGTAGGTAAACACCATAGCACAGTAGAGTAGGATGAGTCTCATGGAATGAAATAAAGAAAAGAGGCAGGGTGAGGAGTATTGGGAACCAGGAGAGGGGGTGTTGCAGTTTAAAGCTGAGTGGTCAGGAAAAGCATTGGAGAAAATGCCATCTGAGTGATGATTTTAAGGCGCTCTCAGGAAGGTGTGATCGTTTTAGTGGAGGTGACCAGAGGATGTGGAAATTGGCTATGCAAATATCTCAGGGAGGGTTATTCGAGCAGGAAGCAGAGCTGGTGCGAAATCTTTGAAATGAGCATATGCCTGGCCTGTTTGAGGACTAATAGCAAGGGGGCTGGCGTGGGGTGAGCAGTGAGTGAGTGAGTGTGTGTGTGTGTGTGTGTGTGTGTGTGTGTTTGAAAGAGAATGGTAGGAGATGAGGCAAAGGAGTAGCTGGTGGCAGTGGGTATGGATCATGTTGGCTCTGGTAGACATTATAAGGACTTAGATATTTATTCTTAGTGATATATAAGCCATTGGACAAGTTTGAGGAGAGGAGTGACTTAAACCAACATATGCTTTATTTTATTTTATTTTTTTAAAGATTTTATTTATTTATTTGGCAGAGAGAGAGAGAGAGAGAGAGAGCACAAGTAGGCAGAGTGCAGGCAGAGGAAGAAGCAGGCTGTCTGCTGAGCAGGGAGCCCGACTTGGGGCTCAATCCCAGGACCCTGGGACCATGGTCTGAGCCGAAGGCAGATGCTTAATCAACTGAGCCACCCACAAGCCACCCTTCTGGCTGTTGAGAAGTATGAGATTCTGGCTGTATTTTGAAGGCAAGACCAACAAGATTTTCTGATCAATGGGACTCATGAGAGATGGGGAGGAGTCAAGGGTGACCCCAAGGTAGGTTTATTTGTTGTCTTTTGATTTTGCCTGAGCCACTGGAAGGATAGAGTTGCCATCAACTGAAATGGGAAAGCTGACTCTAGAACAGATTTTGGTGGTGGGGGGTGGGTGGAATCAGAGTCCAGTTTAGGTCATGTGCAAATTGAGATGTAGTATACCGGTTATCCACTCACCCTTCCGCTTTCCTTAGAGGGAAGAAATGGCTTTGGTTAATTTTAGATTTGTTGGTGCAGATCTACGGAAGGACAATTCTGGGTGCTATAGTTTGAGGAGAACACTGGCAAAGGAAAATGTGTCCAGAGTAAGATAATCAGGATGGAAAGTGACACGGAGATCTTACCATACGAGCAATCATCCAAAGACCTGGGATGCTACAAAAGGTTAAGAAAAATACCTCTAAATGTTTGAAGATGGATAAAAGTTAAGCTCTGTATTTAGAAGAGGGATAAAACTCCTGAGGGCTAAAATGGATGGAAGTTGCAGGGAAGCAGAATAAGTCTTAAAAGAAGCCAGCTCTTCTCACTGATTAGAATATCTGGAAAAGGAATAGGCTTGGCCTGTGAGCAGATAAGCTCCCTCGCTGGACAGAATCCAGCAGATGTTAGATAATCACTGTCCAGGATTTGCAGTGAATCATTAGATTTTAGAATAAAAAAGAACTTTACAAACCCAGCATAGAAATTCTACTGACAGAGGAGCTGGGAGAGTGAAACCCTGTGGTCTTGTCCAGTTCCCAGATTCTGCTACTATAAAAGCTCTCAAATCCACCCACTGGCTTGCTCTCCATTTGTGCCATAAAACATACAACGTGCTCGCCATATGCCAAACATTGATTAGTTCTTCTCTGCTTGGCCTATGCTTGCATTCTGGGTTTCTGGAAAGTTGGATTGTTAGCCTGCAAAGAGTCAGTTATATTTGTTCTCAGACCTGTTTATGCAAGTTTTACCTCCTTTTGTAATTACATGACTTAATTAACTATAAGGTAAGCCAATGACGTCTGCATATGAGAAGGGAGTTGTTATTCCTGTGAAATCGAAAAGATTGTTTTGCAAAATTGCCATAGGGGAAGAGTGAAAAATTGCTGTTGAATTCGATGTGGGAAAGAAAACTCTGCAGACACCGAGAGGAAAATGTAAAAATCTAGAAGGATTCTGTACTCAAACTGTGGTTCTTCGTCTCTTTTTAAAGCAAATGACATTGAAAATTTTATGTGATGTTGTTCTGGGCTGTTATGTGTCTCCCCCACATTCAACCTCACTTGGAGATCACTGTTTAAATAGTGATTAAGATAAAATGAGGTAGTGAGGGTGGGGTCCGACTCTGACTGGCGTCCACCTAAGACTTAGTGGAAGAGACACCAGGGATGCGTGAACACGAAGGGTCCATGTGAAGACACAGTAAGAGGCCAGCCATTTACAAGCCATGAAGACAGGGTGCAGAAGAGAGCGCACCTGCTGACACCTTGATCTTGGACTTCCAGCCTCCAGAACTGTGAGGACATCACTTTCTGTCTCAGTTGCCCAGCCTGTGGTGTTTTGTTATGGCAGGCTTAGCAGATTAATACAGATGTGTTATAGGGCAATTTAGGCAAAGAGACCAGACAGAAGACCCAAACCCACAAGTTTGGTGAGTGGATGTTTTAAGTGTTCCACTGAGTGTTCTAAGGTGTATGTATCTATTATTTGATATAATTAGCTGCCTAACCTACCATTTTAATTAATTAATTTTAATTAATTCACAATTAATTAATAATTTTGATTAATACAGCAGGCCACAGGTTCTTTCCTCCAGATGGGAGGGCGTCTACGGGGTTTGTGGTCACTCTTTGATTTGTTCTTAAACACTTTGTCAAGGGCTGTGCGGGGCTCTAGATCCACCGCATCGTGGCATCACGAGAGAAGTCACAAAGGAGGGAGGTAGGTGGTGCCCAGGTGTGGGACTGCGCAAAACAATCGTGAGTCAACAAGCAGGCGTCAGAAGCCCAGCTGCGTCCAGCGTGAAATGCTAAGGAGGGAAGGATCGCGCCTGTGATCCATGATCAGTTCTGTGGGTTAGAAACCTGACATGGTCTCACTGAGGTCAAATCAGGGTTTGTTTGTTTGTTTGTTTAATTTAAGTAGGCTCCATGCCCAACTGGGGCCCAAACTCACAGCTCTGAGATCAAGAGTCGCACTCTGCACCGACTGCGCCAGCCTGGCGCCCCTGCTTTCCTTTCTGGAGGGTCTAGGGCAGAGCCTGTTTCTTGCATTTTCCAGCTTCTAGAGGCCACTTACAGTCCTTGGCCTGCAGCCCCATCGTCCACTTTCTCCAGGAGCAACAGGCTGGGTCTTTCTCGGGTCATGTCACACTGACCTCCCCTTCTGACTCCCCCTTTTCACTTGTAAGGACCCCTGTGATCACACTGGGTCCACCTGCACACTCCAGGATAATCCTCTTACTTTAGAGGGAGCAAGTTAGCAAATTTAATTCAATCTGCAGCCTTAATCCTGACCCTTTGCCATGTAAACTGGTACATTCATGGAGTTGGGGAATCAGGACAAGGGCGTCTTAGAAGGGCATTATTCTGTCCCTCACAGATTACCTCAAATTTCCCATCAACGTCCCATTGCGCTCGTAATGTCTTACATACTGTGCATCTCAAGCTTTATACTCACTATTAATGGAACAAATGTTTTTTGGAATTTTAAATACTGCTCACTGATCGGTTTATCATGTCTTCCATTACACACGTAGCTTATTGAGAGAAGATGCTGTCTCTTTTATCTTACAGTCGTTCTTGTGTCCCCAGTATGTGGCACATACTGGTTACACCATAAAGGTGGGGGGTGGGGATGGAGACATTAAATGCCTTACAAAATGATATGGCATGCATTAAATGAGGAAAATCTTTAATTACTTAGTTGCAACATTTTGAGAAAGGAGATGGCTGAATTTTGGGGACTTACAAGGGGATTCTTTGTGAGCTCCCGGTCCCAGGATCCTGAATCCCTGATGATGAAAGGGTGCACGTCGAAGAGCAGACTCATGAATCATCTTCAGTAGTTCACCTTTTTATCTTTTCTTACTTCTCTCAGCAAGAGAGGAATGAGAAAGCAGATAAAGAAAAATCCTGATGTTATGCAGAGGCTGAATTCAGCTGGGATTCCTGGGTGAGCTGGGCAAGCCCAGGTGTGGGGCTGCGCAAAACAATCGTGAGTCAACAAGCAGGCGTCAGAAGCCCAGCTGCGTCCAGCGTGAAATGCTAAGGAGGCAAGGACCGCACCTGTGATCCGTGATCTGCGCTGGCTCTGGGCTCCTTCCCTCTGCCTGCCCCCTCACTGTCTACCCCTTGACCTAATCCCAGATAGCTCCTGTGAGTATTGCTCCCTCGGGTAGAAGGTGATCCACTTAGGTACTAAAATAACCTTGTGAAGGTGCAAAAAGGGCTGAGTCATTTTGTGAGACCAGTTTTAAGTTATTCTCAGTCTCTTATCTCTCAGAGGCTCTATGGACGGGCTCTGCTCCTCTCCATCTGCAGCCTGTCTATCCCTGGAACAGAACCCCCCCCCCCAACCCCCGTCCTCCCCTACCAGGATTCATCAGCTGAACCTTAGCCCTGAATATTTGAGAGTTGGACCCTCCCAAATGTTCGAACATGATCCCAGATCTAAGTGTTCAAAAACGATTCATTAGTTTGTTCTCTGCTCCTTCTTTTCTCTCTTCTGGGGACTCTTGCTAAACTGCCTCCCCCCACCAATGTCTTGGTGTTTGTGGCTTCACGTTAGCTCCATGTCTGCTAGAAGCAATCATTTTCTGAGCTCCTACTCTGTGTCCAGGCATTGTATACTTATTGTTTCTGCTTCAAAATTCCTGCAAATAAGTGTCATTCTGCCAGTGTTATAGCCAAAGACACTTCCCAAGGGTGGGTGCCTAGTTGGTAAGCAACAGAACACGATGTCATGTTGGCGTGAGTCCAAAGCGAGTCGGAATTCTCTGCTCACCCCAGTGTGTGTGTAGAGGGGAGGTGAGGGATGAGGTGGTAGGGAGGTGGGTGGTGCCAAGGGAGAGGACAGGATTCAGACGTGTAAATAGCAGGTGAACAAACTGCTGTTATTGATTGCGTTGAAATGAGAGTTTGCGTGGTCCCCATGCACAATGTGTTAGAGGCATCCTTGGAAAGTTTACAAGGATAGCTTAGGTGACCTCTGGGATGGATGTTGTTGGATTTGTCAGAATTTCTTCTCCTCCTCCTCCATTTTGGATGATGGGAAAAAGTTAAAATATTTAGAACCAGCCAGCTGGAGTCAATGCAGGTGATGCCAAAGTGGTAGGCAGCGTGCCAGTCGTGCCTGTCAGGGGCCAGTCCCAGGGCACCCTTCCTGGCACCAGACCCCGGGCCTGTGTTGACCTTGCACATAGCCTGCACTGAGTTTCTTCGAAGCTTGTTCCATCTGGTGCTGGTTGGTCCCAGCATCTTCAACAAACACTGCTGGGGCGTCGCCCTCGATCTTTTCCCCCAGGTCTCTCTGGTTGGGGAAGTTGATGAGGTTCATAGTGGAGGAAGTGGTTTCTCCGTGGAAGGCTCTTCCAAGGGTGCATGGGCTGTTCCTGCGATCCTGGGGCCTTGTGCCAACGAAAAGTGAGCCACTGTGGATTTCTCTGGCTGTGAACACCTTTCAGCACGGCCTTCTTGACCTTCAAAGACTGCTTTGGCTTTGATTTTGCAGGGGAGGGGTGTGGCGTTGGGGGTTTCCTTCTTTGCTTTCAACACCATCCTCATAAAGAAGATCTCTCAGTCCCGGATGTTTTATATCTCTTAGGATCGGTTGCCCCAAACACAATCGACAGCAATGAAGTAAGTAAAAGGTTGACATCACTCTTGATGATGTTCTGGAGCAGAAGAAATTCAAAGGAAAAATTAAAACCTTCACAATGTGGCAACTGGGAACCAGCAAGAAAGCGCGTTGTTTACAACCAGAGCCGCTCAATAGAATTTGTCCTCGCATTTACCCTTCCTGTAGGGGACCCACGGGTCACTAATTACGAAAGGGTTAGGGATGCAAACTACATTGATCGGCATCCAATTCCTGGGAAGATGACAAAAATGGCTTATCAATAAACTTCTACCACACCAGGGAAACAAATGAAATGCAGAGTTGACAAATTAGCCTTGAGATTAGTGCACAGTGGGGATCACTTTAGGCATTTAGTTTTGCTTCTTGCCCAGACAAAATCCTACGGGGAGTGACTGCTGCTTTAGCCTTCGCAGGGTAGAGTCACACGAGAAATGAGCGACATTAGAAATTCACAGCCTTTGGTTTCAAAGCAGGAGCTAGAAAAATAAATTTGTGTGTTAAACATTAAGATGAAGTTTAATATCTACTTGTTAGAAACCTTTGAAAAGAGAAAATGGGATACTTTGTTCTGGAATAGATCGCCTTCTTGAGACTTGACGTTACTTTTATCACTTTTCCTTTGAAAGATGTTTCTGACTTAACACTTGACCCCTTTGAGAGGATAAAAGTCCTACGTCCTATTGACAAAAATCTGTGTTTGTGTTCAGTGAAATACATTCTGTAATCACAAAAATACGGTTCAATGGCTTCAAGATTCGAGGGGTTCACACAAATTGCAAGAATGCAGGCTCGATCGTCTACACTTGTAAACAGGTTTACAAGTATATCATGTAGATATGGTGCGAAGCAGTGTCTTTACATAATAAGTCGTATTGTGATTTCTTTGCCTGCGGTAACGTTTTCATAACAAAACATAAACCATCTCGAATGGATATTCATATTCTATGCATTTGAGGCCGGGAAACCAGAGAACAAAATCCACATATTCATATCATCATGTTTTTTTATTTGAATGAAACATCAGAGTTGTTTGATTTGACTGAAACATCCAGGAAGATATATATGTATATATATTTTAAATATTGATGCCTGGTTCTTCTCCCGGAGCTCCAGATAGAAGTTGGGGTGCAGCAGGGTACTCAGTCAAGAGGTTTGAGAGCATCCCTGGTGATTCTAATGAGGTGGCAAAGCTGAGAACCGGGGTGTTAGAGCTTTATATGCTATCTGCAGCCATGGAGTATTTCTCAAACTCAGGACATCATCCCGGGCACTGAATTATACTTTTTTACTGTATTGTAAACCAGGAGTTCTCAAACTTTAGTGTGCAACCAGCATCGCCTGGAAATCATGCTGGGCCCACCCCAGAGTTTCGGATTCGGTAAGTAGGGGTGGGGCCTGATGACTTATAGTTCTAATAAGTTCCCAGGTGATACTGATGCATCTGTGCCTGGGACCACACTTTGAGAACCACCACCTTAAACAGAGCTAAATCACAGAATCACCTGGGGCTTCTTTTAAAACTCTTCCAAAGTGAATCCTCCTCCTACCCAGGAGATCCTGACTCAGTAGGAATGGGGCACATTTGTGTTCTGACATTTGCTAAGTGTAGGAAATATGCAAGAGTGTAGTTAAATCCACTTAGCTTGATGAAGGTATGGTGTTCTATGCAGGCGAAAATCAAATATTAAATCAGTGCTGCTATGGATTGAATGTGTCCCCCTAAAATTCATATGTTAAAGCCCTCCCCCCACATGTTGGTATTAGGAGGGGTCTTTGGCAGCCCCTGGGGATTGTGGGCCATGTCCCCGCCTGTCACACACAACAGGGCTCACTGGTACTTGCGTCGTTCTGTATAACGTAATAGCTTGTCTTTGCAAAACACATTTTATTAGTAACCTGTGTATATATTAGTTTAATTCATTCTCAGGTTCAGGACTCGATATTCGTTTCACACGTGAGGAAAGGAGGCTAGCACCTCAGTCCATGGGGGTGAGGACACAGCGTTCCCATCGGTGGGGGGTCTGGTACATCAAGCCCCACTGGCTTTTTCTCTGCCCCACCGTCAGTGTCCTCTCTCCGTGCTCGGAGCTGGGACGAGCCTCTCTTTTTGTAATACTGACTTATGTAGATCTAGTTGGGAGGATTTCGATTATAATGAAAAGCCCCTTATGTCAACGTTTCATATACGATGGTATGTTAGTCTACTCATCCACCAGATCTTTAAAAAGAGTTCTTATATAATAGGGAAAATGTGGAACTAGCATATAAAATCCAGGATTTTGCTGCTATTATATTACCAAAATGTCATCAATTATACTAGTATTATTCTTGAGGCTGAAGTAGGCATTTAGGTTTTTAAAAAAGTGATCTATTTTAAGGAACTAAGAAATAATAGTGTAGGTGTTACTCCAATACAACAAAAATTATGTAAATGATCAAGTTTGGGGAGCACTCTTTTGAATGAGAAAGTATGACATTTTATGTAGATAACATGTTCTTTAATACAGCTCAGAAATGTGGTGGGTTGTCAGTTTATGTGTGCATGTGACGGTTATTTACCTAGGAAGATCCAGACTCCCCAATATCTTCTTGAACTTGTATGTTGTGTTTGTGTGTGAGTGATTTCCCCTTCAATTCTAAAGCTTGTGTTATAAGAAGCTTTATGAAATGGACATGATTCATTACAAATCTTTTTCTAAAAGGGATTTCAGTGAAAACAAAGCAAGTTTTCCTTTTTTTTTCTAAAGCAAAGAGGTTATTTTTATAATCGAGACAATGTATTCTTTTGAAGTGGTATTTCTTGACATTTATAGTGTTGGTGACAAGGTCATAATTTCCATCGTAACGAGGTGCCTTTTAATAATGCATAACCCCTGATGCGCATCTTCTCGCCTGTTCCCCGGGGAGCCTCCCACCAAGGCCAAGGAGACTCTGAGTTGGTCACGCTCTGACTTAGCAGTTCCGGTGGCCTTTCGTCCATGGGTGTGCCCTACTCCGAGCTTCTTTCAAGCTGTGTTTGAGGAAACCAAAATGCTTCGAGCTGAGAATGCTGTGCTTTTCTGCTTTGATTCCAGGGAACGGTTAACTGTGAATAAAGGCGCTCCGTGCATTCTCATGAGTTTTTAACGGTCATAGCTGAGAATGAGTGGACGGTGATAGGGCTGGGTTTTGATTTTGGAAACGCTCTTGAATTTTTTTCTAGTTTTTGGAGTAGCACCACGTGAAGAAGCCTCGCCCCTGCTGAGGGCGGCAGAAAGATCTCATCGTGCGCCTCTATGCTGATCAGAAAGTAATGCACACAAATAGTAAGAATTGTATATTACAGACAACGCCTCAGAGGAAGTGAAAAGGAGTCCCTTGTGTCTCCATGGCCATCGGGGGGTCTCTGTGTGTTTCTGCAGCGGTGGTACCCCCTGGAGACTGCCTACTGCCTTTCCCCCTGGGGCTGTAGCCCCAGGTCCTACGATATATGTAAATATTCCTTAAAAACACAGCCTTAATGTTCTGCAGGTAGGAAAAATAAAGCTTTCACATGGATTTTAAAAAACCATTAAAATTTACTGGGGAGCCTGGGTGGCTCAGATGGTCAAGCAACCAATTCTTGGCTTTGGCTCAGGTGGTGATCTCATGGGTCATGGGATGGAGCCCCAAGTGGGGCTCCACGCTCAGCACAGAGTCTGCTTGAGATTCTCTCCCTCTGCCCCTGTCCCCACTCGCACACGTGCTCTCTCTCTCCCTCTCTCTAAAATAAATACATCTTAAAAAAAAAAAAAAGGCCTTAAAACTTACTGCTGAATTTGTATGGATAAAGCCACTTGTGTTAAGCAGAGGCTTGAGGTATAGAAAGCTTGCATGGGAAGTGCCCACCACAGTGTTGGGCATATTGTAGGGTTCAAACTCACATGTATTACTTAACTGAACGATAGTTATCGCCACAGAATATGGTGGAACAGTACTATGTGTGGAAGCCGTGACAGACCGGCTGTGGTACACAGGAGCCTCCCCCTGCAGGAAAGGGAGGTGCGTGCTGCTCCCGGGGGACAAGAGACCCCGAAGCTTGCACTCCGCCTGTGTCCTCCTTCGTGCTGGGATTTTGGGGGTCGTGGTGCTGTGCCATCGGCATCATCCCCCACTCCTCTCTCTGAGATCTCTGAGTCAGTTGGCCATACATTTTGCAAAATGGCTCTCATCTCTCCCACCTGTGGTTTTGCTTTCATGTTTGTTGGCTTTAAAAAAAAAGAAGCAGCAGAGGAAAACCATGTGCCAAGGGTCTGCCTCAATTTCTCAGCATTTGTACCTTCTCCACTAATTGCTGACGTTGTGCAGTCCGTCATAGAAAATACCAGGAGGTGACACACATGGGAATAAAACTCCTTTTGTGTGTCCTTGTGGGTTTGTTAAATAGTTCCAGTCTACCCCATGTGGTCTTTCATATTGGTCGGATGCTCGCAACATTAAGGTGTTAAATATATTTTTTTCGATATCACTTTGTTTCTGATTGATTTAGTAGATAGCTTAGCCCTTGGAGTCATCTCTTTGTGCTTTTATTGACTTCGTTTTGTATCCTAGGGGGAGCGCCTTACCAGAGATGGCTGAGGGGGTCTGGCTTGGAGCCGCCCTGCCTTCCCTCCTCCGTGGGCCAGCTTTGCTGGGCTGCCCTGTGGTTTTTCTGACGCAGTGATGGTTAACTTGAAGGCACACAGATGCCCAATCTCCTTTGATGTTTCCTGCTTCACATGGTGATTCCCTTCCTAATTTCTGTTTTGAGAAATTGAGCAAGACCTGCCACTAAAGCAGAATTGTCTAACATGATTTATATTGGGGATAATGTAGCAACTCTCTGGAAATAACCTCAGGTTTTCTTAATTAGATTAGTCACAAACTTCCAGGGAATAACCCAAAGGTCATTATTTTCACTGCCGTCCTAAGAACCTGTATATAAGAAAAAATGAGTTGATTACCGTATTTGGGGTTTAAGTTAATTTGATTTACACACTACTCTGGATAGTGGTATGAAAGGAAAGCGGCGTTTGTTTTTTATATTCTGTGAATTTCTATTCTTAGCTCAGATAGTATGCCTAAGCACTTTAAAAAAAGTTGGCACACAGTGCTGAAAGCAATAAATTGCTACAGCGCTAATTTTTGACACTGGCTTTAGCACCTTTGACCTTAGACTAACTTTATTTACTCAGTTCCTCTATCTGTTAAACATTATTATTTTTTTTTTTTAAAGATTTTATTTATTTATTTGAGAGAGACTGAGAGATAGAGAGCACGAGAGGGAAGAGGGTCAGAGGGAGAAGCAGACTCACTGCTGAGCAGGGAGCCCGATGTGGGACTCGATCCCGGGACTCCAGGATCATGACCTGAGCCGAAGGCAGTCGCTTAACCAACTGAGCCACCCAGGCGCCCAGGTATCTGTTAAACATTATTATATAATATATCATACAGGAAAATTAGGCTTTTCTGGAGGAATTATTCTTCAGGACCTCTCTGAAACTGTAGAGTGCTGTCACACTCTATCACACATTTATCATGAATATGGTTTTAAGCCTTTGCCCGAGGAACAAACGTAAATATAAATTTAAGTATTCCTCCTAGATGTTCTAGGGAAAAATGTCTCCATTTCAGAATTGCAGAGCAGAAAAAGGGGTCCTACATTCTGATGTTTTCTAGTTTGAAATGTGCACGTTTCAATCCACTCTGCAAACCTGTCTAGTCTGAGCTGGGCCTGGGTGTTCTTCAGCTGATAGCAAGGTGATCTTCATGCTCCTCCTCACTGTAACCAGGCTGCTCATTTTTTCCCAAGCGAGTTCGCCTGGTACGGGGGTCTCCTCCAGGGCCAAGCTGGGGAAGGTCATGAATGAAGGTGGGTCAGTTAAGGCCTCGACTTGAGAAGATCAACAAGGGAAATCTATGCCTCCTTATCTCTCGCCAAGCTCCACCTTTTCTTAGGCTGCCCTGCTCATTCCCGCACACCCTGACCCCTGCAGTCGGGGATGCTAACTTCCCAGGCCCGGATCTGGTACACGGAGACAGGAAGGTCTTCCAGGAGCATTTTCACGTATTCCCATCTGTCTGTGTAATAAAATGCCAAGGGGCCTGAACAGACTTCTGGAGGACTGGGTTCTTTTTATTTCTACTTGCCCTGCCTTCACATGTAAGGAGTTCTTGCAGATAATTCCAAGAAATTTAGCCCCGTGAACACCAGAGAACTATTTCTGCAGTGGGCCTTTGTCTCTGGGGTAACATTTTCCTAGGGGGAGTGAACTTGTCTCTGGGGAGACCAGATGGAGGGATGATTTACCTTAGCGTCATACATTGCTAGAGTCAGGTTTTTCCAGTTCCATTCATAGTTATTTCATAAATCCAGTGATGGAAATATCCTTGTTGTTGAAATGGTATTTCCATTTAGGTGCAAATATTATTATTTGGGGAGTGATTAACCTCCGATCTATCAATATTTTTGCTTCATGATGGCATTCGAAGAACTGTCAATTCAGTGGAAAAATCATCTCATTTGCAATTGAGTTCGGATAGGGGGAAAAGGTGTCTCTGGCTTCCCCAGGAGCAACAGCTGTTCTGTGGATAGAGCTTGAGCCCACAATCATTATTCCAACACATCTTACCATAAAGATTCGAGTTTCCTTCTCAAGGGTTCCACTGAAACGGCTGAGTGTAAAAACACTCATTTTTATAGCAAAAAGTAAGAAATAAGAATGGCATCAACCTGCTAGTCATCATGGAGTCAGTTTCTCAGATGGCTCGACTCGTACGGAGAACCAGTTTCTGTCCTCAAGTCTAAGAACTACGTTTCTCCGTATTAAGAAAAGAACATGAGTTATGTAGAAAGCGCAGTGGCTAAGATCTCCAAGGCTGCTGAAATAATGAAAGAGGGGTGATTTTTTTTATATGACTTGGAATCTAGAAAAAGGACATAACAATGCAAGGAAAGAACAGAGGGCTTAGGGTTGGTAATGTGAGTTTTACAAAGAAAAATCTGTCATTTCGTTTTTCCACTTTTTTTCAACATATAGATTACATTGTGTGGCTGTTATTTTGGTAGAAATCGTAGTTGGGTTCCTGCTCTGTACCTGTCCCTGGCTGATTGCCATTCTTCCTAGAGCTTTGCTGGAATCCCTCTCAGACAGGAGGAGAAGTGGGGACAGAGCCGAGTGGTGGAAATTGGCATTTACCCTCTTCCGGGAAATAATAGAAAGATCCATCTAACTGCTATTACTCAATTACAGGACTGGCTGTCTGGCCTGAAATAGGGAGTTTTCGTCCTGCCACAAAGGGAACTCCTGAGGGTCATTGGTTTCTTGACAGAACTGTACCCCGGTTCTTCTTGTGGGTTCCGGAGAAACATTGAAGTACATCTAAGTAAGGCACCATCCATCGAAATAGAGCCTTGGACATCGCTGGAATAGGGCCAGAATTCCTATGCTCATTTCCAAAATCAGTTACCAAATTGAGATCCGGGGGCCGGGAAAAGTCCATTTTGTTCATTTCCATAACTTTAGGAAAATCTCTGTGGTTCCTTGTCCTGAATAAAAGCCCACTTCACCTGTGTGCGCAGGGGCTGAGCTGAGCAAATATATTTTTCTCGAAAGAAGAACACAGACTCTCTACCTGGCTAGTTTTCTTTTCATGAATTGTATATTGATTTATATTCTAATGAAACTTTGGCTGGTCTGCTAAATGTGAGTTTCTCTGAGACAAGATGTTAATCTGTATTTAATGCATGTATCATAAGGTTAAATCTGCCATGAAAGGCAATTGAGATCACCACCATTCTTGGTTCACTGCTTTGTGGGAGAGAGCAGGAGCACAAATCTAATTTTATAAGGAAATTGCTGAAAGAACTGATGTAATAGAATGGATATAATAGAGCAAGGTATTTAAAATTTGCATGCTCAGGTGGGTAATAAGCACTTAGAAATTATCTCTGGCCCCTGAAAAAGGACCATTTGTTAAAAAGACGCTACTGTTTTTTGATCACTGTGAGTCAGGTTATTAACTTTGCCTTTTGTCAATTTGATTTTTTATTATTAAGATTACTTTACTCCAAACATATTTTATTTTATTTTGAATGACTCCAAACAAAGTGTATGGGTGCATGCATGAATTTGGATATACATTCTCTCTCTGTTTTGTATAACTTAATCATAATCTTATCACATGTGTGTATGTGTGTATGTTTATTTAGAGGAAAATAAATGCAAATGTATCATTTTATTATAAATAAAGTTAATTGGAAAGGGAGTGCATTGCCATCCTTGGAATTTCTTTTTGCATTAAAAAGATTTTGGGGGGAAGGAAAAAGAGGAGCGGAAAGTAATTTCCAAATTACTTAAAAAAGTTGCAGAGTTCTGATTCTCATTGCCAGAGCAGTTCTAAAGATTTGGTTTGCCAGTTGCGTGCAGTTGGTGGGACAGCATCACATGGCTAGGTTCGGGGGGGGATGGGGGGCAGGGAGCAAATCTGCAGCCCGCACTCAGCCTTAGGGGAGGGGGTGCTTCTCCCACTGTTCTGGCCCCACCTGCAAACGGGCTCTTGGCTGCAGTGATTTAGGTCCCAAATAAGCATCAGGGTAACCAATGACCCTGGTGAGCTTTTAGGACGGCAGGGCGACACACAGGGAAGGAAGAGTGTGGGCCAACTTTCTGATGGCCCAGAGACACCATGAGATGGCGCATGCGAAGGCAGTTGTACTTTGAATTTTCTGGACACACCAAAAACAAGAGAGATCAGGCTGATTACGCATTACAGACAACTAAATATCTACTATTCCCTCTGAGCAGTATTTGCGATGTCTGAGGGTCATCTTTAAAAAATAGCATATGCTCTAAAAGAACATTTTCAGAGAGATGTACTACTTTAAAGTGGGAAAGGCCAATTAAACATTGAGAAATACAATAACTTCATTTCTAACTTAGAGACCTCTCAATGGTTAATGCACAAAAAGATTCTTTGATCATGTTCCCAGCCCCACCACCGAAGTTCACTGATAAGATAGCTTTTCAGGAATGATATTCCATCTCTGAGAATGATCTCCATTGATAATAAAGGAAGTTTTACTAATTTAGTTGGTGACCCTGACATTTTACAATAACAAGGGAGCAGATACAGTGATTTTATTTAGTGGATGACTCTTTCTTGAAGCTCTAAGGTTAGGATCCTGTTTGAGGATTAGCAGTTTCTGGTCACCATGAGTCCTACATATAGGGTTGTTGATCACACACAGCCTGTCCCCAAGTGAGTCATTTGAAAATGAAAAATGCCCAGCTGCCCAGGTTTCTGGCAAAAAGAACATAGGGGTGTTAGGGATACCTCAAAGGGTGACTTAAGAGTTGACCAACGATCTGCGCAGGTGGGTTCTGAGGGAGGACTGAAAGGCTGGTCTAGTTCGGAACGTGGGGAGAGCTCAGGAGCTGATTGACGCAGAGCATTGGCAAGGAGATAGAAGGAGGGCCAGATGCGGTGTTCCGGCTGGTGGGCGTGAGCTCTGGGCGGAGAGCTGGTGCTGAGCGTAGGTGGTGGCCTTTGGCCTCTAAGGTTTGGAGGGTGCCAGGAAAGCTGCCCCCACCCCTTTGCAGCCATTAGATGCTCGCTCTTTGGAGTTGAGGAATCAGGGAGGACAGGTTTTATGTCCCGGCCTTCTCAATAACAAACACCACCGGTTATCAGGCAGTATAGCTCTGGAAAGCAGGTTTTCATGTGGGGGAGAATTCAGAGTGGGGTACAGAGGCAGAATCCTACGTAGAAGGACAATGTGCAGTGGGTGGAGGGTGGTTGGAAAGTTCTAGCAACCTAGGGTGGTGAAATCCACTTCTCTAAGTGTCTCAGAGGAAGAGGAAAGGATGCTGTGTGTTATGGGCTCATTTGTGTCCCCTCCAGATTCAGACGTTGAATTCCTAACCCTCATTACCCCAGAATGTGCCCTTATTTGGAAATAGGGTCCTTGCAGATGTAATTAGTTAAGATGAGGTCATACTGCAGTAGGGTGGGTCCCTAATCCAATATGACTGGTGTCCTTATAAAGAGGAGAGGCTCAGACACAGACATATGTTTACAGACAGATGAGGGTGAAGCTTCTACAAGCCAAGAATCACCAAAGATTGCCAGGAAACCACCAGAGGCTGGGAGAGAGGCATGCAACAGATTTCCCTCACAGCCACAGAGGGAGCCAACCCACTCTCCAATTTGGTAAAGTTTGAGCAATTGTTATTTCATAAGCTTAGACATGTCTCTAAAAGTGAAGGCGTAGTAGATGGCTGATTTATAATCTTTGAATAAGTCAATTAGTTAATGGCGGTAAATTCACAATGTGGTTTGAGTAGTCACTTGTGGATTTGTCCATGTTTCAGCATCAAGCTTTGCTTTCAACAGCTCTTACTGGTTAAAGGGCACGACAGCCATTGTTCAAGTGGCTTCCGGGGGGGCATCATGGGATGTGGCCCTACAAACACATCTCATGAGACAGAGCACATGTGGGCGGTCAGCCATGGCGTGCCCCCTCAGTGGGATCAGAAACCTAAACATCTAAAAACCTAAAATTCCCAGTTCTTCTTGAGATCGGTTAATCCTAGTTTGGCAACAGCCCCTTTTCTGTGGTACATTAATATCTTAATGGAAAATATTCTTCTCTTAGACATGGTTATATAACACACTTTTGAAATATGAGCTCATTAATATTCACATGCATCTACAGAAACATGGTTCCCTTTGTCCATGAAAGAACCTGAGATATTTTTCTCTTTTAGGAGAAGGAGGAGGAAGAAGAGCAGCAGGAGGAGACAGAGGGGGAGGGGAGGAAGTCTGAGATTTTTGAATCTGAAAATGAGAGAACTGGAAAGTAGGAGAGTCGAGGGGAATTCAAGTCTCTCTCTGTGAGGTTTCAAAGAAGCTGAAAGGAAAGAGGATGCTGTCATAACTTGTCTTGACACACAATCAGATAAAGCCAGAGCCCACCCCCTGCTTGCAGGCACCTTGCCGGAACGTTCTGCGGGTCAGTAGGGACTCATGGGGAAACCTGTCAGGGGAGCCAGCTAGTTAACTGCATAGATTGTGGTTTTGATCTGAGAGGAGATGAAGACTGAAGAGGCAGGAGGTTAAAAGCACTCTGGTTCCCTAAGTGTTCCTTAAATCTAGAGTAAGATAAAGTTGTACTGAAGACCGAAGAAATGAACCTCCTCTATCACTCTGTTAAGCAGAAGGCGACAGAGATCTGAACGGTGATGTCTGCAAAAGGGAAAGTGCTAACTTTGTTCTTTCTCGCTGACAGTGCTTTTGTTTTAATAGTAACTTAGTCATTATAGTTACAAGTTCATCTTAAAATATCAGCGGGAAAACATCTGGAGCATAGGTAGCCATCACTAAGGCATCTTTCATCAGGTGAATGAGCAAAATTGTTATGAAGGAATTTGTCCTAATCCATCCGGGCTGCTCTAACAAAGTACCATCGACTGGGGGCTTATAAACGACAGAAATTTATTTCTCACAGTTCTGGAGGCTGGCGGTCTGAGATCAAGGTGCCCGCAAATTCAGATGTCTGGTGAGGACCTCCTTCCTCATTCAGACACCTGGTATCCTCACCAGGTGGGAGGGCGAGGGAGGGAGGTCTCTGGGGTCTTTAGTAAAGACACTAATTCTCTTCCTGAGGTCTCTACCTCATGACCTCATCACCTCCCAAAGGCCCCACCTCCCAGGAAAATCACATCGAGGGTTAGGATTTCAACACATGAATTTTTGGAAGGATGCAGATATTCGGTCTGTAGCATAGTGGAAAGACAAGATAAAACACTGAAATACACCGATGCATGTCATTTTTTCCCCCTACTTGATTTTGGGGAAGATGATAGAAAAGGAAATTTGTGGGGTGGAGCCTGAAGGGGTTGCAGGTCAGGGAAGCAAATGACTTTTGGGCTGAGCCAAGGTGGTTCTGTGGATATTCTGGAAAATGGCTTTAAACAGTCATCTATTACTCTGCCCAGTGCTCAAAATGTTGAAAAGCGGTTCTTGTTCAATGAAAAGTGCTGGGACCGAAATCTTCAGGACTTGCTTTTCTTATGGAAATATTGTGAAGGAACAAGTTGCAAAATATCTTTATTACCCTACATTTAATACCCCTTATTTGTTTAGTGATTCTTTCAAAGTCCAAATGAAAGTCTGAAGTCCACCCCCACCCCTCTTTTGTGATTCCAATAACTTTCTTCAGGAAATTGCTTGTATAGCTTTTCAAAGGTTTTGTTATGAGTTTGCCAGGTCCTTCCCTAGAATGGAGTTGTTTCCCTAAAACCTGCATTTATCTTTATATCCATCTGAAAAACTATCTTAGCCAGGGCTCCATGCTGGTTCTGCCCAGTCCACGTCAACTAAAGCCAGCTTCTGAGCCTCGTTTTCTGGATCTTTCTTCCTATCGCCCTTCCCCCCCCCCCCCCCCCCGCCGCGCCCTCCGACAGCTGTAGTTTGAGCACCTGCAATGAGGAATATCACTTGGCTTGTCATTCCTCTGGGTCCGAAGGTCAGTTGTGCTGGGGGACGGGGAGGGTTGCAGAATCCTGGCAGATGCTCCTCCGCTCTTGGGAACCCATGCTCACGCATCTGTTCTCCTCCCTCCCACTGCACAAAAGCCTTAATAATATAACGATTATAGGATGATAATAATGCAAGAGAGTTCAGGAGGTAGCGTTTCATAAGCTATTTAAATTAAACAGCCTGGAAGGAAGGAGAGGCTTCCTTGCATAAATATGAGGGGCTGGGACCCCCGGGGCAACCAAGGAGTCCAACTCTACTGGAACATCAGCTCCGAAGAAGCTCCAACCACCTGCATGTGCGCACAGGTGGCTGTGTGCGGAGATCCGGGGCAGGTGCAAGGAGACATTCCCGGTTGTGTTGGATGGTTCCTTCCCTGTGCAGGCGAGAATGTTAAGAGGGGGGGAAAAAAAAATCTCCCGAGACTGGTTCTTAGCTCTTTAATTATTAGAGTCTTTGTCAGATTGTAGAAGCATGCCTTCTCTGACAAGGTTAAATTTATAAATTTCAGGGCTGGGGCAACCTAAAGATTTTTCTCAGCCTTTACAAAACATAGCAGGGGGGATTCACATTGTGTCAGTGTTTGCCTTTAAAATAAAATTAAGCATGTGGGTGTTGGAATCAAGATGCTGTTGGGCACGTGTGATTTAATAAATATTTGCCACGAAGTAAAAGGACAAGAAAACTGAACGGACTGGATGGAGGGAAGTGGACATCCTTACCCAGGGGACCCTATCATGTATTTCCAAACTTGTTCATCTTTTAAAGGCATTGCATTTTAAGAGAATTTCAAACGTGTGGAAAATTTATTGAAAAAGGTATGGAGAGCTCCCGTATTCCCTGTACTTGGTTTGGTAGGATGGATAGTAGCCCCCGAAGACATCCAGGCTCCAACGCCTGGCCCCTTGGAGGGCAGAAGGAGACCTCGTGGATGGATTACTTTAGGCTTTTGGGTGGGGGGCGATCCAAGTGTGCCCTCATTGCCATCGGAAATGTCCTGGTAAGAGGGAGGCCGAGGAGATTTGATTGCAAAGAGGAGAAGCTGATGAGAGAAGCAGGGCTTGCTCGACTGATGTGCCTGGAAGCCAGAGGAAGGGGCGACGAGCCAAGGAAAAGGCCAGGGATGTGGGACTGTCCTGCCCCGCCCCGCTGCCGGGGTACCCAGCCCCGCCTCGTCCTGACTGCAGCCCGCTGAGACCGACTACACACTTGTGGCCTCCCAGACCTTGAGAGAATAAACGTGTGTTGTTTCAAACCGCTGAGTGTGTGGTAATTGGTTACAGATGCAAGAGGAAACTAACAACCCCAGGTTCACTTCTTTCTCACATGGTGTCCCATTTGCTTTTCTGTTCTTTCTTTTATGTGTAGAGATGCTTTGTTATTGGTGGTGGTGTTATTATTACTGCAGATCATTGAGAGTAGTGACCCAGCACATTTTCTGTCGTCCAAAGGGAAAGGACAAGAAATGTCAACCAGGGCTGCTCTGGGAAAAGCCAGCCTTGCTTGTCAGCCAACACTATCCCTGCTTTTCTACCACCATGGCGGGTGGAGACATCGTGCTTCGGTGTGAACCTGAGCTTCTGGAGGTTCTCCTAGCATACGCTCCCTGCATCTTCTCGTGGACTTTGCACAAACACACACTCCCCGTCGGCCTGCATTAGGTCGTCTCTGCGCACGCCGGGACCTGGTGGCCCCCCTCCAGCCTGATCTTGGGTCACTGTCGCCTCCGTGCTTTAGTTCCCTGCACAAGCTAGCTCCTTTTGGCTACGGAGCTTCACCCACACCTGTACCTGCCCTTCCACTTACCTGGTGAACTCCTCCTCACCCAGCGGGCTTAACCTACCATCCTCCCCTCTGGGAACGCCTTCGTCTGTACCCCAATTTTCCACCCGCACCCCCACCCGCACACTAGAGTTCTGACGTATGCATTCACATCACCTTGTGCTCTTCCGTGTCACCCTTAACACGATTATAATTATGTAATCGTGTGTGTGTAGCAGGCTGGTGAGATTGAAGTATAAAAAACATTGCCTATCTCCTAAACATCTGGGAGTGGGCAGTAGGTCACTGTGAAGCGCATCTTCCCAATTATGGAGAAAGTCATTGGACTTCCTGCCTTTGGCCATGTGGGGGTGATGCAAGTCACTCCCGGATTGGGTATGTGAGGGGGTGCCGAATGGCTGAATCATCTTTTCATATTTTTTTCCCCTCTGTCTTAGCCAAGGCTCTCCTTCCCTTTGGTATCTATAATGCTGGGCAAAGGGGGCAGGGGTTTTCAAAAGGAGCTCAAAGGCCTCTGGAAGGGAAGGAACTGAGCCCCCTGCAACTGTTCCCCCTTTCAAAGTGGGTGACGCTGGAGAGAGAGCAGAGTGCCTGGACAAGTCTGTGGGGGCAGTGTCCCCAGAGGGGGAGGAGATACTGATCTGGCATGATTTTACAAAATTCTCAGCATTTTGCCTGAAGCAGGAACCACCTACGTGCCCAAGCATCTGGACCTGGACTGGTGCTCTGGGAGCAAGGAGGGAGTGCCTGAGTGTGATGTAAGTGATGCACACAATCCTGGGTCCGCCTGCAGGCTCACTGGCTGCAAAGGGGGACGAGGCTGGATGCGGTGCTTCCAAGCACACGGGGATGCTTGCGAGCTTGGTTGGGAGGTGTCAGCTACAGCGTATTTGTATTGCTGTCTAGTGAAAGTAGACCACACTAGGTAGCAGTGATTATAGACTCTAACATCTGCCTTCCCCGGTAGAGTGAAAATGTCTTGAGGCCAGTGCTATGTTCACTTATCTGGGGCCATCACTAACATTGCCGGGACTGATGCTTTGTTTAGTGAATGAATGAAATGACACCAAATTAAGAATATCCATTCAAATATCAACTTCTCCATAGAACTTCACAACTAACCTCCCTGTCTCCATTCAGTTCAGTAAATATGCAAGAAATCTCTATATTATAGTACATGCACTCATAATACCTACTTCCAGTATTATTTTAATACCCTGCATATTATATTTGACTATTTTTCTTCTGTCTACTGGACCTATTTCTCTATCAGATTACCAGTTCTTTGGTGGGACCGTAATGTTCTTTTTCTTTTTTTTAAATAGCACCACCTCACAACATTTTCAGGTAAAGAACCCTCCTCTTTCGAGGTCCCAGACCTCACCTCCCTCTCTCACAAACAGTAGCTGTATTCTCAATGTCCTTTAAGAACATAGATAGCAGGTCTGAAGTTCCAAGTGGTTCACGGTTCCTCCTTTGGGAACCGTTGCTTTCTGACATCCCAGAAGAACACTTTGTAAATCCTCTGCACTCGAGCTGGTGTGAGAAGACTTGGCTTCCAGGATGTCATGTGGGTGCTTGGGAAACTCTCCCTGCACCTCAACACCTCCCCTTTAGTTGGAAGAAAATGTTCCTTCCATAACTGGGAGGTGGGGAGAGAAGTCCTTACCTTGAATTCACTCTCCCTGGTCAGTGTCTGCTTGGGGTTCTGTCATTATAGTCGGGGGTGCACGGGGATGACACTCTCGTGAACAAAATTGCAAAGCCCCCCCCCATGGGAAGAAATGGGCTGAAAAAGGGAACTTGGAGATACCAGGGACGGAGTTCACCAAGTTCGCGGTTTTGTCCAGGGCGTGGGCTTGTCCTCCCACTCTGAATGCTTTTGTAACGGCTTTTGGCCGACTGACATGGAAGTTTGCATGAAATAGGCTTCTTTAAGGAACTGACCTTGATCTTTTTCCAGTCCCACAATGGAAATTTTCAATAGGAGAAAGTCTGTTTAATAAATGCATTTTGTAAACATTCAATCAAATTTACCCAAAGTGTTTTTACTTTCATGCTGCTTTGCACAATGAATTCCGTCTGGGAAAAGCCACATTTTTCGGGGGTGGGAGTGAATTTCTTGTATTTTATTCTCAGGAAAGTCTGTGAAATCACCAATCTCTCTGGTGCTTTTGACCAGAAAAACTAAACTTCAAGAGGGGATGGAGTGTCCGGGGCTGCCCGTGATGAATTACCAGCCGTTGCTGAGTGACTGTTCAATTTTCTTTTCTTTCTTTTTTTTTTTTTAAAGATTTTGTTTATTTATTTGACAGAGAGAGACACAGTGAGAGAGGGAGCACAAGCAGGGGGAGTGGGAGAGGGAGAAGCGGGCTTCCCGCAGGACAGGGAGCCCGATGCGGGGCTCGATCCCAGGACCCTGGGATCATGACCTGAGCCGAAGGCAGACGCTTAACGACTGAGCCACCCAGGCGCCCCGACTGTTCAATTTTCAATCCTGTGAACAGACTTGTTAGCCGGAGAGCACGTACTAGAACGTACGGGGCCCTGCAGTGTATTAATTTCCTAAGGTCCGTGTTCCACCCCTGGCAAAGCATTTCATTCTCCAGGCGTGTCTTTAGGAAATGAGAGCCTTTGTCTGGGGCGTAGGTTGCATTTCTTTAATAGGACCAGAGGCACATCTGATATGAGAAGGACCGTGAGGAACCATCCGGAGAGCATGGCCACTTTCAAGGAGAAACCCCAGATCGGAAAGATCCCCAAGCATGAGTTGTAGGTGGAGCTGCAAAGATGAGGTGTTATTCTTGCTTCTAATTTGCACTGTGTATTAGGAGAGAGATTCCTTTGGAGTCCTGGCAATTCCAAGGAATTCTCTTAGGCTAATTTGTTTTCCCAGTGACAGGAAAATATTCATATCCATATCCAAACTCACAAATTGAATCCAGAAATTTACTGAAGCCGGAGGAAAGTGCTCCGTGGTAGCAGCCATGCCTCTGACCTCGGAAAAGCCAAAAATCTCTTGAGCACATGAAAGGCAACAGTTTCATGTTGGTGGAGGTAAGAGTTTTGTTCCCTTCCATTCCCATTTCTCTCTGTGACCCACAAACAGTGTCCCCGAAATTGTGGGGGACCCACATTAATACAAGAGCAAGCCAGGTCCCCAGTCCAGCCCACCCCAGAGTCCTAGCCTAAGGAGACCAATGTTCCATAGGGAAGGACACAATCCCAGCTCTCCGATAGTCTTCAAGGTTGGAGGTGACCACGTGCCCCAGGTGACGGCCAAGGATTTGCTTCTGATCTGAAGTCAGCCACCCCCAAGCTGATCAGCAGCCTCCAAGATGGCCTGGCCTTAGGTCTCTGACCCATGCATGGGGTGACTGCAAACCTGCCCCCTGTCCGGAGACTGTGAGCGGAGACCCACTGAGAGGGACACAGGGGTTTCTTGAGACATAAGAAACACACAGAGAGGCTCAGCTTCTGTGAGTTCCTGTTATGTGGCCATGGGATCACTTTTCTTCAGAGGTATTTTTTAACTTTTCTGAGTGTCCTAATGATCTATTGGTGCCTATCTGTCTGCCTTGAAGTTTAGTGGCTGAAAGCCCACGGTGGGTTAGGGATTTGGGCAAGGCTTATGATTCTCCTCCACGTGTCGTCAGCTGGGCTCACGTATCCACGTGGCTGACTGTTGGACTAAGCTGGACGGTCCAAACAGGCTTCGCTCACTCGTCTGGCTCCTCGGTGCCCCTTTCTCTTCATATGGCCAGTTTGAGCTGCTCACCACTTGCTAATTTGGGAGTAGTCAGCCTTCTTGCATGGAGACTGGCTTCTATGAAGCAGGATGGAGGAAGCTGAAAGGCTAGGCTTAGCCCAGGCACAACTCTTCGCTACATTATTTTGCTCACAGCACTGTACAAGACCGCTTGAAATACAGGGGGAGGAGACACAGGTCTTCCCTCTGGACATGAGGGGCAGCACGCGCTCACAGAGAGGTATAGAGTTGATGGTGGCCATCTTGGGGGACGGCCTGCTATGGACTGCATGTTTGTCCCCCCCGTTTATACGTTGCAGCCCTTAGCCCCAGCGTGATGGTATTTGGGGCCTTTGAGAGGTGATTACCATTAGAGGAGTTCAGGAGAGTAGGATCCTTGTGAAGGGATTTGCGGCCTAATTAAAAGAGGAAGAGACACAAGATGTCTCTCCCCCTGCTAGGTGAGGTGACCACAAGAAAGCAGCCATCTGCCAACCGGGCAGTGAGTTTGCCAGACATTGAACCTGCCAGCACCTTGATCTTGGACTTCTAGCCTCCAGAATTATGAGAAATAAAGGTTAGCTGTTTAAGGCTCCGCCCGGTCTATGGCATTTTGTTACAACAGCCCACATGGACGAAGACACGACACACGGTATTTATGCGGTAAGAAGCCTCACCATCCGTGGTAGCCTGAGCACATCCTGCTCCTGGCAAAGGACGGAGACTATCGAACGCTTCTGCTTCCTTGGCTGGTAATGGTTCCTCATGGCCAACACCTGGTTAGGGGAGCCTTAGTGCTTGCAAGGATTTGGGGGGAAAGGACGAAATCTAAAAACACTGCTGGTCCGTTCTTGGAGAGATTTGCATTTGACGTTTGGGAGGAGGGCATTTTTCCTCTGTGTTATGGACCTGGCTTGGTCAGTGGAAAAGCCCATAGACTTCCTCTTCATCCTCCTTCCCTCCGGCTTCCCACAACCTCCTCAAGCACACAAACCCACAGCACAGAGGGCCCTGTGTCACCCCAGGGGGTGGGACAGAAGGCAGCTGTGACAGCACGCCCCCCCCCCGGGGCCCCTCTCATCACCAGGGCTCGCTTGTCACCAGCTACTTCCAGCTGAAACGCATGGAGCCTCTCAGCAGGTAATGACTCCGGGGTTCCTGGAGGGTGAGGGCTTTCGGTGGACTTTGTTTTTGTTTGGAAGACCAGCTCCCGTCTGGTCGCCACATGTAGCCCCCCGGGCTTCCCATAAACCACTGTCGTGACGAGGCAGGGCTCTTAATATCATTTTAGTTTTTCGTAGATGGACTAGTCTGAAATCGAGATATATTTTGTTCATCATGTTATGAAACGGGGACCCTCGAGTCAGGTTAATGTATTATTCCATTTTCCTGCCATTCATACACTCAGGGAGAGTCTTTTCTGCCTGAACCTTTCAACAGCTCAGCCCGTCCCTGGGGCCCTAATTTGGGGGTAGGACTTGGTTCCTTTCACCCTTTCTATCCATCAGTTTTGCTCCTTATGCAAACACACTTTTGTCATTGTTCTAAAAATAGGTGCTTTCAAGGAGGCTGGTAACCAGTTGATCTTGTCCTTCCCTGTAGCTGTTCTTACTTGTAGCAGCAATAACACGACGTGCCCACCATTTTTCAATGCAGTAATATGGTTCTCTCGTGGATATAAACAACTCACCTTTTGGCCTTGTAGTTTACTCACTGGGGAGCATGATTATTTTTTTTATTGCCTTGTAAAGTAGCTTGCCTGTCACATTATAGCTTAATTGGGAACACAAAATAATAAATAATTTAAAATAGGAATATTGCTGTCTGTACAAAGATGCGAGTAAAACACGGCCCAGATTAGGTCCCTCTGGTGTCGCTCAAGGGTTCTGGAACACACATGCTTTAAATAAAATTTGCACCAAGAACGCTTTTGAATCTTTCTTGAAGTTGTGCCTGCCTCTAATTCCCCGATAACAACGGATCACGTGGTTTTTGTCTTCTCATCTGCAGATTGAGAATTTCTTGTTAGGAAATGTATCCAGTGGGAAGGATCTCAATACCTCTGGAGCTTTCCATGGTCTCGTCTCTGGAATGGGTGGTGCTCATAGCACCAACATCACCAGGCCACTGCAGGCCACACACGAGACCATCCCACAGCCTGGCAGAGTAGAGACTGAACAACCATCGGGAACAAAGTCAAGTGCTCTCTTCTAAACTAGACCTTTTGACGCAAACAGAGCTGATGCCCTTGTCTGAAAAAATGAGGTTGGCCGTTTAAAGGGCTGACCTCTGGGAGAGGGAAGGCAGAGTCTGGGGTGAGACGAGCCCCCTTTCCTTGTTTCCGCACGATGGTTAGTTTGGGGTGTCCATGCGGCTGGGCTGCGGTGCCCAGTCGTCCGGTCAAATGCTAGTCTTGATGTTGCCGTGAATATATTTTTCAGATGTGATTAACACAATATGTTGACTTTCAGTAAAGCAGTTACTCACTTCATCTGAGCCGCACCCCATCAGCTGGAGGCCTTAAGAGCCAACACTGAGGCTTCCAGGGGAAGGAATTTCGCCTCAAGCCCGCAACACAGAGAACCTGCCTGAACTTCCAACGGGCCGGCCTGGCTTACAGATTTGCAGCCTTGCCAGCCCCGTGATCACATGAGCCAATTCTTTAAAATCACTGTCTCTCTCTCTCTCTCCATAGATATGTGTCCTGTTGGTCCTGTCTGTCTGGAGAACCCTGACTAATATACTATGCTCTCATGCTATTCGAGTTTATTTTTAACCATAGCCATGTATTATTTTCATCAAAGAAGATACTGGATTTCAGAGTGCAGATGGATGTGGGGCAAACCCTGGGATGCTGTTTCATTCAGCACCTGAGCCTTGCGGGCGCGGGGACGGCCCACCACCGATTCGCTTTGGGAGTCCCTGGGGGTGCAAGGGAGGGGGCGTGTTGGCTGGTGGCTTCTGGCCAGGCAGGTGTTAACTAGACTCTAACCCTCAAATTACAGTTGGCTTCCAAATAGATTCAGTTGTCAAAATGTACAATGCTGCTTGGTGAGGATTTGGGACCTATTACGTATCATCTGGAAATCACTGAGGTTATTCTAGTGGAATATGTGAATATTGTCTATAGAAGCACTTAACCTTTGGAAGTGTGGGGATAGTTTGGGGGGCAACCAAGCGACTATTTATTTCTGAGGAGCAGAGGAAGGTGAAATCTAGCTATTTGACTAACTGAAACCCCAGCTCTTCTGGGCCTCCATTCTTTCCTGAAAATGGGAAAGTTGGAAGTAAATGATCTTTCAGCTTCATGGTCTGGTGCCAACGAGTGACAAGTTCCTGGGGCTGCTTCAGTGCCCCGGCCAGATGTCCCACATGCTCTCTGCAGCCAAGAACATCCCCTTTCCCTGGGAGCACACCCCCCCACCCCCGGCCAGTTGCGCTGGTGGTGGTCCAGCCCTGGACGGTGTCTCTGCTTGGGCTGTGGGGCACTGGATGAGGTGGTTTGGCTGGAGCTGGTTAGAAGGCCAGAGACCAGGAATAGCCCTGAGGTTGGGGGCTCGGGAAAAATGGCAAGAGGGTGGGTGGACATGGCAAAAGAGCGATTGGGAGGAGAGCCATGTGCAGGAGGAGCGCGGATTTTCATGCATCAATTGGCGATCTTACCCTTGGTTTGTGGCCTCCATGCCCTGCCGTGGGAAGTCGGTGGCAAGGCCTTTACGCCTCGTGAGCAGCTGTTTGGTGCTGGGCACTCTGCGTGGGTTATCTTGTTTAATCTTCACACCAAACCTAGGAGGTTGGCGTTCTTTTCCTAATTTTTATAAGCGATGGTACTGAGGCTCAGATCATGAAATAGCTTTCCTGGGGGCAGAATATTCAACTGGCAAGTGGTGGCGCTAAGATTCTGACTCTGAGCTTTCTGACCCCAGATGCACAGACGATCCATTACATGTCTGTGTTTCAAATGATTAAATAAAGAATGAGGGAATAAATGAATGCATATATGACTGGCTTGTTTGATATCTTATAGCAATAAATTATCCCATCCCTCGCATAATGCGTTTAAAAATCATATTCAGATTTGTGCTTATAAGGATAGAGGGGGGCCCTTAACCATGGCGGGGCTTGGCTTTTGTAGACTCTCTGAGGGCAGGAAGAGCACAGAACTGATTCTGTCCTGTTTAGGCTAAGGATTTGGCCCAAGTAGGGCTTGGGGAGCTGATCAAGGGTGGAAAGGTGGTGGTTTCAGAGATCACGTATAATGCTAACCGCCCTAAGTTCTTTGTCTTTTCCCGCCCTGGGAATTGGTGGCAAGAATCTCCCTCTTCAGTGTCAAGCTGCCGCACTGGGTAGATGAGATAACTCACATCAATTGCATCATTGGCTTCATCTCATTCTTAGTCACTATGTCACGCATGCTTGTTTTTATGAATAGTTTTTGAAGAAAGAATTCGTGACCACGGGGCCTGATTCAGACAGTGATCCAGGAGGAGCCTCTGCTCTGGGCCTTTGCGGACAAAGAAAGCACCCCCTCTCCCTACACACACGTACACTCACACTCACACACCCTCACACTCCTCCTCTATTGAGAAAGCCTCACTCTGAGATAGCACCGGGACATTTTCTCTAACGTCATTGCTAAGTTAGACATTCTACCCAAAACCACAGCGAAGGGTAAGGGGTGAGTTGGGCATCGTCCGTTGCAGCCCTCAAGCCAGCAGGGACGGTCTTAGCAAGTCGTGGCAGCGAATCTTATAGAGACAAGGTCTCTGATGGCTAGCTTGCCTCAGTTTGGTGGGTCAAGCAGAAGGGCCGGGAGCCTGGCTGCCACATAGGGTGGCTAGCAGTCGGTTGGCTCCAGTGCCGGGCTCAGGAGCTGGGCAAGGGGAAAACCGGAGTGTGCACAGATCCTCATGGCTTTCCAAATAGGAAATATGTGCACTGGACTCTTTGGATATTTTGAGAGAAGTTGTAATATCTGGCAAATGATTTTCAAGATTGGAACTTACTGGTTAGAAGTGTAAACTGATTATTGATCCCCATTTTGAAGAATTTCAATAAAAATAACTTAGGCTTTTTTTTTAGCCATAGAATTATGGTTTCTGAATGAAATATGGATCAGACAGAGCGCAGAAATGGCAACCGCACACCTTCTTTCTCCGTCTGTTTGGCTTGTCTGAAGGATGATATGGTCGGAGGACGCCCCGGGAAGGTGGGTGAGGAACTCCCCAGGTACCTGCTGTGTGGCCTCGGGAAAGATGCTTCACTTCTCTGAGCCTCGGTGTCCTTGTCTACAAAACAAGCATGCTAGATTGTAGGAGCTTTGCATGACTGTCTGGGTCTGAGATTCTCTGATTCTTCCACAACTTTTAAATTAAAAGGTTTTAGATCCACTGACTTATCATGTGTGAATGCTCTTCTATCGCTTCACTCTGGGATCTTCCTCGTCTCCCTATTCCCCGGGTTTGTGTAGATGAGACAACGTCTCCGGGTGCTGTGGGATCTCTGCAGGAAGCGATGGTGCTGGTTTCTCCAAGTCAGTGAGGAGCCGATGTCCCAGGAGGCGAGGGGGCAGTGCTGGAGGGGGAGTCCTTCAAATGAGTGGTGAACCTGACCGCAGATTCTCAGGGTGCTGTCCCTCACAGCAAAGATGCTAATGCCAACGCACTTCCTCTGTCCCAATTTGGGTCATTATATTTTTTAGTTCTCCCTCAATTATCTGCATAGGTTCAACAAAACACATCGTTACCCACTTCCTGTCTTACCTAGAAAGCATCCAGGTGCAGCACAGTCCTGCCAGGGAGGAGAGAATCTTGGGGTGCTCTCCAAACAAGGCCTCTGTCCTTTTCCATTCTAGCCCACAATCACCTTGACCTTTTCACCTGACGACGTTTGCTTGACTTCTCAGTGAAGAAAGGCAAATGGCAGCTTTGTTCTTCTTCATTCCCCAGGATGGGACCTTTTTGGGTTCCTGAGGAGAAGGAGACAGGCGACTTTGAGGTCAAGTGTGAGGGGAGAGGCCTGAGTCCCAGGTCCAGGGACCTCCCGGTTGGGGGAGCCTGCGGGGGCATTCTGCAGCATCCTTGGCCTCCACCCCCGAGATTTCATGAGCACCCCCTCTCCCATGGTGACAACCAAAAGTGTCTCCAGATATCACCAAGTGTCCTCTGGGGTCAAAATCGCCCCCACTGAGAATCACTGCTCTATTCCTTCGCTCCTTCAAGAAGTTAATGCCCAAGGCGACTGCAACCCTCCAAACCACTTACGATTCACCAGGGAAAGACAGTACTTGCCAACAATAACCATGCCGGACCTTGGCAGCTGGAGGCTTGGGGGGCCCCTGGCATTCCCTGAGCAGCCTCCCCACTCTCGCCACAGAAGGGCCATCCCAGATCCGCCAGGAAGGACTTGTGGTGGTGGGGCCTCGACTTTAGGCCGAGCCAGGACCTCGACACCAGCCCTGAATGACACTTGGAAGGTGGCCAACAGGCCTGGTTTGCTGGGCTAAGGCCTGTGCTCTGGGGAGCCCCGGAGCAGGGCAAACATGGACAGTTGCTTCCAGGTAGCTTCTCTGTCAGGCTGCCCTTGCAAATGGCTTTGGCTGTGTGGTGGTCATTTCGAGTTTGAGACACAGATGCTCCCCCAAACTGTCAGAGGAGAGGGGGCTGGGAGCCAGCTTCTCAAGGCACATTCGAGACCTGCCAGCACCCCAGGTTCCTCACTGCAGTTGCTCCTTGCCTTTGGGAAATCGGAGTCGCTATGAGGTGAGATCAGGTGAGCAAAGAGGTGATCCCCATCCTCTGGGGTGGTGGTGGGGCAGGGACCTGGTCCCAAGCTCGTGCGGAGAGCAGTCCCTGCTAAGACCTGGCATGCTTTCCATGCATGCCCCGCTCTGCGTGGGAGCCCGTGGTGGGACGGGTGGTAAATTCCGATTACCCATGGGTCCTGGTGTGGTCAGCGTGGGAATGTGCTCTGCCCACGGCCAGAGGGGACGAGGCCAGTCTCTGTTGTCCGTGTCTTGTTAAAGCTGTGGTCGTGGCGGCCCCTTGGGGCTTGCACAGGCTGGGAGCACTTCCAGTCTGGGGAACTGCTCCGTCCCCTGCCTGGTGTTCTAGCCCCAAAGGTCATCCCTTGAGCAGGGCCTACATCCAATCCCCCCTGGGGGCACCACTGATGCTTCTCTCTTTCCTCCCCTGTTTGTGGCTTTTGTTTGTCTTCAATGGAAGCTTCTGTAGATTCCTTAAATTTTAAAGGAAAAAGTGTTCTCTTTTTTTCGAAGGAGAAACGATTGATTGTTCCCCCCCTTAAATTATGTAGATGGAGATATGTCTGCAGTTGGTTAGTCTCATGTCTACCAAGATGTCATTACTTATAGAAGAGCCTGGGATTTTCAAGAATAGTAACATGGTAATTTGTCTTTCAAATACTGTTTTACTTATAGCAGCAATAACAGGAAATGTGTACTATTTTTCAGTGTTATAATCTGATTCATTCTTTGATATAAACAGCTTTATCTCATCTCATTGTTTATATCACATTCCTATTCCTCTGGAAAGAACAATATTTTTCCCCTGAAAAGTAATATATTCTTGTCTAAGAATGGCTTAAATAAGTAACAGATGGTCTTTTTTGTGTGTCCCCTACTCCCACTCATTCTCAGCATTTGATCAGATATTAAAATCAGTATTTTATGAAACACTGCACAGGCCTGGAGTTAAAAGGTATGTTTCCAACTCGGCTTCTCTTATTTATGAGATGGTGGTGTTTCTTGGATAGTTTTAGGATATAGGCAACTGAATAAATTTATTTGCGCCTGTCAAATGGAATGTGCTTGAACAAATCTATTTTCTGGTTTCTAGTAACCCAGGATTACCACGGGAAAGATGACTGGAACATTCAGTAGGTGGAGATCACTAGACACCAGGCCCTCGCCTGGCGACTTATCTTTAACTCCGTGCTAATGTTCAAATTGGTTCTGGTACCAGGACTGAATTTTTCTCATCAACATGAAGTTGTACTCCTTGGTTCGGTGCAGAGGAAAGACATGACATTCGAAGCCAGGAGATTTCTCCTCGCTAGTTCAGTGAGTTCAGGCAAGTCCCAGGGCCACCTGAGGCCTGGTTTTCTATCCAAAGAGTATGGATAGCTTTCATCAAAAGCATTTTTGGGGCACCTGGGTGGCGCAGTCTGTTAAGCATACAACTCTTGGCTTCGGCTCAGGTCCTGATCTCAGGGTCCTGAGATTGAATCCCACATCGGGCCTCTGTGCTCGGTGGGGAGTCTGCTTGAGATTCTCCCTCTGCCCCTCCTGCTCATGCTCTCTCTCTCTAAAATAAATAAATAAATCTTTTAAAAAAAGTCAAAAGCACTTTAGGTCCCAAATATCATTTTTTAGGTGTTCACATCAAGCAGTTAACTACATATGGTGCGTGTAGACTCTTCTCTATAACCCTGTGGTTGATGGTTAGCTCTATCTTCAAATGACCTTCTTTCAAAAGATACCTATTCTTTGCAATGAGAGCTTCAAGGAAGGAAACACACACGTGTGTAAGGTCACTACTGCAGACTTCTAGAAGGAGCCACTCTTGAGTAGGGATTGGGGAAAGTTCACTGCTGTACTTGGACTCCACAATCCTTGAGCCTGGTAGGTATTTAAGTGTATATTAAACAAAAGTATGAATATTGTGGTAGATGAGCTAGCCTAAGTTCTTTTACAAAAATCTTTGAATTTAAGGTGATACAATTTTATGCTCTCCAGTTATTCATTTTTATCATCACTGACCTTCTTATTTCTCCTTACTAGATAGAAAGTTGAGGTATGAGCCCTCTTGTTGACATCTTTTCCTTGTCTTCTTGTTTTTGTGATCTGCAAAGCATATTTTTTTCATGTCATTACAAAGTTTGCTCATGATTATTGGTGACAGGAAAGATAAAGACATGCAAAAAGGAAATAGCCACCCATTACCCCACACATTTCCTAGGGACAGATCTCCAATCTGTGTTGAAAGTATATAGAAAAACCAAATCGTGTAACAATGTTTATAGGATAACAATTCCGTGAGGAAAATATATGTGTTGGATATGCATTTGGATGGCTGTGTGTCTATATGAGTGTATCTATGGATATGAATGACTACCAAAGACAAGCAGGCTAATTTAAATGCACAGATTATGTCTGAGAGAAAGGGGACAGGAGACATTCAGAGAGAGAAATCCTCGTGGGCAGGAATGTTTGGGAGCACTTTCATGGAAGAGGTTGGATTTGAGCTGAGCTTGAAGGATGGTAAAGGTAGGAGTAAAGAGAAAGGTCAGGAAGCAGATTCTTGGTGAGGTGCCCTCCGTGGACAAAGGTGTGGTGAGAGGCGTCAGTACGGTGGGTGAGGGCGTGGGAGAAGTCTGACCTCTCACTGCTCTGGAGACAGGTAAGCAGGACCAGGGAGACTGGGGAGGGATGTGATTGCCAACCGGGGGCACTGGAAGCTTTGAAGCAGGTGATCAGAATGAAAAATGAGGACCGTGTAAAGACCAGGAACGGGGAGACAGTGACTTGCACTGGGAAGGGCTGGGAAGACCCAGATATGCGGTGACCCATCTCTGCAGGAAGAAGATGCCGCTGGAAGTAGATGGAAAGGCAAAGAGGAAGATGTTTTGGAAAGTCACAGGACTTGGTGCCTGCCTGATAAGATGCAGTCAGCCATAAAGGAGAAGACTGTAAGGTAATAGCAACACAGGTTACAGATTGAAAGCTAACGTTCTAAGTGACGGTTTGAAATGGTGGTCTATTGACAGAAGTAGGAAAGACAGAATCCATGTTATATATGAAAAAGCTTGATTATTACATTTTTTTACTGGGAAAGTTCTAAATGTCAGGCATTGGTCTGGGGTTTAAATTGTCAAGATTTCAGGCGGCTGGTTCTTGGAAGCGTGGCATGTCGCTGCAAATGAGGTTATTGATTTGGTATTGTCAAGAAATATAACACCTCAAAAATCGGCAGGCTAGTGGAAAAGATGCCCTACTGGCAGGTGTGGGTGCAACTGTGTGATTTTCTAGCACTGGAATACACAAAGAGCTAACAGTATTGATGCTGGCACAAATATGTCGAAAGCAACTCTTTTCCTTTGCCAAGCCTACCAGCTAGCGAATATATGTCCACCTGCCAGCCCCACCCTTCCCTGCATATTGGTGATGCACATGGCGGTTCTGAATGGCATATGGAGACAAAGATGACCTTCTGCATTCTTCTGCCAATGGGGTTTCACAGGTAAACAATAAGATCTCGATTTACTTTTGACTCAGGAGAGGGGGTAATAACTAGAGGCTGTGGTTTGCAGGCTCCGGACAAAAAGGCAGCACCAGTGAGAGTGGGGCGGAGGTGTGGGGGTGGGGTGCGGGGGAGGAGGAAAGGGGTGTGTGACCAAAAGGCGAGTTCTGGAAATGTGCTTACTGGCGTCCTGGGGTGCTCCTGCCTTTTACTGCTCACCGCCCACTAGCATCTTCAGACTACCAGCTGTCCCTTCATGGCGGGACTTGTATTTGAGAATCTGCTGGGAGTTTGTGTTTTCCAGGGTATTTATTTTGTTCGTGGCCTCTTGTGTTTTTCTATCATTTATTTAGCTGGGGTTGTGTTACCAAAATATTTTTCATTGATGAAATTAATAAAAACTATGAGAAAAGATACAAGTTTAATATAGGTAATTACCAAGTTTAGCTTTAAAATATCCCAGTAAAACCACCTGTCAGCACAGTGGCAATCACAAGAAGAACTAAGATATCGTTACTATTATCATCTTTGACTAAATGTAGCTACCGGCCCTTTAAGAATTATGCTTTAAAATCATGAAGAAGCAAATCAATTTCCTATCTTTTGGTATTAATTAGTATTTCTGGCGCTGTGAGTGGAGTTGTTAAAGTGGAGTTTGCCTGTTTTCTTAGTGTTTGAATTTTTGTTTTTTTACCAGTTACCAGAAAGCGTGTGGTTTTGTTATTAACCCACTCAGCCCTTTCATTTACACACGATGGTAGCTTTCCGAAATCTTACCTGAACCAGCCATAACCGACAACCGTGAAGACCTATTCGGGACGCTGGTTGAGAGGAAGACGGCTGCTCAGGGCCTGAGCAGCGACGTGCTGGCCGCCCTCCCCGGAGCCCCCAGACCTGCCCCATACAGGGCTCTGTCCTCAGCTCTCCCTTCCAAGCCCGCTCTCAGCAGAGCTTTTGCCATCCCCAGTGATCCTACGAACCCACACTCTCCCTCTGCAGTTTTTTTTTTTTTTTTTTTGGAGCGGGGGGTTTGTATTCATATGGAGTTCAATCTCATTTGACGACTTGAGGAAATACCAGAGTGCTCCTCTTCTGCTCAAACTGGGCCTCGAAACCTGACTCCACAAAGGGACAGCGTGGGTGCTCGGGGGTGTGATGCGTGGCCTGAGGCTCAGCCACGGCCACGGTAGTGGGCACGGGTACCTTGGGCATCTGAGGGAGTCGCTCCCTTTTTCAGAAATTACCTTTCCTCTTCGTGGTTGACCTTCAGCGGCCTGGGAGAGGCCTGAGGAGCGGACGTGTTGGGGTGGCCCGCCCGCACACCACAGGTTTGGAGTAGAGTGAACAGGAGGTCTCAGGGTGACAGCCCTCACACGCGCCCTCCTCCGGGGCCACCGTGTCCCAGGCTTTTAAGAAAAAGACCTTTGGCTTCAGATGTCAGCGAGGAGAGATGGCCACAGACCCCATTATTTACTCACTGAATTTCTACTTCCCGGTCCATTTGCTGCTCTGGCCAAAGACATTCACAGCCTAACAGATGCTGAAGCCCCAGAATTCAGACAACTGGCTAACGTGCGAAAGAGCTTCTGAAATAAAAACATTTCAAATGTGACAAGCACCAGCAGTTCCGGAAAGTGGAAAGTTCTTTTTCTCCCCCATGTTTCAAGGTTGTCATCCACCATTTGCTCAACTCTAAGAAAGATACTCAGGCATCATGCTCTATACAATCTGTCATCCTTGTCTATTTCTGGAAGAACATTTCGTCTAAGAGGAGTAATATACATTTGCTTTAATTACATATTAAACCATTTAAAAGTATAAAGGATTAATATCTGGACTCTAAACAAATATTCTTAGAAGATAAACTCAAATTAATCCAAATAATCCAAAGAGTCTAACCTCGAGTTATCATGGCTAATGGAACATGTGTTTGGTATATGCAGTGATTTATCAACAGGTAGAACCACCATTAAATTTACTAATAGCTTTAGTTTTAAGCTACAAGTTAAATGTATTCAAACTAATTAGGTATACAGCCTTTTCTTTTATTCATATTTTTTTTTGTTGTTGATTACTGATTTTTCATCCTAAGGATCAAAATAATAACATCACTCATTTGCAATGCTTTCCTTCCTTTAAATAAATGATTTTTTAAGATTACCTCAAACAACTGCAGTTTCCCTGCTTTTAGCACTCTTTTCAAAATAAACGCAGGAAAGTCTCCTGCTTCCCTACGTGTTGAGAAGTGACGATGTGATCCCCCAGAATGTTCACTTTGGCCATCACCAGCCGAGCATCCTACTGTTCATCTTTCCTAAGAAAACAAGTCTTTCCTCTTGAAAGCTTGGGGCTTTAAAAATAACAGCCACAAAGTGTTTTTATGTGGTAAATGCTCATCACAAATTATTATTATTTTTTTTTTTTTTGCCGAGTCCTACTGTGTCTCTTCTTGAAGAACGGGAAGGGGGTGATTTGCGCTGTGATCCGCCCATCCAGGGCCTGGTCATTTGCACTAAATTAACACTTCCTGGGGAGATTTTTACTAATTCTCTAGCAGATGACCCAGTTACTATGGCTGTTCTTAAAAAAAAAAAAACAAGCCTCTCATGGGAAACACACCCCTGCTAGGCTGAAGCAGGAAGAAAAAGCTAAACTAGGTTTAAAATCTGGACCCTTTGACCCGTGAACTCAAAGTCCTCTTCCGGTAGGCTCTCTGGAAGCCCTAATGACCGAGGCGTGACTCCCCCTGCAAAGCATGAACACGAGCAGATGGAGGCTGGTTTTCAAGAGGCTGGACCATGATTATGCTATTACCAGAAAACCAAGAGAAATTCTACTCTGGTGCATAAGGAAGTTCTCATATTATGGTCAGTGACTCAACGGTTCCTGTCCAAATTATTCAGTTCTTTGGAATAGGATAACTTTGGCAGGGATCTTCTTGCAATTAAAGCTCATTGAAAGCAAGAGAAGGGCTAATCTATAAACACACATATGTGTGCATGAAGACACATATACACCTACATGTACACACACCACAGAGCCATATGTAACTCGGCTTTTTTCTTTTCGCTTGCTGCTCTTTACTGTTACGGAGGCTATGGAATTTCTGGACCAAGTGATGATTTGGTTTCCAACTAGTAAAATGACTACTGCCTGGGCTTTTTAGAGAAAATGAAGATCATACTTGAGATGGTGCATGAGAGCCCTGAGTAGGCATTGCCTAATGCGTCCTGGTTACATCAACTTCAACATGGAAACCTCCAGGCTCTTATCTGGGCCTAACACTGGGCCAAGGGCCAGTCTGGCACTCCCTGGGAGAAGCTGGAAGCCCTTGTGGTACAAGTAACATTCAAGCCTCCACTCTGAACTAAAAAAAAGAAAAAAAAAGAAAAAGCAAAAAGCAAAAAGGCTAACCAACTCAATTTATGTATTTTGTGCTCCAGGTCCTGGAAACACTTGTCCCCACATCAGAAGAGAGATGTGCTCACACCGAGATAGCACAAACCACTGAGATGGATGCTCACGGTTGCTCTAAACCAAGGGGGACATTTTAAGCAAATCACAATGGCATAAAAAGAATTGATCAATTTGACATCATGCAAAATTTCAATTCCGTGAGAAAAAACTACCGAAAGTAGAAATACAAAAGAAGAACTGGAAACAAATATTGGAATATCATGGAGAACAATTATTATCAATGATATAAGAAGAGGTTTAAATGTCTGTAATAAAACATCCCAACAGAAAAATGGATAAATCATATGAGCACATATTTCATAGAATAAGAATATCCAATGTAAAATATGCTAAATTTCAAAAAAAGCAAACCAATACAAAAGACATATTTTGAGTTAGAAAGATAGATATTAGTGTATAAATGGGTTCATTCGCTACCAGGGGCTTGGGGAAACAGGGGCTCTCATATATTATTGACAGATGTGCAAATTAATGTAAGACTTCTGAAGAATAATTTGGCAATATCTATTATAATTTAAAATATTCATAGCTCTGAACAACTCCAGCTATTCTAACTTTAGGAATCACCCTGTAGAACCTCTTGCACAACTGCATAAACTAGATATTTAAGTTGCAGGAATTAACGATAAAGAGTTCAAATCAACCCAAATATCTATTATTGCACAAAGAAAGCAAATACATATATTGGGATACTATACAGTCATTTGCAAAAGATACAGAGCCCCATACACTGATGTGCAAGGATTTAAGAGAAAGCAATAAAGATTCCGTTTTTCTTGAAGATACAGTTGCCTCTATTCCCCCTGTCAATTTGGAGGAGAGGTCCCCAGTGTTGTAGTGCTCACATTGGAGGTGCGAGAAAGGTGGAGGTGAGGATTAAGGGAGACTTTTACTCTCTGTTAAAATGTTCAAAACATTATAACTCTTCTTATTTATTTACTTATTGAGAGCGTGTGCGTGAGCAGGGGGAGGGACAAAAGGAGAGGAAGAGAGAGAATCCCAAGCAGGCTCCGTGCCCAGTGCACAGCCCAACGCGGGGCTCCATCTCACGACCCTGAGATCATGACCCTGAGATCATTCTCTGAGCTGAAATCTAGAGTCGGACGCCCAACTGATGGAGCCACCTGGGTGCCCCAAGAACATTAGTACTCTTCTAGTCAGAGAAAAATAATCCATAAGAAATGAAAAGATGACAGCATGACTCTTTATGGCCAAATCTGGGTTGTCTGTGAGACACGTGGCATAGATCAGTAAATGCTCGACAGCCATCTTCGTTCGTTTCTCGGAGTTCCGCTGATCTCTAAGAATAGCTGAATATGAAGAGAAGGTTTCCATGGGGAAACTTTGGGCTACTCCCGTGTCCTTTTTTCTTTCCCCCCAGTTTTTGAAGAGTTGTTTGATTCTGTTCAGCTCCATAGCTGAGTTTCTCTGCTGATCTGTTGATTGTTCTAACAGAGGCAGAGTCACAGAAACTTAAAAGTGAGTGTGGTCTAGGCTACTATTTGCCATTTGGTAAAATATCAGTCAGTGACTGGTGATACTGGTCAAAGTCCAGCCTAGCCCAGAAGCCACTGGTCATCCCACCTGGCCTCAGGACCCCTGCTGGAGTGAGATCTGCTGGACGTATAGCATGAGCCCCAGACTCCCTTCTTTCTGCCCAGGCCTTCACATCTCCTTCTCCATTGCTTCAGATCCTGAGCTCATTTCTTTCCTTCACTCACAAACATTTATTGTTACTTTATATACAAGGCACTAGGCTCGCTAGTCACAATAATCATTTAAACCTCTTCCAGGTAAGGTGTAAATGAATGTTTATACTTAAAATGTTACTCTTTTCTGGGGAATAGGTGCACAAGGCTAAATCAAATGAGTTGATGTGAATTTTAAAATATTTGTAAGGCAAATATATTAATTCTTATCAATGAAAATGCTGGGATCAATGAACTAACGGTGGAATGTATTTGTGGACTGGAAAGGAAGTGGCAGGAAGGAGAGAGCCACCTTTGAAATATTTTAAAATACTCAGATGTCATAGAGGCATCTCTGCTTGGGTTTTGTACTGTTTTTGTTTCTCACTATGTGCTGTGGATCCTTTAAATATGCACATATGGCTGATTTTCAAAGTTTTATTTTTTGAGTTAATGTACAGTAAAGTAGCCCTTTCATTATTGTGACCTATGAATTTCAGTGCAGGTCTAGATTTGTGTAACCATCACCACCACCAGGACGCAGAACAGTTGCACCACTCCCAGAGCTCTCCCAAGTTACTGATTTGTAGTCACACCCACCGTCACCCCTGGCAACCACTGACTTGTGCGGTGGCATGACATGACTGTATATTTTGTCTTTTTGAGAATGACACGTAAGTGGAACCATATAGTGTGTAACTTTCCAAGACCGGTTTCTTTTACAGAGTTTAAGGGCTTAATGACTTTTACACACCTTAATGGCTTTGAGATTCACCCAAGTTGTGTGTACCAAGTTCATACCTTTTTATTGCTGAGTAGGTATTCCTGTGTATGGATGCACAAGAGGTTGTTACCTGTTGGAGAACATTTGGGTTGTGTTCAGTTGTTGACGATTATGAATAGACCTACTACAAACATTTGTGTTCATGTTTCTTCGTGAAAATAGCTTCCAGTTTCTCTAGAATAAATGCCCAGCAGTGGGGTTCCTGGATCATATGGTAAGTGTGTTTGATTTTATAAGAAATTGGATCTTTGGAAATGGTATCGCTTTTTGAAATTCTGGTTTCCAATTGTTTATTGCTAGTGTCTAGAAATACAACTAACTTTTGTGTGTTGATCTTGTATCCTATACTCTTACAAAATTATTAATTCTAGGAGGTTATTTATTTTTTTTAAAGATTCCTTGGAATTTTTTTAGAAGACAATTATATCATCTGCATTTAGGGACAGTTTTCTTTCTTCCTTTCCAATCTGTATGTATTTCTTTTTCTTACCTTATTAGATTGAATAGAACTTCCAGTATGATGCTGAATAAGAGCAGTAAGAGAATGCATCCTTGACTCGTTTCCAATCTTAGGAGGACAATATTTGGTCTTTCACCATTAAGTACAGTTTTAGCTGAAGTTGTTTCTGATTGTTCGCTTGGTTTGGTTGTTGTCCTTTATCAGACATTCCCTTCTATTCCTAGTTTATTGAGAGTTTTCTTTTTTTTCCTGTTTAAATTATGAATGGATGTTGAATTTTGTCAAAATTTTTTCTTCATCGACTGACATAAATGTGTGGGTTTTTTTTTTCGACTTTTAATACAGTGGTTACATTGATTGAGTTTCAGCTATTGAGCCAACTTTGCATTCTTGAGATAAGCCACAGTTGGTTAGTATTATTCTTTCTACATATTGCTGTACTTGATTTGCTAATATTTTGCCCCCTTTTTCGTGAGGGATAGGGTCATTTTCTTTTCTTGTACTGTTTTTATCTGGTTTGGGTGTCAGCACAGTGCTGGCCTGTTGGATTGTTTCTGGGTTTGGCTGTTATGAATAGTCCTTCCATGAAATGTTTTTGTGTATGTGTTTGGAGGTATATATGTGTGAATTTCTATTGGGCTTATAATTAGACCGTCATTACTGTTTCCTAGGATCGTCTTACTGTTCTAATCACAGTGAGAACGAGGAGAAAGAAAAGAAAGGAAAGACCTGATCTGACACAAAAGAGTGCATACTGTATTGTTTAAAATTTAAAACCAGTACAAGTATTCTATGGTGATAGGGGTCAAGATGGTCTTAATCTTTGGAGAGGAGGGTGTTCATAATGTTCTATTTGTTGGTCTAGTGGTGTTTGCATCGATGTTGTTTTGCTTTGTGAAAAATCATTGGGCTGTGCACTTGTGATCTGTGTGATATTCATTAGGTTTGTTATACTTTAATAAATAAGTTTATTTAATATAATCAATAACAATCTACACTCAGCGTGTCAATCAACTTTTTATATCTTAAGTTTTCACATTTGTAAACTAGAAAACTGTAGTGGTACCTACTTCGTTGTTGTGTCATGACGGTTAAATAAGAAAATGTTTGTAAAGCGCTAAGCCCAATGGCGGTCATACAGAAAAGAACCATACAGGTATTTGATACTATTGTTATCTTTATTCAGTAGACGTTATGGTACCAAACTGGGAGAAAAATCACCGAAGCACACAAACTTAAACTCTATTCTGGAATACTCAGTACACGACACAGTCAAAGCCAAGTGCCGTGGGATGTCAGACACTTTGGTTTTAGGTGCAATGACTTCACTTCAGTGGAACTGAAAAACCACTGTGTTCTGCAGGACAGTATTTTCTTCAAGTGTTCCGTGAAAGAGTGCTCCATGGTCAAAAAACTGGGAAAGCCTGTCTATTATAGCCACCCTGCATTAGCTTGCTAGGGTTGCTGTGACAAAGTTCCACAAACTTGTTGGCTTGAGCACCAACTTTTTTATTGTCTCAAGAGTTCTGGAGGCTGGAAGTATAAGACCCAGGTGTCTGCAGTGTTGGTTTCCTTTCAGGGCTGTGAGGGAAGGACCTAGCCAAGGCCTCTCTCTTTGGCTTGTAGATGGTCCTCTTCATGTGCCTATGGAGTTCTCCCTACCTGGGTGTCTGTGTCCACATGTCTCCTTTTTATAAGGACAACACCCATAGTAGGTTAGGACCCATTCCAATGACCTCATCTTAACCAGTTACACTTGCAATGACCCTACTGGCAAAACAGGTCACATTCTGACGTCCTGGGAGTTAGGATTTCAACATGTAACTTTGGGAAGGGGATATAATTCAACCCTCACTCACTCTCAGCCCAGATTCCCAGTGTATGGATTCACAAAGTAAAATGGAAAAATTCTGTCCTAGAGAAACTCAATCCCACCACCGAGGGCAGCAGATACTGTTGATGCCCAGCCAACATCTGTTCTACCTTTCTTCTTTTGGAAGAAAAGTACACTTTTGTCCAGGAGGATAATATGCTTACATGTCCACACTCCCTTTAGTTGGAGGTGAACATACGATCCAGTTCTGGCCAATGGGATTTTTAAAAAAGATTTATTTATTTGAGAGAGAGATTGAGAGAGAGCGAGAGCACAGGTGGAGGAGCAAAGGAAGAGGGAGAGAGAGAATCTTAAGCAGACTCTGCGCTCAGCTCAGAGCCTGACATGGGGCTGGATCTCACGACCCTGAGGTCACGACCTGCCACCCAGGCACCTCTGGCCAATGCTATTTAAGTGGGTGTCTTTTGAGTACAATTTTCAGAAAAGCTTTTGTCAGACTGATGGCTAGCAAGAGCCATTTGCGCTTTACCCTTCTGCCTAGAACATATTATTCCTGATGCCAGGATGTGGAAGAGTCACCACCATTTTTTGGTTGTTGTTGTTATTTTATTTTATTTTTTAGTCACCTTTAGCCGTGGAAACGAGAGTCTCCCTGTAAGGATGAGGCCGGAAAATGCCTGACTCACTGGTGAGCGGCTGGCCGGCCCTGGATTTTGGCATCATATGAGAGAATCACCCCCCTTTGCTCGTGATCCTGCTTTGGATTCTGTTCCATGAGGCCAAATGCAACATCCTGGAGACAACATGCACGCGGCTCTCTGCACATCTCTTAGGGTGAGTCCTCTCAGCAGAGACTAATTTAACCAGAAAGGAACTTGTTCATCTTGTTCCTAATAATTATTAGAGAAAAATAAGTCATCTCGTTCCTAATAGTTTCTCTAATGAAGACACCAAAATTAAGTGACTTGTTCAGAGTAAACAGTGGCAGATGGATAGAGAGCCCATGTGTGCTGATGCCCAGCCCAGTCAACTTTACCCCAGCGTGGGATTGGTTTGCATTATGTCACTTCCTGGAATCTCAGTGTCCTTATTTATAAAATAAAGGAAGAAAATTGACCCTAATTCCCCATAGGGATAATGTGAGCATAACACTCCATGACACATGAAAAGTTAGTAAAAACTCTTAAGAATCATACAGATGTAAGGGATCATTTTCCCTATCTTTACAAGCCTTTATTTCTAGCAGAAAATCAATAAATGTCTTGTGACTTGAATTGATATGATTTCTCTTTGTTGGATGAGTAAGTTTAGTAAAATATGTTAGTTTTTGATTTAAAAATATTGATTGATATTCTATCACGTGGCAAATGATGTAAAGGTCAACAAGACAGAAGAAGGCCCTGCCCTCGTGGGCGTTACAACCCAGACGTGGATATAGGCGTGGATCAATAAATTGAACCAACAATGACTTAATCATCGTTGTGGGAAATCATAAATTACATCTTATAATACCGTGTCCCTGACTGGCACGCACAGGCCACCGTCTCCCCAAGGGGCCCAGAGCTCCTTGTTGGTAACAGCTTGAAGATATTGAAAATCGCATGGAAAAGCAATGATAGGAAATCTAGACTGTGCCATTTCAATTTAGAAAACATGCCTCCCTTGTCAGAAAGGATCTGTACAGTCTTAGAGCCATTCCTCAAAAATTAACATTTTCTTAATGCAGGTTTGCTCCCAAAGAGTCACAAATGTATTTGAAAAACAGACGTATCCGGGTTGACTTTTGTGGCACTTTATTTCCTCCATATTCTATAAGTTTCTCATGATCTTTTGAGATGTACGTTTCCTGGTTGAAAACTCTGATGTTTCCTTGCCTTGCTGAAAGTTCAGGGTTTTGGGGTTTCTTTTTTTTTCTTTCTTTCTTTTTTTTCATTCTGAAGGATTCGAATTGAAATGTATGTGATCAGGGGTGGTGGGATTAAAAAATTTAATGAATTGTCGAAGTATTCTATTAAGGAATAGCGATCATTCTTATAAACCATGAATTGATTTTTATGAATTAGGTCCAAAGAGCTTAAGTAAAACACAGCTAATATTTCATGAGTAATTTCAACCCCCTTTAAGAGTACAGATCTCTGGTGTGTAATATTTAGGTAATGATTATCATAAAATAGACATCTTCTGAGGGCAATTATGTGTTCTCGATACTTCTTTATGTGGGACCTGAGAGGAGGATGTCATTACATCTGACAGTGTATTTGTCTCACCTAATATTCATGATATTCTGATGGAAGAATGGTTATCTTACCATATATGCGTGTATTTTTGGAAGCACTGAATACTGATTCATGCCACCAAGCCTGTTCAGACATGAAAGACGGCTCGACTCAGCACCCAAGCATCGACTGTTTCGAGGCACACAGAGTCGGTGGCTTTGTTGTTGAAAACACACTACATCTGCAGAGGAAACAGCCGTGGGGGTAGGTGCCAGGGAGGCAGAGAGAGGAGAGTCAAGGAGCCCGTGGGAGCGGGGCCAGACCTACACAGGCTACCCAGGCCCTCTCTCAGAGGTGACAGTGCATCGGCAGACCAAGGTGAGGATTTGGGGTGTGATTTTTTAAAGAAAACTGCAATGGACTGAGGTAGGCCCCCAGGATAGACAGTGAGCTACATATGCTCATGTGTACTTTTTTTTCTTTTTACTCTTGTTTTCAGACTCATTTTCACATAGAGGATATGATATTTCCTGTCATTGCTATAATGTTTTCAGGGTTTGCAACCCTTTCAGAATATTTTATTTGAACTTCCTAAGATTCTGACGGGAAAAGAAGAGGCTATTTGTTCTCCTTTGTGGGATTGAGAACTGAGATTCAGAATGTGACCCAGTGAGTACATCATGAAACTGTAACCCAGAGCCTTAAAACAGGCCTCCAAAAGCTAATCTGTCATCAGATGATAGGACCATGTCTGGTACACCCCTCGGACTCCCAGGGATTAGCTCTTGTCTTGAGCCCTAGGCCTCGTGGCTCCCAACTCAGCTATTGTGTCTCAAAGCCGAGGAGTCCGGCCGTAAAAGTTATTGGTCATCTCATGGTTCAGAATTATTCTGGTTTCTGCTGATGAACCTACTAATTATGGAAAAATGGGAGTGGAAGAAAATGAACAAGTGAATTTGGGTTTTGTTTTGACTTCTGCATTTTACAATTCAGGAAAGAAGGCATAAAGCATCTGGAAAACAAAACACTTGATTTTCCAGTCTCCGTCTTAGTTGGGAGTAGCTTTGTAGTATAGTTCTGGGCCAATGAGAGGCAGCAGTAAGTTTCTGGGGAGAACCATCCTTCTCTGATAAACAGTGGAAGGCCCAAAAAAGAAAGCCTTTCCTTCTTCACAGTTTGGATTTGATGGCTGGAGCTGCAGCAGCCATCTTGTGATTCTGAAGCAGCAGTCATCAGGAAAGGTCAGGGGAGTTAGAGATACAGTAGGTTACTCTGTATCCGATATTCTGTTCTTAACTGACACACGTGTACAGATAGGTTTCCAGGGCATCTATCTTTTTGACGATAAAGTGATATGTCAGATAAGAAAGAAGAAATATCAAACAAACTGCCTACATTTCAAAAGGCACCTAACGTACTTTTCTTAACTTCAAAAAATTGTTCAAAATTCAACTCTTTTTTTTTTCTTCTGCTTCAGATTCAAACCGATTTAATCATTCAGAAGTTGCTGCATGACTACCTTGCTATCAGTTGGTGGTATTGTGCCCCGTACAGTGTTGGACCAAAAAGCACCTCTGCTCCGGAAGATTAAAGATGGGAGCTTTCTGTCCTAGGGTCATCCAGATGAAATAATACATTTTTCATTCTTTATGTATATTACAAACCTGTATGCGCTCTCTTGGGTAAGCTGAGTTTGCCCCAGCTTCGTGAGCCTGGAGATATGGATGACATCCCACCAACAGGGAAGATTCAGCTTCATAGACTTAGTGCCCTGGGGGTGCACAGTGCTGCACACATCTCCCGCCCAAAGTTTCAACTCGCTGTTTCTGGGGGTTCCTGGGGGAGTTCCACAGCAGATCTGGAGCAGTCCTTTTGGCCCCTTACACTTCACCTCTGCTTGGTTGTAATTAAGTAATTGTCTGCAATGTAATAGAGCTCTGCCTGCAGCACGCTCCCCACCCCTGGAGAGGAGCCCCTGATGCTATGCACCGGAGTAGGGGGCTGCCTTCTGAGATCCAGGGATAGTCTCGTCTGTCTCCCCGGTTCCTCACCTGTGCCGCACTTCCTGGGGCCTGGGGGCCACAACCAGGCTGAATTCCAAGCCCAAGAGGGGTGATATCCTTTGCCATCTCTACTCCAATGCCAAGTCTAGACCCACGCTGGGGGCTACTTGACATTTAAAAACAATAAATGTACGCAAATAATAAACAGTACAGGAGATTTAGAATGGTTCTTTTTTTTTTTTAAACTTAAATTCTTTTTTTTTTAAAGATTTTATTTATTTATTTGAGAGAGAGAGAATGAGAGATAGAGAGCATGAGAGGGAAGAGGGTCAGAGGGAGAAGCAGACTCCCTGCTGAGCAGGGAGCCTGATATGGGACTTGATCCCAGGACCCTGGGATCATGACCTGAGCCGAAGGCAGTTGCTTAACCAACTGAGCCACCCAGGCGCCCTAGAATGGTTCTTAAGGCAATGGTGTAACATGACCACAACCAGTAAGTTGTTCTGCCCCAGGAGCGCGGCTCCCCTTTTTCCTTCTCTCAAGCACCCACCGCGGCTGTGGGCGGGGCAGAAGGGGCCCCTCCCATCCTGGGGGCGGAGCCTGGGCAGCCCATCTCCAGCAGGTAGACCAGGGGCCCTTGCACCAGATGGATGAGAGCATCCGTCGGAGGTGGAAGTTCAGCAAAGAGGTCCCAGGGAAGTCAGGTAGGACCTTGGGGAGACTCTCCTTTGCTGATGCAAGTTTCTGTGGACAAGGTGGCGCCTTCTACAGCCCCCGTGGGGCATGGCCATTCCGCGTGGAATTGTTGCTCACTGCCAGCAGGGAGAATTCGCCGCACACGGAGCAGATCGTTCCTAACACCCCTTCCCCACGTGACAGAGTTCCTATGCTGCGATCATATAATAAAAACTTTTAATCATGATTTCCTGGATGTTCTCTTTAGTTTTGAAACAAGCAGCTAACGATGTAAAAAAGAAGTTTCCATTTGAGGGTTCATTTTCAGTAAAATAGTTCGTCGACGAACTACAGTCTGCACTTATCAAATACAAATATTACGCCCTGGGTTTGCATTGCTTCGCGGTTATGGGTGTCAGAGACTCTCTAAGTGTTCCCGTTGAATGACAGGAGTGAAGCACCTCAGACTGTTATTTACACAGTCCGCATTCTCGTGGTGGATGCCAAAGCTCCTGTTTGAAATGCTGGAACATTTAGAAACTCAGCGACTGGGGCGACGGGGCTATGTCTGAAGTGAGCTCCAACAATCCCAAATTCTTAGGAAGTTACTTTTGAAGCTTCTGGGTGGTACTGGTTCTAAGTGCACCAGAGCTTATGTAACTGGGGGTTTTCAGATACCTTGTTTGTTAAAGGGTAATAAAATGCGCTAATTTGAAGCTTACATGTTTTACTGAAATGCAACAGTTACTACAGCAATCGCTCGGAACTTGTGGAACAAAAGATATTTTCCTGGGAGGAACATTCTCTTTGCTGACATTGTTTAGCTTTGCCAGCACACGGTGATAACCAAAAGCAGACTTTGAGTTGGTTTTATTATTGTTTTCACATTCGCTAGAGATAATGCACCTCCTCCTCCCTGCAGGGGGCGGGGGCAGGGGGACACAGCCTACCACCTCACCCTAGGCCTGTCCCTGCTGCTGAGGCCTCCCCCGCGGTTCGGAGCAGCTAGTCTGAGGTCAAGGCTGTGTGAACAAGGGGAGAGAGAAAGGAGCGTGGTTTCCCCAGGATTTTGTCGGGCATCTGAAAACATCAGTTCTGTCTCGGGGCCTTGTCTGTGAGAGCCTGTCCTCCTTATTGGTTAAGCACCACGAAGTCAATGTGTTTGGATCCTTCTCACCCAAACCATCATAAAGGAGACCAGGCATGCTGGCCCTTCCGCTTGCCCCCCTGCTCAGCTCCCTTGTCTTCTGTCTGTCCTGCTGGGTGCCTGGGGGTCAGCACTATTGACAAAGCTCCAGGCTGTCTTGCCCTCTGGCTCCCAGCGGGGCTGAGCGTGGGAGCACCAGTGTGATTCCGGAGCCCAGAGGAGGGGGAAGCAGGGCATTTCCTCCCTTTGCCTCCCGGATCCCTTGGGGAGCCGCGAGGCTGCCTGTGTTCATGGCCCCAGCTCCTGCCCCAGAGGCCCCTTCCATCTGGCTCCTGCTAAGCTCTGCTGACACCATTCCCTCCTCTCTTTCTTCCGGCTTGGGGTGGTTATGGCCTGCATTTTGTAGTTGGGTACTTCAGTATCCCTGGATGTCACCCCTAATCCAGCCTACACCTTCCAAACAATTCCTCCATTAAATGTGCTTGACCCCACCTTCATCATCTGTTGGTGGAACCTTGCCTGATACTTGTTTCAGTGATCTTTTATCACATTCAAATACCCCAGTTAGGGGGTGCCTGGGTGGCACAGTCGGTTAAGTGTCCGACTCTTGGTTTGGGCTCAAGTCGTGATCCCGGGGTCATGAGATTGAGTCTCGAGTCAGGCTCCGTGCTCAGTGAGGAGTCTGCTTGGATTCTCTCTCCCTCTCTGCCCCTACTCCCCACCCCCATGCTTTCTCTCTCAAACAAATAAATAAATCTTGGAAAAAGGCTCTAATTAGAATATGAATGTTTTTCTAAGTCTTTGTGAATTTCAACATGACATGGAATTCCTTGAGGATTTTAGGTTTTCTCTGACTTCATTCAAAATTCCCTCTGACAGTTGATCATCCAATTCTGCTCTAGGAGCTACCTCCCCCCATTTCTGAAATAACCCTCTTTTGTGGTCTGCTTCTAAGGGTTCAGGGAACATGGAGGGGCTAAACGGACAAGACACCTGGAAAGTGCTAGAGTCCTTTTGTCTTCTTTCAAATAAAAATAGCTCTTCTGTTGCTGCCTTTTGCCACTTTCTATAGACCTTCCCCTGGGAGCCCCAGTCTTGCCCGGGAAGGAGGTTGGGCACTGAACCAAACTATGGGCAGGGCTGTGTGCCAGGGGCCAGAGCTGGGGAGAATCTAAGCCGCTTAAAAACATCTTCTTTGTCTTAGTGTTAGCCAAACCCATGGCCGCACGACCCTGTAGATGTGAATAGTACTTTTCATTTTTCTCTGCTGGAGTTTGGTCCTTCTTGGACAGATATGGAATGATACCTAGAAATATCAGCCTTTTGAAAACTGTGTTAATTTGCTGGGGTCACCTTAACAAAGTACCACGGATGGGGGCAGGGGGTGCTTAAACAACAAATGATGTTTCCTCCCAGTTATGGAGGCTAGAAGACCAGGGCGCCAGCGTGGCCGGGGTCTTGGTGGGGGCTCTCTTCTTGTCTTGCAGATGGCTGTCTTCTCGTTGTGTCCTTGCACGGTGGGCAGAAACCACTCTTCAATCTCTTCTTACAAGGGCACTAAACCCATTCTTGAGAAGCCCTTATAATTACCTCCCAAGGGCCTTTGAACACCATCCCACTGGGGATGAGGGCTTCCATTGTAAGTTATGAGGGGCACAAACATTCAGTCCACAGCATGGAAGCTGGAAGACTAAGAACACGGTGCCGGCAGAGTCGGTTTCTCCTGAAGCCTCTCTCCCTGCCTTGCAGACATCTGCCTGCCTTCTGTCTGTCCTCACAGAAGCTTTTCTCCGTGTGTATGCACATGCACCCAGCCCTTGGTGTTATGTGGGATGTGGCTTGAGCCCTTATATTTGCTCCCAGAAGACTGGAGGGGCTAGGGGCCTGGGTGGGCAGCATGCCCAGGTTGTAGCAATAAAAATAACTAACATAGGTTCTACCAGAGAATAGGTTGTCCTTCTGTCCAGGCAAATCTTTTTGGCTGAAATGGATAAATATCTGTTATGAGCTTCCCTCTATTCATGGAGAGTTTTCCCTGCCACTTGCTGATCGTCAATAATGCGGAAGCCCTCCTTCTTGCCATTCTCCTGGTCCCATCTCCCACTCTTTCTCTGGGTCAGTCTCTACTGCCGTGATTTGCCCCAATTCCGCCGCTACATTTCTTGCAAGGTAGTAGCTACTAGCTGTAATTTCAGTTATCAGTGTATTTTGGTTTAAAGAGGCCATTTCCCTTACTAGCCAAGTGAGCAGTTTCAACAGCAAATTAAGAGGAAATTCAATTGAGTTCATTACACTAAAGCAGATAATATGGCCTATATGAGAGGTTTTTCAAAAGAGCATTTTGGCAGCAATTTTTTTTCCCCCAAAAGAAATTTGAGTTGGAACGTCATGGTAGCACACAGAAAGTAGGAGCTGTCCTGAGCACTCTTCCTGTTTCCTTTCCAGCTTGGGGCTGGGCGGGGGTGGGAGGAGTAACCAACACGACCAGCCGGGCCTTGAAGCCCCTCTGCTGAGCCCAGGCTTCCCCTGAAAGGCACTAGAAGTCCCTGCTCCAAGGTGGTTATTAATGTTCGTGCGGCAGATTGGCCAGTATAGGACACACCTATTAAGGGCAACGAGAGGTCAGTCTTGGAGAGACGAATAATAATCCATCATTGGATAGGATGATGGGGTTAAGAGCATTCTTGGTAAGGTTGTGTCTACAAAGTAATAAGCTGTCAAAGTGGAACCGATTTAGTAGCGGCAAGTGGAAGACGTCTCACTGTGCCGGGGTTATACTGGTAAAGTCAAGTGGGGTATTGAGACTATTTCTCCCTTTTATAGGTTATAAACAAAAAGCAGTTTTGGGGGTCCAAATAATTAATCCCAGCATGCTAAGAAGTAAATAATTTATTGGCGAAGGAAAAGCATTCGTGGTGACTTTTATCTCCAAGCTGAACAGTACATATTTAAAAATGCTAAATTGTTAAAAGATGTATTTCTGGAGTGACATTCACAGACACTTTCAATGACATTTTGTATTATTAGTGTATGTTTTTAGGACTGTAATTTTTTTTTTTTTTTAACTAAGAGACTTTATCTTTAGGGCAGTTTTGGTTTTTACAGGAAAATGGAGCAGGAAGTACGGAGCTCCCGTCTCCCCTCTTGTGCTTTTCCCCCATTCAGCCATTTTCCCCTGTTCCTAACATCTTGCATTTGCGTGGTATATTTGGTACAGCTGATAAGCCAGTATCAACCCAACATCACAACCCCAAGTCCATAGTTCACACGAGGCTTCCCTCTCTATGTTGTATATTCTTGGGTTCAGACAAATGTATAACTACACGTAGCCACCATTTCAGCCTTGTACAGAATAGTTCCCTTGCCCGAAAGAAACCTGTATTTCACCTATTCCTCCTTCAGCCCACTCCCTGAGCCCTGGTTTTGCCCTTCCCGGAATGCTATGTAGTTAGAATCATATACAGCCTTTTCAGATTGGCTTGCACTGAAGGTTCCTTCATGTCTTTCGGAGGCTTGATAGCTCATTTTTTTGTATTGCTAAATATTTCATTATCTGGATAGCTTGTTTATCCATTCATGTATTGAAGGACATTTGTTTGCTTCCACATTTTGGCAATTATGAATAAAGCTGTTATTCATGTTCAGGTTTTTGTGTGGACATAAGCTTTCAAATCATTTTGGAAAATGCCAATGAGCACACATACCGGATTGTATGGTAAGAATGTGTTCAGTTTTGTAAGAAACTGCCAAACTGTTTTCCAAAGTCGTCGTTAATTTTTTTTTAACTTTTCTGTTTTTATACAGCTTTTGGTAGTCAGGTGCTTGTAACATTTATGAGTCTTCTATTGGTTCTCTCGCTTCTATTTTGCTTTTTTAAAAAAAGAGGTCTTAAGAATACATACATACATACATACACATATATATATATTATTTTTTTATAACAAGAAAAAGTCAAATACCAGAATTAGTTTTCCCCATAGACTAGTGTCTCAGAGGCATTAAATAATTTTTTCCCCAGGAGGTGTTAAATAAATTTAAAGTTAATTTTTAATTTTAATTTTTAGCACCGTGTTTCAAAAGTGCTTTCCAGGTTGCTTGTAAGCACTTCTATTTGCATCTTTTCCTTTTGCTCTACATACTTAGTTCAGGAAAGACCGCAACAGTAAATTTTTCCATGATTTGTGTTTAATACGATTGTCAGAACTAAGCCCACTGAGTTACAATTTGGTGGCTGAAACTGAGTCTAGACCTCAGGACTCCAGCTTTGTATTTCGACACCGTATCAACTAAATTCGCTGCCTTTCCAAAAAGGAAGATATCAAAGGTATGTATATATTTTGTTGCAAGGCCCAACTCCAGATCAGAGTGAAGTTCCATTACAGTCTGATAAAGTGTTATCAGGCCGAGAAAAACAGAACAACCAGGAAATTTGAATGATGAGATTAGCTGCACATCTGAGGCCATTTCTACCGATTAGCTGTCTTTGAAAACTGTTTTAATGATCGGGAATCACCTTTCCTTGATCGCTGAAAGTGATTTCTGCTCTCCTGCCAGGAGGTGCCTGTGAGCAGTCAGGGGACCAGCAGACGCCAGGACTCTGCAATTAATGAACTGTGATCCTACCAAGCAAGGAAAAGGGAAAACCTTTTTGCTGCCTGGTGAGGTATTAACTTTTGGAGGGATCCAGGGATTTAAAGATTGCTCTTTGCTAGAGACAGTTAACATATCTAGGGGAAAAAATATCTAATTTTTTGCACGGAAAGTTCAGTCCTGGTGGTGATAACATAGTAAAAAAAAAAAAAATCCAGTTATTTGTGCAATCCAGGAAAAATTTAAAAAAATCAATTGTATATCATCAGTCTAATGAGCTAATTTAGTGAAAGGCTAGAAAATATCCGATAGAGCCATAGGATTGGGACTTTTCAAGTATCTGAGTCCCAAGGACAAGGAGATACAGCCCTGAGATACGTGACGAGACAGAACAAGTCGTCACGGGATGACTTCAACATCTGGAAGGTGGAGCTGGATTAATTCGTCTGTTTTTGAGTCTTTTGTTTCAAAGATTCAGATATTCCGTGCATTTCACATTTCTTGGAATATAAGTGGAGGAGAGGTGGCAGGGAGGTTCTGAGGCCAGGTGCTTTCTGTGAAAGCGTGGGTCCATGGAGAGACAGAGCCAACTGCTTACCTGTCTGCCCCAACGGAGCCAGCCTGGCAGGGCCTCCCCAGAGAGCCTGAGCAAAGCCTTTTCACCGACACCCTCTGAATTCTGTATAAGAATCTGTGATTGTGCTCTAGAAAGTGCATCTTAAAGCCTGTCCGGGGATGGAAATCCATAATTGTTTCTCCAGAAGTCTTCTAGGGAAGCCCCCTGGAATCACTGGTTAGGCTACCGCTTTTCGGTGTCTTTCACTTCTGTTTCGGGGAGGCAAAGATGCGCGCTTTGATCAAGTGTCAAGTGTATAGGGTAAATCTCTCTCACGGGCAGCCCCCTTTTATGTACTTTTCAGGCAGCCGGTGGGGTGGAGAGCGGAGGTGGCCGAGCATTATTTGTTCAAAGTGGCACCTCTAGCTGCAGCTCATTAAGTCGGGGCTCACACACGCTTCACACAAAGGGAAAGCCTCGCAGGTTCCATCTCCTTTGATACAGATTTTGCCACCATTGTTCCACGTATTGCCTGAGTGAGCTTATTTCCATATGTATAGAGCAGCGATATGCTTTCTCCTGCCTGTTAAACTGTCACCTGATGTATTTTTAGAAATATATAATCTAAAGACAGAAGATGAGGCAGGAAATCTTACAGCGGCAGCATTTGAACACTCTCTACCACTTGAAGAATGTTAATTAAAAGACACCTCATCCCGCTTGTTTTAATTGCCAGGCAACACTTGATCTTTTTTTTCACCAGCCCCCCCAACACCCGACACAAAATTTACTTGAAACAAACTGCTCTCGTGCATCACCTGTTTTCTCCTTCAGGAGGTATGTGTCTAATGAAGACTTGAGCTCCCCGCGTGTGTGGACGGGGTAAGGGAGCCCCCCCCCCCGCCCCGGCCCCCGCCCAACCCCCGCCCAACCCCCGCCCAACCCTGTGCAGTCTGATGTAGCGTCAGCTCCTTCCCGGCTCCCAATCGCGGCCCGGATGCCGAACATGTGGTTGTCAGAGAAACACAAGGAACGTATTATTAGATCTTTCATAATTAGGCATCGCTGATATGTGCCAAAGGTTTAGAGCTTCCTCAGAAAGTTCTTATCACACGCGCTTCGGCTGCGGTGAATTGAAAACCCAAAAAAGGCACTCGCGATGCTTGCTCTGCACGGGAACAAAGGGAAGACAAAGCAGCCCGATTCCGCCTTAGGTTTCTGTGCAGGCTCTTTTTTTTTTTTTTTTTTTTTAAATCATGTGATTCCAGCGGTAGAGGGGGAATTAGAAAGCCCAGGTCTCCCGTGAAGCTTGGAGCCCCGTCTTGATCCTACGGTTTCCTTGTGTCTGAGTCACTCCGCGGCCAGGTGCTGACTCAGGCTGCCGGCTGTGGGAACCTGATTTAATGCGTCTGGCACAGCCTTTTCCAGGTAGAGCCCGGGCTCCCTGGGGAGCACTCCGGTTCCCTTCATCTGTCACATCGCCCCCCATCGCCGGGAATTTAAAAGAGGATCTCTTCGGCGTGTACCTTGGCAGCGAGGACAGGGGCTGCGGGGGTGAGGCGGGGGGATGAGCGCGCAGCTTCCACGGCTGTTTTTACAAAGTGTGTGTTTTTTCTGTCTGAGTATCTGGCAGCGCAGGTGAAACAATGTGCTGCTGGTATCTTGGCTGGCCACTCGCTCTCAGGCTCTGCAGGGAGTGCCGGGCCAGCCCTGCAAATGTTCCGAGCAAAGCTGTGAAAACAAACGGGCCGATTAGTTGGACAGGCTCCCCAGCTTTTGAGTGCTAACTGCCCTGGCTGCCCTTGGTTTCGGCCCTTCCCACTCCTTTATTCAGCGAGCACTTATCAATTAACACCAGGGTGACTGTGCTCTCTTCTCCCCTCCCTCCTCCTCCTCCTTCTGGAATATGCTCTACTAAGCAGAATCTCAGCTTTAGCCCTGAAATTAACACACTTTGAGATTTTTAAAAAAATCTGTAAATACAATATATAATTTACTTTTTAAAAATAAGGGCAACTTTTATTCTTCTTCTTAAAAACAATCCGTGTTCACTCCAGAGGCATTAGAGGGTGCAGATAAACAACAGGAATCATCTTTGAAGTATGCCTCTGTTGTGCCTGACTTAGGGCTTATCCCACGCGCCCCTGAGTGTTGCACATGTTCTGTGTTACTATTTAAACTAAAATTCTTCTGACTAGTCCCATGCCAGATAAGGACCATCCATTTCTTTCTTTCTTTTACAGTGTAGTTTAGTATCTGTCAATACCCCTGAAGTTCCAAGCCTTTGGGAAGAGCTCTCCAAACTGACTTGACTTTTTTTTTTTTTTTTTCTTCTTCTTTGCTTTCCTCTGGTTTGAAGTGAGAGCCAACCTGGGATAAGAGAATTTGGGCGTCCCTTTTGAGGTGAAATCAGAGTGAATTAAAGAGTGATTGCACCCTTTTTTAATCAAAGGCTTCAGAGATCATGTTTCTTTCAAAAAAGAAACATCAAGGAATAGGCTTAGAAAATTACTTTCATATTTTCTTGAGCATTTCAGAGCTACCACACATTTTAAGAGTTGTCATTTGTTCTTAAATATCAGACTCTAGTATCAGTCTTTTGCCTGTCCTTCAGTGTATCAGAAAGGATTGAGCTTGCCCTTGCTTTGTTGTGAACAAGCAGCCGCTGTCAAATGACTAATGCTCTTGGAATCTCATGGAGGCATTTATTCTGCCTCTGTTGCTATGGGCCCTGTGTTCTCTTTTGTGGCATGTAACAATATAGCAATGTAGCCAAAGTTTTGCCCCAACCCAAAGGGACTTAGTCATAACATCATGATTTTGCTTGAAACAATAATTGTAAAATGATTAAATATACCAATTAACATGTCTGCCATATACACTTGGGTAGGTCGTGCGCTGCACAAAGCCAAGAGATCCATTCTTATTTTAATCTATCTGAACAAGTTTAAAAACAAGTGTCTGTTTGTGTGTGTGCTTGTAATTAGTCATATGGACTAATTACGCTGAAATAGTGTTACAACAGTAAAAGAAAAGACACTCAAATTCACATAGCAAGTGTTTATTCAAACATTTCACAATGACTAGGGGCAAGTACTACTCTTTTACAAAACTTAAAAATAAGAACAACTTATTTGAAATTATTTAATTAATTGGCATTCACAGTATTTCATGTTGAAATCCTTCTTAGCATTATTTTAAAGTAGAGAATCCATTTTTTTTTAAAAAAAAAGCATCATTGGTTGTTAAAATTTTAGATTGATAAACAGCTTTTAAAAATAAATATTTTCTGTCTACTTCTAAGAATTGGATTGGCTGAACTCTTTACACATGCCAGGCCTGGTACTTTAATTTGGTGAATAATAGAGAAGGGAGTAGAAAATACATTTTTCTCCAAAACTAAATATGTGTTTGTTGCTTGGCCTGAGACATTTAAAATTACCAGAGGCCGGAGTCAATTAGTAGCGTCAGAGTTCTCTCTCTCTGTGTCTCTCTTTTGGCTTCTGTTTTACTGGTTTGTGCCCAATTTAACTAGAAAATAATACAATTACACTATTAATTTTATCTGGCAAGCTCCATTACTACTGCATTGTGGAAAGTGGGATCGCATTTTGTTTTGTTTTGTTTTTTTCTAGAGAGGCTAAGCATCCTTATGGCCTAAAAATTATATTACTCTTTTAATTCTTTTCTAACCACAGATTGTTTTTTAAAAAATTGTTATTACAGAATAATCAGTTTTGTGAAGAATACTTGAGATGAAGACCAAAATTTTCTCATGTCCTAGGCAACTGCAAAGACTTTAAAATGAAAATAGCGTATGATTTTTTAATTTCTCATTTTACATTACTCTATTTATGGGCCAAGTTTTAAGGATAAGCATTTAAAATATAAAGTTAATTTTCTCGATTTTATAATATTTCCTTGGAAATTCTGCAACGGCCTACAGATAACATTTTAACATCACTGCACTTTATTGGAAGATATTTGATGTTAGACTTGCTAAGATGAAGATAAAATTTAAATATAGATGTGAGTTAAGGGGCACCTGGGTGGCTCAGTCGTTAAGCGTCTGCCTTCGGCTCAGGTCATGATCCCAGGGCCCTGGGATCGAGCCCCGCATTGGGCTCCCTGCTCGGCGGGAAGCCTGCTTCTCCCTCTCCCACTCCCCCTGCTTGTGTTCCCTCTCTCGCTGTGTCTCTCTCTGTCAAATAAATAAATAAAATCTTTAAAAAAAAAATAAATATAGATGTGAGTTAAAGGATCCACATTAGTTCCAATTTGAGTTAAATGCTACCATTAGAATTGTGTCACTGAAACTGACCCAATGTCTCACTTTGATTAAACTCTGCTTTATTTTTTGCGGTTCTGATTTCTCCTCAGCTCACCCGTTTATGATTTCTGCAATCTAGACCAAAAGTTGCCTTAACAGGCGCCTGGGTGGCTCAGATGGTTAAGCGTCTGCCTTCAGCTCAGGTCATGATCCCAGGGTCCTGGGATCGAGCCCCGCATCGGGCTCCCTGCTCCTTGGGAGCCTGCTTCTCCCTCTGCCTCTCTCTCTCTCTCTCTCTCTCTCTCTCTCTCGCTCTGTCTCTCATGAATAAATAAATAAAATCTTAAAAAAAAAAAGTTGCCTTAACGCGAGAAGTAAAATCTTCATTCTTTTTACATCATGTGTTCTGCATGTCTACTGAGTAAGCATATGTTGATGGCCCTCAGATAACAATATAATATAATGAATGAATAACAGTGGAGTAACCATAGAATACACACATTATGTGTGTTAACAAAGTAACTTTAACACTGACTGTATAATTAAGTGTAGCTTATCATTATGATTGCCATTAAGAACATTAATACTTAATGCACCTGATAAATACATAAAATACATATTAAGTCTACTTGAAGAGGCAACAGGGGACTCTGTACTATTTGACAAAACAAAGCCGAACATTGACTGCTTAAGCACAGTTTCCTTTTATGAGGCAGAGGATGTGTGTGAGGTTTAATTGTATATAACCTTGCAAATGAGCTTTTTATTACCTTTCAACAAAAGGCACAAAACGCTAACTTCTAAAATCTAGGTATGAACTTTCCTAAGCCAATAATGAGATTATGCTTTCCAATGGATGCAGAATTTGGATCTGGATATTTTTTATACTAGTCTTTTAACTGCTCTTATTTTTATTATCCCTTAAAGCTAGAGTTCAGGTAAAACAGAGAAATAGAATGTTTGCCATCTTCTGGTAACCTTTTAAATCAAGTTCGAGCCATTTGTAAGGGAGTAGGATTTAGGATTCCCGGACAACGTACTATTTGTGTTGGCTTGATTTTTGGTCACCATTGCTAGTCTACAGCACCAACCTGGCTTGTATACGGCAGAGCAGAGCCTGCCTGGATTGAAGTGACTTTGATTGGAGCAGATAATATGCATATTTCTACAGAATGCTCATAATTACCTATTTTTCTTGGCAAAAGTCATATGACTTTTGAATGTATCACATTCTCAAATATCATATTTTCTGCAAAATGCAATTCATTATTTTCATATACATTCAGTATATAGTTACTAATTTTACAAAGTAGCTTCTTAAGCTGGGGCTAGGACAAAGTCTCTGGTTATCACTCAGGGTTATGTTACACAAAAGAGTCCTGCTTTGTATTGCATTTTACCTGTTCATGGCAGTATCTGAAACTCAGCTCAATGCCAATTCCGTTGCCTTCACAGAGTGTAAATAAGGTTTAGAGCGCGTTTAAAAGTGATTGTCTTACCTGACAGTAATGACATGTTAATGATGTCGGAACAGTTCGGGCCTTGTAAGGGACTAACCTTTTTGTGCTCTGAGTTGATTTTCCCCATGCATTAAATTAAAATAGCAGCAGTGTGGTGAAAATTCTTCTATTGGTCCACTAAGAGTGTTTTATTTAAAAGGCATTCTTTTAGCTCTCAGTAAAGTATTAGGTAAATTGTGCAGGAATTTTTGTTTGGTCTGGCTTATTTATTTTATTTTTTACAAAAATGGAGTTCGTAAATGTAATAGCAAAGTTTTCCTCAGATTTTTGGTGGTAGCTGTGGCAGGTATTAATGTATCTGGTGCAAATGTAGATTCTGTAGAAGATGCATCTCAAGTCAAAGTCAACTGATGTACTTAGAATCAAATTTATTTTTAAAATTTGATAGTCTTTCTTCTTAAATTCTAATGTATATATTTCTTTCAGGGGCAATTATACACCCAGTAGGGTCACTTCTGCGTGATCTGGTAATACTTTACAGGCTCAAAACCGAGATTTCCAAGGGGAATATACTACAACCCTTTGAAAAAAGATCATGCAGAAATTATCTTTTCCCAAAAAGTAGAATTCCAGATTTCAGGAAACAGCAAGCAATAGCAGCTGCAAAAAACATTCGAGTTGAAATTCTGATCACCTTTCTACGAAAATGAACTTAAAAGTGATGTTGAGGTCATGACCAGATTCACTGGGCTGGGTTTGGAAAATGGCTTTTCCTGCTAACAGGGCAATAGTTTTTCATTCAGGTGGATTAATCTGTGCTCTTGGCTCTTCCTTTGTAATATTTAGGTGAATTTTTTCCCTCCTAATAAAATAGGCACGTTTTTTTTTATTTTTTATTTTATTTTATTTTATTTTATTTTATTTTATTTTATTTTATTTTATTTTATTTTATTTATTTATTTGACAGAGAGAGAGACAGTGAGAGAGAACACAAGCAGGGGGAGTGGGAGAGGGAGAAGCAGGCTTCCCGCGGAGCAGGGATCCTGATGCGGGGCTCGATCCCAGGACCCTGGAATCATGACCTGAGCCGAAGGCAGACGCTTAACCGACTGAGCCACCCAGGCACCCCAAAATAGGCACGGTTTTAAAGGGAAAGAAAAAAGCGGTCTCTAAGACATGGCAGTTTAATTTGTGTGGTCGCATACGTTTCTCAGAAACCTCTCGTGTCTCTGTGTCCTGTGTCCTGAAGTCTGGGCTGGGCTGGTGGCTCAGCCAGAGACGTCTGTCACAGCCCCAGGATACATGACCGCGGCCAGCCTTTTGAAAAATAAAAAAAACCTTATTTCTAGTTAGGAAAACCCTTGCTATTTCCTTGTCTCTGAACGCCAAATATTTTATAGGACTTCTCTGTTTACAAACCCAAAGCAGCATTTTTACTTGCAAAATCCTATAAACTCACAGCTGATTGCATAGCCTCTACGAGTCTCTTTTTCTTTTTCCAGCGTTAAATTTTTATGGTCTTGGGTGATAACTCTAAAGACCTATCACGAAGTCGAATTTTTGTCTTTCTGATTCGCTTCTCTTGAGAGAGATGCAATGTGTTTCCTTTTCAGTGTAGATGAAACAAAACAACCAACAAAAAGTGAGAGCCTGCATTAGGGGCCAGAAGTAAGCGCCGGCTTGCATCTCTGGCTAGACCCTGGTGGGCCCTCCGATGAGGAAAGCCCCTGGGCTCAGTTTTACCGGGCTTGTGAATTCTAAAATGGCAGTTTGATATTTTGATTTTGAGACTGAAAGGAGCCCGACACTGAAGCTGATCCAGTGACAGAGCCTCTTTCCCACTTCCTGAGTTTGTAACAGCCAATTTGTAGAGATCTGGGACTCTGCCAGGACCAAAGCCAAGCCGTCCCGATTGCTGCTACCTTAGAAGCTCTTCTTATCTCCTCCTCGTGTCAGGAAAACTGCGTCTGGCGTACACAGCTGGCATCGGGGGGGCCCCGGGTCTTCCTTGCTGGCTCTATCTTTATTTCTTGTACCTAGATCTTGTTGGCCTTTAAATGGGGAAAACAAGGGGCAATCTCCTTTGATAAGGGGATTTTGGACCTCAAGCTTTTACTACATCGGGGCTAGAGAGACATCTGCTAGTGGGAGTTACCTTGAGGGGATAGATAATGGAGGAAATCTACATTGAAAGCGAAAGGCTGTGTTTAAAGTCAATAGGATAAGTGGGATTTAAGCAGGAAACTCAGCATCTAAATCAATTTAGTCGTACTACTATTTTTATACGCCAGTAGGGAAGGCGAGCTGTGTGTACCGAGCAGAGCCCGTCTGAACGTCTCATCTCATAGAGATCAAAGCTGATGTGAATACCAACTTATCGTGGAAGCAGATTTATCACCCCGATTGCTCTCAATTCCTTTGTGTCCCTCCTAATTTTCCAACCTTCAAAGCCTGTGTTCCATCTGCGATAGATAGCACCCTAAAAATGTTCACCACCCCTTATCTCGCACCTACCCTGTGCTTTAGTGGCTGAGAGTATGGGACACATTTCAGGCTCTGGAGCCATCTAATAGCTGCGTGATCCTGGATAAAATACCCAACATCTCTGTGCCATTCTTCCCTACAAAGAGGAGATAATGGTACTATCTACCTCACTGGGTTGTTAGGAGGTTTACGAATGTTAATGAATGCAAACCACTTAGGACAATATCTGGACCTGCGAAGGCACTTCATTCGCATCCCTCCCCTGCCCCGGGAGGTTGGAAACATTCTTTCTTATGTTCTGCCCTTGCCCTGGTTCCTTTGAAAGCGAAGCCTGTGTCCAGTGAATAACCGCAGAGAGCAGGAGTAAAAGATTGAGGACTGAAACAGGGACAGAGGGAAAACCAATGCAAATATGCACTTTGAAGTTGCCCACCAACAGGCTGGAATGATTCCATGGGGCCTTTTTTTTTTTTAAGATTTTATTTATTTATTTGACAGAGCGAGACACAGCGAGAGAGGGAACACAAGCACGGGGAGTGGGAGAGGGAGAAGCGTGTTTCCTGCAGAGCAGGGAGCCCGACGCGGTGCTGCATCCCAGGACCCTCCAATGTGGGGCTCGATCCCAGGACCCTGGGACCATGACCTGAGCCGAAGCCAGACGATTAACCGTCTGATCCACCCAGGCGCCCCACCATAGGGCCTTTTGAAAAGGCTTAAGAAATGCACTCCAGAGCTGTCTAGCTGGTGTGCAGAAGGGAAGCTTCCTTCCTTCCTGCTTCCATCACCCCATCATCAGTCAAGGACGAGCAGAGGCTAAATGCCCCACTCCTCTGTTTGCACCTGCTGGAGCATGGTCCATGGGTACCCCACACGGAGGTGTTAAAAGACATCCTGGTGCGGGCCTGAAACGAGGTGCTGTCCCCTTTTACCTTCTCCAAGCTGGTGGGAGTTAGGTCCAGCTGTTCTCTTTAGCCATGGCTGGACAGAGAGTATTTGGAATCATGTTCGAGTGTCTCATGTGTTCCCATTTTACAGATATAGAAACTGAGTGTCTCTAAGAGAGTCACCGAGGCCACCTAGTCAGTAACTCACAGAACCAGGTTTTGCGATTCCAAAGCTTGGCTTGTTTCATTTTGCCATAAATGTCTAATTGTGGGCAAATATCCTTCACCCTGCGTGAGAATATGTATTTATTTCTGCTTAAACGTGTAATTTTTAGCACATAGATGATTGGGAGAAACAGTAGTAAAATGCTTTTAAAAGACTGCGATTAAACGGGAAAATTTTTATCTTGGGAAGTAATTCAAAATGCAAAGCTGTAGCACAACATGAACATCTCCAAATTTTAGTTAACACATTTTAATTTCTGTTGCGGTTTTGTTTTCTGAAGTGATATTCAATGTTAATAGAGATGAAAGGAAATTCAATGAAAAATGGGAATGTCGCCAGTGGTACATTTTTAGTCTGAAATTATAATTACTAAAAAAGCCTCCCTTCTTGTTCTTCTCCTGCTCTGTTTGCTCTCCACAAAGTGTGTGTGTTTTCCTGTGTACTTGGGGGTATGGCTATTTCCCAAGGAACAATACAGTTATGATACAGTTTCCAAAAGACACGAACCAAACCCAGTTGTTTTATTCTTAGTCATGCTAACGTAATCTATGATTTTATTGTAATTAGATATGCAATGTATCTAGGATTACATATGCAGTTGGAGCAATGTTTAAGAGAGGATGTGACTAACATTTGATTGGGCATATTTTTTCCCTTAGAAATTTACATATGAGAAATTTCTAGAATTATAAATATCAGTGTCTCTGACTTTAAATACTAAATAAAAATAGAAGTCTCGATCAGAGCCATTCTTTCATTTGCTCCAAGCATATATATGGCAAGCTTTATGCCCCGTGCTGGAGATGAAAGATAAGAAGACATTTGGGGCCCTCCGGATGTTTACAGTGCCATTTGGAAGGTAGACGATAATTGAGGAGTTGGAAGGCTCTCCATTTCTGGATTATTATGATGGCGTTCTCCCGGATCGTTGTACACTCACATGCCTTCTCACCCTAGCTCTTCTCCCGCACTCCCAGCTGCTGGTACCCCCTGCCTATTCCCCCCTTTCCCCCGCTCTGCCCCACAAATCTGTTTGAACCTACTGTCAGAAAGGTACCTTTTTCCTCTAACATTTGTTCATGCCACTGCCTTGCACAGAATCCTTCAACAGCTTCTCACGGGATCCGAGACAAAGGTCGTGGCTCTATAAAAACACTACTTCAAAGGGATACATGCATCCCAATGTTTATAGCAACATTATTTGCAATAGTCGAGATATGGAAGCAGCCCAAGTGTCCATCAGTAGATGAATGGAGAAAGAAGATGTGTATGTATACAGTGGAATATTACCCAACCATAAAAAAGAATAAGATCTTGCCGTTTGCAGCAACATGGACAGAGCTAGAGAATATAACGCTAAGTGAAATGAGTCAGACAAAGAAAGAAAAATACCGCATCATCGCACTCATATTTGGAATTCAAGAAACAAAATAAATGAGGAAAGAAAAAAAAAGAGAGAGGGGCACCCCAAAAAACAGATTCTTAACTATAGAGAACACACTGATGGTCAGCACAGGGGAGGGTGGTGGGGGAGGGGGAAATAGAGGTTGTGGGTTAAGGCGTGCACTTGTCGTGATGAGCCACGGGTGATTAAAATAAAAACATAAAAAGAAATCCGTGGCTCTGGCTCGCAGCACATGGCCACCTCTCCTGTCTCAGGTTTTTTTTGCTGCCGTTGGTTTCAGCATGAACTAGTGGTAGCCCCTGTTGTCATATGGAAGTCTCTGGACTCTCACATTCCTGCTTAGAATTGTGTTTTCAGATGATGAGAGTATTTGCTGATTTTGATGTGGAGAAAAGAATTGCAATTCGATTTTGATGTGCCGTTGTGTACTTTTCTTCATCTTTCTTTTGTGTGGGGTTTGTTGAACTTCTTGGATGTGTGAGTTTAAAGTTTTATTCAAACATGAAGTGACTCTAAAAAAAAACCTCTAATAATTTTCTTTGCTTTGTCTGATGTTAACATAGCCATTCCCGCTTTCTTTTGATAGTGTTAGCATGGTATAACTTTCTCCACCCATTTACTTTTAACCTACGTGCGTTTTATATTTCAAGTGGGTTTGTTGAAGGCAGTGTATAGTTGGATCTTGCCTTTTTTTATCTGATTTGACAATGATTGCATTTACATGGTGTGTTTACACCATTATATTTAATATCGTTGTTATGATTGGGTTTCTATCTACCATCTTTTGTTTTCTCTTTGTCTCATCTGCTCTTTGTTTATCTTTTGCTCATTTCCTGTCTAATTTTGGATCGATTGTGTGTCTTTTCACTGGTTTTGGGCAATTTGACTTTGACATGTCTTTGTGTAGTTTTCTTCATGGTTCTTTTCCTTGGAGCTTGTTGAATTTCTTGGATGCGTGGGTATATAGTTTTCATCAGATTTTGAAAAGTTTTCAGCGTTTAAATCCTTGATTATTTTTTTCTTTCTCCTCCTACTCTCCTCTCCTTATGGGGACTCCAATTACACCTCTGTTAGGACTCCTGAAGTGGTCCCATAGCTCAGCGATCCTCTGCCCTGCAAACTATAGCACCATCTCACCTCCCGACCTTTCCCAGATCTGTCTCCTCAACTCATGAAGACCGCCAGACTCAGTGTGGGTTTTCTCTTCTGGGGCTCAGCTTGGAAACTCTCTGCAGGAAGTGCACTGGGGTGATGATAGGACTCACCCCGTTTGCACCCTCTGGCATCATTGTCTCTTTTGTCTAATGCCCAGTGCCTTGAATTCATTATTTCATACATATATTTCTCATCTACTGGTTGTTTCAGGTAAGAGAAGCTAACTGCAGTCTCTCTTACTTCTGGTTTGAAGTATTTATTTTTCTACATGTATCAAAGTTTTAGACTATAGACAGACTTCTGGAATATTTTGATATGGTTAGAGAAAAGTTCAAACCAGAGGAAAAAAGTTTAAATTGTAATCTTGATGTCAGAAATAATGTATTTTACTTACTGTTTGGAATGCGTACTATGTTGTGGAAAGGAATAGCTGGAGACCCAGGGCTGTAAAATTAGGTAGAGATAAGATCAAATTCTAGCCCTCAGTCCCCAATTATGCATTTTTAAATATTTTAATATTCAGTGACGATACCTCAAAAATTTTCGACCAGAAAGTGATCAGATCGAAGCTCTGCTGATGAGTATCAAAATAATGCTGAGAAGCAACATGACATGATTGTTGAGAATGTGGCTCTCCTGGGTCTGAATCTGATTCGCCAGGTTAATAGCAACGTGACCTGAATAAAATAACTGAGCTAGTAGGTACCTCAGTTCTTCATCCCTAAGTGAGTTCATGTTTGTAAAATATTTAGGCAAGTGCCTGGCACATAGCTAGTAGATACAGCAATGGGCATGGAGGTTTCTGTAAGACTTCGGCGGGAGACAAAATGCTCGGGGTGGGGGCGGGGGGGCAGGAGAAGCAGGTGTACATCTCAGACAGAAGGCACAGCATGGGAATTATTTATATATGAGGTGACTGTGTGAAGTTGAAGAGGGGACCCAGGAATGACGTGTAGGGATGACGAAGAAGCGATCTAGAGCCAGAGACACACACATTAGAGACAGAGAAGAATCAAGACAGCATAATATCACATGATTCCTGGGAAGAGAGGGTTTCAAGAAGGATGGAGTCTATAGACCCAGGAGTGAGAAAAGTCACTGGTGACCTGCATGAAGATCACTTCCGTAACTGAGAAGTATCAAAGGGGATGGCAACGGGTGCCTGAGGATGGTGAAGTGTGGAGCGTGTCTAGAGCTTGTCTCTTCGAGGAAGAGCTTGTGCGGATCAGGAAACAGCAGGTGAGTAGATTGTAGGGCGAGTCTGCTGAAGGCAAAAATTCCCCTGCATGCCACCCGGCATCACAGTTTTACAAGGGACATATTGGAGGCGGAGTGTGGCACAAAGGAATTCCAGATATCAGAGCAGGCTGGTGGGGGAGGTTCTTTCTGGCAGGTGGTGGTTTCTCAGCATTCTTTGTATTACCTGACACACAGGGCCTCTCCGTGCTGGGCCATCTGTGTTTATAGTCTCAATCCTTCCTTGCATATGTACTTATATATTAGGTTTACCCGGCGAGCTAGTTATCCTGAAGATTCTGGGGTCCCACCTGACAGGTTCTGTTTCTGTAGGGCTAGGGTGGGCTCCGGGAACCTTCACATAAAAATATTTATTTACTTTTTGAACAGGCAGTCCATTCACATGGTCCGGAAGATACAAAAGGAATGGGGTGAAAAACCACCTTTCTGCATGTGTGGTTCAGCCGCCGCCCAGTCCCCCTCTTCCAGAACATTCCGTTGTCTTGGATTCCTTTGTAACGTCCAGGGAATTTTAAAAACTTGTTTGCCTTTTGTTGTTCTTGTCTTTAATACATGGGTAGGCTGGAGTTTATATATAATCACAGGGCAGGAGCCGTAGCTGAAGGAGAGACTGGGTGGTATTAGGTGAGAGAGGAGGAAATCCACAGAAGATTGCACTTACAGGCAGGATTTGAGGTTGGTGTAAACATGAAGGAAAGCCTCTCTTCTTCAGGCTTCTCGAATTTTCAAGACGCAAATAGCAACCGTATAGACCTGGAATGAGGCGCGTGGTTTTCAAGTTTGCATCGGTTTCAGTGGTCCAAACCTTGAATGTGTGCATGGGGACCACCCTCAATTACAGACGTACTTCTTTTTTTATTGTAAATTTTCTATTTTTATTTCTACCAAATTTATTGGGCTAAAAAAGTGATTAAAAACTCACCTTTCTGGCACTTTGAAAATATGAGCTCTGTGTGGCTTTCATGTTTTTCTTTGGCTGTCAGGTCATATGATCTCAGACAACATTAAATGGATTCAAAAGATATGACTTCACAGCCCCCAAAATATTTTAATAAATAAAGACGAGCACATGCTGCTGAATTCCCCTTGGTTCTGCCATGTTCTATTTATCCACCTCACCCACTGCATTTTAAATAACCCTCTGTCAACACTGTGGGTGTTCAAGTTTCAAATGTCATCTAAAGGTAAATGGTTCTTTCACTAATAAGATTTTCCAGTTCTCCACATATTTTTGGTAAAAGCTTGTTAAAAATACACACTGACAATAAAGAGTAAAGATTCTGAGAAGTGTTGTGTGGTTCTACTTTGAGCTATGTAATTATGTTTCTTCAAGGCGTTTCTTCTTTTATAAAGTTATTATTAAAAGGATGGTGATTTTTACAAAGTCCAATTCAAATATCAGTTTAGATGAACATTTCTCCCCAACTGCCCTTCAACATCTTATGCAAAAGCTCAGAATGCAACCACCCCAATTAAAGAATATTCCCACTGAGATAGGATTCAATCCATAGTGTGCATGGGGCTCCAGTGCGGATTTACAGAATTACTCCTCAAAATGAGCTGCGGATACAGATCCAAGCTGAGGGCTATGCCTGAAAATCTTAACAGTGACTGTAAGTTTCAGGGGGGAAAAAAAAAAAAAAAAAAGATGAGCGAATACAGTACCACTAAATATGAAGGGGAGAAAGATCCAGTTTTTTCTTTTGCAGATTTCTCCTTTTAAATTACACTGAGGACAGTTTGTTGACATTCTGGTAACGGATGTGGGTTTTTTTCTTTTTCTTGCACCAACATTTAGATCAATTTACATTTCTGATCAGTAAATGCCTGTGGGGGACAGTCAACTTAAGTGGAAGGTAAGTACAGAGACATTATTTTAACTTAATTGGAGGGATATGTGAGACTGAGGTGATTCTTCATAGCATTAGGAAGTGAAAGGAATTTTTGCTAATGTGTCTTTGCATTAATTCTGATGTGGATATTTCTACTAAAAGTTGCTATACAAAATAAACCAGGGTAATAGAAAAATGGATATAAATTGTTTTATGCCTTTTTAGGGTGGTATTTATTGGTATTATTAATGTAGAGGGAAAATTGAAATGAATATTTGATGGTATTTTCTGAAGGATGTTCAAAATATCCTAGATTTAGGTAAAATATGAAAATGATGTTATTATATTTTATTTCCTATAAATAACAAGTGTATAAGTATAATAGATTATTTGAACTAGAAAGTGATTTTAATATGGTACTTTTTATGATATAGTTTTAAAGATTTTATTTATTTATTTTACAGAGAGAGAGAGCAGGGGGAAGGACAGAGGGAGAGAGAGAATCCCAAGCAGACTCTGTGCTGAGCACGGAGTCCACAGGGCTCAATCCCATGACCCTGAGACCATGACCAGGGCCGAAATCAAGAGTCAGATGCTTAACCGACTGAACCACCCAGGTGCCCCAGAAAATAATTTTAGAAAAGTTTGAGAGAAGAAGAAGGGAGGTAGGTTAAAGTTTCCAATTATGTAAGGGAAACTTAAGTGCAAATTTGGGGCCACATCTCTCTTATGCTAAAATAGGGGAGGTAAACCTACATTATAAAAAATGTCTCTAGCTCTAAAATTTAATGATATGTTTATCACCGAAGTTGATGGAAAGCTTTAAAAAATAAACAAGGGAGGCAATTAGTATATATATATTTAGGAGGCAAGGAGAAGAACAACAAACTTGATTGGAACTAGTAATACCTCTCAACTTGCCCATTTAAAAAAGGTCACAAACTTCTAGTATGCATGGTATGTAAATATAAAGCAAGACTATGGAGGTGGCTTACCACATTTTGCCCAGAGCTCAGGAAAGTAGAATCCATACCTATAAAATAGTTAACTGATAAGGAAAATTGGCTAGATTTTAATCCCATAGTAACCATTAAAGAATGATAGGAGTAATCTGATCATAAATTACGATCGTGATGGTTTCCAGTACAAGAATCACGTCTGTTTTGGAAGGTGGTGGTTGCATCATTGCATGGGCTGTTGCAGTGGGAAGAGACATCAGAGGAAATGTGAACTAGAAAACCACGTTAGGAGGAGGTCTCGTCTTTCTTCTGCATTTTAATAAGTGTCTTTGAAATTTCATTTTGTTTGAGAAATTAGAAGAAACCCAGAAAACAAAGTGTCCATGTGAAAAAAGTCTATTTTTTTTTCTTTAAAATGTATTTTCCTGCAAATCCTTAGACCCATTGTATCCAAAAGGCCAGAGTGTTGCTACCTGAGAGAGATGGCATTTCGGGTCCCTCCAGGACTTCCCACAGAGTCAGCTTTCCTGTCTTTGTTGCCTATTTGGTGGCAAAGATAGTCCTTTCTGCACCTATGATAAGTCGTTCAGGAGATCCATTTCATCCGTTAAGAATCAAAGAGGAGAAAGGGGAAGGGAACGCAGGGTAGAATTTTGCTAAAAAATTATTGCTTCGATTAACACATTTGAACAGCACACAGGCTGGCCTGTCTTCAGTCTTCTATCAAAGCACAGGACCTGAGTACTGACTCACGGAGCCAAGAGAGGGGAATCACCTGCTTTTCCTGCAGACTCACAGATCTCCCTGCAGAAGGTGGAATTTAAATCACACTGAGCCTGGCCTCTGGGGGTGTGGGGGGTTCTTTATCGCGAGGCCCTAGCATGCTGAGGTGGGTCATGGTTTCCAAAGTGCTGATTGTTTTTGATCTCAGCAGGAGACTGCTTGTAGCTGAGTCAATGGGGATCCCAAGTATTATGGAAAGAAATTCACCAGGAACCTGAGAACCTTCCTCATCAGTCAGTGACTATTTCAAAACCATAGGCAAAGTTGCAGGACGCTATAGGACCAAGGATGGGTTTGGGTAACAAGATAACACTAGCATTTCATCTCAAGGGTTCCCTTTCACTTTTTACAATGAGACAAAATTTTATTGCTCTAAATACTCCTCTAAAGCATCAGTGTTAATATGCTGAGATTTGCTTCCTGATGAATAAAAGTGAAACAAGGAGTGTTTAGAAAAATGTTTTCTGTTTATAAATATCGGGGAATTTTTACCTTTTAAAAACATCTGTATTTAAAAAGAAAACTCGAAATGTATTAGGTTACACTGTTATGAAATTGTCGCTCATTTCTCCGTGAACCAGCCTTTGTCATTGTTTAGGCAGGTGTGAAACGAAGTTACCTTTGCTTCTCATTTATCGTACCAGAAAATAACAGATGCTTTTGAGATACTTTTTGAAAGAAAAATTATTAATAGAAGAAATGTCCTCTTTTGGACATAAAGATGTCAGTCTTTCAATTTTTTGTCTTTAATGTGCAAGTTCTAAAGTTATTATTCATGTAGATGAGAAATGAATCTCGCTGGAAGGTTAAGAAAAGATTTTAAATGTGCAAGAGAAGTAGTAGCAATTCTATTAACTGAGGTTTCTGTTTTTTGGCGGGTGATTTCCCATTGTCCTGACTCAGGAACAGCTAGTGCCCCTGGACTTGGTCCTTCCCCTCAGCTCACTCCTCCTCGGAAATGTGCCTTTCAGGGGCTTGTAATGCAAAATAGACACTTGCAAGAGTTTGGAACTACATCGCTAATTTCCCCCCTACTTTTTTCTTTCTCTGTTATTTTTTTATTCTAATTAAACTAAAATAGACCAAAAAAAAAAAACCCCAACCAAAAGCAACTAAACAAACTGTATTAACAACTCAACTTGTGCACTTTTCAAGAAGCCTTCCATTGGTGAATGGCTCAGAAGGAGTCATTTGCATTAGAATGATCCTTCTGTGGTTTTCTTGTATAATGCTAAAATCACAGTATTTCCTTAACGGAAGCCCAGATAGTGTATGGTTTGTAAAATTACCACAGTTTGTACAACTAGGTCTTTACTTCCATGTAAATTCGTCTCTCAGAATGGCTTTTCAGAATAAGAAAGGGGTCCCGTCCCTGCCCCCACCCCGTGTGTGTGTGTGTGTGTGTGTGTGTGTCTTTTGTTAAGAGTGAAATAAGGGCAGTGTGTTTGCTACACAGTAGCATTATTAGTGGAGTTCCAGACCTCATTCTGGATGCCTGGACCTGCTATATTCTTCATTAGATGCTATAAAAGTGAGTATAAACCCTCTGACACAAGGATTTGTTCTTCTTGATGCAAATCACATTAAGAGGGAATATTGGTGTAATATTGGTGTAATATGTAAATATTGCATCCAGATACTTGTTGCTCACATTTGTTGTAAAAATAAATATTGGTGCTGATATTCGTTTTTGTGTGGGGGTCGGTATTTTTTTTAATTGTGGTAATGTATAAATAGCATAATATTTATCATTTTAACCATTTGTAACTGTACAATTCAATGGAATAAAATACATTTGTAATGTTGTATAATCATCACCACTCTCTATACTCCAAACTTTATCATTGTGCCAAATAGAAACTGTGTACCCATTAAGCAATTAAAGTTTCCTCCCACGCTTCTTATAATCTCTATTTTACCTTCTTTCTTTCTGGATTTGCCTATTTTGGGTACCTCATAGAAGTAGAATCATCAAATATTTGTCCTTTTGTGTCTGATTTGTTTCACTAAGAATGATGTTTTTAGGATCCATTCATGTTGTAGTTTCTATCAAAACTTCATGCTCTTTATGGCTAAATAATATTCCATTATATGTACCTATCATATTTTGTTTATTCACATGTTGATGGACACTTGGACTGTTTCCACCTTTTGGCTACTGTGAATAATGCTGCAATGAATAGGCGGGTACACCTACATTTTGGAGTCCCTGCTTTCAATTTTTAGGGATACATACCTGGCAGTGAAATTGCTGGTCATTCCCTGTTTAACCATTTGAGCAACTGTTAACCTTATTTCCCCAGCAGCTGCACTATTTCTGTGAAATGACAGTGTGGATTCTGTGTCTGGTCAAGTTCTAGAGTGCATTTTGCCATTTCCAAGAGTACAGTCATTTGTTTCTTACACATCATGCTAATGGTAATGGAAATATTCTGGGGGTAGCTGAATCTCTGCTATTCTGGGAAATTCACTTAAATTCTTGCCCAGATAAAAATGATTTTAGTGAGAATATTCTATGGAGAGAGATACGGTGGTCCACGGCTCGGTACTTTCCCCGGGCAGCTTTTCCCTGTTTTCTCTGCCTCCTACCTTCTGCTTCTCTCCTTTTACTCTTTGCTTCACTGGTGGTGAGTTACTTTTCGCTATTCTTCATTTCCTACTAAATCAAACTGGAGCCCCAGCATGGTATTACTGCCCCGCCCCAATCCTTGGAACCCTATTTCCTATTCTCCTTCCCACCTCTATCCCTGCTTGCAGTCACCGCGGACGGCGCACCGTGCTTCTTGTCCACACTTACCCACGTATGGCCTGCCTATGACTCGGGCATGGAGAAGCACACCCAATCTCTGTTTATTCACTTTCAAACCTCAGATCTCAGGCCACCTCCTTCACAGCATCTTCGGTTCGGCTCTCTTCCATTTTCCTTCCTGATGCACCCTTCTCTGGGTTGAGGGATGCTGTCTGGGATGCCGTCTGGGCTGCACGGACAGGTCCCAGGCTGCTGCCTTTGGTTGGGGAGGCCTGCGGGGAACGTTGGTGGGCCGTCGGAGGAAGGAGGGAGAAGCCAGGGAATTCAGTCCTGGGCCCTGCTGTCAGGTCACTTCTGGCTGGTTGTGTCCTTTGACTAATGCTTGCTTCTCTACAGGAGTCCATCTGCCCCATCCCTTTGAGTAAGGACTTGTCCCTTAGGGTTGGGATGGTAGCGTCTCTTGTTGCTACTAGCTCTGGGGTCCTGGTTGTGGTTTCCCACCCCACAGCTCTATTTGCAGAGCTCCCTCTGACAGCAACCTTCTCCAGTTCCCTCCCTTGCAAGCCCCCTCTGTTTCCTCCCGGGCGTGCACCACCTCATTGTCCTTCAGCACACTGGGTGGAAACTGACATCCCCCCTCCAGGTCCTGGGATTGGTTTGCCCCTCCCTTCCGGAACTTAACACCTAACATATTTTAGTGATTTATGCATATATTTTAACTCCCATTTTTAGGTTATAAATTTCCTATGAAAAGATACCGTGTCTTACTTGTTTTTACATTTTTTTGTGTTCCTTCTCTGAAAGAATGATTTTTTTTTTTTAATGACTGCTATAAAAGCCACACTAAGATGAATACCTCTGGTTTTAGGTAAAGGATTTTGACAGCCATAGCTGATCCATCCTGCCTATGGTGTACGTTGGAGGATATACTTTGAAAGGTCATCCAATTTCAAAGAAAGAAAAATGTTGGGATGTATTAAAAGCAAATGAAAATTATATTATTGAAATAGCTGTAATGACCTTAATTAAATTGAGAATTTGAAAATGAATAGCTGCTTCTGCACAGAATCATTAATTTTGAAAGAGCTTGAGGTTGTGCTGTTTTAGGCCATGACAAATAGATAATTAAACCCATAGTGGAGTATTTCTCTCATGCAATATATTGGGTACACATAACTTTCAGATGGACATTTATGAAGCAACATCTTGAAAATGATTTTGTTCAAATTAGGAATTTCAGGCTGCTTGCACACTCTTATTTCCCCCCCACCCTCCACCATGTTACTCCTGTCAGTCCATAGACATGTGGTGACATCCATCAGATGGAAAAACAACTCTTTCTTAACCTGAAATCCCTTGAACAGCTTGCTCGGCAGTGTCTGCTCACTGTCACAGGCCCCTGCCCCTCCCATCTTCTGCTTAATAAATTCATTGTGCCGGAGGGCTGGCCCCACTAACTTCTCTAAGGCAGCTCTTAAGTCCAGCCATTAATTCTTGGTCCTCCTCTGGTCTGCCATCTCAGACACGTCTGACATGGTAGACCAGACTTCTCTTCTTGGTGTTCGCTTTCCCCCGGGGACACTTCTCTCCTCGAACCGTCCCCTGACACCAGCAGCCATCTCCATGTCCTTTTTGGGGCTGCCCTTCCTTCTCATGCCTGCTTCTTGCAGACTGCCTCAAGACCCCTCTCCCTTCTCTGACCTTCTCCTGTCCTAACAAGAGGCTGCCGACAGTTAACTCCAGCCTGGAGCTCGGCCCTGAACGTGAGACCAGTACAGCCCCCCCGTCGGTTCATCAGCTCTCTCTGGAAGTGCAACAGGCTTCTCAAACTGTTAGGGTCCTCTGGAGAAACAGAACCAACAGCATATGAGAACTCTAACAGGAGATTTCCTGGAAGAAGTGGTCCAGGTCTACTGTGTGCAAGCCGGCCAGGAACACTGGTGGTGTGATTTGGTCCAAGTCCGAAGGCCTGAGAACCAGAGCACCTGCCTATGAGAGCAGAGGGGATGGAGGTTCCAGCTGAAAGGGCAGATTTGCCCTTTTCTGCTTTTTTGTTCCAATCAAACCCTCTGTGGGTTGGATGATGCCCACCTGCTTTGGTGAGGGCGATCTTCTTTACTCAGGCTACCAAATCAAAGGCTAATCTCTTCTGGAAACATCCTCACAGACAAAACCAGAAAAATGTTTTGCCAGCTCTCTGGGCACCTTAGCCCAGTCAAATTGACGTACAAAATTCACCATCCCTCTGGGCAAATGCAACGAAGGATTCTTGCTTTTCACTCCTGTCCCCACCCTGCACTTACCACTTGCTTCTTCTTGGGCAACTGCATCTCCAGTAACGGCAGCACCATTGTTCAGCCATGGTTAGGCTCAGCTTTCTTCCCCGAGTCTTCTCTCTCTCTCTCTCTCCTTTATAGCTATACAAATATAAAATTGTGTGTGTAGGTGAATAGCATATGGCTTCCTCCATACCCATCTTTTATGCACCCCCTTCCATCTCCTCACCTAACCGTGCGGTCATTTGTGTCTACTTCTAGAATTTTACAAAATTATACAAGAAAATGCAACTATTTATTCTTAATTTTCTCCCTTTTTTAACATAAAAGATAGTATATTCAACACACTCTTCTTCTGGACTCTTGTTTTGTTTTTCTAAAGTCAGGTATGTTGCAGCTTCTCTTCAGTAAAGTAGACCATGAAAATGCATATAAGTTCAGTGAGTTTTGGCAAATGTTTATGATCGAGTAAGCACCGCCGGGATCAAGATCTAGAATGGCCCTCACCCCTTAGGAAGGTTCCTTCCTGTGTCTCTGAAGTCAGTCCTTTCCCATGGCAACCTGTCTTCGGAGTTCTGCGGGGATGGTTTGGTCTCATGCAGAAGCAGATCCGAGTGTGACCACAGGGCAGACAGCCTCCGCGCTGCTGTGAAGCGGTCCACTGCGTGGATACACCATCATGTCCTCTGTCTCCTGGGGCCGGTCCCCCGGCCCCGTCTTCTCCCTCCCTTGCTCCCATGCATGCTGACCTGACCCTTACTCCCCGGTAGCCTCCAGGGTGCACCTCATGGATCTCCTATTACAGTTGTGGGACTGGCCACAGGCCCCAGCTGTACTTCGAAATCCATTGCTGTGTTTGAGTCATAGCCATACTCCGCCAGGGCTGCTCCATGCTAAGGACCGCGTGAGACAGAGCTACTAAGGCAGCCCTTCCCTGGACATGTGAGACTCCTCGGCCCACTTTGGCTCGGGATTCCTTACAGGCCTTGCCCAGCCTCCCTCAGACTGCATGACAGCGTGGGAGGCTTCCGCCCCGCCCACACGTGGGGGAGACGGCGGTTCTTCCGGCCTTCCCGACTCCTGCCTTGTCTCCACAAGGCGTTTCCATATTAAGATCCTTGCCTGGGGGATCCCATCTTGTTGTCAGCTTCTGACACAGCTCCTGATTTCCCCCGTAGCCCCCTCGACTCCCCACGCCCATCGCCCATCTCCCGCATTTACGTAGCCTTCTGGCACACATCCTTGCGCTTGGACCATCTCTTTGCCACACTGATCACAGTCTTTGACAGATGTAAAATAGATCAGGTCATTTTCTGTCTATAACTCCGAAAGGGTCTCCATTACACTTAAATTAAAAATTCAAACCTTATTGTCTCTACTGGATCAAATCCTGGTCTTCCTCCACCACCTCACCGCTTCCCTTTACAGTGATGCTCTCATCCCAGTGGGGCCCCAGCTCTTCCTGACCGCAGACTTCTCCCTGCAGATCTCTGAATAGTCTCCTCCTTCTCCACATTCAAGGGGCTGCTTCACTGTCACCTCCTCTGGGAGGACTTCCTTGATAACACCCTCAGCCTCACCAGGCGGTCCACATCCTTTGACCCCGTTTTAATTCTTTCATAAACAATGCAACTCTCTGAATTTATATTATTGATTTATTTGTTTACTTGGTGACGATCCATGTCCCCTCCAGGAAGGTAAGTCCATGTTCTACACTATTTCTCCATCACCTAGAACATTGTCCAATACTTCATAGGTGCTCACTAGTTATTTGTGTAATGAATGAATGGTTGTGTTGTAGGGGCTAATCAAAATGACAAATTTGATGTGTCTGGTGTATACTAAGTTTTGGTGAGCATATGACTATTCTTTATACTGGTGATGGTCCAAGAGGAGAGCTATGAGAACATGAAGCAGTGTTTCTATATCCTGGAGGAGGCATTATTTCACGGGACTGCTGGATAGTACTAAACAGGCACATTCGAATCTGAGTGCCTTGTAAATTACATGCAAAATTTCATCCACGTCATCAGGTGTTATCATTGACTTGAACAGGAACAAACTTTGTGGTAGATCCATGAGCTGTTGGAATTTGGGCATCCTGGCTCAGGAAACAAGGAGCTGTTACGGAAGTAAGATGGGTGGGGGGGTGGGGTGGGGAGAGACGACTTACCAAAATAAGAAGATAAAAACAAATCTGTATTTCCAGTGGCAGTGTTGGTCTAAAAGAATACCATATGAAAAACGCAAGTCATTTAAATGAGTCTTTTTTTCCTTCCTTTTTTTTTTTTTTGGATGATCATGATGATTAACACGACTTTACAAGCGTCAGTCCACATCTGCTACAAAGCAGAGTGGGAGCTCTAACACCCACTGATGTAACCTTTAGGTGAATGAACTCACCCTCTTAAGTTCCTGTTCCTTGTTTTTTTAATGTTGTTGATTTTTTTTTCTTTTGAGTCAGCAGAGTAGAAGCCAAGAAATGTTGAGATTAAATGATTAAGCCAACTAATTATAGCTTTTAGTTATGCTCTTTTTCCTGGGATTGCAGACATTTATGTTTGTTAAGAGTATTCCTGACCTGTCATTATAGTATTACTCCAAAATACTGAAAATTTTCTTTAATATTTGGTAAATTTCACATAGGATTTGCATTTAAATATGTTCACTGAAATGTATAGATTTTGCTGAAGAATGTTCATCTTTAAAAAATATGACCTACTGCTATGTGTCCTGGCGTTTCTTCTGGGTTTGCGGCTGAAGAGCGTTTCTAGATTGATAATAAACAAAGGTAAATATGGTTAAATAGAACATAGTTTATGCCATATTTCATATTTTTTAAAATAACTTAAAGCATCTGAGAAATGACACGAAGAAAGTAACAACGAATCTGAAATGATTTAAATTTATTCCTCCTTCAAATGATATGAAAAATCCATTTCTTGCCTTTCTTTTAGGAATGAAGTAAAATCCAAAAGCAATAAATGCAGAAAAAAGTAGATCAAGGAACATCCAATGTTATCTCTGAGGGCAGAGACCTGAATTTTTTTAAAAAGATTTTATTTATTTATTTGACAGAGAGAGACACAGAGAGAGAGGGAACACAAGCAGGGGGGAGCGGGAGAGGGAGAAGCAGGCTTCCCGCCGAGCAGGGAGCCCGATGTGGGGCTCGATCCCAGGACCCTGGGATCATGACCTGAGCCAAAGGCAGACGCTTAACGACTGAGCCACCCAGGTGCCCCAAGACCTGAATATTTTATGGTTTCTTCTCCCTTAAAAAGTATGAATGTTTTTTTTTTTCCCTTCTTTTGAATATGTCAGCCCCCAGCCTCCTTGTGCTTTCCTGGGACCTGGAACTGTGTGCAGGTACATGCTTACCTGAAAACGGAAACTATAAAAAGTGATATTAACATTTTTTAAAATGAGCGAGTTGAGGTTAAGGAGTTAAGAAGACAGAGAGCTCTGATACAGATGCAGAATGCATTCCTTTTTGAACTCTCTTTGTGGTCAATTACCTTATGATGCCTCAGAGTCAAAGATGGCTTTAGCTGAGCTGAGTCAATGAAATATTTATGGATCAAAGGGTCCTGGAGACGCTTCCTATGGGAACGTGTATAATAATATAGTATTTATACAGCGCTGTCTTTGATGTGCTCAAAGACTGTTACAGACATGATACACTTCATCTGTACCACCCGTGAAGAAGGTTGGGGGTAAGAATGAATCTTGTTTACAAATGAGTAAAAGGAATACAGAGCAGGACTCCACTGAGGTTCACAGTGGGGCAATGACAGAGCAGGAAACCCCTGTCTCTTCAAAAGTGCAAGGAGAGAGATTCATTTCATCATGTCCACATGGACTTTTCCTTCCAAACTTCTGATTTCTCTGGACACCCAATATCTTGGGCTTGATGACCTTCCCGTTCCCAAAATCTGTCGCTGAGTCCAGAATCACAGGATGCATGACCGGTGGAGGGAGGTCAGGCTCTGGAGAAGGTAATCCTGGGCTTGGATCCTGGCCTTGTCGCTCATTAGGGAGGTGAACTTGAACTAGTAGGTTAATTCATGCATGCTTCAGTTTCTACATCCTTGAGATGAAGATTTAATCTCTGCCTCATGCCCTTGTACTGGGGACCAAGGGAGGTGAGGTGGAGCCCAGCACAGAGCAGTTCCTCAGCAAACGCGCCAGCCATGGAATCCTTGAAGGTGGTGGAGATAGAAACCAGCCTCTTTCTTGCCTACCCGGCCATTTGGCAGGTTTGTGATACAAGCTCAAGAATTGGAAATTCTGTCCCTCTTATTACAGAGTCAGATGTTTGAGTTCCGTTCTTCCTTTTAGGCATTGTTATTAGAGGGGTAGTTTCATTCAGTAGGATAGCTTCGAATCCAGCGTGAGGTGCTGAAGGATACAGGCGGACTAGAGGACATCTGGACTCCTCCGTGTGGGGCCGGGAGCTGTAGCAACCCACAGGGGAGAGTGCGCGGAACCTTCCTGGGCCAGGTCATTCTGAACTGCTTCATCCCTGGGGGAAGGTGAGAGCTGCCAAGCCCCACAGGACACGGCGGGGCGGGGGGGGAGGAGCAAGGACTTCGTATGATAACGGGAAAGGGAGGGACTCTTCATCTAAAAATATATTTAAAATTTTATATCTCAGCATGCCTGGGTGGCTCAGTCGTTAAGCGTCTGCCTTCAGCTCAGGTCGTGATCCCGGGTCCTGGGATCGAGCCTCGCATCGGGCTCCCTGCTCGGCGGGAAGCCTGCTTCTCCCTCTCCCGCTCCCCCTGCTTGTGCTCCCTCTCTGGTTGTCTCTCTCTGTGTGTCAAATAAATAAATAAAATCTTAAAAAATAAAAAAATAAAATTATGTATCTCTATCTATATTTCTAAAAGATTTAAAAATATAGTTAAATATATTGCCAACGTCAAGCCCGAGGTCCTGTGTTCCAGTACCCTTCTGGAATGCATCCACTGGGGGCCTCGTGTTCTTTCTCTAGTAACACACATTCACCCCAAAGAATGTCAGTGATAGTCACATGCATTACTAACAGAGCAATCAATGTATAGAACCAAAGACTGAAGGAAGACAGTCATGATATTTACGTACGATACAAAATTTACATTGCTAATTTTGATATCGTTGACTTAAAAATACATTCAGTAATGCAGCTTTACATGAACTAAAAAATTCGCAATTGAATTTGGGGGTGTCCCATGTTTTTGTACTTAGGTATGTCTATATTGATACACCCTGTAAAGTTTTATACGAAAACCTTGTACACCAATGACATCCTGGCTATCCTTTATTTAATAAAAGTAAAAAGCATTTAATAACCACATATTATAACATTTTAGAAGTGGCACCAGGAATATTTACAGATTTTGCTAACAGGTGAGGTAAGAAAAACTGATCTCTAAAGAGAAACATTGAAAGTTGTCGCAAAGTTCATGCATCAAATAACTAAATAAATTAATGAAATAAATAACACTTTCAAGATTAAGGATTCATCGTATTTCGTAGGAGCAAATTACAAAGGGAAATGGTACAGGGTGTAGTATAGGCAATCGTGTGCTCAAAAACTGGCTCTCAAAAAAAAAAAAGGGAAATTTGTATTTAAGCAAAAAACAGCCCCGATTGGTAGCGTTTGTCCATGCCCATTGTGTAAGGGCTCCCACCACAGCAGGTGCAGGTTGCGCATGGGACGTCACCGGAGGAGGAAGACGGAAGACCAGTGCAAGTGAGAACGAGACACCCCCCACACACCCTGGAGAGGGCCCTGGACGGACCATCTCACCGACAGACCATGTCGAGGGCGGGCGCGAGAAAACAGTAAACACTCTGGCAAGAGACCATGGAAGCTCAGCGTTCTGGAATCCTTTAAGAGTGGTTCTCTCTAGCGCAAACAGAGCCCAATCACCTACAAACCTGCTGATGCTCTGAATAAAGAGCCAAGTCAGCTCGGCCTCGGAGCTGAGAGTGTCCCCTCCAGACCAGACTCCCAGGCCATCCGCGAGGGGTCCCTTGTGTGACCGCAGGGCCCCCACTTCCTTTCTGTAAGAGGCAGGCTGGCGTGTGGGCCTCACGTGGTAGCTGAGCAGTGAAAAGAGTTACCATGTGTGGAGTGTGGAAGAAGGGCCTGGCTTCTATTCTGAGCCGAATTGTGTCCCCCCAAGTTCCATATGTTGAGGTCCTAACCTCCAAGGCCTCCAAATGTCACCAGTTAGGAGCAGGGACTTGGAAGAGGTTATGAAGTTAAAACGAGGCCATTAGTGTGGACCTGGCGTCCTTCCGGGAAGAGGAAGACCCCAGGGGTTCACGTGCACTGTGGCAGTCCACAAGCCAAGCTGAGAAGACAGGATAAACTCACCCTGCAGGCACCGCAGTCTTCCACTTCCATCTTCCAGAAGGGTGAGAAAATCCATTTCTGCTGTTTGAGTCGCCAGCCCGAGGTATTGCTCACGGCAGCCCATGTCGAGTGATACACACAGCAAATGTAAAGGCTTGGCGTTACTATTAGCAAATTGTGTTTTGTCTGCTTCAAGCATTCAAAGGAGAAAAGAAAGGAAGTGACTAAAATAAAAACAACACACAAAAAAGTAGTGTGGGATATGAAGGGGGCGAAAAATGATGTAGTCATTTAGAATGACCTGTTTACTGAAGATTTCTTAGGAAAAATGTTGTGATGTTGTTCTTACTTTTTGGAAAAATTTAATTATCATGTATCATGTTACCCTAGCAACAAAAATGCCTCCTTAGAGGAGAGCGCATGTGTGTATGATTGGCATTGGGATTATTGGTTTTTATTGTGTATGTATATTGAAGAGGTTTGAAAGCAGATGTGCTTTGTACAGCAATGTGCATATACCAAAGGGTGGTTCCTTGTGATATTTTAGGGTTGCAAGCAAATTTGTACATTTAACATGTCCTGAAAGGCCGCGTGTTAAAGTATCCCTTCTAACCTTGTCTTGCTTTCAGGGTGTATTTATTGTGGATGCTGTTTTGTTTCTATTTCTTTGTTTCAGTATTAAGTAAACCATCACAGACAGGAAAGACTTCTGAACTCTTAGGGGGTGAATTCCTAGGTCAAAGTCTGTTTCTTCAAAAACGAGATAAATACATCTGGTAACTCATGGGGAGGAAAAAAAAATCGATTTCTCTCTTGACTCTGGAAGTGGGCTTGCTGTGGTTCCCTTAAGCGCGTGCTGACAGTGTCTGTGATGAAGAATAGAATTTCCCCATTTGCAGTGTCCTTCCCTGCAGGACATCCTCCAAGGAAAACTGAAGTGTGATCTCTGAGTGCAGGCTGCCGAGCAATATACACATGCAATCAAATCCAGCTATAAAAACACGACACGATCCACACGTAATATATTGGAATCATAGCACTTCAGATGCTTTTTACGATAGTCATTAAAAAGTGTCCATGAATGCTGACAAATTATGTGAACTTGAGGCGAAACATTTGTGGAACAACTTTGCTACCTTTTAAAAACCACCTTCAGAACAGGAAGAGAATTATGTAGATGAAGACCACCAGCTCCAGAGGGATGTAGGTGCCTCATAGGTCCCCAGAAAAGGACTGCATTAAAATATAAATAATGAAGCACATTGCTTTAGAGAGGGAAAGTATCAGTTCTGCCCAGCTAAGGCTTCTCCACATTTAAGATGCAGAAGGATCACTTAGAGATCTTATTAAAACGTCAGTTCTGCTTCTGCAGGTGTGGAGGTCTGTGAGGGACCTGGGACTCTGCATTTTACCAGGCTCCTGGTGCTGCAGCTCCTGGCCTCCATCCCACACTTTAAGTGGCAAGGGTCTTGGGGTCCTGAGCTCCATGGTCATAAGACCAGGAGCTATCTTACTCCTCTTTGTACATCCCGGGCGCAGTCCGGCGAATATCGCTGACAGCGGACCCACAGCTCTTTGCAGGGTGGATGGCAGATGCATGCAAAGGCAAAATGCAAAGCTGGGACTGATGCATTTTGGTTTTGCTCTGTTCCTGGGGTCTCCTACGATGCTAGGCTTATAGAAACCTGAAGGGCTTCTAGCATTCTCAAGTTCTCTATGGGTACAACAAGAACTGATGGTTGGAGGCAAAAAGGGAGTTTTCTGTTCAAAATAAGGAAGTACTTTCGAAGAATAAGAGCGTTCAAACCATGAGTGGTGTGAGGTCATGTGTTTTCTGTCTCTGGAAGTGCTCAGGAGAAGGCAGGACAACCATCCTCCGGTTGATTATAATGCAGATCCGCGTGCCTGGCCCATAGGACTGGAGAACATTTAAGATTTCTCCCAATCCTCCAAGCCTTCGGGAGTACAGTTTGAAGGAGATGGAGGTTACCCTTTAGGCAGTCACTTAAATTCTGGCACATTCCCTCTCCGAGCTTTAGTTTGCTTCTCTGAAAAAAAACAAGGTTCTAACAGCACCTGCCAGTGTCGATGTGAGAATTCAGGGCAATTTTTTTCTCAAATGAAAGTGGCATGAAGTAGAGAGTAGACATTCAATAATTGCTGTTTCTTCAGCATAGCGGTGTGCTGGTCAGTGTTTAACAACTGCCCTCCCCCCCGCCCATTTGTAGCTGATTGTGGTGCCTGCTTATTTCCAGGGGGAGAATATTCTAAATAGCCCTGTCACGGCCAATTTCAAGGTAGCAGGGGTTGAACAGCCGGCTTGCAGAATTCCTGAGAGTTCGCCAGTGGTCTCCTGTGAGCCACTGAAGTGAATCAGCTACAGCACAGCACTGCATGCAGGGTCCCCCTCCTTATCTTCTGTGACCCTGAAGCATAAGAGTCTACTTTACATCTACTCCTGTCCCCCTCCGTGAAGCAGAGGGACTCAGCATCTTTATAAATCCCGCATGCTGGGTGAGAAAGGACGCAAGGGGAGAAGGAGGACTTTGGCTGGGGATCAGCTTCCCCGTGGAAGCGGTCACCCCCAAGAAGCCGGCCCAGGTGGGTGACACAAAGGTTCTTCGATGACCTCAGGAGCTGCACACGTTTGCTCCTAGGAAGAAAAGGGGATGGGAAGACACTGTGAAATAGCAGGAAATGTGGGACCGGAACCAGCCAAACAGTGGGCAGGTGCATTAAAACAGATGGCTTTTTTTTTTTTTTTTTGAGTGTGTGCTCCTAAAATTTTTAACGTTTAAAAATCTCTTATGTGTCTCTCAGACTAAAGTGCTATATTCATGAACATAATTACTCCACAGTCCTTTGTGAAATGAATTTTGAATTTTAAAACCGTATTCTTCCAAATTAGCCATTAAATATACGAGCATTTCTATTTGAATTTAATTCCATTACCTGACAAGTGTTGGTTCTTCTTAATAATGACAGAAGCGTGATTAGATCATTAAGTTCAATGCCTCAGACCTGTTTTCAAATGATACACCCTTCATGCATGTGTATCAAGATATGTCCTGATGCAAAACCAAGAATCAAATATATTTTTCAATCACGGCTGAAAGAGCGACATTCTCTGGCCAGGTTGATGTCAGGTCATATGCATAATTTCCTTCTGCCATTTATAAAATAAGACAGTAATGGTGAATGGGAATATCGGACAGGCTCATTGTTTAAAATGCAGGAAAAAATATTCTATAAAGGAAAACAATGATCCCCTGGTCTTTACATTTCAACACCAGCTCTTCTGATTAGCAATCCAATTTTTTCACAAAATGAGCATACACAATGATCACATCCTTCAGACTGGATTATTCAGAAGTTTACTAAGAGCAATTGTTTTGCCCTATTTCTAATCATACACAAAATGATACCACAGCTATGAATTCTATTTCAGTTTTCTCCACTTTGGGGTTATTTATGGATCAGAATTTTTTGGAGGTCCTACCTGAAATTAAATAGCTAAAGGAAATTAATGACTGGGGGTAGGTGTTAGTGCCCGAATATTCATTATATCCTTTGAAAGACCATATAGCTAAATTTGATTCTGTTTCTTCTTTCCGGAAATGCTATATGCTAATAAAAGAGGTGCCGGTCATAAATAGGGCTGGTCCCAAATAAAGCCCCATTCTCTCTGGGCTGTCCCTACTTTGTCTCTTTAATTTGGACCCCAGGATGGTGCTAGAAGTTGAGACAACTTTTTATTGTAATATCCAAGCAGGTTCTTTTAACTTGAGGTTTCCAAGGAAAACAAAAGGATTAGTTGAGCAGAACAGAATTCGTGCTCTGGTATGAGCCACACAGAACTCCAGAGCGGGTTTCAGAGCTAAATCATGTACAGATACTTGAAGAAAATTATACATAATTTAGGGCATAATTGCCTTGTGAATCTTGTGTTAACTAAAAACCTCTCCTCTCAGTGCACGGGTATTGAAGCCACTCTGAGATGGCACTGATGGGACCGGGTCTTGTGCTCGCTTCCCTGTTTTCGTCCCCCTCCTGAGTTCAGTTTGCATTATCTACTTTTGAGGTGTCCCCATGGACAACCGGAACAGCCTGCGTCCCAGGTGAGGTGACGGGGCCTGCGTGTGCTTTCAACATCCCACCTCCCGCAAGAAGGATCGTTTGGAAGCTGAGGTGCCAAAGTTGAGGTTGTGGTGATGATCTGCACGATCCCATTACTTCGAGGCTGCTCTTGTATATTTGCGAACCGGAAGCCCATCCCACAGCGAACCTGCCAAAAATCCATTGACAGTTCAACCTGAGAACATAGGTCCTTGGTTTCTAGCAAGTAGGGGGGGATTGGGGAAGATCACGTAGGCATGGCACCTTGGGCAAGAGGGCATTTCTTGAAACACCTGTTTCAAGCTTATCAAAGCTTTCAGAGTTTGGACAAACAGGTCCCTGCTTCTCTTTCTTCTGCTTTCCTGTTGGTTTCTTCTCTGTGTCACAGCAAGCATTACTTTCTGCCTTGTTTTCAACGATTTAAGTCCACTCTTAAGATTCAGAAACTCTTTGCCACAACTACGAGACTTAATACACTGAATTTCTATTACTCTGTTATTCTATGCCTATTGCCTTGTGGCATATGACCACCTCGCCAAGTGGAGATATGTGAATCCCATACTCCCTCTGAATGCAAACGCTTTCCAAGACTGATTGGGAATCTCTTCTGCAGGAGGCTGCGTGTTCAAAGGCCATTTTCAAGCTTCTTGAAGTATCTTGCCATGTGACATTAGGTCTCTGGGGCTTTGTTGCCTGACTGTTTTGCATCTACTAAGTATGGGTAATTCTCGTTGGCTTACGGCTACCACTACACAAACCTTAGCTGAGATAGTTTTGTAAATGTAATTGCTGGCTATGTCACCGGGATTGTAATTCTGTTACATGATAGTGCTGCACCTTCTCGTGTCTTCATTAATTACACCAGAAGGTGAGGATGGGCTTCCCGTGTCATGCCCCTCACTGAGGCATTCCTGAATACCATGCTGTTGCCACCAGCATGTTTCCCATTCAGATGCTGTGCTTGGCGTGGCTATTTAAGAATGGTGATATTTAAAAATCCTCCAATGAGCTCTTCTCTTCTGCCTTGGAGCATAGAAGACCCAAATCTACGTCACCCAAGTCACTCACTGCTTAGATGGAGGTGGAGGTTTGTTCTCAAGGGGATGCAGAGGGAATGACTAAGGAGATACTCAGCTCTTGGTTTTCAAAACAGAAGTGTTTCAGAAACCTATAGCATTTTAAGTCAGGCTGGATTTCCAAATTCATTTATGTCCACATTTTCCCTATTAATGATTAGGCTTGGAGACCTTGGTTGACAGAGAGGAAGGAGGAGGGAGGCAAGCTGAGGATGTTGCTCCCAGTGCCTCCCCTCTCTTGGCATTGGCCTGGAGAGTGGGGTGATGCACGGAACAGCAACAGTAAACCTTACCATCCCCGGATGAGGGGCTCCTATGGTCCTCACCCTATTTGTTCTTTCTTTATGTTTCTAATTAGGAGTGCCTCTTACAGGCCCCTCATACGCGCTTGTGGATATGATGAACTCAGGATTCAGTATTGTATTACGCAGAAAGCTCACTAGGACAATTTCACAACGTATTAACTATGCTACGGTTATGACATTCTAGGGAGTTTTCCAGAATAAATGAAAGAGTTAGTTCCGGTTTGATCTCTTCTCTATATTGCCACCTCAACTTCTACCTTATTTCTTTTTAAAGATTTTATTTATTTATTTGAGAGAGAGAGAGAGAGCACATGAGAGGGGGGAGGGTCAGAGGGAGAAGCAGACTCCCCGCCGAGCAGGGAGCCCGATGCGGGACTCGATCCCGGGACTCCAGGATCATGACCTGAGCCGAAGGCAGTCGCTTAACCAACCGAGCCACCCAGGCGCCCACTTCTACCTTATTTTTCCTGTAACCTGTTGCCTTACCCAGAAGAAACTTTATGTCGAGAGATGGTGAGCAGTGACAATTATGTCACGGGTATTACAAACCACCAGGGCTAAAGCAGGCCCAGAGATGAAGCACATGACAGATAAGGAGGCCTTCGTGAAGGACACTAACAGAGGTGAGTTAAGGGAGCCCACAGGGGTGTTAGGGACCCAGGGACCAGCCCCCGGGGGAAGGCCTCCCAATCTCTAGGGCCAAGGAGGCAAGGTAAGGAAGTGTGTCCCTGAGACTCGGGGACCTGGAGCTTCCGAGGAGTCCCCCTCGCTCCCCCGCCCGAGCTCTTGTTGCAGAGATGTGGCCCTGCTAGACACCTGCCCTCTTGAACTTTACCCAGGCCCTGTGATCTGGGGCCACAACGAAGGTAGTCTCCCCATGTTTGTGTTCTGGGAAATGGTTTCCTGCAAGGACCCGCCCTTCCCCATGTGAACAGATGGGACTCAGGGGCGCCTCCCTCGTCAGCCTAGGGCAAGGCCAGGCGCAGACCTTCGCAAGTCCCATTCTTGGCCTCGTAAATCACTAGCTGAGCTGCTTGTCCCCACTGACCGGTGGGAACAAAACGCTTGTTCATCAAACTTCGGTTAAGCTTCTCTTCTGCCTCCAGGTGCCCGAACTTTGGCCCACCCTCAGCCTGAGCCAGTTGACACCCCCTCCCCAGCCCCTGAGAACAGGCTGGCCTCAGAGTCAAACGTTCTCTGATGTACAATCCGACCATGGTCCGCTTTCACCCACTCCTCCCCACACCAGGCTCCTTCTATCTTTGTTTACCCCTCTTTATCAAGGAAAACCCCTATCTGCCTAGCTCTGGAGACGCCTGCAGGTGTTATGGTCATGATATTCTCCCCGCTTCCATGGTCCCTTGCCCCCAGCCACCCACAGTAATTCTTCCAAATAAAATCTCTCCTTACCAAGTCCAGTTTTTTGTTGTTGTTGTTGTTACGTGATAAGACACAGCATCAAACAGGAAGGAAGTGAGGAACAAACACCCTGACCTCTCTCGTCTTGCTCTCCAATTTCCCACAAGTGCCTCCCATTTCCCGAAGCTGACAGGAAGTCTGCAGGCTCAGCTTTTCGGGGAACAACTGGACAGAGAGCAGGGAGAAAGGTGAGGGTGGTGGGGGGCCTGGGGGTGCACAGGGATGGGGGGACACTGGGGGTTTAGGTCTTCTTGTTTTTACTTTGCTTTACTAAGCCGGCGCCTTTGCCCGGTTGTTTGGTTTAGCACCCCAGGGTTGGGTCTTCCAGTTCTTCCTGCTTATTTCTGTACCCCAAGTCTGTCCTGAAATGTCTTCTGTACTTTTAATATTCAGAAACCACTGTTAAAAGTTTGAGGTATATTACTTCAGACTTGAATATATGTATGTTGTGTACACATATACATCCAAACATGTACATAATTTCTTTTAAAAAAATATTTTATTTATTTGTCATAGAGAGAAAGAGAGCGAGAGAGCACAAGCAGCGGGAACGGCAGGCAGAGGGAGAAGCAGACTCCCTGCTGAGCAAGGAGCCCGATGCAGGGCTCGATCCCAGGACCCTGGGATCATGACCTGAGCCGAAGGCAGACGCTTCACCAACTCAACCACCTAGGTGTCCCTGTACATAATTTCTTAACAAAAATGGTTTCATAGAGTATATCTAGTTTGGCAACTACCCTTTTTAAACTTAGCAACGTGTTTTGAATGTCATTTGGTGTGAGCATATTTAATTATCCTTTACCGATAAAAAGTCAAGTTGCTCCTAATGTTTTTACCAGCTATAAACCATGTCGCAAAGAACGTCTTATTTTTCCATGTATTTGTGTGGGTTTTTCAATTGGATAAAGTCTTAGAAGTGAAATTGTTAAAGAGTATGAACATTAAACATTTTAATAGATATTGTAGTTTTTCCTTACAAAAAATTAACAAATTTTTGTACTCCCACTTGCAGCATGTGACAGAACTTGTTTTCCCGTACTCTTGCCAACACCGGGAATTATTAATCTTGTAACCACTGTCAGTTAGAGAGTTGAAAAATGGTATCTTATGGTTATTTGAATTTAATTATTTGTGAGTTTGATTAGGTTCTCAAATGATTAACGGCCACTTTGGTTTGTCCTCTGTGAAATGACTCTATATCCCTTGCCCAATTAAAAATAGAGGAGGTACTCTTTCCCTACTGACTTGTGAGGTTTCATAATGTCAAGAAAATTAGCTGTTGTCAGACGTGTTGTAAATATTTTTCTCAGTTTTTCTGTTCACTTTTTAAAGTTTACTTGTTTTTTGATATAGAATTCATTTCCATTTTTAGACGTATATTTATAGAAATTACATAAAATAATATATTTTTAATAGAAATTGTATCTAGGTAGGTAGATAGATGATAGATAGATAGATAGTTAGATTTCACTTTATAGCCTTTGCATTGGGTTTAGAAAACATTTGCTGTCCAAATTATAAAAATATTTAGACTTTTGGGGCACCTGGCTGGCTTAGTCGGTTAAGCATTAGACTCTTGATTTTGGCCCAGGTCGTGATCTCAAGGTCATGAGGTCGAGCCCCACATCGGGGGCTCTGCTGTGGGTGTGGAGCCTGCTTGGGATTCTCTCTCTCCCTTTCCCTCTGTCCCTGCCCCCCCAAATATACATATATATAAAAAGGTCTAAATATATATATAAGTCTAAATATAAATAAGTCATATATATATATATATATATATATATATTTAGGCTTTTTTTCTTCTATTACCTTAGTGTTTCACCTCTAAATATTTGTTCCATCTGGATTTTACTTTAGTCTTGGAAAGAGAGGTACAAATGCGGATGTATTCATTTATTTATCAAATGGCTGGTGAGCTCCGTTAACCTTGTGTGTGAAGACTGCTCGTCCTCACATTCACGTGTGTCTTTACCATGTGCTGCATCTTCAGGTCCTGTGCTTTTGTCCAGACTCTGCTCCCACCGCTATTTCTCTGCATCATTCCTCTTCCATTGTAATTATTGTTTAGAATTCTGCTATTCTCTTTGTTCCTCTGAATTTTCCTGATTATTTGAAAACATATCCTTTCAAATAAACTTTGGAATGGTTTCATTAAATTCTTTAAAGATTGTTTTAAAAATATGATTATAACCACCCTTAATCCAAACGCTAATTCATGGAGAACTGATGTCTTTACAATCTTAAGTACTCCCATTCATAAGCAGACGTGAACATTTTTGTGTTACCTGGTGGAATTATATTGTGTGCTTTGTATAGTTCCTTTAACTTCCATGTTTTATCAGACTGGGACTCTTTATACAAAATGTTCAGACAGGTCCGCAGAATTGAATTGACCTTAAAGATTTTGCTTCTGCCAATTTCTAATACTCTCCTTGGACAAAGACACTTCCGAGATGACTTAGAAATGTTGAACAATCCTCATACATGGGTCCATTCTATGGTTTGACATATATTTATATTTTGATTTGTATATGACTGGTTCCTAAGTACACTGCATGCCAAGTCAAGCAGAACTTCTGGCCCAGATTCAGCCCAACTGTTAACCATATATACGCAGAAACAGGAGTTTCTCTCTACCCTTTCTACCCACTCAGAGAGGGAGGGTTTGGGTTGGTAATCTTTGAGGGAGAGGTGGTTCCCTTGGCAGCTTGTGCATCTTGTCCATCTGACAGACGTGCTAGCTCTTTCTACATAAACTGCAAAGAGAAAGAAAGGTGAATATACAGGGAAGGTGGGCATTTTCTCAGCTCCTCAAGACTTCGTTGTCCTTGAAATGTGGATGTGTGATTCTGTTTGAGTGTTGTGAATTGCAAGAACATCAGACACATGTACATTAAAATGCAAGAGTAAATTTGCATTCCAAATTCAATTACATTTTGGATTATCCACTGTCTTTAAATATTTCCACAACTTCACTCTACTTCCAGCTCCCTTCATTCCCAATTCCCTACCTATAATTCTATTTCATACACAAACAGATTAAAATATGTGCTCTTTCTTAGAAAAAAAAAAGTTGGCTTAAGAAAGGGTGAGTGGATAATTTTTCTTTTCAAGCTGCTGCTAAATTTCTATTGGATCACTTTTGTACATCCGTGCCAACCATTTACTAGTATATCGACATTGCAAAATCCAGTGCCATTAAAAAAAGGAATTAATTTGAAAATTCATTATAAATTAGACATATTCTGTTCTGTCTTCCTTTAGTGTGTGATGATATAACAGTTCATCTGCTCATGCTAGGTTATTAAATTCTAAGCCAAACTATCTTGTGATGGAGGGGGGTGGGAAAGCTCATACAAAATATGATAGATCACTTGAAGGGGTTTCCATACTTTCCTGAACCGCAATTTTTATTTCATGCCAATATCTTTCTTTGCCAAAATACACTCTGATTATGGCAGTAAATTTGGATAGCTTATGTTACAATTTTTGGAGGAGAGGAAATTCACAAAAAAATACAGTTTACAAATTAGGAATGACTTGGAATCCACAATATTAAAAAAACCCAGAAAGCCTACAAATGCCATTTTTCATATCACTTGGGTGTAATTGGTTCTTGAAAGATTAGCTCCTACATATTTTATTCCCATGATATAGTACATGGCTCACCAGCTTGCACATGAAGCTATTTAGTAATTGTCAAATAAGAAAGATGTTTTAAAAATAAGGAAGGAGAAAAAGAATGGCTTTTGAATTTTGTGTGTTTTGGTGTATGCATTATCTCTTCGAGGAGTTTTAAAATAATATCCTTTTTTCCTTAAAAAAACTACAATTGGATCTTAAAACCAAAACATGTACAGGCCTAAAATTTTTTATCATGAAGAATTTCAAGCATTTGGAACGAGATAAAATTGTAGTGAGCACCCGTGAACGCATGTGTTAGTTTCCTAGGGCTGCTGCCGTAACAAGTCACAAACATGGTAGCTTTGAAACAACAGAAACGGGTGCGCCTGGGTGGCTCAGTCATTAAGCTTCTGCCTTTGCCTCGGGTCATGATCCCAGGGTCCTGGGATCGAGCCCCGCATCGGGCTCCCTGCTCTGCAGGAAGCCTGCTTCTCCCTCTCCCACTCCCCCTGCTTGTGTTCCCTCTCTCACTGTGTCTCTCTCTGTCAAATAAATAAATAAAATCTTTAAAAAAAAAACTAAAACAACAGAAATGTATTCTCTTGCAGTTCTGGATGTCAGAAGTCTAAAATCAATATTACTTGCTTGGCATCTGGGCATTGCCAGGGGACTAGGGAGAGAATTTGTTCCGAGCTCCTTTTGGTTTTTGGTGGCTGCTGGTATTCCTTGGCTTGTGGCCCCATCCAGGCCTCAAGGTCAGCATCGTCAAATCTCTCTGTGCTCCAGCTTCACACTGCTCTTGTCCCTGTGAGATTCAAATCTCCTGCTACTGCCCTTTTGTAAGGGATAGATGTGATCACATTTAGGGCTGACCTGGATAATTCGGGATAATCTGCCCAGGTCAAAACCTTTAACATAATCACATCTTCACTGACCCTGCTTTTGGAGGGGGGGCAAATCAGGTAACATTCACAGGTTCCAGGGGTTCGAATGTGGATATACATTTTGGGCGCCTAGCCGTTTTCCAGCCTACCACAATATATTGCCTGCATTTATTTTTTGCCCCACTGTTTTGGCTGTATAGATTAAGTTACTGACTAGGGTCACCTGAGTGGCTCAGTGGGTTGAGTGTCCGACTCTTGGTTTTGGCTCAGGTCATGATCTCAGGGTCCTGGGATGGAGCCCCACATTGGGCTCTGTGCTTAGTGGGGAGTTCGCTTGAGATTCTCCCTCTCCCTCTGCCCCTCCCCTGCTCAAGCTCACTGTCTCTCTCTCTCTCTCTCAAATAAATAAATAAATCTTTTTAAAAAAGTTATTGAGGACCACCTGGGTGGCTCAGTTAGTTAAACGTCTGCCTTCAGCTCAGTTCATGATCTTGGGGTCCTGGGATCGAGCCCCACTTCGGGGGTCCTTGCTCAGCAGGGAGTCTGCTTCTCACTCGCCCTTTGCCCTTCCCCCTGCTTGTGCTCTCTCTCTCTGTGTCTCAAATAAATAAATAAAATCTAAAAAAGAAAGTTATTGACTGTGTGACATTTCTTCCCAGATATTTCAGTTTGCATTGCAGAGAAACAAGAACATATACCCACATACAATTCCATAATGATACCTAACAAATTTAATGCTAATTTCTTAATAACACCCAACATCTAATCCATACACACTTTTCCTGAATTTGTCCTCCAGCTGTCTTTTACAGTTTTACAGTTGAGGTTTCCACACCCCATTTGGTATGAATCTTTCTACTCCTAGTCTTTCCCCTTGACATTGACATATTGAAGAGAACTGGATTTTTTTCCGTTGACTATCTGGACTTCTGGGTTGGTTTTACTGATTCTTCATGGTGACCTTGTAACTTGATTTTCTACCCACCAAAGAGTCTAATGATGAGAATTTAGGTTTAAAAGTTTGATTCCATTTACACAGATCTGCACTTCTGAAACAAATAATGCAACATATGTTAAGAAAAAAGAAAAAGAAGAAGATAGCAGGAGGGGAAGAATGAAGGGGAGTAAGTCGGAGGGGGAGACGAACCATGAGAGACGATGGACTCTGAAAAACAAACTGAGGGTTCTAGAGGGGAGGGGGTTGGGGGGATGGGTTAGCCTGGTGATGGGTATTAAAGAGGGCACATTCTGCGTGGAGCACTGGGTGTTATTATGCACAAACAATGAATCATGGAACACTACATCAAAAACTAATGATGTAATGTATGGTGATTAACATAACAATAAAAAAATTGAAAAAAGTTTGATGGCATTTAGATTAAACATTTCTGTAAGAGATGTTCAAAGGTGATGCTGTCATACAGGAGATACTTAATGACAGTGGTCCCAACATTAGTGATGCTGAGATTGATCACTACTTTGGAATTAACTGTCCTTCACTTTATTTCAATCTCTTATCTATCTTGAGTCTAATTGATGGGTCCCTTATTCTCATCATCATCTGATTAAAATATAATCATCCATCTGATTAAAAAAATAGTTTTGTTCCTTCTTTAGATTATAAAAGTAGCTAGTAATACTTGCAAACATTCAGAAAGAGAAGAGATGTGAAGAAGATGTTAAAAGTCCCGTGTAATCCCATCATCCACACTATTAGCATTGATTAACCTCTGTGTGTGTGTTTGTGTGTGTGTGTATGCGCGTGTGTGTGGGCCTCAGTGTGCACATCTGCATCTGTCCCATAATGTATGGCAAATTGTTGAAATTTTTTGAATCCCAGGTAAATGTAACTTTGAATATTTTACATTAATTCTTAAACACTGTTGCAATCAAACATATAAGTGATACTTGATATTAAAAGAAAATTTTGCCTGATGATGCATATAGGGACTCATTAGTATTAAAATTCACTCGACTTTTTTTCTGGACTCAAGAATCTCTTTGGATGTGTTTGTTACTTCCTCACTTTGAAGGGAGACATGGTCCCATTAATGCAGAGTAATGAAAACCGCTGAGAAGTAGTCACTTCTAATGCTTGAGAAAGAATGGGGACAAGACAGAACAAATGATTCACAAAAAGGTGACATCTGAGATTGAGTTTAAAGCAAGAGAGGCAGTTTGCCAAAGTTTAAATGGAAGAACAGTTGTAAAGATGTTTTAGCCAGAAAACGAAAAACAAAAAACAAAATAATGTACAAAAACAGGCTTTTTATTTGTTTTTTTTTTAATGTTTTTATTATGGAGAATTCTAAAAAAAAAAAAAAAGGTAGAATAGTGTGTAAACCCGAGTGCATCCATCTTCCAATGCCAGCAATCATCACCTCTTCAACAAGCTCTTGAACAACAAATGCTCGTATTATTAGAATCCAATCACAGATTCTAGATCATGTCACCACTAAATATTCAAAATGCTTCTCTAAAAGATAAGGACTTCAAAACCCCAAGCCCAAAACCAAAACACCATGACTCAGCTGACGTGAAGATTTCCTACTGTCATTCCTATCAGATGACAATATCTAAGGTTTCCCTCCACCTTTCTTATACCTGCCAATGCTTGGGTTTGTACACTTTAAACCAGGATCCAAATCAAGTCTATCTATTGTGGTTTGTTGATATGCCTTCCAGACTCTCTCTCTCTCATTCTTAACTGAGGAATCACTTTAGATTCAGTGAAATGCATGAATCTTCAGTGTGTGATTTAACAAGTTTTGACAAATCTATTCCACCCTCCTAACCAACACCAAATTGCAATATGGAAATTTCCCTATCAGTCTCTGTCCTTTATAGGTAACCATGAAGAGAATGGGAAAGGAAAGGTTTTTCCTCCCAAAAAGTAAGACTGAAAAAACTTCATAAATATATATGAAAAAAGGACCTCAACCCCTACTCATACGAACTTTCTAGGCTTAGGATTTGCATAGTGTATTTCTTCTGTCATTTTACTTTTCACCTATGTCTTTATATCGAGGTGTGCCTCCTGCAGACTGGAGATAGTGGGTTCTTTCTCGCTCCACCCCCCCACAGTCTGAGAATTTCTGATTCAGTTGGACTGTTCAGTCCATTTACATTTAATATAATTCTTGATATAGTTTAGTTTATGTTTATGTTGTGATTTATTTTCCAATTTTCCCATCTGTTTTTGGCCTTCTTTTTTTCTTCTTGTCTTTTTATGGGTTAATTAAACATTTTTAGCATGCACTGTTAATTCCTTTCTTGGCTTTTAGACTCTCTTTATGTTATTTCTTAGTGGTTGTTCTGGGAATTATAATATTCACCCTTAATTTAGAGTTAATATTGTCACATTTTACAAAAAAAATGTAAAATTCTTACAACTACAGAGTTTCATTTACCCCTTAGTCCTTTGACCCTTTGGTGGCATATACCTTACATTCAAATACATTAAAAAATCCCTCAATGTGATGTTAACATTTTTGCTCTCAACACTCAGTTGCATTTAGAAACATTGAAGAGAAAAACTGGTCTTTTATATTGATCCAAATATTTACCATTTTTGCTGTTCTTCAGTCTTTTGTGCAGACTTGGATGAGTCTTCCCTCCCACCCAAGAACTTCCTTCAGCGGTTCTGGTGTGCTGGTGAGAAAATTTTTTCAGATGTTTATTTGAAAATGTGTTGATTTTATCTTCATTTTAAGGGATATTTTTGCAGGATATAGAATTCTGAGTTGATAATTTCCTCCCCAGTTCTTTGAAGATGTTATTTCATTATTCATAGCTTCCTTTTTTTTTCTTTTGAATAAGAAGTCAGCTGCCATTTCTATCTTTGTGTGTGCACGAGGTCTATGTCTTTTTTCTCTGAGTGCTTTCAATATTTTCTTTTTGTCTTTGGTATTCAGCAGTTTAATGATAATACAATTAGGTGTGTGTTAGGGGCTGAGTTGTGTTCTCCCCAAGTTCCTAGACTGAAGCTTTAACGTCTAGTACCTCAGAAGGTGACTATATTTGGATCCAGGGCATGTAAAGATGAGGCCATCAGGGTGGGCCCTAACCCAATTTGACTGGTGTCCATGTCAGAAGAAGAAATTTGGACACCAAGAGATAACAGACATGCACAAGCACAGAGGGAAGACCATCTGAAGACACAGCGAGATGGTGGCCCTCTGCAAGTCAAAGGGCAGGCCTCAGAAGCAACCAAACCCACCGACACCTTGATCATGGACTTCTAGCCTCCAGAACAGTGAGAAAATAAATGTCTGTTGCTTAAGCTCCCCAATATGGAATCTTGTTATGGCAGACTTAGCAAACTAATACAGTTTAGATTTCTTTGTGTTTATTCTGCTTGGAGTTCACTGGGATTCTTGGATCTATAAATTGATGTTTTTCATGAATTTTGGGAAATTTTGCCATGAATTCTCCAGACACTTTTCCTTCCCCTTTCTCTCTTCCCTCCCTGTTTGGGACTCAATTATGTGTGTGTTAGACTGCTTGATATTATGGAATATGTCAGTGAGGCTCTGTTTACGTTTTTTTCCCTCAGCCTATTTTCTCTTTTTCCATCTAGATAATTTTTATCCGTCTATCTTCAAGTTTACAAGCTTTTTCGTCTGTCATCTCCAGCCTATTGCTGAACCTGTTTTGTGAGCCTAGGGTTAGTTTATCTACAGTGTCTGTCTTTGTGGCCACACTATATGCTATTTCACCAAAATATTGTGTAAGTCTTTCTGTACAGTAAAAAGCCCCACTTTTATATAGTGCTTTATTTTAAAGGAACTCTACCAGCTCAAAAAACAAATTTCAATGATTACAAATTCTACTTTGGATTTGTTGTTTGCTTTTGTCACACTGCATTGGGGAAAATATGTAATTGTTAATTACAGGCAAGAAATAAATAATTATAATAACATCAAATCAATAATATCCTAACAATAGCAATGGAAAAATATCTTTAATAATCCCAAAGACACCAACTAACCAGCTAGACAAGTAATTTGTCTATGCATGAAAGTTGTTGGGGAAAATGAATGATATTTGAATTTTCTGTATTCTAGTTATTTAATTAATACACACATAATGTGGTTAAATATTTAGCATCATAAAACATTTCATTTGAACTTTTAAGCATATGTAAGTTAAAGAACTGTTTAGAATGCAGCAAAATGAGGCCAATAAGAAATGTTTATAAGACTTTTAAAAGAGTCAGAGACATAAATGTGCTTTGGCTTGGCTTAGCTGCTATTTTATGTCATTGGAATAGGGATTAAGGGTGAAAAATTTAACGATTCACCCGGACCCATGTAGCTAATGTAACACTAAACACTGTATTTTTTTCAGATCTATTTTTCCCTCCCTTTGTCTCTCCCCTCTGATACTTATATGTAAACCAAACATCAGGCTGAAAGAACATATTCATTGACTTCAAGGTGTTTTGACAATGAATGTAAACATCCTCAAAATAAACTTAAGTACCAACATGAAATGTTTTTCTCCTTGCTGTGATCGTGTTCAGCCATGGTATCAAAGAGAAGGGAAACTTCCAAGTAATTAGCAGTTTGACCATGTTTTTCAGAGGTTTGTAGTCTTGTGGAGACAGGTGCTATGTGAGAGAGACTTGCTCTTCTGTGTACCAGCTGCGGTCATGAGGAGGAAAGGAGCATCAGAAGGTTATTCCCTGTGCCTTACAAAAGTAGACATTCAGTTGGGTTTATAAATTCTCCTTTTTAAAATGTAATAGCTCTAGAAAGGATTAACTGTATTAATTATTTACACCTTAAAATAGCTACTCTTAAAAAAATTAGTTTCCTCCAAAATACCTTACTGAGAGCAATTTCCCTGAGCACAAAGGCAATTCGTTGAGGGAAGGGTCTTGCCAAGAATTGAGTTACCCAGAAGTTCTTAGAAGAGAGACAGATCTATGAACTACAATATGTTGGCGTCCAGATAGCCAGATAGAAATATAAAGATTCTGAGTATTTGGAAAAGAAGCAAAGACCTTACATAAAAGGGTAGGGTAAATTTTTTTTTTACCAGGATCTTACTCTTTCTGAAAAATCACGTTTTATGTCACTTTTGCTTGAGACAGACCAAGCATCTGAATAATTGAATGAGCGTTGAAGTTTCCATTGATGTGTTTGGCTGTTTGGAGTTTCCTATCGTTTAGAAAGCACTGTGGAAAAAAAGCACTATGGAAAGAGAGCAAATAAACAAAATATTTGATTCCTACTCTGCAGGGGCTTCTGTTAGACTGAAAGGCTGAATTTGAGATGTTTGCAGCAAGATTTAATGAACTCAAAAATTTTTGGTTTAGCTTCTTTCGTGTTTAGGTACTGTTTTAGACTCTGGGGATACACTGGCAAATAAAACACACCCAAATCCCTACCTCTGTGGAACTCTCACTGTCGTGGATGAAAGCAGACTATGAATGTAATAAATAAGTTAAGCACATAATGTATTATAGATTGTTATTTTTACATAATATGCTACTTCTAAATAGTATGTTAGACATTATCTAGTATGTTAGGAATTGTCAAGTACCATGAGAGAAAGAGCAAAGGTGACAAGAACATGTGCAGAGATTGTATTATTAAACAGGAGAGATCATGGTGCTCAGTGGGAAAGTGTCATCTAAGCTAAGACTTGTAGGAGGTAGAGGAACTGGTTATACAGATTTTGGGGGTGGGGGAAGATGATTCTAGGCAACAGGAAGGCTTTGAGGTAGAAGCGAGCCTGACAATTTTAGGAATAAACAGTTGGCTGATGAAGTAGGGTTGGGGAGTGAGGGAAGATTATAGAAATGTGATAGAGATGTAACAGGGGGCTTGACCGGGGAGTGCCTTGGGGTCATGAGAGAGGATGTGGAGTTCACTGGATGAACCCATCGGGGAACCACTAGATGGTTTTCAGCACAGGAGTCACATGACCTGATTCATGTTTTAATGGGATCTTCTGGCTGCTGCAGGGGGAATAGTTTGTGAGGAGCCAATGGTTGGAAGCAAGGAGACGTGTTGTTGGGGGAGCCATTGCAATAATCCCAATGAGAGATTCTGGTACCCAAGGCTTGGAGCAATGACGGTAAAGAGAAGTGGTCACATCTGGTTAGATTTTGAAGGTGAAGCCAACAGAATTTCATTTTGGATTGGGAACAAGGTATGAGAGGAATCGTGTAGTCAAGGATGATTCCAAAGTAGCTGGAGGGATGGAGTTGCCATGAACTGAGAGGGCAGGGGCAGGGAGCAGGTTTGCCGGCCAATATCAACATCAAGTTAGTTTTTGTTTTTAGTCATACTCATATGAGAAATCATTTGGAAACCATCTCATGAGAACTAAAATTAAGGAAAATCTTGCCTGTGGGGACAAGCAACTGCATCTCTGTTTAGGATATTCTACCATAATGGGCTCTCTTTTGATGTGTCATTGCGGTACAGGATCTTTTTAATGTGGGATTCTCTGACTGAAACCCAAGAGTGACAGTGAGGTCTGTGTGGTAGGTCGAAGGAATATTTATGCTTCTTGGATTTATTTATCCCAAGAAAGTACTAAAACATATTGAATTGAAAGTTATTCATTTAGTCCTAATAATTCAGAAACTGAAGATCTCAATGTCAGTATTTCAACACTATTAACTTATGATCCCTGTGAGGTCATAGAAATCTTTTGAGTTCTACGATAGCTGACAGATTTTTTTTGAAGCCTACACAAATGTCTACTCCCCGTACCTCAGAGACCCGACTTCATGTCCAGGTTTTGTAACCATCCCTCCTCTTCTCGTCCTCTGTCATCCTCCATCTCCTCCTACACCATGACTTCTAGTCTTCCATCCTCACCATTGGGAAGAGGGTATACGCAGCTTTGGGTTTAGGCTGTGTCTAATGCCTCGGGATAGGTAGGTTAAATTGAACAGGAAACATTGTACCTAATATATAAAGTAAATAGCAGTCATGTGGGTTTACATATACTTACTATTTTTGGATGATTAAATTCCATTTCAAAATCAGGGGAACAATGCCTGAACCATACAATTAGATATATCTCTAATTGCAAAAATTCCACTTTCCAAAGGCTACTTAGGACGTGGTGCTGGATGGAGCGGAGGAGCTCAGCTATGGAGAGAAAGCAAGAGGGGGGGTATATTAGTTTGCTTGGGCTACATAACAAATACCACAGATTGAGTGGCCTTAACAGCAGAAACTCCTTTCTCATAGTTCTGGAGGCTAAAGGTCTGAGATCTAGTTGTCAGCAAGGATGTTTTCTTCAAAGTCTTCTGTCCTTGGCTTGTAGATGACTGTCTTCTCCCTGTGTCTTCACATGGCCTTCCCTATTCGTGTGTCTGTGTCCTAAACTCCTCTTAGAAGGACACTTGTCATATTGGGTTATGGCCCAACCATATGATTTCATTTTACCCAAATTATCTCTTTGAAGGCCCTGTCTCTAAACATAGTCCTTTCTGAGGTACTGGGGGCTAGGACTTCGACACAGGAATTTGGTTGGGAGGGGGTGAAGGAGTGGGTGGGACAGGGTGGTGGGGACAAATTTCAGTCCATAACAGAGAGAATGGGCTTAAAAGATTTGACCTGCAGAGAAGAGCCCTCTGAAATGAAGGCCCAAGGCTCCAAGGAGAAGCACGAGGCATTAAGATTGTCAAGACATGTTCCTGCTCTTCTTAAACGTTCTTACACTGAGATTTGGGAACCAGCAAACCAGTTCAATTCAGTTCATTCCTGAGGGACTTTTGCTGTTTAGAGATCAGAAAGTATGAAAAGCAAATTCATTAATAAATAAAACTAAGGGATTGATTACCCTTTGTTAGTGACAATAATAAACATTCGTCATCGGTAAAAAACTTGTATTCTGTTGGCATTACGTATGTAAAATTCCTTCAACGTTACCCATGTACACATTGTCATTGTTCTTACTTTCCCCATCATCCAGGTAATTTGAGATTTTTAAGGTATAATGATACAATTTTAAAGAAAATAACTTTACCGAAACAAAAGGTGGTAAGAAAAATGACATTTTTTTATACTTCCATTTCAATCCCAAGGCAATTGGTTGAGGGAAGGGTCTTGCCAAGAATTAAGTTACCCAGAAGTTCTTCGAAGAGAGACAGATCTGTGAACAGAAACAGAGTTTCTCTTGTTAAGGCCACTCAATCTGTGGTATTTGTTATGTAGCCCAAGCAAACTAATATACCCCCCTCTTGCTTTCTCTCCATAGCTGAGCTCCTCTGCTCCATCCAGCACCATGTCCTACGTGGCCTTTGGAAAGTGGAATTTTTGCAATTAGAGATATATCTAATTGTGTGGTTCAGGCATTGTTCCCCTGATTTTGAAATGGAATTTAATCATCCAAAAATAGTAAGTATATATAAACCCAAATGACCGCTCTTTATTTATACAAATCATGTCAAGATTTGTATAAATCAGAAAAAAGCCTACTGAATTCTCATATCTGCTTCTCGTTCATTGCTTGCAATCTGTTGTTTTGGTTTTGTTGAAGTGTGTATGTATGTATGTATGTATGTATGTATGAAGTATGTAAAGAAAATCCAGCCTCACACATTTGTGCTGTGGGAACAGGTAATTATGGTTTGTTTACTTTGATACTATCCCAACACTCAACAAGTGGTCATTACTAGAGATTAGTTACAATGTTGAATATAAGACTGTGTAAATGAGCTTCCTGAGAAGTCATACCAAAATCTATTGATCTATCTTGCATTTTGAATGGAACTTTTTTACCTATTTTTATGGTAAAAATTGTCTTCCATGAAAAAATACCAATTAGTTGAGTGCTTTTCTTGAGACAACCATCGTACATGGGTATGTAACAGAAGGGCTGTGTGTGTATGTCCCCCTTTGCTGCAGGGAACATCAAAAAAGACATGTAATCAAAGGTTGAGATTTATAAACTTAACAGTTTGTACCACTCTGTTAAGGACATCTGACACAAAATTGTTAATTTTCTTTTATTGCTAGTATGTGGTGGATAAAGAGTACCGTACCTGTTGGTACAGTTGGGTCCCATGGGCATGAATCAAGCTAAGGTGACAGCTTATCCACCATTGTTTTTGTCCATCAGTGCAAATGTCAACACAATGGAAAAGGGAAATGATATATTAATATTGATGTAAGGAACTGTTTGATGTGTTGGAACATATATTAGATTATTGAAGCCTCCAAACACACCTAGGAGTCTTCCACTTTTATGATTTGGTAGATGAGGAATCTGAGGCAGAGTGTGACACCAGTCCAAGTAACTGTGCAGCTGGGATGGGACCTAGCCTGTCTGGCTCTAGATCATGTGGCTTCAGCCACCAAACTGGCCTCATCTATTCCTGATCCTCCACTACCCAATATTTAACTAGGTTTAATTGTGATGAGACATTCTCCTTCTCAAATTTTAGAATGACACCTCTTTTCAAAAAAATGAGAAAGATGTATTCACAGGCAGCTTTTAAATTATCCTCAGGTTTTCTAAACCACAATTACTAAATTGTTCTCTTTATAAACAGTTAACCATACTCTTTGTATTAATATATTTAGAGAGAACATGTGTTGAACCATTTGCTTTGTGGTGAAACTAGTTTTTGAATATATTTATAAATAGATACACACAAACGCATGCAGAAATCTAGAAATCGATGCCATATGACCATTTAGAATTTCTTAGTTCACACGGAATGGGAGTTTTTCACTAGGATGTGAAAGAAGGAGGAAAAGGAGAACGCTGGTGAGGCCCCGTGCAGAACATCCTGTCGGCAGTCACTCCCGCACTCGCCTTAGCGGTCCAGGTGACCCCCCGGCACAGTCTCTTAACTACACATTTCTGTCTTTTTAAGGCTTTAAGTCTCTTTTTTTCTTGGCAGTGGACAGTTCCTGAAATCCAGCGCTCCAGCCCAGAGCTTCGCACCTGGGAGGAAGACCCGAATAGGGGGTTCACCTGCTACCCCAGGAGCTGCATGGGGGCCCTCGCTGACGCTCCAGCCCAGCCTGCAGCGTTCCCTGTTGAGGAGCCCGAGGGTGTAATGCCAGCCATTCTCACGTCAGTACCACTGCTTTCCGTAGGGACACAAAACACTTTCACCCTTTGCACTTGAGCCTGAGCGCTCTGTCCTCTACCTGCGCTCAGGCCCGCGCGCATGCGCACAGCCGCCCGCTGCTCATTATCGGTAATTCGAGCTCATCCCGACCAGGAAGGTTCTAACTTACGACCCGGAGTAGTTCATGACAGCTCCCCTTCCCCTCTCACAGGGTAAAATTAAAATAAAATCAGTAAAATAGGGAAAGGAACTCGGATAAAAAGATTTTATTAACCTTAGCATTCCAAATAAGCCACGGACCTGGTGCTGAAACACGACAGATTTCACCTTCGTGGAATCAGGAACCCTTTCCGGTCTTTCCTTCTCTCTGGATGTCACGGATTCATTTTTGAATTTTATGGGTTGTCAAACTTCCTCGAGTGGTGTGAGGAACGGCTAGAGGGTTTTGAGTAAAAGGTTTCAGGCCATGATTGACACCGCGCGGTCAGGGCATGGCTCTCCAGACAAGCTGTAAATTCGGCGGTGAATTACAGGGTACAGGTGCTGCTAAGGAAGCCTCTGACCAGATAATTTGTGAGCATCGGCCTATATATCAACCATGGGAGCTCGCAAATGGCTCCAGTATTGGATGCAGGCGCATCTTCTCTTTGTGAGATGGGTTCCTTCCTTCACTGAGCTCAGGAGAAGGGGTGTGTGTGTGTGTGTGTGTGTGTGTGTGTGTGTGTGTGTGTGTGTGTGTGTGTGTGTGTGTGTGTGTGTGTGTGTGTGTGTGTCTGCGGCAATGAATTACAGCAGCCAATGGAAGCGGGGGTTATGGATGATGCCGATGAAAAGTGCAACCATCCCTCAAACCAGCTCCTGACAGAGCCTTCCAATCAAGAGTCCACTTCCTGGCCCTGGTGGATTAAGTTAAAAAACAAAACAAGTGCTCAAAGTTCCATTGAGGAGCATGCCACATCTTCATAAATAAGGCTGGCCAACAAAGGTGCTTGAAGATATATGCTCTTCAAATCTAGGGAATGTAAATCAAAAGTAAAATGTCTCTGTGTGAACAGCGGTGTCCCAGTGACTGCTGGTTTTCTTTTTCTTGATAAGAACTTAGTTTTATTCTCTTGTTAAAGTCAGGTGTTTCTTGCCTCATCAGGATTTGAAATAAGGCTAGGTTTCAGATTAAAGAAAGGGGGGAGTAACTTTATTAATAATATGAAAATATTGGGTACCTGGGTGGCTCAGTTGGTTGGGCGACTGCCTTCGGCTCAGGTCATGGTCCTGGAGTCCCAGGATCAAGACCCGCAGCGGGCTCCCTGCTGAGCAGGGAGTCTGCTTCTCCCTCTGACCCTCCCCCCTCTTATGCTCTCTCTATCTCATTCTCGTTCTCAAATAAATAAATAAATAAATAAATAAATAAAATATTAAAAAAGAAAAAATATATGAAAATATTAATCTATAAATAAGTGAAAGAGCTCCTCATTTTTTTTAACCATTTATGGGATTGTCTAGGCAAGGTTCCTGCCTGTACTCTGCCTCCCCCCCCGCCCCGCCCCACCTCTGTACTTAATTTTTTGGTTATTTCTGTGAATCCCCTGAAGTTTGGTTTGGAGCCATTAAAGGTCTTTTCTATTTCCACTGATGTTTCAGTTTTATGTTGATCTTATAGGTGAAAACATGATTATTTCTTTGTGATTTTCTTTTCACTATTGCTTTTTGCCCTTTCGAATCGTATCTAATGGTCTGTATAATAAACAAAGGAGAGATATATTATTTAAAAAAATTCCAAAGGCATAATAGTAGCTGAACTCCCCTTCCTGCTCCCAAGAAACACATAATCCTACATTTGTTCCTGACAATATATGCATCCCCTTATGAAACATTAGCATACAATGTACTTGCAACCCTATTTTTAAAAAAGATTTTATTTACTTGAGAGAGAGAGAGAGAGACAGACAGACAGACAGAGATAGCAACAGGGAGGAGAGGGAGAAGCAGGCTCACCGCTGAGCAGGGAACACAATACGGGGCTCGATCCCAGGACCCTGGGATCATGACCTGAGTTGAAGGCAGATGCTTAACCAACTGAGCTACCCAGGTGCCCCTGTGCAACACTATTTTGTTTTCTCTAAATAAAAGGACAAATCTCTACACATTTTAACTTGGGTTACTTTAAAAAAGTAAACGAAATTTAAGAAAATAATAAATTAAGTAGAAGTTTCTACTGCTAAATAGCAAAAGTTAGGAATATATGATAAAACTGTTGATATGTTAGAAAAGGCCATTTTTACATTGTTGATTACTTGCACAAGTTTAGAATGAAATCATAAAGAAAAGAAAAACAGAAGTAATACACAGCAAAATCCAACTGTTGGAAATGTACTCAGTAAATTTTATTTCTCTCTTGGATTTTTATATTAAGAAAATAAAATATGGATCATACATTTATTCTCTCTCTCTGTATGCATTATGCTTGATATAAAACAAGTCTGGAAAATAAACGAGGAATATTTAAAGGGAAACTTTAAATATATCAGGTAACATCATTTATGAGGTTAGCATTTCTCCGTTATCAATTTTCTCAGCGTTTATTAAAGAATATCTTTTGTTTTAATTTGCTCAAGACAAAGAAGCTTAGAGACATTTACAATGACGAGGGAGCTTCAATTAACCTTCGTTGTGGAGATATTTTATGTGCATGAATTACAATATAACAAGGTAATTACCTAATACCTTTTGTGAAGGAATTCTAATAAAGAAAGAAATTGATTCATACATAATGAAATTCAAGCTCTTCATTTCATTTCTTACCAAATTTTTATTATTAAAATGGTTGTAAACTCTTATTTTGAGACCAGTGGAAAAAATCTCTAACTTACAGATGATGTTGAAGAAGCTTCATAATTGTAATTTATTTTAAAGTCAATCAATAGCTAAGTTACTATAAAATGATGCACCCTTAGAAGTCATTATGTACAATGGGGTACCCAACTCTATTTTCTACACTAATTAGACATAAGGGGTCTAATGTTTATTCATAGAAGTCTAAGTCCAAATATCATTTAATCAATAGGAAGACATTTTTCTGGACTTTTCCATTTCACTAATATGAATTTTAATCTGCTGCTTAAAATGATAATCCATGAGCTGCTTTTAGTTTAATTGGAAATATGTATTTCTTTCTGAAAGTAACCGATGAGAAAACAGAGTGAGTGCTTTTAAAATTACTTCAAAGTTTGAAAACCTCAGAAGGTGTTTTGAACTTATGAAAAACAGAACTTATCTACCAGAGTTAAAATTACCCTCGTGTTTTCTTTCTTTTTGTTCTTCAGCTCGCCGGAGAGCCAATTAACGTTGCTAGTTTGCAACGTTACCACATTGTGTTCTCGCGCAGTCTATGTGAAATGAACGTCACTTTCTAAGTTAGGGCAGAGGAAGAAAAGAGGTTTGCACATCTTTGCTCTCTCTGCTGGAATGTGTTTGTACCTCCACCCCGACAAGCGTCAAGAAAGGTGTGAAGAGAAAGGATATTGTTTAGACCAGATACTTCAGAGCAAGCAGGGGAAGCTGAAAATAGCATCTGGAAAAAATTGTGACAGATTTCCCTTAATGAAAGGTATTTAGAGATAGAATTTTCTCATCAGATTTTTAGGCCACACCTATTAATTAAAGCAGAAGAACTTTTCTTTGTGTTGATTTAAAGCTAACAAAGCGTAGTGTGCACACACATGCACACCCACGTCTGCTATGTCTGAAATGTGTAAGAACCTAAAGATATAATCATCTATTTTAATAATCATAATAACGACGAGATATTGGTTTTCAACTAAACTTCTGTTTTCTAAGAGCTATCATCAACCACATATAGTTAATATGTTTGATGCCAAGTATTAAAATGACTGAAAAATTCAGTGAGACTTTTTTTTTCCCTTCCATGTTTCATTTGGCAATTTGGCATTGTATGAGTAGAGGCTCAATGGAAGATTCTAAAAATAATGCTTGGGAGTAAAATTGTGTCTGGTTAAGATTTCTCCACAGTGTCTCTTCAAATTTGCGCTACCATAAGAATTTGCGTGGACTGGAAGCAAAAAACCAAAACGTAATAACTTGGTAATGTGATGACCAGTAGCAAACCAGCTGGATGGCGGCAGTTTGCTGAGGACATTGCAGGGAGGTTTTGTGCAAAGAGATCGGAGTGGACTCCTCCTCACGATTCTACTGGGAACCCCATCAGCCCACGCTCACCACACATCACCACACATCTCCTTTCTTCCTAAATCCACTTATGCTTTGGGGTCTGAACTCGCTTACATTCACAGCAGCATTGGACAGTGCTGGTTCTCTCTCTTTCCCTCTCCCCTTCTGTTTCTTAGATATTAATATGCTGTTTTTCTTCTTCCCACTCTGGGCACTTTTTTCCAATCACCTTTGTTAATTCCTCTTCTATGGTACTTCTTTTGAATGCTGGGAGTCATCCACTATCTTTCTGAGGCTTCTTCCAATTCTTCAGCTACCCTCTCTCTGCACCCCCCCTCCCTACCTCATGTGACACTTTCTTTTTGCTTCAATGAGCATGCGAATGCAAACAACTTTGAACTCTAACCCTTCAGTCCAGTCTTGAATCAGTCCATGGCTTTCCATTCCCCTAGACCAGCCGTCTGTAAACAAAGACCTGCAGATCAAATCTGGCCCACTGCCTATTTTTGTGAATAAAGTTTTATTGGAACACAGCCATGCCCATTTGTCATGTATTGTCTATGGCTGCTTTTATGCTACAACTGCCAAGTTGAGTTTTGGTGACAGAGAACATATGGTCCACAGAGCTTAAAATATTTACTATGTGGCCCTTTATGGAAATGTTTGCTGAACCCTGCCATGGAGAATACTCCCACACAGGTCACCAGAGCAACTCATCCTAATTATCCCAACTTACTTCTAAAGGGACTCCCCACTTGCTACCCCAAATCCAATTCTCCACAATACAATGAGAGTCATTATATATATAATATAATTCTCATCATGTCCCTTCTCATTAGCCCTTCAATGACTCCCCCCTTGCCTTTGGGAAAAAAAAAAATCCAACTCCTTGACGTGGTCAACAGAACATTTCATGAGCTAGCCTTGTGTCTCTCCGTAGCAACTTGTGTTGTGACTCTCACTGTTGCAGAGGCATCAGACTCCTTTCGGGTCTTTACGTGTGCCATGTGACTCTTACTCTCGGCTTCCGCGTGTGTTATTCCTTATGTCTGAACGTAGTCTCTGGATCAGACGTTATACTTCATGGAAACCTCCCGTGACTACTGGAGTTTGAGATAAGGCTTCTTCTTTGTGTTTGGACGGTGCTGTGTGTTTCTTCTGTAGGCTCCTTCACTCTGAATGGAAAATAGCTGCTTGCTACTTGTGGTGGTGATTTTTTTTATTTTTTATTTATTTATTTTTCTTTTTAGAGAGGGAGAGAAAGAGAGTGAGAGAGAGCAGGGGGAAGGACAGAGAGAATCCCAAGCAGGCTCCAGCTCAACATGGAGCCCAACAGAGCTCAATCCCATGACCCTGAGATCATGAACTGAGCCGGAATTAAGAATCCGACGCTCAACCAACTAAGCCACCCAGGTGCCCCTGTGGTGGCTAATTTTATGTGCCAACTTGGCTACGCTACCATACGCAGATATTTGCTCAAACACTAATCTAGATGTTGCTGTGAAGGTATATTTTAGATGAGATCAACATTTAAATCAACAGACTTTGAGTATAGCACATTATCTTCCATTATGTGGGGTGGGCCTTTTTTAATAAGTTGAGCTTAAGAGAAAAGATGGAGGTCCCCTGAGGAAAAAGGAATTCTGTCCCCAGGTTGTCTTCAGACTCAAAATGCAATATCAACTCTTCCCTGGGTCTCCAGCCTGTTGGCCTACCCTGAGATTTTTGACTTGTCAGCCTCTATAATCGCATGAGCCAATTTCTTAAAATCAGTCTGTGTGTATGCATGAATGCATGCATGTGTTTGCGTATTTATCTGTCTATGTCCACCCATCCATTTGCCCATCTACACCCTATTGGTTCTATTTCTCTGGAGAACCCTGACTAATACACCTCTCCATATATTCCTGGAGGAGGTAGGGAGCATGTTTACCTTGCTCATCATTATTGCCCTAGAGGCTAGCATGGTGCCTGGAGTATAGCTGATATATTTTAAATAAGAATAAAGAGTGGGCATATTATCTCACATAGACTTTTAGTAAAACAGGTAACATATGAGAGAGGGAAAAACTGATGCAGTGAGAGAAAAATAGGTCTACATGTCATCTTAGGGCAACTCAAGACAGTTCTTTGCTGAGGCAAATGGAAGTCTCTGAATGGTCTATGGGTTCCTGATAGGACAAGGGCACCACCAAAGCCATTTTCCTGGGACACAGTATAAGTGCTGGGAGCATAGCAATGAGAAAGCATGAATGAAAATCTTCCCACACCTCAAACTATCATAAGATGGGAATTCTCACTACACACACCAGTCTCTGCTGGAGGTTTTGTTGTCGCAGTCATTGCTGTTACGGAAAATTATTAATCCAACACCGTGGTAGGAACATGAGTTATTCAGGTCCACTATTCTCAGGAGCACTGTTAAGGGACGGTGCCAACAGTGGTAGTGTTCCACGAAACCGTTCACCCGCGGGGCTGGTATAAAAGGGACCGACACGAATGTTGAATTAACCTTCCACTTCGTGATGGGAATTACAATGATCATGTGGTCTCCGAAAACATGCTCTCAATTTGTAAACATTTTTCTCTTTTATGTTTCTCAGCGTTCTCTCAAATCTGACCTGGGCAGACACCCTTAACCACTATTTTCCACTCGAGGATTTAGCCAAGGGCTTCCCCATCAGAGGCGTGTTTTCTGGGGCACCACACCCTAGATATTATTCTTTCAGATTCTTTGCTAATCTGATTGAGTCACTTTGTTTAATAAACACGTATACATAGTATTTATTATGTACGAGGCATTGTTCCAAGTCCTTTACTAATAATTAAATGGTAGGAACACCAGGAGATAAGCATGACTCTTACCCATATGTTGTAAAAGAGGAAACTGAGGCACACAGAAGTCAGGTAAGTTGTCCAGGTTCCTGCAACAGTAAGTGAAAGGAGCAGCATTCATCCCTTGGCGGGGTCCCAGGGTCACGTCTAAGTGGCTCTCTAAGCTGCCCTTTCTTTGCTCCATCTTGCTCTGTGCCTCCCATTGGGGCAGATTACATCATGTTGTGCTTCTAGGATTTCTAGGCTTCTAGAGAGGATGGTCACACTTAAAGTACTCAGTGTGTCAAAGAAATAAGTTATTTTTAAGAAGGAGAGGGGAAATAAACAGAACTCTTTTCGTATCTTGAGTCAAATCATTGAAATGGGGTTCATTTAGAAGTATAACCACTTGATGAATGAGGTGGGGTTAGTCACCTGCAGGTTCAAGGGAGAGAGGTACCACCTGGGTACCTCAGTTGATAGGCATTTATTGCAATGAAGACAGAAAAGCTGTATCAGCAGCCTCGTGGCCAGTCTGCAGAAAACCAAAACATGATTCATGGTCATTACTCTGACCACTGGCCGTGGCTGTGGTGCGCCCGTGGCCACCGGGGTCCTGCCAGGCTCATACCTCAAACCTCTGACCACAGCCCCTGCCCCTGAACCACCAGCCAGCCCCCCTCTGACTCCTGGGTCCCTTGCATTCTCTCTGCCTCCTGCTTTCTGGTTCTTCATGACTTCCACTCCCCCAGGCTTACAACTAAATGCTAAATTTGCTTCTATTAGTGGAATGGGACTCTGAGTCATTCATTTTTTCTACTTCTTTCAATAGTCTATATTTCATCAGGGGAGCATATATTGTAAAATATTATACTTAAAGAAACCTATTGGAACATGCTGGAAATTATTCATTATAATATATGGTCTCTCGCTCTCTCTCTCTTTTTTACATCAGACTTTCTTTACATGATAGTCCCCAAATACTTTAAAAACGAATTATAGATTAGATTTTGTTCTTATGTCTCCAACACTTATAACTAAAAAAAGAGGAATCTGGCCAGCTTCACACGGTCAAACCTTACTCATCTCTCCTGTCCCCAGAGCGCATTGTTTTGTTTTGCTTTTTTTCCTCCAGGTTGCTATGCCTCCCAGGAGGCGGGCTGGCGGAGCAGCTGACAACTGAGGCAAGCCAGCTGGTGACGGGGACAGCGCCCGCGCAGGTGGTGCGGGGGCTCCGCGAGCCCGGAACCCTGGAGAACTCTGCTGTCAGTCTCAGCCTGTCCTGCCGCTTGCAATGGTCCACGGGTTCCTCAGACATTGCAACAAGGCAGCGCTGCAGGCAATAACTTTTTTTGTTTGTTTTAATTATAGAAGAAATCACCCACAGAAACATTTACTTGCTCTTGACATTTTCTTCTTAGACTCGGTATCGGGAGGCATTGTATGTTTCCTGGTGTTCTTGTTCTGTCTTACTAGAACGAGAATGAGGGTGGTTTACTATTGTGTGCCTGGCACGGAGCGAGCACCCGATAAACATTTGTGGGGGGAATTCACAAGTGAACGTAGGCAGGCATGACGTAGGCGTGCGTTCTCCACAAGGCAGTATCAACTCTGCAGGGTGAAGCCAAAACACCTTCCTCTTTGTATATATAAATTGTAGATACATATACAGCTCACAAACAGATGGACAATGCACCTGTAGTGGGACAGTTTCGCAGTGAGGGGCAGTTAGGGGAATAAAGGATCTCAAAAGTCTCTTTGGAGGAAGAAGGCAATACTGACAAAGTGCTTGAGAAAAACACTGCAACAGAATTGAGATGATCATTATTTTGACAGCTTTGGTTTTCATTCATCGATGAATGTGTTCATACTGCATACAGAATTGCTGTGGGGCTGAGAACCTGCTCGCGGGTTTTACCGGACTTTAGGGCCATACTCTTTTTGTGAATATGGAGAAGTCATTTTTTTTTAAAGACTTTATTTATTTATTTGATAGAGAGAGAGAAAGAGAGCACAAGCGGGGGTAGCTGCAGAGGGAGAGGGAGAAGCAGACTCCCTGCTGAGCAGGGAGCCCAATTTGGGGCTGGATCCTGGACCCTGGGATCATGACCTGCGCCGAAGGCAGACTCTTAACCGACTGAGCCACCCAGGCGCCCCAAGGAGAAGTCATTTTTATTTCAAGGACAAATTAATCATGGAAGTAATATAATTTGGGGAGAGCAGACTTTATTTTTCTGGAAAAGGCCTGTTACTAAATATACACGGTAACATTATGATTTTTAAGTGTAATTTAACAAGATGAAAGAGGGATTCCAATGGATGCTCTTTCCCGTCTACACCCTTCATCTATCTTCTCCCTCTGAACAGACTGTTCTGAAGGCCACATGCGGCTGACTGTGTTTCATATTACAACCTACAATTTGGGAGTTAATTAGAAAAATATTCTGTTAATTAATTTCCTGAGCGCTTCTTATCAGTACGCAGGCAAACTGTCAAGCTCATTTTAAGGAAACATTTTAGTTCAGCTATTGCTATTTATTAGACACTTCTTTGATTTCCTAGTGTCTTTTAGGGAATGGTGGGGTATGATAATTCTATTTCTGCTAGATTTCTTAAAGGCAGGGGAGTGGATTAGGCCAAAATGATGAAGGAAAAACAATGAAAAAAAAAAGAAAAAGACAAGTCATATAATACTGATTTTAATGGGTGCACGTGGAAAGAATAGACTTTCAAAATAGAAATATAATGCTAGCTGAGAAATGCCCAAAATAGGTCTCTTTCCATAATCTAAAATTTATTTAGAGCACTGTGTCTAAACCTTGTAGGAACAAGTGCACACACGTGTGTGGAATGAGAAGACTTTCCAGATATTGGTACCTCTTAAATAGGTGATCTGGCAATGGTGAACATAGTTCTTATGATATGTACTGGCTTGCTCTTAGTTTTTGCTTTTCATTAGTCTGGTAGGCAGAGTAATGGCTCCTAAAGATGTTCATGTTACACTCCCTGGAACGTGCCTATCTGCTGGGTCACAGAGCAAAGGGGAATTAAGATTGCAGATGGAAATATGGTTGCAATCGGCCGACCTGGAGATGGAGCGATGATCCTAGATTATCCTGGATTATCGTGGTGGGTCCAATATCATCACCCAGGTCCTTCCAGGTGGAATAGGGGGTTGGGGGAGAGAGAGATATTGAAAGAGAGAGAGCAGGAGAGAGAGCGAGAGTCAGGATAATGCAATATGAAGATCTGACTGGCCATGCTGGCTTGAAGATGGAAGAAGGCCTTGAACCAGGGCATGTGGGCAGGCGCTACGCACTGAAAAGGCAAGACAATAAATTCTCCCCAGACCTTCCAGAAAGGAACTCAGTCAGTCCTGCTGAACGACACCCTGATTTTAGTCCATGACACCTGTGTCAGACATCTAACCGAGAGGTTTCTTCACTGAACCTTTCAACAAGTATATCAAGCAAGGATGATGATTTTTTCTTTTACAGATGAAGAACTCAAGATGCAGACATTTTGAGTTGCTCGTCTAAATACCCAGGGCTGGTATGAGAGCCACAGCTCAAGTCAGGTGTGTCTAACTTGTAAAATTTGTCCTCTTTTCTCTGTGCTACAATGACTTCTGAATCTCAGTTACGTAAAATATCATTAGAAGCATCTGATACGCAGGTGTCCTTTCTTGCAAGCAGGTTTATTTGTTGATTATTTACTTATTTTTAAAATGCCCTGTTCATAGAGTACTTAAGAAAAAGAGAACACAAGACTTGCTCAGTGTGGGAATATTGAAAGAATGAAAATATAAATAAGTCAACGAACAATTTCGGTTGCTGCTCCAAAGAGGTGTGACATTTTAGTCAGGGGATCCTCATGTATTAAGAACAAAATTAATGCTCTCTGTTAACCACTGGAGTTTCTCAGTGAACTTCCTCTGAAATTGAACAAAATGAGTTGTTTATTCATAGACACTCAGATAATATATTTTCATACTCTTGAGAGAGCATGTATGTATCTCTCTGCATAAATTCCAAATTCCTTGAGGTGCTGGAGCATGTCTTCCTTATTTCTGGTACTAAGTACCTGGTGGAAGCATCATTATGATAGAGCCCCTGGGAGGTATCCTTTACTTGCAAGTACCAGAAACCAACTCTGAAAAACACGAGACAGAAGGCTTAATGGGAAGATCTTGAGGGGCTCCTGGTTTTCAGCCACCTGATGACTAAGCTCTAGCTTCCTTCTTGCCCCGGGGTCTTTGTTCAACATTCAGATGCACAGGGGAATCTGAATAGTCTAGCCTGGTTTCATGAGCCACCTCTGGAACCCTTGGCTCTACCACAAGGAGGCTGGAAGAGACAGTTTCCCCAAGGAAAGTGGCGGCACCAGAAGGAAGGACAAAGACATTCTGGATAGACCAAAGTTACAGATGTCCTTGTCAGAAGTGCCTTGAGTAAGACAAACATGGGCTTCCTCCTACCTTTCCCGTTCACTATGTATGTGTGACCTTAATCATGTGAAATTTCTGTCTTCACCTCTCAAATGTAAATTATAATGGTTTCTTCTTTATAATGTTGCAAGGATTAAATGAGATAATACATACATATGTTTCTGGCAAAGTGCCTGACACAAAATATGCAAACAAGAACATGTTTAAAAAGAGAAGGGTCATACATCAAAACTGGGGAGTCACGTCCTTGATGATGAATGGGGAGAAATAATCTCTCTCCGTTCTCTTCACCTCAGTGACCGGCAATGGGGCGGCATTTGCAGTTGCCGTAATTCACCAGTGTGGCCCAAGGGGGATGACGAGAGGTTTCCTGGCAGGTCCAGGTGGCCTGTGTTCTGGAACAGCACAAAGGCCTGTTGGTGGGCAAGAGATCGACAACACTGCTGGCCCACGGGTGGGTAAATCTGCCCCCAGAAAAAACTGAGTTTACAATATTTGCTTTTCATTAGTTTCTTTTTAGTCACTCAAATTTGCCAGCTCAACACTGACCAGTTTCAACCTGCTCAGTTTATGAACATTGATAAGATCACAGACATTATTCAAGAGCTGCAGTGGTATAATTTTCTCCTCCCATATTCATTCAAGTTGTCTGAATACCGTGTCATTCATTCCGGTCCTTGTCTTCTTTCTCATTTTTTTTTTCTATTGCATTGTTGAAAAACTAAAGCAAAAGCTTTTAGTTAGCTGATCTTATTCTGTAGAGTTGACAGTCTCATAAGGTCGGAATTGTTTTATTACAAAAGCAAACATTTGAAACCACAGATCTACAGCTGAGACTATTTGACTGGGCAGGTGACTTCAAAGATGAATAACCAGATAGACTTCTAGAGTTCTTCAGGTTTGATGAAATAAAGTGGAAACTTTTTTTTTTTTTAAAGAAGAGTCCTTTAAAATGTTTTTCTCTTTTCCCTGTTGATAGGATCAGTATTGCACATCAAAGACCTTGATTTCGAATAGCCACAAATACACATACACACAATCATTTGCGTTTTGTGTCCTTCATTCTTTCTGAAGAAGCAAACATTTTACGAGTCATAAAGGATCAATTCTCCGTGCTCCTAAACTGCATCAAGTTGCCCACATGAAACAGAAGGGTATTTCAATGAAGGGCTCACACCAAGACGCAGAGGTGTCCGTTTGAGACCTCCGCTCGCCAACCAGCTTCATTCCGTGGAAGGTTTTGTACCCAGGCAACAAAGAGACCATGTTCGAAAAGTGTAACTTCTTAATTAGAGCAATGTCTGAGTGGGGGCTTACTACACAAGAAGTAAGTCATCGCTAGTATTGTTATTATTATTTTTTTGCTACAATATAAAGACTTACCTTTGGTGAGCTACAAGGATGAGACTCATTAGCTTCATCATAAAACAAACACTCGAATGACAGAGGCAGTGAGAAGCGATCGCTAATGATCTCTCCACGGTTGATGGCAGGCTTTGTCTGTCCCCGACCAGTTATTAGGAACAGTGTGATACCGTGAGACGTAGAATACTTGGGGCCAAGGTGATACTTCTCCTGCAGTCAATGCTCCAGTGGCAGGGCTCCTTCGGCTACCCTTTAGGCAAATATAAAGAGGTATTTGTTCCACGACAGAGTTAACTTTTCCCTCTGACAGCTACAAGTAACAGAAGCAACAGGAACGTGGCAGCAGAAAATGTATAGTTGAGACTTGAAAGCAAAGTTAAGACATCCTCAGGAGAGCAAGGATCTCTGTGTCAGTACACGAACTCGCGGTCCTAGAAGCACCAGCAGGGTTTGTCTGGAGAATTGAAAACTGATTTTGCTACGGGTGCGATCGTAGTGTTTGCATTCATCACTATAAAAAGGTCATTCAGATTCTGGGCAAGTCTCCCCCTCTCAGTGAAATGCATGGTCACCCGAGGTTCACAGCTGCCTCGTCAGTGTCTGAAAAAGTTGGCACATTGCTATAAATTGCATATTTTTTATCAAAGTATTTCAAGAGTGCTAAGGAATGTTTAATTGCAAGTAGAGGGAAAAAGCCACATTGGGAACATCTTTTTCCAAGAAAATGTCAAAAGCTAATTCGCTTAATTAAAAGTCTGAATTACAGCACCTATTTTTTAATTGAATGAGAATATTATAATAATTAAAGACAAACAATGTTTAGGAGCAATTGACGATTAACATTAAACTTAGAAATTCAATATCCCACAGCAGCATTGATCTACATTTCCGCATTTTTTAGAATTGACATCCTCCCTCGTTGGGGGTCTTTTCGGCAGCCGGCTTTATATAAGGCCACGGCCACATGTGTGGAAAGTGACCTGAACCCTATTCTCATGATTTCTAGGTATGTGTTGTCATCCTCAAAACAATTCTTTATGGCAGTCTGTAGAACTTGCTAGGAAACTCTTAAATTCTTTTTTAGGAAAGGACACTCTGAGGTGATACGGCTCTTCCCATTAACAGCCTCGGTTCTCTGTTACTTAGTTCTTTCTGGGAAGTCAGTTAGGAGAATGACAGGCATTTCAGAGGGTAGATCTCTATCTATCTAAGTAATGAGTAGAGTTGCCAGGACCGGAGGGGGGCTGTGTCCTGCCTGTCCCTGTTGTTTGTGCGAAGGGGAGGAAGACGGTGTGGGTAATGGGTAGGCACCACCTTGGAGAGCTACGCCAGCAGCCTTTCCAGCTGACATTTGTCGCCTCAAGTGGTATGTGCCATCCCTCCTGATGGCGCATACCACCAGACCCTATGATTCTCTCTCGCCCCTGCCATTGGGATACAATGTGGATGGATCCCATTAACAACTTGGGAGGAAAAAGGCTCTGAGGCCAGCCCCGGGGGTAGAGATGCGTTGATGACCGTTGCAGGGAGTGCTGGTGGGCAAATCGCCTGGCTCTGGCACTCCCACTGTCTTCCAACCGCAATTGGGGAAAACTACCCTCATTTTGCTTCATGGGTTTGCTGGGTGGATGTGCGTGCTCCTGGGAGGAGAATGCCAGGCTCAATCAAAGGGACGTGCCTGGGCCCCCAAGTGTACCGACACAGCCGTGTTCCCCCTGTTGGCCTAGATGAGAGGCATAATGAACCCCAGTCTCCCAGCGTGGGGCTCAGCTGGCTGACAACATCCTCATTAAGAGTGACAAGCCAGGCTGGTGGGGCCCACCCTCTACCCTTGGTGGAGAGGGGCGCTAAGAAGAGGTCTGCACGGCTCTCTAAGCAGGAGAGCGCAAAAGCCGGGGCAGGAAGGAGTTGGTTTCTCAGAGGCTTTTAGGGGTAATCTTGTTAAGAAACATAGGAAGATTATTTAAATACCTCTTAAGCAGCAGTTCCTCCCTCTTGATATTTTCAAGGCCAGTAATCTGGTCTTTGTTTTATTTCGGGGCTGCCAGCCCGACCAGTGATAGGGTTGGCGTGAAGCTGATGTTGGCAACGGGCTCGCTGTCATCAGACGCCAGCCTAACTGGAAACGGCTCGGAAAAGCCAGAATCCTGGGCTTCAAATGCCAGCTCTGATTTGTATGAAACCAGCAGGTAATTTTCTTTGTTTGGAGGGATGATTCCCCCTGCCTTTCATGATTCATAATTAATTTTCTGACTGGAAATAATCTCTGGAAATTACACATCGTGGTCCATTGTACGCTGGTACAGAAAATACCAGGTACATAAGAGGCCATCAGTAAACATTGCGTTTCGTGAAGATTATTTTATGTGTGTGTGAGATATCGCCCATGTGGGTTCTGGCCGATTTGTTTCCCCAAAAAATAGAACCCGAAAGGCCTTATTGCAAGGGTTAATGCTTTTCTTACCATGCCAACGGAATAAGAAAAGCTGTTAAAATGTTTAGTTATGATCTGAAGAGTTTTTTTTTTTTACAATGTATTCTAATTTAGTACCTAACCCCTGTGATGCATGGCAATGAACATAAACTTGTATAATAAATTGACAATAATAATTTCTTTTCAGATAGGAATGAAGATTTAAGGCATGGATTTGTCTTTAAACAGGTTGACATGATTCACTGAGGTTTTGGCTTATGACTGCTTCCTTCTTAAGTAGCTAGTTAGCTGAGAAACCTCAAATTGTTCATTCCCCCCACACCTCCCTCCCCCCCGCCCCGGAAACCTCAGGCTGCAAAACATGCTGACTATATAAAAGCCATTCTCAAAATACACGGTCATTTTCTTGGAAGAAGTCATGGTGTTGGTTTGGAGATTGTGGAATGTGGATTGCAGTCCGTTATGCTAACATCTCGTCTAATCCTTTCAAAATTAAATAAATTAAATGCTAATAAAACTGTTTTACTGAGGTGTCTACCAACCCTGTGAAGGTCTCAGAGGGATACCTACAGCTGCATTTGGGGTTCCAATAGAGTGCAAGATTATTTTCTCAAGTTTCAAGCTTGAATAAGCTGAAGATTTTGTTGGTTCTGGGTTGAGGTGGGGGGTGGTTGTGTGAGGATTAATGGAGCCATTTTGAAAACCGTTGCTAATCAGGCTAAAATGAATCACACATTTATAGGAATGCTGGCCATCATGCTTACCTCTCTGTGTTTGTGTGTGTAGCATACTGAGCCTACTTAGTATCCTTTGTGAACTTATTTAAGTCAGTGGTAATTCCTTGTTAAATATCCAAATCTTTGGGGAATCAAGCTACAGTCCAAAATAAACAACTCTGGAAGGTCATGTGTATCTGACTATTATGGACTCTCGTGAAATGAGTAGTATGGTCATTTGAATTCCTACTTGACAACAACCCCACTATAAGGTAACGTTTCCCTAGTGGCCAAGCTTGTTTTAAATAAAAGCATCTGAGTTATTTTCTGGTTTGTTTGAAGGACTTTTTTTTTTCCTTTGAAATATTTGAAGCAAAAATGATTTGAAAAAATATGTGTGCCTACTAAATAATAAAAGAGGGTATTAGAAAAGATTTGTGTGTTTACGAATCTATTGCTTGTTTATTGTATTTTCAAAGCACCATGAAAATTGTTTTAGTGCTGTTACATGTAAAAAACTAACCCCTGTAATAAAATCAATTGTGTTTTCAAAAAGCTTCTTCGTATAGGTGCTTCTTTAAAATGTGTTTTTGGACAGTACTTTCTAGAACATTCATTCCTGTGGCCAGAAATGGATATAAAGGCAGCCCAAAACATGAAATCCTTTGTTTGCCAATACTTCTGATCACTCAAGAATATGATATCCTGGACGATCACAGAAAATGTGGAATATATTTAGTTGTACAAGCTGAGTCTATACTTTAACCATAATGTGTGATTTTGTAAGGAAGTTGGAGCTAAGTGGGTGGGGTAATTACACCCACCCGACTCCATTCCTCTCTGAGCTCCAAGATTGTGTCCGTTGCAGAAAGCGTGTGTTACGGACTAGGCTGTCTTCCTTGTCGCAGCTGTTCCCCTGGTAAACAGTCCAATATGTTATCTTGGTCCTTGACTCTGAATATTTGAAAGATGATTTCCGTTAATGGTTGAAGTCGTTGGATTGTACACAATTCCTAGGCTCTCGGTGGTTTTACACTAAACTGATTTGACTGTAGCAGAAACTGCTCTTTAGCATTCTGGGTTAGAAGGCAAGCAGGGGCTGACATATTCAATCCTATTTAAGCAGGATAAGAGCAATCCAAATAAACTCTAGAGCAGTTTCATCAGTCGGCTGCCTAGAAATGATTATTGCGCCTTATGTTTTCAGTTGGAGATTCATGGATAAACCTTACACATTTGTTTAAAACTTTGGGGGTAAGGCAGAGTGGAATGTTGTTCAAGATAAAACTCGTATTTCAGTCTGTGGGATAGGAGGGCGTAAGGGCTTCCCTCCCACCACCAGCCCACTTTTGTAGACATTCAGGAATTTGATGAAGAAAATCAAGTGAGTTTTTGCTCAGTGAAGAGACATGGTCAAAGGCAGCAAATCATATCATAAAGCCGTAGGTGGGAGACACTTCATTTCTTTGGCATGTATCATGACAACCTCGGTATTTTTTTAAGACGTAAGTTGTGGTACAGAAATACCTCTGGAGAATCTTCAAGAAAATAAAACTATGGAGAAAAAAAGTGTTCTTTAATGACACAGCTATTGAGTTTCTATTATACGTTCAAATTATCGGTTGGATGTAGGTTCTTGTCAACATGTTACTTCCATGTGACCAACCAGGAGGTGCCCTCAATTTTAAAATTATTTTTGTAATTATTAATAGATGCTTATACATTTATTTTATTATTATTATTTTTTAAAGATTTATTTATTTATTTGAGAGAGATTTATTTGAGAGAGAGAGAGAGTGCACACAGAGGGAGAGAGAGAGAGAGAGTGAGATGGAGAAGCGGACTCCCCACTGAGCAGGGAGCCCGATGTGGAACTCAATCCCAGGACCCTGAAATATGACCTGAGCTGAAGGCAGATGCTTCACTGTCTGAGCCACCCAGGCTCTCCTAAAGGCTTTTTTTTTTTTTTTTTTTTGGAGGCTCCATGACCAGCATGGAGCTCAATGTGGGGCTTGAACTCACAACCCTGAGATTGAGACCTGAGCTGGCTTGTACCATATTTAAACTGGAAAATGTTTTAGTCGTTTGTGGCCATTTGCATGTTTTCAAGAATGAGGTAATCCAGTATCTCAGTGATGTAGAAATACTGGTGTCAAATGAGAAATAAAATAAATCTCATCTTCTCTAGGACTCTGTAACACAAAACGAATATTGACCAGGTTTCCCCCCCGCCCTTTATTGCTGGACAATGATGACAAGAGTTAATCTATGGAGTCACCACAAATGCGATTTTGATGCCTGGCTTTTCTTTATGGTTTCTAGGTACAACTGATCCTACAATGAATGACTTTGCCTGTACTTTTTCAGGGAATATTCCTGTTTGGGTCTCTATAGCTGTATGAGGAGTGGGGCCTGAACGTGATCTATTCTTATCACCGACGGTTGAATGGGTTTTCTCCTGCCTATTCATGCATTCAGAGGGTCATAAAAATCTTAGTTTTTAAAGGATCTTTGAAGGTAATTCTAGACCAGCCCCCTCAGCAGGAATTCTCCTTTGCAACACTCTGAACTTGCATCAGATGAGGGGGGAGCTGGAGTGGGGCTGAATGCAAAGCCATGCTCCAGAGGAGTGGGGCTGAATATTAGCAAAACACCACAAATAAACAAAAGGTCTCAAGATACCAGCTGTTGAGCATCCCGATAATGGCCTGTGGGAGTTGGCCTGAGGGGCCAACAAGGGCAGCGATGATTTTAGGAGTTCAAGGCCAGCAGAAGAAATAGAACCAGTTTGCCTTGAGTCCACCATCTTTAGTCCTCGATGGCTTTGAAAGCGTGAGACCAATGTCATTCTGGTCACTCACTGGATATTTTTAAAATATCATCTTGTAGCTGGCATTAAATGCTGGAACTTTTCCAAGGATGGAGAACTTATTACCTTAAAGGTAGATATTTTGGCTTATTTCTTAAAAATATATAATTACAATCGTATCTTTTAAATAGTATTAATTTTGGGTCATTTATTATTTTTGTCAAATTATCATAGCTTGATGAGAAAGTCCTGTTGCTTTAGAAATTGGCACTTACTGAACAGTGTACCATCTCCAAGTGATTTATTAGTATATGTATGTTTAAATTTGTGATAATAATTAAGAATTCTTAAATTAAAAAAATCACATATCTTTGGCCTGAAAGTATTTATTATTTGAAATGGTTATTTTTATTTATTTATTTATTTATTTTATTAGAGAGAGAGAGAGAGAGAGCCAGAGGGAGAGGGAGAGGGAGAATCTCAAGCAGACTCCATACCCGGTGCTGAGCCCGACAAGGGGCTCAAGCCCATGACCCTGAGATCAGGACCTGAGCTGAATCAAGAGTTGGACGCTTAACCCACTGAGACACTCAGACGTCCCTGAAATTGTTTTGGAGGATTTCAAGATCTAGAGGGAAAAAAGGGCCCGAAGAGCTGAGAATGAAGGAATCAAAACTACTATTTCAAACAACTTTCTAAATGGATGAACCATTTCACACAAGGACTCCTACCTGCGTTTTGATTACGAGAAACAGGCGAAAGTAGGAAACCAGTCAGCAAGTATTAATAAACAATTACAGGAAGTGTGAAGATTAACAAATTAGGCAACGGAAGAGGGAGAAAAGACAACCAAAAAATAGAAGTGTTTTTGTTTGTTTCTTTGTAGCCGTCTTGGGATGATTTTTTCCTCATGGCGGTAAACTTGTGAATAGTAGTAGATCTTACCGACAGCTGTTGTAGCTACGAAGAACTTGATAATTTTTGTCAACTAGGAACATTTGTGTTTTTTCCAGACACACCCTCATTCATAGATTGTGATTTCTATCGAATCTTTGCTCTCCGAATACCCAAGCCAATGAGATTGCTGTGGTGCCCTTTAAGTTTCTGTAGCAGGTGTACACTTGAGAGTCACCAGTTGCTTGTTTGGACACACCTGGGTGAGGTGAAATGTCATCATTAGTCCCCCAGGTGTCCAAGTGTCCCGTGGACAGAAGGTCAATGGAAGTACCTGGCAGTGAGATGTGTGTAGGTGTGTGGAGTGTGGCTGGGGGAGTCCCTGAGGCCCCGACAAACATCACTCCCCACTGGGCTGCCCTCCGTGTCTCTGTGGAAGCTGGGGGTCTCCCAGATGGAAGCAGGAGCGGAGTCAGCTCTGCAGGGTGTCTGCTCCCAGCTTCCAACAGGGCTTCCTGAGGGAGTGCTCCCTGCCAGCTCCAAGGCCATCCCACTGCCCCCTCTCTTGGCCATGTTTCTCCTCCTTCTCCTCTGTCTCTGGGCCACCGTCATTTACCTCGTCTTAGCAACCAGAGAAACAGGCTTTTCAAGAATGCTTCTGAATCTTTCTGTCTGGAGCCACCTTCACAGAGTTGGTTTCTACAGCAGACCCAGTCTGTGAGGGAGAAGGGGTGAGGAGAGGAGAGTCCTTCGGGAGAGCACTGAGAGCATTTGTCTGTGGTGTGAGGGGGAGAACAAGCAGCGAGGCTGGTCACATGTGATCACATGTCCACTCATAGAAAAACACTCTCTCTCTCTTCCATACCAACCACGCTCGCATGCGCAAGCGATTGCCATCTTATGTCAAGATGACAGTATTCCTCCTAATGTGTGGAAATGCATCTGGAAAAACTGAAGTGTGTCTAGCATTTCTTTCGACAGCATACATTTGCAGATGGCTTGTTAGTGTGTGCCTGTAACCATTCTGTTTGGTGGCACTTTGTAGTGTCAACGCTTCCTTTGAATTGTTAGGCTGCTTTGGAAGCCATATTAACTCCTTGGGGATCAGTAAAAATAAAACAGTCAACGCAGGTTGAGCGCTTACTATATGGCAGATGCTGTGGGGAGTTCTTCTTTCTCACGATGGCCTTGTGTTGTCCTCATATTTTACAGGAAAGCATCGAGGCTCATGTAGGAAGAGAATCTTGCTCCAGACCATACAGGTTTTAGGTAGCAGGGTTGAGATTTGAAGCCCAGAAGTTTGGCTGTAAAATTTATAATCCTCATCAAACACTATATTGCCTCTCAATAGTTTATCAACGATCAACGGACATCTCACAGTGGGAACTTCCCTTTCTCCATTGGCTGAAACGGGAGCAAGTACAACTTCGAAAGTATGGGTGTTATGCTTTCTGGGTGGACCAGAGAAATGAGGTATGGCAACATGATATTGGGAAGCACAGCAAAGGGACAGAATGGGAGACGGGGAGAGCCTAGAAGTGCATTTCACACCCTTCTTCCGGTTGTTTTGAGGACCCGGATGTGCTCCTTTTTTGGGTTTCTGTGAGACATCCTTGTATACTTTAATAAGTATTCTGTTTAAGAATGGGAGAAAATATTTGCAAACGACATATCAGATAAAGGGCTAGTATCCAAAATCTATAAAGAACTTATCAAACTCAACACCCAAAGAACAAATAATCCAATCAAGAAATGGGCAGAAGACATGAACAGACATTTCTCCAAAGAAGACATCCAAATGGCCAACAGGCACATGAAAAAGTGCTCAACATCGCTCGGCATCAGGGAAATCCAAATCAAAACCTCAATGAGATACCACCTCACACCCGTCAGAATGGCTAAAATTAACAAGTCAGGGAACGACAGATGTTGGCGGGGATGTGGAGAAAGGGGAACCCTCCTACACTGTTGGTGGGAATGCAAGCTGGTACAACCACTCTGGAAAACAGTATGGAGGTTCCTCAAACAGTTGAAATTAGAGCTACCGTTCGATCCAGCAATTGCACTACTGAGTATTTACCACAAAGATACAAATGTAGGGACCCGAAGGGGTACGTGTACCCCAATGTTTATAGCAGCAATGTCCACAATAGCCAAACTGTGGAAAGAGCCAAGATGCCCATCGACAGATGAATGGATAAAGAAGATGTGGTATATATACACAATGGAATATTATGCAGCCATCAAAAGGAACGAGATCTTGCCATTTGCAACGACGTGGATGGAACTGGAGGGTGTTATACTGAGTGAAATAAGTCAATCAGAGAAAGACATGTATCACATGACCTCACTGATATGAGGAATTCTTAATCTCAGGAAACAAACTGAGTGTTACTGGAGTGGTTGGGGGTGGGAGGGATGGGGTGGCTGGGTGATAGACATTGGGGAGTGTATGTGCTACGGTGAGTGCTGTGAATTGTGCAAGACTGTTGAATCACAGATCTGTACTTCTGAAACAAATAACGCAACATATTTTAAGAAAAAAGAAAAAGAAGAAGATAACAGGAGAGGAAGAAAAGGGGAGTATGTCAGAGGGGGAGACGAATCATGAGAGATGATGGACTCTGAAAAACAAACTGAGGGTTCTAGAGGGGAGGGGGTAGGGGGATGGGTTAGCCTGGTGATGGGTATTGAGGAGGGCACGTTCTGCATGGAGCACTGGGTGTTATGAACAAACAATGAATCATGGAACACTGCACCAAAAACTAATGATGTAATATATGGTGATTAACATAACAATAAAAAAATTAATAAGTATTCTGTTTAAATTGGCTTGAAATGGTTTTGGCCACTCTTGAGTACAAAGGTTCTAGTTAATGAATACATATAAAATTATGCCCAATATATTCATTTGCTCATTGAACATATATTTGGAGAGTGTCCGCTCGTTAGTGGCAGGTGCTATTTGATGTCGGGGATACCACAGTGACCTAGAAGGACAAGTTTTCTGCTCCCGTGGAGTTTACATTTATGCCCAGAGAGCCCAAACAAATAAAGAAATAAAGAAACAGAGAATATTTCAGAAGGTCAATCAATCAATCAGAATGAGACGATGAACCATGAATGATTCAGGTTAAGGTTGGCTGTGTGGTCTGGGATGGTTTCTCTGAGATGGAAACTTTGGGACTGAAGTGTGAATGACCAGAAGGAAGTGCTCTTGCAAGGTTAGGGTTCCAGAATGTTCCATGCAAAGGAATAGTGAATGCAAAGTATCTGAGGCGGGAGTGACTTTGCCATATTCAAGGGGCAGATGGGTCCGGAGAGTCATAGGTAAAGGACTGTAGAAGTAGGCCCGTGTAGGCTCTCAGGTCCTCTGTGTCTGCAAAGGAAGATAAACTGAGAAGGCCATTTTTTTTTTCCCCCAGAAAGATAGGCTAAACTAAACAAGCAAACAAACCACCCCTGCCTTGGGAGCTTTCTCAGGGCTGGTTCTGGGACTGGAGAATGGAGAGAGAAAGGTTAACTAGTGCATGACCTTGAAAAGGCTTCTTTCCTAGATGGGAAAGAAAAACCAAGGGCAAAGTAGGGCTACATGGAACATGGGTCTACCAGCTGGGGTGTGTTTGGCCAAATCAGTACCATTCCACTAGCTATTTCCTATGAAGAGAGGAATAGACTTTGAACAGCTACCAGCAGCTTGGAACCACATCATATTTTTTTAACCAAATTGAAGGTGCCTCCTACAGGAGGTTGTTACATGATGTGGAGCAGCAAGTCTCAAATGTCTGCCCAACAGAGTCACGTGGGGGGCGTGTTAAAACACAGACTGCTGGGCCCCACCTCTAGAAGCTTTGATTCAATAGGTCTGGGATGGGACCTGGGAATCTGCATTTCTCACAAGTTCCCAGGTGGCGCTGCTGCTGTGGGCCCAGAGGTCTCACTTGGAGAACCACTGGGGCGCAGTAAGCTTTGATGCCTTTATATCAATCCCCTGGGGGGTCTGGTCTGGGTGGAAGAATGCCTGATGCAGTATTACTGGTGAGGAGCTAAGCTCTCTAACGCACCAGCTGATAGATTTGGTAACCCCAGCAAGTGTTCCATTCAAGAGCATCTTGAGCGGGAAGTGAATCTGGATGGGCTTGACCACTCTTCTCTTGGGGGAGTAGGTGTGTGAGGGGAGAAAGTGGCCATGGGGATTTCTCTGACCCTGCTCTTTAGGGAAAATGAATTTTAACTTTTAAAGATCATCAATTTGATACAATTCAAAGCTTCAGTTTCACTAAATCCCAACTATTATTTTCATTTTTAGATCTGGAATTTAGATCCACTCTGATCTTGACCAAACTACTGAAATTATAAGCATATTTTTTCCTTTTCCTCCACAATGGCAGAGGCTTTTAATCACTTTGTTTTTGTATGGAGCTGTGTGAAATATTTTGCATGAATAATTATAATTATGTAGACTCCACTACAAATTTTTTGTACTAAGTAAAATGGTTTTTACTCTAAGGACCTAAAATATACTTGGCAAGCATACTAAATACTTCCATGTGTCATATTACAATAGCATATAGTTTTAAATTTGCAAATAATTTATAGGTGACAAGAATGCTATTCAGATTGCATATTTCCCATTCTCATAGATGTATATTTAATACGAAGAACTGACATACATTGTGAATGAAAAAACACATTTTCTTTATGTTGGAGAATAGATACATCTTATGTTGAAGGAGCTTTGAAAAAAAAAAAAAAAGACCAAAAGAAGGGAAAAGAAGGGTCCAAAGAGCGAGTTTGAAATTCCCTAATTTGAGTAAGAGTATAGGATATTTCCTAATACTTTCACTGGGCAATATATGAACATATACATAATTTACTAAAAGGTTATATTTAGCTGCTTACCTAGTTATTCTGCTAAATAGTCTACTAAATTCTTACATGTAGGACTTATCAACGGGCTCTAGTTTTGCTAGCTCATGTATGTTGTTGAATGAAATTACTTAATTTACTTACTGAATTAAATTATAGAAGAAAATATGAATCTTATTAGCGGGATATCTGTTTTGCAGGGGCCCGTTCTCATGTGAAAAATGCCGTGTTTTAATTGTCACCTGCCCTCTGCTCTCACCGATACATGCTGTGCGCTCAGGGTCACACATATGAGGGGTTCCCTTTCTCGCTATGGTTGGGGCAGCTGGGGATATAGTTTTGGAGTGGACGCCATCCTGTTACACCTGGCCCACCCACTGCTGATGTCATTGTGTAGACCCAGCCCGCCCTTCTGGCCAGTTGGTGGCCAGCCTTCCTTCCGTGGCTCATGTCTCACAACATGGTCTGCTCAGTGAACCTCACAGCATTTTCCTTGTTGGTTAATTAATATACACTAGTACATTTTCTGAGTTAGTATCATATCCTCAGGCAGTTTTCTTTACCATCTAGGCAACTTGTTAAAAATCAGGGTGCGCTTCCTTGTTTTCCACTGGACGTGGACAACATCCTTCTGTCCATAATGGCACATCTCATATTCTTACTGCTCCACAGAGTTGCCTGGCTCCCTTTCAGCAGAACCAGTGTCTTCTCATTTCAGACCACCTAAAGCTAGGTATCTCTCATTTTATGTTACTCTAGGATGAGGAATCTAATTTTGATTTACAAGTCAGAGGCCTAGGTCTAAGAAATTTGTTGTGTTAAATTCAATTTGTACCCAAACTCCCAATTGTTACTCCTACTATCCTGCATCCCCAGCGATGTTAAGCTCCCACTTTCTCTTACTCTTGGGTAGGTGTGGCTCTTTCCCTGATCTTAGTTAAAATAGAAGTGGAGTGAAAGAAAGAAAGAGAACAAAGGAAAGCAAATTGACCAAGTGTCTTATTATTTGGGCCATTTAAAAATCTTGTGCTAAATTTCCCTTGAAAAGCTTTCCCTGATTGCATTCTAATTTCAGTCGGTATTAGAGACCGAAAGAGACCCAAAATTCTACATGCTAGAATGTCAGCTTTGTTCCTTTGTTTCATTTCTGCATGAACTTATCTAATGTAGGGAGTAACATCAGCAACACTTTCGAATCAGTAGAGCTTTACCTACATGCAATAGTGGGTGTTTCTCATGGATGTGGCAGCAAATAAAAGTTTATTTTTAATAGGTTTTAAATCCTTAATTATAAGCTAAGTGTTGCCTGGATGGGAATGTTGAGGTTGAATTGAAGACTACAGTTCTGTTTATAGATTTAAAATCTTTTCTTCATTCAGTATGAGCCTTTGAATAGATCTAAATAAAATCCTACTCTGCAACTTATTTACATTTTCATATTTATTATAAATCTCCAGGCAGGGGGAAAAAAACAGATTTGAGTTAGTTTATTTCACATTTTAGCTCTATGATAAGCATTTAGTTCAAAAAATTTTTTTCTTTCTGATATTTGCCCATGTGTCTTTTTTTTCCCCAGTTTTTTTGAGAACTAATTGACATACATCACTGTATAAGTATAAGGAATACAGCTCAAGGTTTGATTTGTGTCTGTTGTGAAATGACCACAAGAGGCTCAGCTAACATTAGTCTTCTCATCAACACAATAAGAAGAAAAGAAAGAAGGGGGCGCCCGGGTGGCTCAGTCAGTTAGGCATCAGACCCTTGATTTCAGCTCAGGTCATGATCTCTGATCTCGGCGTCCTGAGATGGAGCCCCTTGTTGGGCTCTGGGCTCCCGGGCTTAGTGCAAATCTGCTTGTCCCTCTCCCTCCCCCCCGTTCCTCCCCCTCTGTCCCTCCCCCTGCTCAGTGCACAGGTGTGTGCATACTCTCTCTCTCAAATAAATAAATACAATATTAAAAAAGAAAAAAAGGAAAGAATAAAGGAAAAAATGTTCTTGTTGTGATGAGAACTCTTGGGATCTACTCTCTTAACACTTTCCTAGATATCACACAGCAGTGTTGCTACTATAAATGAAAGTTTGCACCTTTTCATCACCTTCTTCATTTCTTCCTCCCTCCAAGCTCCAGCCCTGGTAACTACAAGTCTGATCTCTGAAAAAAAAAAAAATTCTTTATTAAAGATTTATTTGATTCTTTCGTATTATTGATCCAAAGCATATGGAAAAAAATAGGAGTCCTTGTATGTGAAATGATGCCCTGTAGGTTACAGAATATTTTAATATTGAGAGACTGAGACTTTTTCAACTATAAAAAATATATGTTATCATGGAATTCTTTGCTATACCAAATTTTATTCATCATATTCATTAACAGCTGATTATAGTTGAAAAAACAAAATTTTTATCAAAAGTACATTAGAATAATATACAAAGGGAAATACATTTCAACTCTCACTTCTAATTATGTAATTTTTAGGCTTATAAAAGACCTGTAGGTATTTCCCCCTAAATAACTCTCATTTGCTGAATCTACTCATGCAAAAATAAGTTAAGAAATGAGATCTTGTTTTGTTTTTCTCTTCTCTTGAGACAAATCTTTTTAGGACCCCACAATATGGCATCTCAGAACATGGAAGATGTGTACCATTTCTTTGTAACGTTTTGTGGGTCATGGTGGAGCTTATGCCATACAAGGGAGCTGGCCCCTTGTGTGGGTGACTGCCACCGGCAGATATTGATATGCCTCTAGATCATGCTTAGGGATTAATTTTCTATTACAGTTGGATTTATTCCTGGATTTTAATCAAATATGCTCTTCTTCTGAGTCCATTCTATTAAAAATTTCAATGCATAATATTCTATAGAATTGCTTCCCACTGAGATGGAAACCTATTTGAAGTATGAGGATTTTTTTTTTATTAAGATTTTATTTATTTATTTGAGAGAGAGAATGAGAGAGAGAGAGCACAAGAGGGAAGAGGGTCAGAGGGAGCAGTGGACTCCCCGCCGAGCGGAGAGCCCGACACGGGACTCGATCCGGGGACTCCAGGATCATGACCTGAGCCGAAGGCAGTCGCTCAACTGACTGAGCCACCCAGGCGCCCCGAAGTATGAGGATATTTGATAAAAGCCTTGATATTCTAGTCCCTAGTCCTGACCCTCCCTCTCCCCTTTAAACAGGTAACAGAAATACCTCTACAATAAGAACAGTTTGATGGTAAGAGCGAATTTCATTGTAATGAATTCCTAGAAAGTCTCCTATGTTTGTGTAATAAAATGTATTGATAATGATTAATATATTATGATAAAGGTGGAAACGTCCAGATAAACTAATCAGATGAAAGAAATTTTTGACAGTTTACTGTCCCATTCAATGAAATTGGACTTTGAAAGAGCAAATGTTGGGGCGCCTGGGTGGCTCAGTTGGTTAAGCGACTGCCTTCGGCTCAGGTCATGATCCTGGAGTCCCATCGGGCTCCCTGCTGAGCGGGGAGTCTGCTTCTCCCTCTGACCCTCTTACCTCTCGTGCTCTCTATCTCATTCTCTCTCTCTCTCAAATAAATAAATAAAATCTTAAAAAAAAAAGAAAGAGCAAGTGTTATATAAGTTTTATGGTCACCCTAGTCAAGACAGTTGGAGCAAACTCTGTGGAATGCATTGGGTCCAGTGAAAAGGAGAATAACACCTCTCTTAAATTGCAGAGCAGTTAGAACATGTTATTCCAGTCAAATCAGCTCATTTTACTTGGCAGCTTCTTAGAAGTTTGAATAAGTTGCCGTAGTTTATTAAACCAAATGAATTGCTTAAGAATGTTAGACTCAGAGATTGTGGACAGATAGCAAGGTTCAAGGTGTACACTTTTCTCTTTCCTTTGGACGTGTCATGTCAGAACCATGAGACTCTCCTGTGGATGGGGAAGCTATCAAGCACTTCCCACCCACCCCATCAAATGTAATTTCTGTGAAACTGTGTCAAATGAAGCCTACAGCTAGAAACTTATGTTCCCCCTCCTCCCTCCACCACGCTACATTCCTAGATATGTGCATATTAACTTTGCACTTGATGCCAATGCTATCAAAACAAATGCATCAGCAAAGTGAGCTAATGGAGCACCACATGGGAGGTGTTTCTGTTTTTGTTTTTGTTTTCATTTTAGGAAGTATCTTGAGCTCTGAGACCAATGTGTATTTTCTTCAGATCCATTCTTGGTCTCATTTTATAATTTTCCTCACGTTCATGTCTTGCTCTGTTTAACAGTGGACTTTTCCTGGCCTCTTATGTGGTGCTTTAGGACAAGTTGGAGCAGTGTTCAGTTTGCAAGGGTCTTTATGATTTTTAATGGGTGAGACTCGTGAATAGTCATAAGACTTAGTAAAACAACTGGCAGGAAAAATTAGGATTTCTCAGGGAGATTAATGACCATTAGGATTTTTCTTTGGATGGCCCCACCACTGTGCCTCTGGCCTTAATCAAAACCAAGTGAAAACTCGGAGCCAATGTCTAGAATCAGTGTTGGTGCCTTTATAATGCGGCTGGAAAAATTCTAACAGAGTTTTGAATCTCAGCTCCTTCTGATGATTGATTGTTTTGTTCATCGTCCACTTAATAGACACACCTGTGGTATGCCAGGTGTGGGGATACACTGAAAAGTAAAATCCGGAATTGTGCTGTAGCATCCCTCATCTGGCAAGGAGTGATAGGTGTATATACATGTGGGCACCACACAAGGGAAGACAAGGCACAGGGATGGTTCCAGTGGGAATGATCAGCTTGAGAGAAGAGAGGTTTTTACATAGTGGGAGGTTTCTGAAGGATGGATAGGAATTTTGCACGTTGATTGGGCATGAGAGTGTATTTCAAATAGAGAAAAGGCTTTGAAAATGGGTTAAAGCAGGAAGCAGACCATGTGCTCCCCAACTGTTCGGGACCTAAGGTGGCTGGAACGTGGGGCACAGGGTCAGGGCACAAGAGAGGTGGGCAGCGCCAGATGAACCTGGAGAAAGAGAGGCTGGATGGTCCCAAGCATCGCATGCCGGGGTCAGCTGCGTGGAGGGCTGGACCACAGATGGGGATCACAGCTGACTGTGACATGGTCGCAGTTACGGTTTTGAAGAATTGCTTGAGCAGCAGAGGAGAGTGAATGAGAGAGCCTAAGGCCGAGGCTGCAGGTGCACACAGCCACCTGCGTGGCGGCAAAACCCTGGGAACCATGACTTTGGAGAGGGTTGCAGCCTTCGGTGGGTGGACCAGCCACCCCGCCAGCCACAGGCCACGGCCAAACAAAATTAAAAAGGCCCTGCTGAATTGTTGCCGCTATTTGGATGGTTCAGTCAAGCTTGGCTATATCGTGCATCACCTTCCTGACAGAGGAGAGCTCAGAACACTGGAGTGGAATGCATGAAGCCTGCTGAGTAATTAGAGGAATGGGACATGAATACAATTAGGTTGGTGGATCTGGAAGGACTTCGTAGACTGTAAATATACAAATATTCAATGGTGCTATTATTTTCCATATGCTAATAGAGCTGGGGTAATAGTCCCAGGCACAGGAAGAGCAGATGTGTTTGTCCTATTCCACAGCCCGAGAACTGGAACCAGAACAAAGTCACGATCTCATACATGCATCATTGCAAAGCATGCGTCTTACCAACAGTAGGGCATAAGCTTCACCTCCATGTATAAAGGGCACCATACATGTATCTTTGAATATTTTGGTAAATTTTCATTCAATTCAGCCAATTTTCTGGAGCTCCTGCTCTATCTTGAAATAGATAACCTGGTAGTGAACGAGACCCAGCCCCCATCTTCTCCAAGATTTATTTTAGTGGAGGAAACCACGGGTTAGTGGGAATTTCAAGTAGGTATTCCAAGGGGAAAAACCTGGAGGGAGCTGACCACAGGGCACCTGGGGAACATGTAGCCTGGCTTACGGGTCACAGAAGGAAGTCACATTGAAGCCGAGACCTGAGGAGTGGCAGGGACTGGTCAAGTAAAATAAGTTGTCCATTTGGAGCAGAGGAGAAACGTGCACCTCCTGGAGAATGTTCCTATGTTGGAGCGCAGTACACTAGGAGGACATTCTCGGGAGAAGGAGCCCAGGTAATGGGAGGACCTGTTTGAGCAAGGTGGGGGGGCGCTCATGAACTTGTTTCTGAAAGGTCACTCTGTGCAATGTGGGCGTGGTTTGGAGGACACCCAGACTGCACAAAGGAAAAGCTACCGAAGAAATGATAGCGTCTTGTGGAAACGACAGTAGGAATGGGTACAAGTGGGTTGAGCAGAGAGATATTTAGGAAGTAGCCCTGACAAGACTTGGGATGGACTGGATGTAGGGTCAAAACTAAAGGAGGGTGGAGGCAGATACACCAGGTCTGGCTTGTGCAACCGGGTACAAGGGTATTCAATTAACAGCAGTGCGTCTGTTAATGCACTATAAAAGTCACTCATTACATTCATATTACATTTCATTGTACATTTTCACAGGAGATTTATTTATGTCTGTTACACAGGTGATATAATGAAACACCTTAACTTGTTCTCTAAAATGAAAGAAAACACGTATTTGAGTAGCAGCATAGGGCAATGGAAACAAAGCACATAGTCCATTCACGGAGGGCAATGACACGTGGAAGGGGGCAGGTTTGGCAGAGAATGGAGGGTTCAGTTGCTAAGGTGGAGGTGTCTGTGGGACAGGGGAGCAGTCTGGAACAGTCTGTGGTAGGTAGCTGGAACCTGGGGTCAGAGAAAGGGAAGAGAGAGAGAAAGAGGGATGTCTAGACTGGACATGCAGTGGGTGACGCTTGAACCTACCGTAACAGAGAAGATTAGTCTCACATTCAGATCATCATCAAAAAAATATTGATGCTTAATATGGAAAACCCCATAGCAAACTGGTATCATATAGAAACTTAAGGGAGACATGCAGTTTGAAGACTGAAACTTGAATGAATGAACCTCAGGCTCTATCATACGGGTCATTTGAAACTCCTAAAAAATTAACTTCCTTGATATCATTTGCCAATAACATTTGACTTTTCCTTTAGACTTTATCTCCCTGGTAAACCTTTATATATTTTTAAGTTTCTATGGCATCACAGTGCCATGGTGCTAAATTATTAATGTCTCTAAGGGGTTGACACTTGATTTCCACTTTCTCAAAAAAACATTTGAATGTTTTAAACTTGCTAATCTTGTGGAACTAGTTTTCTCATATTTCCCCATAAATAGTCCATTGTCAGTGGAAGGAGGGTTCCTCTTCTGATGGGAAAAAAAAATCAATGTATTTGAAAATAAACTATTTTTGATCGGCCCACGATTTTTTTCATTTGCTTAAATAATATTAGACAATCACACAAAACTTACACTAAAACTTCCACGATCCTGTATTTTAATTAAAATGTTATACTCTAAAATTTATTTCAGTCATTTGAATTACAAAATAATATAGGCTATTTTAGCAAATTCACAAGATGTCCTAAATGTAAAATGAAACAACCTCCTTCTTCCCTTTTCCAGTGTTAACCTTTTGCGGTAACGTGGTAAACAATTGTTGTGTACACTTCCATCCTTTGGATGTTAAATTACGTATGAACTTGTCCAAATGTTTGCTTTTTTTTTGTTTGTTTGTTTTACAAAACATTCTATACGTGATAGTCTAAAATGTACTATTTTTTTTTTCCTGAACAATTTTATCATGGATTCTTTCCAAGTAAGTATGTATAGATCTATCTTAATGTTTAAATGCCCAAACAGTATTCCAGAAGGATGCATCATAATTTAAACAATAAAACCCTATCGATGGTTTTTCAGGTTGTTTCCAGTTTCCAATCATGACCAACAATGACAGGATGAGCAAACTTACTCATGTAAATTCGTGATGTGGTTCTTTGTTGTTTTTGTAGGATAAAATAAGCAAATAAATAAGAAAAAGACAAATGATTTAACATACATAAAAGAACAACATAGAATAGAACTTGTTCCAGCAGAGGAAATGCAAATGACCAGTGCATGTATGGAGACATTGACATCATTAGTAGTCAAGGAAATGCAAAGAAACACACACACAAACAAAACTGAAAACGAAACAAAACAACATACCAATTTTCATTCACTGTATTGGCAAGGGTTGTAAATATTCATAATCTCCAGTGGTGGCAAGTATTCATAACATCCGCTGGTGGGATTATAAATTATCTTACATTTTTAAGAGAGAATTTGTCAGTATTTAATAAAATTAAACATGCGCAAACCATATGACTCGACAATCCTCCTCCTGGAAATTAAACTGGGCTATTTTTAGAGAATACTTAGAAACATTTGGGAAGTGGGTGATATGGCAAAAATTTTCCCAAACTTTTTTATTGATAAAAATAAAGCAAATATAAGAAGCTATTACAGAGCAATTGGGAAGGGAAGCAGTGAGCAATTACCCCCCAATATTGACATTTATCCTACCCTGCATATATTTTCTCATAGTATTTAATGACTTCTTTTGAAAAAAATAATTTGATATGTACTGGTGTTTTCTAATCTGCTCAAAATGCATGCATGAAGGGCATAAATAATTTTTAAAGCAACCAATTAACTCTTATCCCAGGTTAAGAGACATGTGAATCCTGTTCAGTCACTCACAGAAATGCTACACGTGAGGCCTCATGGGGGTTCTGGCTTTCCAGAGTGAAGGAGGGGCTGGTTCTCTCTGCCCAGCCTGTGGCTCTGAATTTATTTGAAACCTGAGCTTAAACGGGGTTTTAAATAAAGCAGAGGACACTGTTTGATATTAGGGAGAAGTGGCAAGTTGGGAGCTCATTGCATCATGGGCCTTTGGAAAGGCCTGGCAAGGAGGGGTCCTCACTGAGGGATGGGCTCAAGGCGATGGGCCAGTTCTGGGGGTAAGGGGGAGAGGGGCTACCAGCTACAGGGAATAAATAGAAGTGCAGTGAGGCAGGCTGAACAATCTTCATACAGTACGTGAGTAGCAGAGGTGGTAGCCATGGCAGGTGTAGGATCCAGGAAGGACCTTGGAGAGTGGCACCAAGGTAGGTGTCCTGGACATAGCTGTTGGCAAGATGTGTGCCAAGATCAGGCAAGAAGTTCAATGGTCAGTCTCTGGAGAGTCCCCCTGGGTCTCTGGTTCAGAGCAGGAAACTAGTTCCTGGAGTGACTAGAAATGACAAACGCATGCCAGTGTTTTAGCTTCCTAGAGCTGCCATAAGCAAGCCACCATCCACTCACTGGGTGGCTTAAGATGACACGAAGTTGGTAGGATAGTTCTGGAGGCCAGAACTCCAAAATCAAGGTATGGGCGGGCCCTGCTCCCTCTCCTAGTTTTCTGGTGTTGCCAACAATCTTTAGCATTCCTTGGCTTGTGGTTGCCTGTTCCGATCTGCCCCTGCCGGCACGTGGTGCCTTCTCTCTGCGTGTCTGTCGTCACATGTTCTCCACTCTGTATTTCTCTTCCCTTCTCTTCTCTTCTCTTCTCTTCTCTTCTCTTCTCTTCTCTTCTCTTCTCTTCTCTTCTCTTCTCTCTTCTCTTCTCTTCTCTCTTCCCTTCCCTTCCCTTCCCTTCCCTTCCCTTTCCTTTCCTTCCTTCCTTCCTTCCTTCCTTCCTTCCTTCCTTCCTTCCTTCCTTCCTTCCTTTCTTTTTTTCTTTCTTTCTTTCTAGAGAGAGAGAGAGAGAGAGAGAACATGATCGGGGGCAGGGAGGGGCAGACGGAGAGGGAGAGAGAGAATCTTAAGCATGCTCCACATCCAGCCTGGAGCTCGATGCAGGACTCAATCTCAGGACCCTGAGATCATGACCTGAGCTTAAATCAAGAGTCAGATGCTCAACTGACTGCACCACACAGGTGCTCCTCTTTTCTGTATTTCTGCAGCTTCTTATAAGGTCCCAGAGCTGGGGCAGAGTACAGCCCCCAGAGGAGAAACGTGAGTGGTCCTGGCCAGTAGGGTTGGGTGGTGTGAGAGCTGGCATTCGGAGAAAAAGATAGTGAAGGGCTGCTAGTCATGTTGACATTCACTGAGTGTTACATGTCGATAATTGACGACTCACACAGATCCAAATTTCCAGGATTGTATGTGAGTAATCTAGAAGCAAGAAGTAAAGTTTACATACAGCCAAGAAAAAATTAATTACTAAAGTACTGAAGAGTAGATTTGTACATATTAACTCATTTAATCCTTGTGACAAATCTAGGGGTTAGGTCCTATTTTGATTTGTATCATATAGACAAGTCCCTGTGTCATATGGCCAACAGGAGGCCGATCCAAGCTTTCAGCATAAGGGTCTCATTGCAGAGCCTGGATCATCACTGATGCCTTGGAAAGTCACCTGGGGCTTCTCGAACATACACCTTTGCTTCTGAGTGTCTTCACTGTGAAGCCTCCCCAGGCACCTCACATCCCCACTTTCGCACAGAAGGAACTTCTGTCTGCTTGATCCCTGTGATGGCTTCATTATTTTATTCATGACAGTGCCTCCCAGACTGTGCCCCATTGTACTTTGTGAGCCTCAAGAGAAATGAGGAATGGAAAAGGGCTCTGGATACTGTAATGTGCCAACTACACAGGAATTATTGGTGAGAATGTCACCTCTCAGGGACTGGTTACTTGACCACTATCCTCACTGTCACTTTTGGTTCTTCTGCTTGAGATCCTTCCTGAAGTCAAAGCAGTTCTGCAGTTGTGGCTTGTTCACTCATATCTCTAAATACTCAAAGCATCTTGAGGTTTGCAAGGCATTTTTACTGTTGGTAACACAGAAAGAGAGGAATTAAAGTAAAGTTTGTGAGCAATTTCAGAAGCCTTGGGGTCTGATGGTTAGGCACCTCTGCTTTTTCCAGGAATGGAAATGGAGCATGGGGGTGGGGGATAATTCTGATCATCCCCACTGATGGACCATCCATTCCAAGCCCCTTCCAACCGGTCTCCCTCTCTTTTGTGTGCTGGACTAGTTCTCTCCATTTTGCAATCTTAGGATGCCTCCATTTTCTCCCAGAGCTCCAAACCAGCAGTGCGCAAGATGGGGAAGTTAGACAACGAAGAGGTCAGAATTTCTCCTGTAAAGTGTGAAATGAGATCCATTTGCATTTCAGAGTGTTTGGGGTTTAAAAATTCAATTGCCTGTATTTCTATGTCATTTTACATTATGGCCTCATAGATACCACCTGTGCAGGAGCCCATGTGGGAGCGAGGAGGCCTCTTAATTTCCAGTGCACGAGCAGAGCAAAGGGGCTGTGCCTCTGTCTCTCTTTCTGATTCTTTCTCTGGACATTAGACCCGCCCTCGAATACTTGGAAGTAGAATTGCTAAATGACGCCATTTCCATGGTAATTTCTGTAGCAAGAGTGAGAGGCGTTTGGTGTGGATTTAGTGTCAGCAATAACGAAAACCTCTCCCACAGCACCCGTGAGCAGAACTAGTTGATGATACAGAGAATTTATGACCTGGGAGATCATTTATTTCACATAAAATCAGAAAACCCAAGCACTATTTTGGGATTTTGGAAAACCTTACTGTTCAATTCTCAAAGTTGAAATACTTGAAATAATCATAAGGTATCATAAAAATCATAAAGTATGATTATTTCAATACTTGAAATAATCATAAAGTAGCATTTCACACACACACACAAAATGGATTAATCCTGTATCCCTGAATTAGAGCCAGGAGAAAGAATACTAAAAACAGAGAAGTCACTCTTGGGGGATACAAAAACTCAGTTTCTTGCTTCTGGAATATTCACATCACCATCTTATATAAGGTAAATGAGTAATCTTTTGATGTCATGATTTTAAGCTTTTAATAGTGATATGTAGTAATGGTAGATATCATTAATTGAGGGTTTACCATCCTGTGCTGGGAGGATATGCTTTGATGACAGTTTTGTTTTCACTACAATTTTATCGGGTAGTAAAATTTCTCTTTTACAGATGAGAAAACAGAGAGATTATATAACTTGTTCAAGGTCACAGAGCTGGTAGTTATAAGAGCTGGAATTATAACTAGGAATCTTGTATGGTTTCTTTTTTTTATTGTTTTTTTTAATGTTATGTTAATCACCATACATTACATCATTAGTTTTTGATGTAGTGTTCCATGATTCATTGTTTGCATATAACACCCAGTGCTCCATGCAGTACGTGCCCTCTTTAATACCCATCACCGGGCTAACCCATCCCCCATCCCCCTCCCCTCTAGAACCCTCAGTTTGTTTCTCAGAGTCCATAGTCTCTCATGGTTCCTCTGCCACTCTGATTTCCCCCTTTCATTCTTCTTTCCTGCTATCTTCTTCTTCTTCTTTTTTTTAACATATAATGTATAATTTGTCTCAGAGGTACAGGTCTGTGATTCAACAGTCTTACACAATCCACAGTGCTGACCATAGCACATACCCTCCCCAATGCCTATCAGCCAGCCACCCCATCCCTCCCACCCCCCACCACTCCAGCAGCCCTCAGTTTGTTTCCTGAGATTAAGAATTCCTCATATCAGTGAGATCATATGATACACGTCTTTCTCTGATTGACTTATTTCACTCAGCATAATACCCTCCAGTTCCATCCACGTCGTTGCAAAGGGCAAGATCTCATTCCTTTTGATGGCTGCATAATATTCCATTGTGTATATATAACACTTCTTCTTTATCCATTCATCTATCGATGGACATCTTGGCTCTTTCCACAGTTTGGCTATTGTGGACATTGCTGCTATACACATTGGGGTGCACGTACCCCTTCGGATCCCTACATTTGTATCTTTGGGGTAAATACCCAGTAGTGCAATTGCTGGATCGTATGGTAGCTCTATTTTCAACTGTTTGAGGAACCTCCATACTGTTTTCCAGAGGGGCTGCACCAGCTTGCATTCCCACCGACAGTGTAGGAGGGTTCCCCTTTCTCTGCATCCCTGCCAACATCTGTCGTTTCCTGACTTGTTAATTTTAGCCATTCTGACGGGTGTGAGGTGGTATCTCATTGAGGTTTTGATTTGGATTTCCCTGATGCCAAGTGATGTTGAGCACTTTTTCATGTGTCTGTTGGCCATTTGGATGTCTTCTTTGGAAAAATGTCTCTCATGTCTTCTGCCCATTTCTTGATTGGATCATTTGTTTTTTAGGTGTTGAGTTTAATAAGTTCTTGATAGCCTTTGGATACTAGCCCTTTATCTGATATGTCATTTGCAAATATCTTCTCCCATTCTGTCGGTTGTCTTTTGCTTTTGTGGACTGTTTCTTTTGCTATTCAAAAGCTTTTTATCTTGATGAAATCCCAATAGTTCATTTTTTGCCCTTGCTTCCCTTGCCTTTGGTGATGTTTCTAAGAAGAAGTTGCTGCGGCTGAGGTCGAAGAGGTTGCTGCCTGTGTTCTCCTTTAGGATTTTGATGGACTCCTGTCTCACGTTTAGGTCTTTCAACCATTTGGAGCCTATTTTTGTATGTGGTGTAAGGAAATGGTCCAGTTTCATTCTTCTGCATGTGGCTGTCCAATTTTCCCAACACCATTTGTTGAAGAGACTGTCTTTTTGCCACTGGACATTCTTTCCTGCTTTGTCGGAGATGAGTTGACCATAGAGTTGAGGGTCCATTTCTGGGCTCTCGATTCTGTTCCATTGATCTATGTGTCTGTTTTTGTGCCAGTACCGTACTGTCTTGATGATGACAGCTTTGTAATAGAGCTGGAAGTCCGGAATTGTGATGCCGCCAGCTTTGCTTTTCTTTTTCAAGATTCCTCTGGCTATTCGGGGTCTCTTCTGGTTCCATACAAATTTTAGGATGATTTGTTCCATTGCTTTGAAAAAAGTGGATGGTATTTTGATAGGGATTGCATTGAATGTGTAGAGTGCTCTAGGTAGCATTGACATCTTCACAATATTTGTTCTTCCAATCCATGAGCATGGAACGTTTTTCCATTTCTTTGTGTCTTCCTCAATTTCTTTCATGAGTATTTTATAGTTTTCGGAGCACAGATTCTTCGCCTCTTTGGTTAGGTTTATTCCTAGGTATCTTATGGTTTGGGGTGCAATTGTAAATGGGATCGACTCCTTAATTTCTCTTTCTTCTGTCTTGTTGTTGGTGTATAGGAATGCCACTGATTTCTGTGCATTGATTTTATATCCTGCCACTTTACTGAATTCCTGTATGAGTTCAGGCAGTTTTGGGGTGGAGTCGTTTGGGTTTTCCACATAAAGTACCATATCATCTGCAGAGTGAGAGTTTGACTTCCTCTTTGCCGATTTCGATGCCTTTGATTTCTTTTTGTTGTCTGATTGCTGTGGCTAGGACTTCTAATACTATGTTGAATAGCAGTGGTGATAGCGGACATCTCTGCCATGTTCCCGACCTTAGGGGGAAAGCTCTCAGTTTTTTCGCATTGAGAATGATATTCGCTGTGGGTTTTTCATAGATGGCTTTTATGATATTGAGGTATGTACCCTCTATCCCTATACTCTGAAGAGTTTTGACCAAGAAAGGATGCTGTACTTCGTCAAATGCTTTTTCTGCATCTATTGAGAGGATCATATGGTTTTTGTTCTTTCTTTTGTTAATGTATTGTATCACATTGATTGATTTGCAGTTGTTGAACCAGCCTTGCAGCCCAGGGATAAATCCACTTGGTCATGGTGAATAATCCTTTTAATGTACTGTTGGATCCTATTGGCTAGTATTTTGGTGAGAATTTTTGCATCCATGTTCATCAAGGATATTGGTCTGTCATTCTCCTTTTTGATGGGGTCTTTGTCTGCTTTTGGGATCAAGGTAATGGTGGCCTCATAAAATGAGTAGGGACGTTTTCCTTCCATTTCTATTTTTTGGAACAGTTTCAGAAGAATAGGTATTACTTCTTTAAATGTTTGGTAGAATTCCCCTGGGAAGCCATCTGGCCCTGGGCTTTTGTTTGTTGGGAGATTTTTGATGACTGCTTCAATTTCCTTAGTGGTTATAGGCCTGTTCAGGTTTTCTATTTCTTCCTGGTTCAGTTTTGGTAGTTGATACATCTCTAGGAATGCATCCATTTCTTCCAGATTATCTAATTTGCTGGCATATAGTTGCTCATAATATGTTCTTGTAATTGTTTGTATTTCTTTGGTGTTGGTTTTGATCTCTCTTCCTTCATTCATGATTTTGTTGATTTGGGTCATTTCTCTTTTCTTTTTGATCAGTCTGGCCAGGGGTTTATCAATCTTGTTAATTCTTTCAAAGAACCAGCTCCTAGTTTTGTTAGTCTGTTCTACTGTTCTTTTGGTTTCTAGTTCATTGATTTCTGCTCTGATCTTTATTATTTCTCTTCTCCTGCTGGCTTTACGCTTTATTTGCTGTTCAATCTCCAGCTCCTTTAGGTGTAGGGTTAGATTGTGTATTTGAGACCTCTCTTGTTTCTTGAGAAAGGCTTGTATTGCTATATACTTTCCTCTTAGGACTGCCTTTGCTGCATCCCAAAGATTTTGAACAGTTGTGTTTTCATTTTTCTTTGTTTCCATGATTTTTTTTAATTCTTCTTTAATTTCCTGGTTGACCCATTCATTCTTTAGTAGGATGCTCTTTAGCCTCCATGTATTTGAGTTCTTTCCGACTTTCCTCTTGTGATTGAGTTCTAGTTTCAAAGCACTGTGGTCTGAAAATATGCAGGGAATGATCCCACTCTTTTGGTACTGGTTGAGACCTGATTTGTGACCTAGGATGTGATCTATTCTGGAGAATGTTCGTGGGCACTAGAGAAGAATGTGTATTCTGTTGCTTTGGGGTGGAATGTTCTGAATATGTCTGTGAAGTCCTTTTGGTCCAGTGTGTCATTTAAAGTCTTTATTTCCTTGTTGATCTTTTGCTTAGATGATCTGTCCTTTTCAGTCAGGGGGGTGTTAAAGTCCCCCACTATTATTGTATTGTTGTCAATGTGTTTCTTTGCTTTTGTTATTAATTGCCTTATATAACTGGCTGCTCCCATGTTCGGGGCATAGATATTTACAATTGTTAGATCTTCATGTTGGATAGACCCTTTAAGTATATGATATAGTGTCCTTCCTCATCTCTTATTATAGTCTTTGGTTTAAAATCTAATTTGTCTGATATAAGGATTGTCACCCCAGCTTTCTTTTGGTGACCATTAGCATGGTAAATGGTTTTCCACCCCCTCACTTTCAATCTGGGGGTGTCTTTGGTTCTAAAATGAGTCTCTTGCAGGCAGCATATCGATGGGTCTTTTTTTTTTTTTTATCCAGTCTGATAGTCTGTGTCTTTTGATTGGGTCATTTAGCCCATTTACATTCAGGGTAACTATTGAAAGATATGAATTTGGTGCCATTGTATTGCCTGTAAGGTGACTGTTACTGTATATTGTCTGTGTTCCTTTCTGGTCTATGTTACTTTTAGACTCTCTCTTTGCTTAGAGGACCCCTTTCAATATTTCTTGTAGGGCTGGTTTTGCGTTTGCAAATTCCTTTAGTTTTTGTTTGTCCTGGAAGCTTTTTATCTCTCCTTCTATTTTCAGTGACAGCCTAGCTGGATATAGTATTCTTGGCTGCATATTTTTCTCATTTAGTGCTCTGAATATATCATGCCAGTCCTTTCCAGCCTGCCAGGTCTCTGTGGATCAGTCTGTTGCTAATTTAATGTTTCTACCACCGTAGATTACAGATCTCTTCCCCTGAGTTGCTTTCAGGATTTTCTCTTTGTCTCTGAGACTCATAAGTTTTACTATTAGATGTCGGGGTGTTGACCTATTTTTATTGATTTTGAGGGGAGTTCTCTGTGTCTCCTGGATTTTGATGCCTATTTCCTTCCCCAAATTAGGGAAGTTCTCGTCTATAATTTGCTTCAATATACCTTCTGCCCCCCTCTCTTTTTCTTCTTCTTCTGGGATCCCAATTATTCTAATATTGTTTCATCTTATGGTATCGCTTATCTCTCGAATTCTGCCCTCATGATCCAGTAGTTGTTTCTTTATTTTCCATCATTTGGTCTTCCATATCACTAATTCTCTCTTCTGCCTCATTTCTCTTGGCAGTTAGAGCCTCCATTTTTGATTGCACCTCATTAATAGCCTTTTTGATTTCAACTTGGTTAGATTTTAGTTCTTTTATTTCTCCAGAAAGGGTTTCTCTAATATCTTCCATGCTTTTTTCAAGCCCAGCTAGTATCTTTAAAATCATCATTCTGAACTCTAGTTCAGACATCCTACTAATGTCTGTATTGATTAGGTACCTGGCAGTCAGTACTGCCTCTTGCTCTTTTTGTTGAGGTGATTTTTTCCATCTTGTCATTTTGTCCAGAGGAGAATAGATGAATGAGAGAACAAAATGCTAACAGGGAAACCATGTCTCCAGAAAAATATACACTAAACAAATCAGAAGAGACCTGAAACCGGGGGAAAAGAAAGGGAAAGAAAGAAAAAAGAAAAAAAAAAAAGAAAAGAAAAAGATAATAACAAAAAAACAAAAACAAACAAACAAACAAAAAAACCCAGAATGTGATCAAATATGATCAGGCTGGTGCATAGATCAGTGCCACACACTAGATTATCGGTGTATTTTGGTCTGTTAGAAGAAAGTGCCTCCCAAAATTTTAAAGAAAGGAAAACTTATATATGTACAAAAATAAGGGTTAATATGATGAAGGGATGGAATATGACTGTAAAGATGAAAATTATAAAAGATTTTATAAAAGGAATTGTAAGATAAGAAGCTGGTTGAAAAAAGAAAGAAGAGGATTTAAAAAAAAGAAAAAAAAAGAAACTAATAAAAAAGGGGGAGAATGTGATCAGGCAGGAGACTAGAACAAAGCCATACACTAGAGATTTAGGGTATATTTTGGTCTGTTAGAAGAAACCGTATCCCAAAATTTTAAAGAGAGAACAGCTTATATATATACACCAATAATAAGGTTAACTACTATGAAGGGATAGAATATGACTCTAAAAATGAAAAATAAAAAAGATTTTTTAAAAAAGGGATTGATAAGATGTCAGTTGAAAAAGAGAAAAAGGAAAATTCAAAAAAAGAAAAAGAAAGTTAAAAAAATAACTTTGAAAGTCTAAAGAATCATGGGGAAAAAGCCATGAATTCTATGTGCAGTATTCCCCTAGCGCTGGAGTTCTGCTGTTCTCATCCATTTGTAAACTTGGTCTTGGCTGGCAGTTGGTGCTGATCTTCTGGGGGAGGGGCCTGTTGCCGTGGTTCCCAAATGTCTTTGCCGGAGACGGAATTGCCCCACCCTTGCCTGGTTGGAGCTAAGTAATCTGCTCGGGTTTGCTCTCGGGAGCTTTTTGTTCCCTGCAAGCTTTCCCTTCGGCTTTGGAGGATGAGAGTGAAATGGTGGCCTCCCAATCTCCACCCGGAGGAGCCGAGAACTCAGGGCCCCGCTCCTCAGTGCGCCCCCAGAGAAAAGCAGTCAATCACTCCCGTCTCCCTGGTCTCCGACCGCACTCCGTGCTCACCCGGCCTGTGACCGAGCGTTTCTATCTCTGGCACCCGACCCCGTGTGGAATCCCAAACCCAGCAGATTCCTGGGGTGTGCTCCTGTGTCGCTCCTCTCGGGGGAGGAAGGGGAGTCTCCCCGGCTCTGCCGCTTGTTGGGTCCCTGCTGGAGGAGCAGTGGCCCGACTGTGCTGAGGATCACGGTTTATGGTAACCCCGAGCTGAGAGCCCACTCCTCAGCTCCGTTTCTGTAGCCAGCTTCCCTGCTCCGATACCCGGGAGCTCCGCCACACTCAGGCACCCCCGGTCTTTCTCTGACCCCGAGGGTCCTGAGACCACACTGTCCCGCGAGGGTTCCACCCCCGCTTAGCCACTGGAGCGACGTCCCTCCGCGGAGCCGGCTTCTAAAAGGTCCGATTTTGTGCTCCGCGGCTCTAGCACTTGCCAGAAGCGGCCGACGGAGGCCCCCTCCCCCGCCGTCTATCCTCCCGAATATCACTTTGGATTCACTTCTCTGCACTTCCTACCTTCCAGGAAGTGGTCGCTTTTCTGTTCAGAGTTGCTGCTATTCTTTTCTTCGATCTCCTGTTGAGTTCGTAGGTGTTCAGAATGGTTTGATCCCTATCCAGCTGAATTCGTGAGACCAGACGAAGTCCAGGGTCTCCTACTCCTCTGCCATCTTGCTCCGCCCCCATCTCATATAGTTTCAGTGTCTGAGCTCTTTCTAAAATACCATGACACCTTTCCTGAAATTGTTATAAGAATGAAGCTTTTCTGAGTAGCATCCTTGGAGAAGAATGTTTATGAACTAAGAAACATCCAAACAAATGTTAAGATGGTAGCTGTCTGGAAACCATGACATAGAGGACAAGTTGAAATGACCAAGGTTAAGTCAGCAAAAGAGCCACTTAAGAATACAATAGCTTTCTGCAAATACCTGGAGAGCTGGACAAAAGGCTGGACATAGTCTGTGGCATCAAAGGGTGAGTAACAGCTGATAGTTGAAGGAAGCAACTTAGACCCAAAGGAGGTCAAATTGTTTTGAGAGAGCCTGCCTAGCAATGGGAAGAGAGTGAGTTGATCTTTGGGAGGAAAAGTGATGCTTGCTTCTCAAGGGTATTGAAGAGTTGATCTTATATTAGGTAGAAGTTTGGGCTGGATGGTCTCTGATACATATTTCAATCCTGAGATTACATGGATGTCAATTCACAAAACTTTGGTATGAATAAATTTACCAGGTCCTCTCTTTTGTGAAGGGGGAAGACTAGACAATGTGGAAACACTGAGTGCCTGAAAATGGAAGAGTCTCGGAGACATTTTGTCTGTTTAGCAATTTCATTCAGGGTTGGTTTATAGTTACATTTTTCCATCGCAGAAGAACATGAAAACTCTAGTAATTGATTTTCTCAGAAATTCTATTTCTGAACTTGAAGAAAGCTACATTTCAGTTTTTGTAAGTCTGATGTTATTTTTAATGGATTTGTGAGTTCTTCTGACTAGACATTTAATGGATAACAAAGAACCTGGTGGGAGGTTTTCCAGGTTGGTAATGGGTGTAAGTGAGTTGTGACAAAATCTCAGAAGCAACTCAGAATAACAGGTAATTCATTGCAGATAAGAAGAATTTTCTCCATGAACTCTGAACATCAGTAAAGTATTTATGAACCAGTAGTGTTAGTACATTGTTATGCTATATTTGGATATATGTGAGCAAACTGCTGGATAACTGTTTCTTACATGGATGTAATGCTCACAACATTTTGAAAAAGCTAGAAGCATGACACCCGGAAAATATTTAAAAAGTCTTGGCAAGAAGTCAAGTTTAATTAAATTGTGGGGACTGCATAATTTTGATTTGATTAGACTAAGAAAACTAGCCATGGCCCTTTTCTGGAAAAGCTGGGATGGCGGGGACATGTCAACTTTTTACGATGCTTACTGTATATTTCTTAATTTCATGAACACTTTTAGCTAGTATGACTTGATTCGTCCACTCAAGGGACACATGTGGTCACATATTCTTTTTTTTTTCCAGCTACCCTCTTGAGCTCCCAGGGTCTTCCTTGTGCTGAGGTTCCCAGAGAAAGGGACCGATCTTGTTTTCCAGATGTTAGTGGCCACCATTTCTTTTTTCTGAGACAGAGTATTCTTTCGAGGATTGGCCTGTCCCCCAAGGCACTCTTGTCCATCATTGTAGGGAAACCACTGTTGGTCCAGTAATTGCACTGGCCCTGTGTTACCCCTTGGTGGGGCCTCAAAAGTAACCATTTAACACTTAGCTTTTCTGTTGAATCTGAACCATCAGCATCAACGAACATGGGGATTTCATTCCATACTCTCATTGCCTTTCTCTGCCAATGAGAAAATCTTGACCGGGGCCACTCTGGTCTACCTTACCAGTTCACACAAACTTCAGTTATCAAAGAGCAGATATTTGGATGACCCTGGGCCCATTTCATAATGAGGTGATCCAACTCTGCCTCAGTGGTTAGTTTTGTCACCAATTGATGTAGGTCTTGATTAGTTAATGAGAGGTCTGCTACTCTTCCTTCGCCTATACTTTTACGATGATATTTACATAATGTACACAATCTACGCACATGTGTATAATATTCATATAAGAGGGGTATCATCAGACGTGTGCTTTCCAGAAGTAAAAAGATATTTTTCAAGATGACTGTATATCTCCATACATAGGGCATAGTAGAGATTGCCATAAATTCAAGTAGCTCCTGCAAAGGGCATTTCACTTAATTTTAGTCTTAAATATTACACGTCTGGTGCCAATGCCAATGTCATGAGCATTTCCTGAACACTCCCTTATCTGAGAGGCTGCACAAGAAATATTTGACATACATCAAAGCCTTACAGCTATTTGTTCTAGATACCACTCTCCCCATTTTACAGATGGGAAACTGATTCATACAAGTTAAAAGGCACAACTAGTATCAGCATCAAGAATTAAAACAAGCCTATGAGTCTTCATTTCTGAGCCCTGAACCACTATGAGGGGGAGACAATGAGTCCCTTTTATGCCTCATGTACCCCACTGATGAGCTTTTAATATTGATGGTCTCACACAAACTTTTATTTTTATAAAAGGGCACATAGTGATCCTTTTTTTAGAGTCCTTGGGTGTCTGAAAATGTCTTTCTGTTGATTCTGTCCATGAAAGACAACTTGGCCAAAGACAATTCAGCCTGTTCCTCAGAGAACTCTAGCTCTCGTCTGGGGCACCCATCATCATCAGGATTATTATTTTGGCCTGGCTGTATTTTGATGGGATGAACTTTTTCTTGTTTTGCTTTTTTTTTTTTTTTACCTGCAATGTAGTGTATTCTCTCAAACTGTTCTTACAGATCTTTTCAGCTCAACGGATTTTCCCCATTGATTGTCCTTTCCTTTTCATTAAAAAAAAATCGGGAATATTAATGATCTCAATGTTACACTCTGTTCCTGCTTTGGCAGGGCTATTCTGCACTCTCCAGTGAGCTTCATCTCTGTCATTGGCCTCTTGATCTTTGGGCACCTTTTCAAATTTGTCTTTCCATGGTACTGCCTTAATTTTTTTCAGTGTAAATTCTGCTCTTCCCTGTCTCCTGCAGGGATTTTTTAACCTGATTTGTCATTCTTAATTTGCTTGTGATTTTCCCTTTTCTCAATCACCCTTCTTTTCCCTCCATTCTGTTGACTTAAGTTCAGTTTGTTCCCTCTATATAATTTCCTGTCCCGTGTGCTATAGGTGGCTGCTGGTCGGTTGCTGGAGAAGGAGGCTGGTGGTGGCAACACTTGAGATGGGGACCAGTATTTGCTCCCCTTCCAATCATCCCGTCCTGACGAGAGGGAGAGCTGCACCACATCCCTTCCCTGAATGTTTTTGAGGGTTAGGATAAGATTAAAAAAAAAAAAAATGGAAGCCTCCATGAATGTCTGAAATTTAAAGTTATAAATCAGACTTAACAAGACGTTAAATAAAAGATGGTTTATACTCCTGTCTTGACAAATATACCTTCATAATGTCAAAACTGAAAAAATGTCCAAAGTTGTAGCTTTTATATGACCAAATGCTAGCAAAATGTGACTGAATTTCATGGTTATTACATATCTGGGTGTTCCGTTGATAGGTGTGTTCCAGTGTTGTGTGAGGAGTATAAAATGAAAGCGTATGCAATTCTTAAGTTTACTATGTATTCCATAAAAATTTTCTTGCCTTAAGTTAACAAAAATCACTACTTTTTTTTTTTTTTTTGAGAGAGCAGGCAGGGGAGGGGCAGAGGGAGACAGAGAGAATCCCAAGCAAGTTCCACACTCAGCGCAGAGCCTGATGTGGGGCTGGATCTCACAACCCTGAGATCAAGACCTGAGCCGAAATCAAGAGTCAGGCGCTTAAATGACTGAGCTGCCCAAGGCACCCCCTAATTGTTTTTATACTAAAGATTTTCACAACATTGTTGTTCTTTTGAGAGTAGTGCCCTAAAAAACTAAAACATGCAATTGCACTCAGAATGTTCAAAACCTGAATATATTTTGATTAAAATACAAAAAACTGAGAACAATTTTAATTACTACTCCTTTCTAAAAGCAATTCTTTCTAAAAATTCAACATTATCCATTATATAATTTTATATATAATATAAATTATAAGTGATGTATGAAAATTTCCAGTGCAATTATTGAAATAAATCTGAGCTTTCACAATTTGATTTTTGGAAAACTTACATTTCATTTTTCAAAAATCAAGACCTGCATCCACACAACTCATGCATTGCTCAATACTGCATGATATTCTTCAGCCACCCTATGCAAGTGTAGTGAATAAGAAACTAACAAGGAAGTGGACGCCTGCCTCCATCAGAACGTGGCACCTCATCGTACGAGGATCTATTGTGTTTGTATGCCATCGCAGAGGAAGAAACCCACATGGTACTCGTTTGCTTTCTCTTTATCTAAGTGCTCTGCCACCTCATTGCTCCCTGCTCCTCCAGGCTCTGCCCACCTTGGGTGAGAGCAGGCACACCTCGTAAGCCACTGTCGCATCAAACAAAATTGAATTCTGCTTCAAGGACACAGGGCAAAAGCCGTGGAGAAGTGTTTCTAGGGAGTTGGCATGGTGTGATTCATGGTCAAATCCCCAGTAAGGAGCCGCCCATGTGTGTCAACATATACATTATTTCTGTGTGCGTGTGCGTTTGTGATACGCAGGGCCCAGGGCAGTCTCTCAGGGGGGCACCACGCCCATCTTCGTTGGCTGGTGGAGTAACTGCGTCTCTGGATTAGGCAGCAGGTATCAGAGGAGTCAGGAAACATCTTGCCACCTTTTGGAAGGCCTTCTGCACTCTGTCATTACCGTGTCCTGGGAAGAAGATACTATCTATACAGAAGAAACGAATATTCGACAGAAACTCAGGGAATGGGTCTCAAATATTTGTGACATTGTTAATTTAGGAGTAGAAATTCTTTAAAGACACAATTTTTTTTCCACCCAAAATATGAAAACTAATTTGTAACATCTTCAGCGACGTTGGCTTGCAGATCTGATGTCTCACATACACTCTTTCAGAATGAGGAACGACAAAAGCCTCACAGTCCGATTGTCTCATGTTTAAATTACTTTCTTATTGCCACTCACCAACCTTCAGATGTTGTTTTAGCTATGAAAAATAGCAGCAAATGACTCCATGGATGTATTAAGTAGCATTTACAGAACTAAAAGAGTCAACTTGCCAAGCTTGTTAGACTCCAATATGAGCCTGTGTAAATTCTGGGAGAATATTTCTATTTAGAGGACAGTGACTAATCTGAAATCATCACAGGCTTTCAATTGTGTGGGTTTTGTGTGTGTATCTTGCAGATTACAGGTTCTTACCCAAATTTGGTCTATACTCAAGAAGTCACTTTGGATTCATTTCTGACTGAACTGTTGTTTTATGCAAATGATTTCAGACAATGACTCTCTTAAGTGATAATCTTCACTGTGCAGAATATGCCATCCATTCATTGACTGTGGCCTGAACCTCCCTTGCAAACTGAAAGCAAATGTATTGTGGTCACTTATCAGTCAATAGAGGGATCTTAGTAATGAGGACGCAGTTACCAAATGCTTAAAAATTCCAGAACATCCTCTTTCACACCATCCATATTAAATATCTTAAAAAATAAAGTACTTAATATTCTTTTTTGTGTGTGTGTGAGAGAAAGCCTCAGAACTTTGTTAAGTGATCAACACTATTCAACTTTATTCTTTTTCATTTTTTTAAAGATTTTATTTATTTATTTGAGAGAGAGAGAGTGAGAGAGAGTGCACGTGAGGGGGTAGGGTCAGAGGGAGAAGCAGATTCCCCGCTGAGCAGGGAGTCTGATGCGGGACACGATCCCGGGACGCCAGGATCATGACCTGAGCCGAAGGCAGTCGCTTAACTGACTGAGCCACCCAGGCGCCCCTCTTTTTCATTTTTTATCTACTCATTAAACATCTTAGAATTTAAAAGATACACTTGTTATTTTAATAGTGGGAGAAAGAAGACGAGATAACGATGATTAGACTAATAGACATTAAAAAACCTTCACTTTGAAATAAGAAAGCACATTCTACTATGTTCCTTGAGCACTTAATGAATGAAATGGTTTGTTGGTCTCAGCAGGCTTCCATAATTCATGAAATGGACTCTGGTTTTCATGATTGGAAATTGATCTAATTTTTATTGTTTTCACTTACGTTATGATTTAGGACTGCTCTCAGATAAATCATCCTCATGTTTAATTCTTTCTGTTTGAGATGACTACTTCACACAGATTTTTTTGTTGTTGTTTTTTGGTATCACTTTCTTTTTCAAGGAGTATACTGTATAATCACTGAACTCCTCTATAATTACATGGCAAAGACTATGTAAATACGTAATTATGTTCATGCAGATTACTTGATAATTATACTTCCAGTTACCAAGTAATGAACAGAATAATCATCATGCAACTTGCAGCTCTTAGATTTTCAGCTTGGTCTTTGTTTTAAAAAAGGAGAGAAGTAGATAATTGCTCTATGGTAACATGGCACTTACATTGTCAACAGTCATGTATTTACGTTGTTATTATATGGTTATTTTTTACCTTGTAAAATAAAGTGGTACTGTTTTTAAAGAAGTCCTTCCCTCCTCTTTTCAATAGGAATTTCATGTCTCACACTGATGAATAGCAAAGCTGAGCTTCTCTTTTGTGTGTGCTTTAATACACGGGGCGGTGCAGAACCAGAACGGGAAAGGTCTCTGAACTCATCTTCGCCAGAATAAAAGTAAAAAGAGAGAGAGAGAAACTGTACATCAAGTTTTATCAGTGATACAAGAAACACATAGTTATTAATCCTAAATCCAGGAGAATGCTCCCCAGCTGACAATGATTTTTTGTTTGTGTGTTTAGCATATCCACAGTACCACTTACCCCACGTTCCCTCCATCTGGGATGTGCTTCCTCCATGGTTTCAGGAACCAGTTCTATTGCCTCTCTTAGGACACATCATTTCCAAACCCTTCTGTACATCCTATCTTCTTCCCCCAACCCTGTGCACATGCCTTTATGATAGCACATATTGTAGTAAGTCTTTACTTGATGCCCTGAATAAAAACCTGTTCAAGTCTCTCTGACACCCTGGTCTTCATCTGATCTCCAGAATCTAACACACAGCATGGGTACAAATCGTTTATGACTATGTTTTCAACAAATAAATTAATTAACAGATAGACGTGCAAATAGAAAAAAAGAGATGTAATATACCAGTAATATATAACTGATTAATGAATTCCCAAATCATTATCTTTTGCTATTCCATTGGCCTAGTCTTGCCTAGATACAATGACAGACAACATTTTTGACAATTTCGGTATCGTTATCTCTAAAGTTTTGTTTTGTTTGTTTATTCTTTTCATCGCATGCTTTGTCCTTGACTTTGGGAGCTTAATGAATTTTCTTTTCTTTTTTTAAGATTTTATTTATTTGAGAGAGAGAGAGTGAGAGAGAACATGAGCAGGGAGGAGAGGGAGAAGCAGGCTCCCTGTGAGCAGGGAGGCTGACGCGGGGCTTGATCCCAGGACACTGAGATCATGACCTGACTCAAAGGCAGACACCTAACCGACTGAGCCAGACAGGTGCCCCCTTAATGAAGTTTCAAATAAAAATATATGACATTGGATCCATGCCTTCACATCGTTGAGCTGACATTTACTTAGCACACATTATATTCTATGCACTGTGATCAGCACAGAGGAGATTCGAAGATAAATAAGCTACTTTTCTATCTTTAATAACTGAACTCACCATTCACAGGGGGAAGGAAGAACACACATTTTAAAATGGACCATAATACAAAGCAGAAACAACTAAGAACTATAATACAAAGCAACCAAACCATGCGCATATTGCTTTCCTTGTGATTTCAAGTAACCGTACAGTTTACAAACTACTTTTATTTTTCCCGAGCTAATTGGCCCATGTCTGCTCAGATGAATTAACTTTTCATTTTGTGTGACCCATATGTTGAGAATTTATAATTAATTTTGTTAATTCCAGAAATTATAAAAACATACTGTTGTGTTTCTGTGCTAGCAAACATTAAGTGAAAATGGCCATTGCTGTTTTTCTTTTGTTCTTCAGGGCATGTGAACTTTAAAAAAAACCTCTCTACACTTTTTGAAGTATAATTTTATAATATGATAATTTGATGACCAGTTGGAATTTGTATGAAGCTTGCTAGAATCTTTTTATTAAATTTGAAACTCAAATTCATTAATGGCATCTATAGATGTCAAATGATTTTATTATTTCATATTTAAAGTTATTAAATTGACAATAAACCAAAGCCAAGAATTTGTGCATGAATCAAAAAATAGAAGAAAAAACCTAAATGGACATGAGAATTTAGTATATAGAGATTACATTTAAATAATTAGGGGAAAATAACCACCTGGAAGAGATCACAACTAGATCTCTACAACACTATTATAGCAACATAAATTAAAGATATCCGGAGTATGGAATGTAAAAAAATCAACATATAAAATATATAAAAGAAAATGTGAAGACACTAATATTAGAGTAAAATAGTCCTATTAATTATGACTATAACAGAAAGATGGATACATTTGATTATATACACATTAAAAATTTATTCATAGCATGAAAGGAATTAATTTCTCAATATATAAAAGCCTAATAATTCAATAAAAAATTAACATTATGAAGGGAAAATAGGTTAGCAGATAGTTCGCAGAGGAAAAAACACACAAAAAACTCTGTCAAATCTGCAAAAAGATGCTTCAAAGCCTGCCACAGTTAAAGAAATATGAACTAAAACAATTGGATTGGATAATACACTCTATTGATTGGGCTGTGGAGACTCCAGTCATTCCTGAACACTGTGTTTGGAGCATCTTGTGATTGGAAGGAATCTCATGGCACATCAGTCTTGAGGTAGTAAGACATTTTACCTCTCATTTCCAAGGAAAGGAAGCAGCAGGTGCCCTCAAAAGACTCAGTCCTGAGCTGTGATTGCTATTCTTTGCCATATTCAATTGGTTGAAGTAGTGACAAGACTGGTCTAGACTCCAGGGGATAGGGAGACAGACTCCATCTGTTCATAGGAGGGCAGCAAGCAACCTGCAGACATCTTTTTTCTTTTCTTTTCTTTTTTCTTTTCTTTTCTTTTTTAGAGAGAGGGGGTAGGGAAGGGCGGAGGGAGAGGGAAACAGAATCTCAAGCAGACTCCATGCCCAGTTGGAGCCCACTCTGGAGCTCTATCCCAGGATCCTGAGATCATGACCTGAGCCCAAATCAAGAGTCGGTTGCTTAACTGACTGAGCCACCCAGGCTCCCCTGTCTGCAGGCATCTTTCATCCTCTCTCTCCCCATATATATATATATATATATATATATATATATATATTTATGTTTACATTATATCTATTTAATGACTACCTAAGAGTGTGCCTGGACAAAGAGACAAGGAGGGAGACTAGAGAGTTGAAATTAGATGGACATAATTTTCACTTTATTCCTTTTTGTGGTCTTCAAAATTTTTTTTAACATTATGTATGTTTTATATTTTAATTTTTTAAAAAGCCAATTTAATCTATGCCTGCTAATATGGAAAGCTCTCCAAGATGTACTATCAGGTTAAAAAAAAAAGCAAACTGCACAACAGTGTATAAAGAATTCTCATATTTATTGAAATATAGGTGCTGACACCTCAGTTATGTATGTGTGTGTGTGTGTGTGTGTGTGTGTGTGTTTGTAAGTCATGCAACACACTGTGAACACACACACCAACAAGCAAAGGCCCTACACAAAGTTGGGTGGGAATATGGGCAGAAGAAAGAGCGAAATATTCTCAGTTGCAAGTATCACCAACATGGAGGCAGTGGGTGAAGTCCTCACTATGTGGATTTTCATTATCTTCATCAAAACGGAGCTCCGCTGCAGAAGAGCAATGCACCTTTATCTTCTTGCAGTGTGTTGCAATGTGCACACCATGAGGCTGATAAGAGCTCAGAACCCGGGCTCATTCGAAGCCGCAGCTCATTTAGAACAGAGACTCAGCACACAGATACATTCAGGCACTTTCTACAAAAATGATAAGCCTCATCTCCATCATGAGAATTTAAACTTCTGTCTTAAAGTTAATTCTACTGTCTGCTTCTGGTTTCAGAAGTGAATTCAGGTCCACCCCAGATTCCTGAGAAATCCAGATTGTAAAAGCCAATAATGAGGGAGACAACCTCATCCCCGTGAATCTATGCCTACAGACTGCAAAGCCATCAGAGACTATGATCTGTTGTGTGAACTTGCAATTACTCTTCATCTTCACCATTGGTGGTCCTGGACACCAAGGCAGAGTCTTTCAGAGGCACCTGGTTTCAGATCAAAGACTGACAATGGGTACGTCATTCTTACCTTAGTCAGAAAGTGCTGGCCTATCTATGGGGTCATTGGTAATCCTCTAAGTGCTAAGGTCCAGCCTGAGAAAAGAAAAAAAAAATCTGAAAACGTGGCAACTATTCTCTGCATTTTCTGCCATTGAAAGACCCAACAGTGATTCAGAGATACAGCTCCTTCCCATGTTGTTTAGTACCGCCTTTGTCTCTTCTTCCTCCGCAGACTCTTGCCCGTGGCAGCTCTAAAGTTATTGATCACATGGAACCTTCGAATACTGGAGAAAAGAGAGGGATGTCTCATTCCTTAGAAGAGCTGAGGGTAAGAGTCACAGGGATTGGATTACTAGAGCTTCTCCTGCACAAATTACATAAGATGGAATGCGTGTTTGGTTGTCTCATGACAATCTTTCTTTTGCTCATTCAAGTGCTTTGGATCATTGAGCTGTTCGATAAATACCGATGTGTAACATATGGAATATTCCACTCTGCGAGAGACCTTTGGTGAAGGTGGAAATATCCTATGATGTTAATGCCAAAATTCTTAGTCAGGATCTAATATAGTCCACAGTGGGTCTGTAAGTCTCCCAGGACTATAAACACAGTGTGTATTTGTGATTTTTCTTTCCAGAGAGAATCTCTCTCATTAAGTTCTTAACGGGAGAGGGTTGCCTCACAATAAGTTGAGAGCATTCTGCTGAAGTATTTTATGCTTCATAATTATTTTCGATCAAGTGAAAGAACAGGCGTAGACAAGACAAAGTTCTGTGCACATGTACATTATTAGTACTTCGGTAGAAAGTGATGTGTGTGTGTGTGTTAATGGTACACAATTATTATTTTATTTTGGTGTGAAATTCAGTTATGTGTTTTGAGTGTGATTACTTGTTGTGGGAACGACTTAGTGTTTATACTTAACTGACCAATGACATCAGATAGAACTCAGACATGAGAAAGTCTCACTTGTCACTTCTAGGAGCAATTAGAATATAAAATATAGGATTATTCTTGGCCAGGCACATTACTTATGACAGTTGTCACCATCTCTTTTTACATCTTTCCAACTTTAAATACCCCACTTGTTTAGCTTTTTATGCCCTCCAGTTTAAAAATAAAACCTTTTTTCCCTGGCGGTTCAACTAGGTGGCACTACTGGACTGAGTACCTATTGAAGCCCAACTGGTAACCATTTGACACACAACACTTTAAAGCTAGAAGAATCCCAAAGGTGAGTCAGTCGGGACAAGCTAGTTTATGCTGTGGTAACGAAATTCACCAATAATTAGTGGCTCAAAACAACAGCGACATTTCTCTTCTTTTTCTTGCTCATTCTACAGGTCCATTCTGAGTCATCAGGGGCCCTGCACCCCTTCATCTCCACTCAGGGGTGCAGGCTCACGGAGGCTCCTGGATCCACCTGGAAGGTTGCTCATCACTGTGGCGCTGGAAAGAAAACCAGCAGAAGGCACACTGGCTCTTCGAGCTTTCTGCCTCTAAGTGACGTATATGCTCTCATCTGTTGGCATGCGTTAATGGCATGGCCATTGCCCAATTTCAATAGAATGGGAAGTACAATCAACCTTCCTGGGCGTCCAGAAGGGACAGCTGGGATATTGCTGAGCCGCAGAGTGACTGCCCGAGCAGAGGGGGTGTTATTTTATTTATTTTACAAACGGCTAAGGGTCAGAGAGTTTGAGTAATGTGGGTAAGCTCACTGGCTGGCATTTGGGCAGCATGCTGCGTAATGAAGAAAGAGGTTACTATTAAGAAGTGATTATTGGAAGATATGAAAATACGATCAAACTTAACATCGATTGAATGACTTAGAGCATGTTCGGGAGGGAATTAAATTAAATTGTTCAGCTTTCCAGTGTAGCCATTAACGTATCATCATGGACCCTAGTGTTAGGTGCTGTGAACTCTCGTAAGGACGCTGAACTCCTTCCTCCCCAGCCCCCGTGAGCTCTGTAACTTTGGGCGATCACCCACCTTCCCCACGTCTGTTTCCTTCTCTCTGGTGGGGCTGTTGGGTTTGCAGGTATGCTCTCTGTGCTGACCATCGACATACGAAGTTGAATGGCTTCAGTCATTCGGTCGAAGTTGAGCTGGCTGCCGGTCAGCTCGGACTTTTAACTCTTCTTTTTGTTTCGGTGGAGGAACCTGATATGGAGTGAGTGGATTAGGAATTAAGCTTATTTGCAATTCTAGCATCACTCCGTTGACCTCCGGTTTTTATAGCCTTATTATAACTCAAATAACCTAAAGTACTCTCAAGGGTTTTCCCACTCCTCAAAAATAATCCCCCTCATAATGATTTGTGTAAGTGCACTCCAAAATTGAGCTGCCGTTTTGAAAGTATTTTAAAGTCATTATTGAAAAATTGTATTCTGTTCAACAATTTCTGAATATCTGATGAAGTGGAAACCGCATATAGGGTATCGTGGTGTCGCAGAGATGCGTGGATCCCTTTGTAGGCTCAAGGGCAATCAATTATCCTAGAGAACACTAAGAAAAAACTTTTAGAGCTATTGATTACTTAGGAAAATAAAACATTGCCAAAGTACAGAGCCTTTGGACCGAAGTTTCTAGGCTTAATATAAAAGAAAAGTAAATCTGAAATAAACTTAGATGTACCATATGTATACCTTCGGTTTTCCCAGATAACATGTTCAAGGCATAGTTCAAATGGATATTTTATAGAAGCCAAATGAACTAGAGATAACATATCCGATAAAATTTATGACATATTTGGGTTATATTTGAGTAAAAATCCAAGAAGAGTGCAATACAGAATTTTGTCCTCTCTATACGCCTCTCCACAGAGGCTATTAAGTCAGGACTCCCTGCTAGTTTAATTTGCAGTAAGTGGAGAATCTTTTCTGCTGTCCACTGAATGAGCTTCTTCCTCAGTCCTTGTCCCTTGGCGAGGGCTCAAGTGATTGAGAGCCTCACGGTGGCCGGCTGGAGGTCCTGATGCCTCACTGATGCATTTTGTGCAGAGCCTTCATGAGCAAGGCAGCATTCCAGAGCCAACAAGGAGCGCTGAGGTCCCGGGGAAATGCTCTGCAAAAGAACATTGCATAGCGCAGTCTTGGGTGTGAACCTTCCATAACGCTGACCGGAATTCTTATTTGCAAGACGATATTGGAGGGTACTTGGGAAATTTTTTTGCATTTCACATTTTTAAGCAGTCGCTGCAAAGAAATGATGTAATAATAAAATGACCCATCAAGACAAACACAGTCATATCAGAATTACATAAAGACTAAATGAGGTAACAAAGTAAAAGTGCTTTGTAAACTTTTAAACACTGCACAGCCGTGTGTTCTTTCGTTCTGATTTGACTTGTGGTTTTGATTTCGCATGACTCGAGAGGACATGCCGTTTGACTGAAAGCAAAAGGAATCTTCTTCTCCAGGTACAAAGGGTTCCTCAGGCACCTCACAGCCACAGCAAAAAATGTATTGCCCGAGTAAGAGATCTCTTTTCGGAGCTGGCTCACAGAACAATTTTGTCAATATTGTGAGGAACAGGTTCTGCGCATGCCTTGTTGTCCTATTATTACTACTGCCTCATCTTTGCCTTGCCTTTGAGTACTACTCACAAAGTAAAATCACATTTGTGGTTTGTTTTATGGTAATATCTCAAGGTAGACAGGACAGGCAATACCATCTCCATTATACAGATGAGTAAATCAAGTCTTAGAGGAACTTAATGATCAGTCAAGATCTCAAAGACACTTAAATGGCTGGTAGAATATCAGACCCCATTATTCTCAATCCAAGGCTCGTGCTCTCTCTAGCAAATGATTGTCCCACCTTAAGCCTCCCGAAGGCAAAGACCGGGGCTGATTTGTTCGCCTTTGTTTCTCTGTGACTTAGCATTATGGTCACCCAGGGAACGCACCATAGCAATGGCCACTGATTGATTATGCTCAGGTTATGATTTCTTTTAACTCTAAAAAATTCAGTGTCTGGGGGAGGGAAGAAGTATCCTCATTAAGGAAGTGCTTATCTTTAGGGAAACTCTTAACTTCTCTAAAAAGGTACTGGCACTTGAATTAATGGCAGGGTTTTTTCATTCCATTGGATATTTTATCATCAAGTTATTCAGTTGAAAGAGGTCTTTTATACTCCAAAGTCCAGGAAATAAAAAAGTAACTCATCTGTCAATGAAATATATGAAATCGAGCATGAGGTTCACTTAACATTTGCCACTTTAAAAAGTTTCTGAAAAAAATAAATCAACAATTATATTTAAAGATGGGAAACAGCTTAATTTTAAGAAAAAAAAATTATAAGCACCTGGCAGGAATTTGGATTCCTCCTCTTGCTCTCGACCTGTGTATATTTTAGCCTTCCCTCAAGGCCACCTTACGCCCTAGCCATAGCATTTGATCATTTACAAACTGTGGTGCGTATTGCTTACACCGTAAGGAAGCTGGAATTGAGAAGAGGTGTGGCTGGAGTAAGCTTAGCCCATTTTCCAGGAAGGAAAAGAACAGGAAGGTAGAAGAACCTTAGCCCCTGAGAATGTCAGGAACTGGACTTTACACAGGGACCTGGCTACTGAATCTGGAAAGTGAAATGAGTGTTTTACCCAAGTCTGTTCATGGGAACTAGAACACAAGGAAGGAAAAATGGCCTCTCTTCTGACCCGATTTCCCTCACTGGAGAGACCACGAGATCCCGCACCAGGGTTTCCCAATGTCCTTGAGTGAGAAGTGGATGGTCTGAGGGGCTAAGGGGCAGTGGTATGTATGTGTGCGTGGGGGTGGGGGTGGGTGGGGGATGCACATGAAGCTACCATCCCCGAGGGCTAGGGAGAAACCTGAAAGCAGGGGGCTCCGTCCTCACTCGGCTTGGGACCCTTTGCCTATCAGAATAAAACTGGCCTTTTGGTAGTTGAGGTAGAGCAGGAGGTTCTGAGATGAGTTCTGTCAGCTGTTGTGCAGGTGGCTGATATCCTTGTCATGCAAATGGTCTTTGGGGAGATTGTGAAACGTGGCCGATGACACCGGCCAGAGAGCTTGCTGGAGACACTGCCATAGTCCTGGTGTATGGACAAGCCAGGCCGGGATAGAATGAGATTCTTAGATGGACTTGTCTCCCAAAAGTGCGAGGAAGCTCAGGTGGGTCTGGGCCAATGGGGAGCCCACCTGGTTCTGATCCAGCCCAGAAGGAACTGATCGGGAACCCACCAGCATCAGGCATCCCCAGCACATGAGGGACAAGCAGAGCCATGCAGGGCACCAGGGACATTTTTCACCCTCATGGTCAGGGAGGATGCAGAGAAGGACATTCACGGCAACTCCCATGGTGGCCACAGAACAGCGGCCGTTGTTGGGAACAGGGGACAGGTGACACTTTCAAGAACTGACCTTCAGCCTGAAAGGGACTTGTTGTGGACTGAGAGGAGATGGAGCTGGAAGCAGAGAAGGTAGCATGAACTGGTGAATTTGCTTCTCTGAAGCTAGCATGAACTGGTGAATTTGTTTCTCTGCCCCTCCGTGGAGCAGAGGTGGCAAGAAAGATGAGCTCAATTATAGAAAAATGTAAAGCCCTTACTTTCTTTGTGCATTTGGGAATGCTAAATACATTGGCATCCCACTACGTATGTACCCTTTTGAAACTAGAAAGTTAGGTGGAGGATTTGGAGTTAAACCGTGAGAATAGGCACCTCAGTCCTGTAAGATCTCAGAGAATTATTAACCAATTTTGAAGATTGAATAAATGGATGAAAAAGCAATTGGAGTTTGAAGGTTCATTTACTTTTCTAAGGTTTATGAAGAAACCACGGCTCGGTCATAAATTACCTGTGCTGAATGCATGGGAACTAACGTGCATACTATATGTGGTTATATTTATGTTTGCGTGTCTATATGTTAATATGTGTGTTAAAAGTATTAAAGAAGGCAGACCCAGAGCCGAATGAGGGAGGTTCTCAACCAGCCTACAGCTTTTCCAGCCAGCCCTGTTCCCTGAAGCCTCGCCTTGATCAGAGGTTACATCCCTCTGCTCTTTCTCTCTTCACCACGTTACATGCTGCATGATTAATAAATGAGTGAATTCCAATTAAGTTAATTGAGACCCTCCTGCTAAAAGAATCCTAATTCCAGAGACAAAAGAAACTTTATGGACTTGGAATATCTTCTTAAAACACTGCCAACACGTTAGATAAGAAACAAATACATATCCAGAGCGCGCGAGGGAAGAACTATGCGTTCGAGGGATTTTTGACTGCTATCAATAAATAACCTCACCACCTTGGAACAATGGTTATGGTTTGCAAATGAAGCTAGGTGGATGGCAACTTAATGTAAGGCTAGCATTGTGAAGAAGGAACGCAGCTTAAAACAGTGAATAATTCTGCTTCTGGCTTTCGAGCCACTTCTTACGTTGGCGTGCCCTGAGTTAACACGGTTAGATGAAGTCATACTGTTTCATTGAATTAGGATTTCTGTTATAAGTAGTCAAATCCCTTCAAATGCTTTTCATCAAAAGGCCACTTTATTCATATGGAGGTGACCTTTATTTTTGCTCTTCCTTCCAGGAGAAGGAGAAATAAAGAAATACAAGTTGGCTTATCCATCTTGCCCTGGCGAGATTGCTGTGGTGAGTTAGGATGCTGCCCTCCCTCCTGCGAAAGCCAGTGTAGACATTCTATCACACAGAAGCCCGGCCAGGCAGGGTCAGTGTAAGTGAAAGTGGGGAGATTAGTGAGGGATTTTTAAAAGCACCAGAGAGGTAGTATTAATCCTTTGAAAGTGTGAGCCTTTCTGATATGGCAGCCGGACTCCTGGGGGAACCCGCACAGCATTCTGTACCCTTGATAAGGAGAGTGTAAAGTAAAATGCAATGAACTTAATGACCCAGAAATTATTATTAGAGGAAATTAATACCATCTTCAGGAGATTTGTGTCACTTAACCTAGCATTTGAAAGAAGTAAAGATTCCTTTATATCAAGCTGCCTTTCATTTTAAGTATAAACACATGCATTTGCATTCTGTCCCGTGAAGATTAAAGATCTGGCTTGGAATTAGCAAAGGCTATTTAGCGTTGGAGCGGAAGCCGGGGGGCAGTTGTGGGTGGATTTCGGAGAGATGTGTGCATTCTTGAGCTCTTCTGCAGTTCTCTTCTCAACAATCATTTAGTGTTGGGGGTATAATTTTGATCCTTTCCAAACATCGTTCCAGTTTGGGATGCTTGGCACAGGAGAAGTTTGTAGTGCCCTGTTCTCTGCCCTGTTCCCCGTGGCACTGCAGTGCCAGACAACACAAGCGAGTGTGCAAAAAGCCCACCTGTCCTGTCCGTTCACTGTCCTCCTGTCTGTCAGCTGGGGCTGAGAGAGGACAGTGCGCGGGAGCTGGAAGGTGATTTCCCTTGGCAAGTCTTCCCCTGGTGGCTCCCATTGTTTCTGCGGCCTTTGCGGGGGCCACCTCCACATCCATCAAGAGCTAAAACATGGAGATTAACTGGGCTTCACGTTTGGTCCGGGCTGGAGATGGGGGCCGATCCAGCCGGGATTTTCCTGAGAACGCTCAGCAGCCAACGCCCACAAGCCCTACACAGCAAACAACCCCCCTTATGCATCGAATCATGGAATTTTCGAACTAGAAGAACCCACAGTTATTGTGTTGAAACCCTCCATTGTATAAAGGAGACTCAACCAAGAGAGAGAAAATAATCTCATCAACGCACACAGCTATTTAGTGAGAGACCAGGTTTTTCTTACTATTACATTAAGGTGTTTTGTTTTGTTTTGTTTTTGTTTTGGAACCCTATCCTGACTCAAGTTTTAATCAACTTTTCCAACAGAGTGATCAGAATTATTTTAAAATTATATTTAAATTATCTTAAAATTTACATTAGGTAACATTTTTCTATTCTGGAAAGCAACCTTACTTTCTTTTCCTTGGAAGGCAAATGGAAGTCAGGGAAGAGGTGCTGCTGAGAAGCAGTATGGGTCATACATTCGTAAAGCCTTTCCAGGATCCCCGAGAGACCTGAGTGCCTGGTGCTTTGGAATCTACCACCGAAACCTTTCCTTAGAGGCCTCATTCTGAAGGGAAATGAACAAACCTCCAAGGCTTCTTCATTCTCTTTTCATTCTAGGACAGCCAAGACCCAAAAGTCCGTGAGAGGATATTGGGTCTATTATACAAATTAGTTAATTTCTTCTTCATGGAATTTTGTAGATTCTGGGAGTGAACCCACATGGACTAGAACCAAGTTTCTTGCTAAGGGGGTCTGAAGAGTGTATTTGTCATAACAAAATTAAGCCAACATATAATTGTCGTCTGCTTTATTCTTATGGAAATTGAACATTAGCATGTGTATAATTGATCTGAAGTCCAGACACATCAAAAGCCATGAATCTATGTATCTAGGTGCTTTTAATCTAATTATAAGGAACTACATATGTTCTTACTCAAAACTTGTCTTTGCTTTAATTTTTTTTTTTTTTTTTCAATGAGAGGAAATGTCTTTATTCCATGCCCCTGCCCCGGGCTTTTAAGAATCTCTTTCCTTTTCCCCTCAAATGACCGGAGCTCCAGTCATGAGCCTCTCTAGGGCCCTTGAACTGAACACTTATTCTTTTAAAAATCATCAACACAGGGTCTGTTGCCAAGTGGAGAAGCCAAGTCTTCCCTCCACGCTCTCGGATGTGTTTCTTTGTAGCTCTGGCTGGCACAGAGCAGAGGCTCCGAGGAACTGGGTACTGAAATGGTATGAAGAGGACTGCTATGGGATGCAGTTGATTTCAGAATTCAAGCAAATACACCCAGAAAGTGGAGTCAGGATATTTAAACATAAGCACATGAATAATTGTAAATGTGATCACATGAGCATCTCTTACATGAGACTAATAGAAAATGGAGGATATTTGCTTTATTATCACAAAGTACATGCAGATTTGCCCTTCTGTCGATAATTTTACCAAAGTAGGGAAGTAAACTCAAACGTTCGAACAAAAATTAATTCTATGTTATGTGTCAACATGTGTGTTTATTAGACATACATCTATAGCTAGATATTTGGTTCATATTTCTAATGATGATTACAGACTGAATAAAAATTCTTACATAAAAGGAAAATGGCCATAAAGGTAGATGTATAAAAAGAAGGGCTATAGAAATTTCAAATTCAACACACAATTTTTGGGATCCTTTCATGTGTTTGATATGTGTATGTAGTTCTGTGTTTTCTGCATAATATAAAAAAGGCCGTGTTTCTACTATTTCATATTAGTATGTGGAAAAAATTAGTATGCTGTAAAATACAACAGAATGTTCCTGCATGTGCGTAATTCTGTGAAAGGTGAACAGATACTGGTTTTCTTAACCTGCTTTTATTAGTTGTGGCTAAGATTTTCTAAGAAGAATGAACTATTGTGTTTTCTTTCTATATTGATGCTTTCCATTTGACAAGGGAAGCCTTATGGAGTTAGGATGCATTACTGGAATTGCAGAGCAAGTATTCCAGGTTATGTATACGTGGATATCACAAAATGCTTATTGCTCTGGCACTTGGTAGTTGTGTGTGTCGCACGTGCATGCATACACATGAATATATGGGGAAGGAAAAAAATGTTTCCTTCTGGGACTACATGCCAAAACAATTTTAGTAATAGCTTATATAAAGAAATTTGCATCCTTAAGATTAATTTAAAAACTCTCTTTGATACCCAACTGGTTCACACCGTACGTGGATATTGAAAATTTTTTAGCAAAACTTTTTTAGCAAACTATTTTTAAAATTTTAAACCAACTGCTAAAATATAAAAGTCTATATATGCAACTGTCTCTTGACAATTCTTACATGACAAACTAAAAATGTCTCAAGTAGAGGATTTGCTTTTCCCCACAAATCTGCCCCTCTCCTGATCTTCCTCATCTCAGCAAATGACACCAAACTTCACTGAGTAGTTCCTATGGTTTTTTTTAAAGATTTTATTCATTTATTTGAGAGAGAGAGAGAGAGAGAGCACGAGAGGGGGAAGGGAGAGGGACAAGCAGATCGGGCGCTGAGCGTGGAGCATGACGTGGGGTTCAATCCCAGGACCCTGAGATTAGGATCTGAGCCAAAATCAAGAGTCGGATGCTTAACCGACTGAGTCACTCAGGCATCCCTGTTCCTATGCATTTTTAAATTTAAATTTTGTGTATGTGTGTAAAGGGGAGTAGTCTGAGGCACAGTTGCTGGAAGTTTGCCATATGTTGTCCCAACATACACTATGAAGTTCCTGTTAAGGGGTAATCTTTGTGTGGAGACAGAAAGACCTTGAGAAAGTTTTTCATAAAACAGTGGTGCTGGATCACAAGTGCTTTGCATAGGCATGTGTACGTTAGTATCTATCGAGTGCCTACAAAGTGCTAGAAACTCTTTTAAGCACTGGGGATACATGTGAATTAATGTATGCTAGCTTGAAAAAAACAAAACCAAATGGATGACTCATACAATCTGATTATAGTCAGCTCCACTACTATAGTTTCCTATTAAAGACATGCGCACAAAATTGCTAAATTTGTTTCTGTCATTAAGAATGTCTAATTTTGGGCAGAACCATGAAAGAATTAAAAATAAGATGAGGAGAAGATAATCCAGGCAATCTATTAAGTCAGTATGAGTTAGTGTGGCTTATACAACGTACCTGTATATACATGCATGAGGAAGTCAGAGAAAATAAAAGGATATGGCAAAATTTAAATAAACACATATTGAGAACTGGTTAGCAAGTTGGTGCATTTGGTATGCCTACCTGTTGGACACGGTTGTGACCATTTTTTGTCTCTTTCATTCAACACATGTTTATTGAGGCCTCTTCCATGGTCGGCACTGGGTGAGGTGCTGGGAATAAATGTGGGATGGGGCGTATCCATGTCCTCCCGGATTTCGGGCAAGATCTACTTGGTCTCATGATAGGACCATTTTCTGAATCATTCTCTACTTTCCAGAAGCTGATATTTCTTGTTTACAGGGTGATCACCTCACACATGTGGCTGCCATGACACGTCACCCTCTGCCGAACTCAGGGCAACCACACTGGGATCAGGCACATCCCAATAGTGATTGTAAGAGCCCTTGTCTTGTGAAGTAGCTGCCTCTTTGGCAAGATCTCTGGGCCTGATCTCATGTCCTGCCCTAACGACTGGACATGGTAGGTGTTCTACTCTTCTCTGTTACCCACCAGAACTTTTTGGAATTTTGAAGTATTGTTGTTCTCCATCGTATGGCTTGAGCCTTCAAACCATGGAGTGGGGTTGGATGAGCTTTGGACTGGGTTCCAGAAAACCAAACCTTCACCTGAGCGGTGACCCTGAGCTGTGTGGCTTCAAGACTCTAGCCTATACCTTGACAGGTACAACAAAGACTTTAAGGAACTTTCAGGATCCCTGGGTTCCATTTAGCTCTAATTCCTCTTCTTTCTCCAAACCACAATAAATGGAAGGAAGAATCCAGTGACTTTCAGATGGTCTGAAGAGCCCAGGAGCAGGGTGTTTGCTCCCACAGCTCTTTTATAGGTGTGGATGCATGTCACACACCCATGATGAGGTAAGCACTGATATTTACAATAAAACCCTTGCCCACCTCACTGCTGTTGGGCAATGAATTTATCACAGAAAGTTAGAGCAAGAAGGGATTTTAGCAACCAACCATTCACCCCATTGTTTGATAGATGGAAAAGCCTGAGGTCTGAAGCTATCTAAGGGAACTGAACGCTCTTGACCACAAATCAATGTATTATACTGCCCTCTTAACTTAAACTAATAGGCTAGGATTTTTAAAAAGTAAAATTATTGATGAGAATACTTGAGAAATGATATTGTACTCTGCCTTGCTACTTAGATTAGTAACAAACTTTGACTCTTTTTGAAAACTCAGGGAATATATCATTATGAACTTGGTGTAATAGTTGATTGCCCATTCTCTGGAGGATGAGCTGCGTTCAAGTCAAGTCGTGGCTCTATCACCGGTTGCACTTTATGATGTAACATATTTAACCTCTTTGATGCTCAGTGTCCTAGCCTATAAAATGGAAGTTATACTCATTGGTACCAAACTCACTGGGAGTTTGTGAGAATTAAATGAGATAATGTTCATGGAAAACACTCATCAGGGTGTTTGACAGATAGTAAGCATTGGATCCCACTGGATATTGGTATTATGGTCATTACTACTATAATTTGGAACTTCTCTGTCCCTTGATAACGTAGTTAGAATCTTTAAAAGTCAGTGTAGGTGCAGGGTCTTTCCATAATTTCTCTTAAATCCCAACCACACACGCCCCCCTTAAGGCACCTCTTTTTCCATTCCCCTGTTGATGTACGCCATCTTGTTTGGCTTGAGTTTACCTTGGTGCCACACTGAGCCAAGCATCTGTAAAGGCGCCCCTTTACTGACGACGTGGCGGCTCACAGGGGAGGGATTAAGTTACAGTCTCCACTGCTCCTGACTTTAGCCCTTCTGTACTCTTGTCCTGCTCTTTCCAGAACCCATAGGCCAACATGTGCCTTCTCTACCTCATGTAGCCCCTGTTTGGCTAATTTATTCTGACAGTTTTAATTTAATTAAAATCAGCTTTTAATTTAAAACAATCAAATTGGTTTTTAATTTAAACCGACAGTTTTTCCCTTGAATACACCCAACTGTCAGGACTTTCTTCCTTGGTCTCCCTGGAATGCTGGTGAATAAATGTTCCTTCTTGTTACTCTCAGCCCCATTATTGGATTACATTGGGCTTCAGTGGACTGCATTAAACTAATACCATAACACCTTCAGTATGCGCCTCTTACTCTAAAGGAACTTCCTTTCTCCTGTTTCAGGAATTTCCTTTGTGCTCTGCTGTTATCAGGCCAGGCTGCTTCTCTTGGATGTGAGTGGGCCTTCCCTCGCTGGGGGTCACATTCTGTCTCATAGGACACTTTCAATCTTCCAGTACAGCAAAAGCCCAAAGACAAAGGCATTAGAAGCATGTGTAAAGTCCTCCGAGTACAGCTTCTGCTCTCTCCTATAGAAAGAAATACTTTAATTTTATTTTTTAAAATTTTTTTAGAGAGAAAGTGCCTGAGATCTGGTGGGGGTGGGTGGTGCAGAGGGAGAGGGAGAGAGGGAATCTTTAGCAGGCTCTATGCCCAGCATGGAGCCCGATGCGGGCCAATCTCATAACCTTATGGTCATGACCCGAGCTGAAATCAAGAGTCCAGTGCTTAACCGACTGAGCCACCCAGGCGTCCCTCCTAAGAAGTAAATAAACAAGCTTCAGTACATGGGCTTTGGGACAACTCTTTTGGTAGTTGACAAAATGTTTTATTTTATTTATTTATTTTAAAGATTTTATTTATTTATTTGAGAGAGAGAGAGAAACAGCATGAGAGGGGAGAGGGTCAGAGGGAGAAGCAGGCTCCCCACCGAGCTGGAAGCCCGATGTGGGACTCGATCCCAGGTCTCTGGGATCATGACCTGAGCCGAAGGCAGTCGCTTAACCAACTGAGCCACCCAGGAGCCCCAAAATGTTTTCCTTTAATTCCTGTTTTTCTATATCACTCTAGCTAGTCACGATTGACAGGTCAACACGGTGTCAAATATAAGTAGCATTATTTGCGTGGCATTGTGGAAAATGAGGTGTTTCCTATAGAGGTATTTTCCAGGTAATGGGAGCTTATGATATTAGGTAATGAAAGTTAAACATTTTAGTAGTATTTGTTGGAATGCTACAACACAATATGGCTCAAGATGGATAATACATGATTAATACATACAAATGGATAAGTGGAAAACAATGGTTAAGAACAGAGACAGGAGTCAAAGTGTCTCTGTTCTCATCCTGCTCACCACTGACTGGGGGTCCCGGCACCGACCCCAGTGATACCTGCTATTTCACATGTTTGGTTTGAAGATGAATGCGCCCATCCAGGGGAAGCACTTACAACGGTGCCCAGTGCTTTGTAATGCTCACTAACGATCAGCTCTTGGTGCTCTTACTACTATGCTAACATTTTTATTTTTATAAATCGACAAGAAATACACACAACCCACTAGGTGGGCTAGCAGCAAGTAATTCAGAAAAGAAAAAAAAAAGCGATAATTGGGGCGCCAGGGTGGCTCAGTTGGTTAAGCGACTGCCTTCAGCTCAGGTCATGAACCTGGAGTCCCGGGATTGAGTCCCGCATCGGGCTCCCTGCTCAGCGGGGAGTCTGCTTCTCCCTCTGACCCTCCCCCCTCTCATGTGCTCTCTCTCTCTCTCATTCTCTCTCTCAAATAAATAAATAAAATCTTTTAAAAAAAAGCGATAATCATTTGGAACTATATTCAACCTAACAAATAAGCAAACAAGTTCAAATGAAAATAAGAAGATATATAATGTTCCACTTGTACTAAAAAGTTCAGATTGGGGTGAAGGTAGGTGAGCCGTCAGTTGCACAAGGGGAGAAGGGAGACTGGTACAATGTTATTGGTGGTTATTGATGGTTGATTTGGCAGCATTTGCAAATCATGCCTTTGACCCGCAATTCAAAATCAAAATTGCTATCATTATGTGTTACAGACCATATTGTAGGAAATCTTTCACTTGGTTATCTATATCTGTCTTGCTAATAGCATGATTTCTAAATAAATTTCCTCACCCAGTCAAGTTTTATCTTCACTCTTTATTTCTACTGAATTGGATCATGGTGATCCACAGCACATCCATTCAGGAATGATAGCAAGCCTTTTGCTGATTTTCTCAGATGGTTCTAGATAACTGAGCTGAACATGAGCATGCAGAGATTTTTCACGGGGGCCACTTTCAGCACCTGAAGGAGGGAAGCAGGGGAGCAGGTCACACGCCAGTAGGAAGATTCAGGGTGAGCCGGTGATGGCTGTGGCCGGTAAGAGGGGGAACCTGCTCTGAGAATTTGACTCTGAAAAGTGCTTCTTCATGTTGGGGGTAGGTTTTAGAAATTAAAAAAAAAAAAATGTATGCCCACAATATGGGATCAATTTACTTCATTAATAAATAAAGAAATTCAATAAGACTCATGAAAGAGCATAATCTTGGTTATTGAGATCTCTGTTCTGCAGATTTGTCTTCTTTAGGAATCTACATAATAGTCTTGACATTAGTATTTGTTATATTTCAACTCTGAAGAGGTAGGTTCAGAAGACTGATGATACTGAATACATGGCTGCAAAGCGTTTCTTGAGTGCGTGCTTGAAATCGTAGACAAGATCATGAAGGAATGTTTTTTGGTTTCAACCTTCACTTAAACGATATGTGTGAGCTCCTTGAATTTGGATAGCCAACTTACTTAAAAATAGAGTCTCTTGTTGCTTATTTGATCGTACAGTGGGAAGTAAAGAACTGTATATTGAGTGGTTATATTATGTTGCAATTTTCCCCATTTTACCTAGGACTAATGTTTATTGTGGATCACTATCAGTTCCTAGTGAATAGTAAATATTATATAGATCGACATTTAAGTAAAAAACGTTTATTTACGAAAAAATGATTTTCCTTACGCACCGACATGAGGACACTTCTAGTAATTGTAGTATATTCCTTCTAATTTATACCATGGATCATAAGTGGCCGTAAGCTAAGTGAAATATCTCTTCTCCGGTACTGTGAACATTCAGCCAAAAAACAAAAAAATGCAACTGAGCACTCATCCCTCATATATTGGCTGCACATAACCTGTGACCTAATTTTTATTCCACACATCGGTACCCAGTTATGAAGCAAAATGTGTGCAAGTGTGTCATGGGGAAATAACTGCTCTTTTGCCTTAGATGTTATTGATCTCATGTGACTTTCAGCAATATCATCTAATTGAGGAAACATGCAAGAGTTCCCTCTGCCTTCTCTCCAAGCATATATTTTTTTTAAACAGGTAAGAACATTCTTTTTTTTCCTTAAGATTTTATTTATTTATTTATTTGAGAGAGTGAGAATGAGAGAGAGAGAGAGAGAGAGCACATGAGAGGGGGGAGGGTCAGAGGGAGAAGCAGACTCCCCGCCGAGCAGGGAGCCCGATGCGGGACTCGATCCCGGGACTCCAGGATCATGACCTGAGCCGAAGGCAGTCGCTCAACCAACCGAGCCACCCAGGCGCCCCTCTCCAAGCATATTTGTCGTTAACTTTGTTACTGATTCTTCATGTCTCCCAACAGTTACATGGTTTTTTTCCCTGTTCTTTTGATAAAAGTGAAAATTTGGAGGATATCTATAATCTTGGTCTCTTTTTGCTCTTAGCAAATTAGTCAGTTTTATGCTGAAAAGTGGTATTTGATACTGGTTCTGCGAAATCTTTGTCAGCCTACCCAAGATGTTACTCTGAGATTTTTTTTTTCTTTTGAAAATAACAAGAAAAGCTTTGGTGACTTCATGCTTTTATTTGAAATGTTTCTTACTGGATAGCACAGCAAATAGTGTGGTAAATGGATGATTCCACAGAAATTTCCACTCCTTCTTCTTCTGTTCTTTTTAGCTGCTTTTATAAAATCTCACTTGTAGATTCTCTTGTCCTAGCACATCTGAATTTATATTTCATATTCCCATCATCTTTGCTGATATTCATTATAGAATTTGTGTCTCTGCTTCTGTTATTATTTGCAAACCCTAATCTGAGCCACTGATATACATAATAAGATTATTGCCCTAGTAGCAATTAAACGCAAATTAGAAAAATAAAGTGCAAATGATACAATGTTCTGTAATAACTCTGTAATAACGCAACATGAGTTGAGATAACCTAAGCAAAACCATTTTTGTAATGCGTGTGTCTGCAGGTGCGTGCGTGTGTGTGTGTGTGTGTGTGCACGTAAGCTTTAAAAATACACTAATTATAAATAACCCCAAAGGATTTTTTAAAAATCATGATCATTCTTACATTTAGATTTGGGCTACATGTGTGGTAAAATGGGCTTTTCCTTTGCACCTGCCAAACTAGCTGCAGGCATTTCATAGACCGAGGTGATCTGTCATCATCACCCTGGGCACTCTTCCTTTCTCTTCGTGGTCCTTCTTCAGCTGGGCTCGCTCTACCTCAATTCCTTTACTTCTGATCTATCCTTTATCATTTGGTAAAAAATGAAGAAAAAGCTCGATTTCTGCTCTCCTAAGCCTTATTTCAGACGATAAAAGAGGGTCGTGGTGAGCTACAAGGCACAGCGCACTTTCATGAGGCGCCCAGCCCACCACGTGGGCTCTGTGGCCGCCATGATGCCTGTGAGCCTACTTGACCGTGTGATTTCATCTCGATTACCTTTGCCGGGCATCTGAATTTTCCAGAGTTTGAGCGCTATTCCCTCTTTGTGAGAGTACACATGCCTAACGTCCAACTATTATTCTGGTCAATTTATAATTCATTCTTTCACTCATTCAAATATTTATTTGTTAAATAGGAGACTTCTTACTATTGCTATGCAAGTATTAGCTCATTTAATTTTCAGAATAAGCCCCTGAAGTAAGTACTATTATGATGACCATTTACAGTTGAAGAAACTGAGGTGTGGAGCTATTAGTCAACTCGCCCAAGTTTGTGCACCTGATAGGGGGAGGAGCAAAGATTTGAACTCAAACACATGTACACTCTACAAAGTACATGTTTTGAACCATGACTTTATGGGTTATTCATTCACTGTATTTTTTGGTGGGTACTATGATATGCAAGGAAACGAGCAAGAAATGAGGGAAATTAGAGAACCGCACAAGTAACTAAAACCCATTAAGGTATAGGATATGAACGGGAGTAAATATTTACGTAAGTGACAGCAGGATTTGGGAGCTGGCCGGGAGTATTTAAATGGAAGGATTAGGGAAAGGTGTCGGTGGAGGAGATGCTCTTTTGGAATAAACTATAAAAGATGGATTGACTTTTAACAAGGTTAGGTATTTAGGGAGCCAGTGTTGGAGGGAAGAGCCTGCAGGCAAAGGAAACTACATGAGCAAAGCCACAGACTTTGAAATTATAAATGAAGACTGTATGGGGGACAACAAGCATATGGTTCAGTTGAGATCATGAGACCCACAATGGTAGCTACGCCCGAAAGAGGGACTAAGGGTTTAGGGCTTAATTTGTAAACATATTTAATTACCTTTCCTATCCCTTTCTAACTTAGTCCTCTCTAGGGGAGAAAGAAGTGATTCCTGGGCTCCCAAAAGGAAGCTATTCTATATTTCTAGGGAGCCCTCACTTTGACCCTAGAAATCTCAGTGAGTCTACGGAAAACTTGGAGAGGTCAGGCATGATGATGTTTCTGGAAGCTGGCGTTCGTGTCTGTGAGGGGCAATTGTTGGCTCACGGGATTTAGCATCTCATGCAAAGGTGATGATTTAAAGCTAAGAGACACTGTCAGGACACATAATGGGTGATCTTATTTCCTCTATTTTTTCGTTAATAAAATAATTGCTTGCTTATCGGCTATCGGCCAACATATACAAGAACAGTTCCTAAACTAACAAACAGGAAATCTGTTCTTAGCTGATAATGTGCTCCTGCTGCGGGTCCATCCAACCTGTAAGCCACTGCACCTGCGTCTCGGGATCTGGCGCATCACAATAAATGCCTTTAGCCCCAGACTTGAATCAGACTTATAATGGTTATAAAAGGCTTCATTTTTCTGAGACATTAAAAAATTCAACTTCAGAATTTTTAAACTGACAAAATCTCTCTTTTGAGAGATTCCTCCCTGGGAATATATGTTTATATGTGTAAGTGGGTACGTATGTGCATATAAATTGCAGGAATCTTCTCAAAAAAGTCATTAGGAAAAAAATAATACAACTTATTGTAGAAAATATCTCTGGCTAAAATAAAATATCATTAATTAGACACCTAAGAGATAATTTTAATTTTACTAGTTTTTTTGCACGAAAGTAAAATCAAATGATTAATTTTATCTAGCTTAATTTTGAAGTCATTCTAAGAAATGCTTATAGGTAAACATGTCAAACATGATGTTGGATACATGATCCAGGAATTCAGAGAAGTCTGGGCTAGAGATAGGAGGTTGGTCTGTCTTTAGTATATAAATGGTGTTTTTAGCCAAGTGAATGGATTAGATCACTCCAAAAGAATGTTCTATATAATCAAGAGAAAACTCCATCCATAAGATGACTTAATAAGCCAGATTGAACAAATCTTTCAATATCAAGTGGGATTGGCTTAAAATATCTAAGAAATGTCACTGCTAACTTCACATTTTATACTATTTATCATAACCAAATAAGGATCCTTAAGAGCACATTGGATGGTTTGCTAAATACTTAGCAAGATCTGAAAGTAGCTAATACTTACAGAGCCTCTTCAAACACGGCACTTGGTGCCTGCAATAAGTGACAGATGATCAAAAACTCCCTCATTGTCACTTACAAAAACATACTGCCAATAGAAATAATATCTAATTGGTGTTTGAATTCTCGGTTCTACAACTGAATTATAATCTTCTAGATGTGTGTACATATCATGAAACATTTGTGCCATTATCTATACATGTGGAGAAAAGCTCAGAGAAGCGAAATAATTTGCCTACAAATGCAGTGATATATGTGAACGTGCTTAATATACAACAGAACGCTATACAAAGGTATCATTCTTACTATCACGTTGTCCATGGATTAAAGCATCTCCCTAAAACCACGTGTGAAATGTCCTACTGATTATTCATATGAAAATGTCCTTTTGTGGTAGACAGCATGTCATCTGTGGACTGTTCAATATAAACAGCGTGTTTGTATAGAACTCTTTGTAATACATAGAAGAAAAAGATCACTTGTCTAGAGAGCACTTGGACCCCACTGAGCAGTAAATGAGGAACGAGGTGAGACCTCGCTATTCTGAGAACAGCGTGTGGAAGACAACACACGCGTGAGTTTGAAGAGAGAAGCATGAAGACTCCAGAGTAGGATGCATGGTTTTGCTCAGTGCTTTTCAACTCCTTTCCTGCTTCCATACTGTTCTCCTGCAGACACTCCAGGGGAAGCATTGCTCATGGTATGGGTGATGGAACTCAACCATTCTTCCTATTTTTGAGTCTCTGCTGCATCACTGGTTAAGGTAGAAATGCCTTTAGGTTGGAATTCAAGTGAGCTACCCGGCCCAGAAGGCCAGAAAGGTACGCCTGCATTCTTTCTGAACTTTGCATAAGTTAGGCTGGGCTTAAAAGGGAGGTCAACTTACTCTCACCGTAGAAATAAAGTAAAAATAGAAATAGACATTTCTCAAGGGACAAGGACAAAGGGAGGCTGGATCCTAACAACGGGGTCCATATATCCAGAGCTGAGGAAACCCTGAGAAAGATTTGTACCTTGAGACATCCTTAACCCACGGCGTACTTGATTTTCTGCATTCAGATTGTGGCAAAGCCTAAGGACTAAAAATGGATTTTGGGGAGATTCAGGTGTTATTTCTATTGGTCCCAGGAAGTCTTTATAGGACACCCACCAGGTGATGCCAGGAAGTGGAGAAAGCCTGAGATTTTGTCAAATCACTGAGAAATTCTCAGTCTACCCAGGGGTGCTGAAAACTACACGGAAGGCCAACTCACTCCACCAGCTGGGTTGGTGTGGAGGCAGGGAAATCTCATGAAAAGCACGCCTGAGTGCCTAGTCCTGGATTCACTCCCAAGACTGAGACAGACCTCAGTAAAGCTGCCCTCTATTACCCTTCCACATTCTAATCTAAAATGGGAATAATACCCATTCCTTCTTACCTATGAACATGTTGTGTAGATTAACATGATGGCGTTTGAAAGATGTTATTTAAATATAATATGTTATTAAAGTATTATCATTCTAGTTGCTGGTGATTATCTAGAAAGCTTTAAATCACCTGGTTATTTCCGGGATTCAGTTTTCTTTGTCGGTTGCTATTTCTCCTTTCAAAGACATAACATTTCTTTGTCACATAGCACAGACTTTATGGTTTTGAGTTTTGGGTTGTGAACACAAGTCCATGTTTCACTTGAATGCATTCAGAATTGTGGTAGCAGGGTTTTCAGATAGAGGTTGCTGTCATCATTCGAAAGGGAGAGTGTCGGGTGTCTTTAGAATAAGTTTTCACTTTATCTGCGAATTTTTATTTTAGGGGGAACAGAGTGAAAAATTTGGTCAAGGCCAATTAAAATATCACATTATCATCATTTAGCTACAGATACAATGAAATCTGAAAATAGAGATTACTGGCATAGCAATTCCATATGCTTGGCATATGTCTGCATGGATTCTATCCATTAGTCTCTTTATTTCCCAGCTTTTTAAACTGTATGCCATTCCCCAGAAGGCTGTCTTATCGCTGCTGTTTTCTTTGTGGATATTTCTCATTCAGCAACTCTGACCCAGATTTTTTTTTTTTTTTTTTTTTTCCTGCTGTCATGTGAGGATCTGTAGGAAGGAGAAACTCTTGTAGTCTGGGCCATGGAGAATTCATTGTAGCTCGTGTGAGATGCATGTTGCCTTTCCTAAATCTGTTTTGCCTTTTGACCCCCAATTTAATCAATACTGGATTGTTTTCACTTCAACTTATTGGGTGGTTGAAAGAAGTGTGATTGAATGTCTGTTTACTTCCTGAGCCAGGATATTTCCAGCTTGTTATTCAAGTCAGTGGTTAATGGAACACGGAGTAGGGGATCGAGGGAGGACACAAAACAAGAATGTACCCTTTCTTGTGTGTTTCAGAAAGCATTTTTAATATTAAAATTTTTAGAATAGTCTTCAGGTTTTTTCCCCGCTCAATTGTGCTACATTTACAGACTTGACAAAGAATCAAAAGACCCATTCACATTTTGGACTTCTATTTCTCCTTCAGTGTCGATCATTACTTTTCCTGAAAATATTACTCTACAACCCTGCAAAATTCAGACTCTTGCCCGTTCTGGAATCTTTAATAAACCCTGACACTCTAGGCACTTTCTTTCCATCAGAGTGACTTGGTGGCTTGACCAGCAGATGCACGTAAGGTGACAGCGTAAGTTCGGGAGAGTTCTGTTTTATAAGTACTACTTGTATGATCGTCCTTCTGTGTCCGTACACTTGTTGACAATTCACAACAAATGAATTTATTTAAAGAGCAATAAGCCTACAAATGAATTACTTCACATTTTGTAGACTTTTGCTGTTTCTCTTTTAACATGGGGTGTGACCTTCCTTTTGTGCAACTCACTATTAATAACTCTACATAGAAATCCCTGAGAGAAAACTTTCCAATGTAAGTGTTCAATTAAAGATTACCCTACTCTCCTGTGCTAATTAAAGTAAAAGGGAAAAAGAGTCATTTTTTTTAGTAGATATCAACGCTGCTCTTATCTACACAATGGAGCCACACAATGACCCAGACCAAGAAAGCTGGTGGTGGTGGGCGGTGTGATCCCCACTACATTCACTGCTGAGCACTGTCTAACCAGTCCCTTTTCTTATCTGCTGGGCAGGGCCTTCCTGACGCAGACACACGCACACACACTGTGGGCATGTGGGTTGGGTGGTGTGTTTTCCCCACTCTGCTGCTCACACGAACAATGGGGAACTTCCTTATCCCTTCCTCGGCTGTCTCTTACGGCATTCAAGTTCTTACCATGCCAACGTTCTCAACTCCTGCTGGGAGCAGGAAAGGAGAAAGCTGAGCACCACAGCCAGAATTGGAAGGTCTGAAATGGCTTCCGGAGATTAATTTGAAATGACACTGTAGCGCTCAACAATTCATGATGACTATTTTCATTTATTTGACAATTTTGCATGCTTCGGGCCTGAAAAGTCTTCCATGGGAAATAAGCCTGTTTTATTGATTGTTATTCTAAATGAAATAAGTATCCGAGCAAGTGCTGAGTGGACCCTAACTAAAGTGCAGATCGCTGCGGGAGGTAACAGTTTCAGTAAACAATTACCGGCGAGTAATCAAGAAATGCGAACTAGTAAGTGATGCAACATTCAATCAGTAAATCCTCTCTCGTGATTGCTTTGCAGACTATTTTCCCTTTCCATGTGGAAATACCATGTCAATGAATTAACACTCACTATTTGGTTTAATTGGCATGCTCACTTACCAACTGTTGCTCATAAATTAGGATTCATGGAACATTCCTAAAAATCTGTCAAACTCTCCGATTTTAGCAGGCAAGAATTTGTTGAGGCAAACCCGAATGCTCAGTTTACTTTGTGAGTTGAGATGCTGAAAAGCTGGTGGAGTGTCATCCCAGCAGCTGCAGGCTGCTATTTATTAGAAAATTGTGAGGATATGTGTGATTCTAAAACTGTCTTTCTCTTTTGAAAATATACTGTTGTTTAAAAAAGAAGTTTAGACCCTCAGTGCGAACACTCTGTCATCTTAATGGGTGACAACCTTTAAAATAACTAAGCTAAGACCATCTCTCTTCCTCGTCCTTGAAATTCTTGTCTCCCTTTGCCTCCATACTCTCGATTCAAAACACGTTTCCAAAGTTACTCAGTTACCCCGCTATTTTTACCACCCTATCACTTCAATCAGTCATGCTTCGTGTGTCCCTTCTATCTGAAATTGCAAGATCTAAATAAAAAGTAAAAAAAAAAAAAGAAAGTCCAGGCACCGGATTTTTTTTCCCCCCACTTGGTGCCAGATATCCGGACGCCTGGTGTCAGACACACAGTTTGAATGAGAGACCCAGTTTTCATTTCATCTGGACATCAGGATGGGGAGGGAGAGAGAGAACATAAACCCCGTTGCTGCTTGTTCTTCGAGGCCCTCCTCTTGTTCAAGCGGATGACGTCATCCTGTTCCTGGCCTCCTGTCTGTTCTTTTCCATCTCTTTGATCTGTTTTACTATGTTTCTGAAATTCCTGAATGATGAATCAATGAACAAATTCTGGTTACTTATTAAACTTCTAGATACATAGAATACACAGTATGGTAGAAATCTGGGAAAGGAGGGAATTCTGACTTGCGGGGGTTTATATTTTTAGGATCTGACGATCAAAACATCAAATGACTCAAGAACATGATAATATTGCATATTTATGGATGCAAAACAGTGTAATTTAAGCGGAATACATAAACCTGGGCACGGAAGAAGTTTGGTTTAAGATATTTTTTTTTTTTTAAGTTGCAAATTACAGTTACTGTTGGTAAAAGCAGCTGAGCAGTTACTTAAAGTGAAATTAGAATTTCAGTCTCTGGAAGCTGGAAGTTATTCAGAGGAAGAAAAAGACAAGAAGACTGAAGTATTTTTAGTTCTTTTCCTTGCTCTAGCATAAAAGTATTGAAATCTTATGAGCTTATTTATTGTGCTAATTGCCTACTCCAGTACCATGGGAGTCATTTACCAGTTGGCATGGTAAATGGTGGCCACGGATAATTCCACGACAGGATGATCGGTGCTGTTCTCCTGCTATTACTTTACACTCCGAGTAAGGAAGGGAGAATGTTCTTATGGTTATTTTTGCTGACTTTCTGCTCTGGGGATCTTAACACACTAGATGGCGGTGAAGCAGAAGTACTGGTAGACTGATTCTTAAGGTTTCATTTCTGACACTATACTTCACGATGCCCGCTCCCTCATGCCCTCCTTCCTCCCTTCTCCCCTCCTTCCTCTCTCTCCTTCCTTTCCACTCACGCACATCACCAGTGGCATGGAGCAGAACTAGCTTCGCAGGCTCCTCACTGAGCACCACCTCGTCCCTGCCCTCGACAGCCTAGTTGAGCAGTGCAATTCAGTAGAAAACAGGCATTGAAGAGTCTCCAATGGGAAATTTATTTCAAATGAAGAAAATGTGGGGAGAATTGTATTCTCTAAGTTAAATAGAGAGTGCTCATTTGATCTTGCCTAATCTGTATGATGTCTTAAGTCTAAAAAATGTAGCTCATCTGTCTGTGGTACTTGTCTTGCAATTTGGAAACATTTAATGGCTCAGTCTTTTTTCTCAAAGGACATAGGGAGTAATTGTTGGCTGTCAGTAGAAATCTATATTGTAACACCTTCACTTAAGATGACCTCAGCTCTTTCTCAACCTTTACCATCACAGCAGTAGGACTGGTTAGACCCTGAAAGGCCTTGCCAGGCAGGTGGTAGAATCTTCCTTGGTGAACTCAACAGTCAGCTGGACATCACCTTGCCTCCTTCCCTAGAAGGCAGAAAATGTCCTGGTGGAAGATGGTCCTTTCGTCTTGGGCATGGGTCTACTTAGGGAGGTTGAATCCACTCTGACTTATACTTATGATCTGTCTGTCCTCTCCACGTGGGGCCTTTCAGACAATTATTTCTTGGGCAAGGCCTACGGAGAAGGGAAAATGTGAATCTACTCTAGCTGTAATCGTGTCTTCGCAAGTCCAGGCTTGGACCCAAATACCTTAGCAGAGACACTACAAATGTCCTGTAGAGTATTATTTTAATTTCTGACAGACCAAAGTCTATTACAGAATGGCTCATCTTGAAGATTCTAGGACATCCTGGTGACTCTTCCTAAAAAGCGGTGTCAGTTCCTTGAAGAACTGCTTAGGCTGGTGGTTTTACCTGTATGGAGAAAACAGAAATAGTTAATGTATTTAATATATATATATATATATATATATATATATAATGTTTGTAAAGAGTGAGTCTGCCTAATCATTTTTATTTAAGGAAGAGTCAAAAACACATCATAAAGAAATGGAGATATGATTTTAATTTCCAAAGAGCTAAATGTATACATTTCTTCCTCTAACTTGGGAGAAGTAAATTCCCTAAATTAAACATCTATTATTATCTGCTACTGTGCAATGTGAAGTCTGTTTACTCCTTGAGGAAAATGCTGTGGTGTGTTAAAACAGTAACTGTAATTGCTTAGATTCGATCTTATGCGACCACAGACAACTGGTTTTGTCCCATCCTTGTTATATTTTTCACTCAAACGGGCAGAGTTACTGGTTCGTGGATTATGATGCAAAGAGAAGCTCACAGAGGAGTTAAGTGAAAACAAAACAAAACATTCAAGGGCTAACAGATCTCAGAGGCCACAAACCATCGAGTCTCCAGTTGGTTTTCTGTTGTCTCTCTGCTGACTGGTCTCCAGCCACAGGGTGTGAAGGGGTAAAGCGTCACCAACAGCCCAGAAGCGAAAAGCTGCAGGAAGTGAATGGGTCTAGCAGAGGATTTAAAAGGACTTTTCACTAGCAGAGGGTGAGTGTTCCTTCCCACAGCAGAAAATTCTCCATTTTCCTTGAGTTAGAAGACTACAGAGAAGGGAAGATAATATTCTTTGTTTAAAAAAATAATGGTGGAATTTACCTTTACATTTTTGTGGCAGAGTGAATGCATTTATAATTTGGGGAATGTTATCTCTTCCTATTCAGAGGGGTCAGTTTATGAGACCCTGAAGTCTGAATTAGGTGGATATAGAAAAATTTTCTTAATTCTTTCTTTCTTCTTAGTTTTGACTAAGATGTAAGTGGACTTGGGTGGAGAGTTATTGGTTAAAAAAGGCAAATGTAAACTCTTTCTGAGAGTAACGCCCCCCCCCCCCCCCCGCAGTGATGTCAGTAGGCAGCTCTTGGCCTTCTGGTGCATTCCTGTGGGCCTGCACCACAAGAAATTATCCCTAGGAGTATCCGTTTTTACTATTGTGGTAATGATTGCCTCTATCTAATATTTATTTATTTTTTCCTCTCTCTCCCTATGTGGGTTATAAATATATATGTAATAAATAGTCTATATTACATGCACACACACACACACATATATATATATATATATTCCAACAAACAACTTCCCATACATTTACAATTTTTGACCTGCGTTATAACTTCTCACTGATTTTACCAGTACTAGATAATACAGCTAACTTATATTTATTTCCTTTTACTGCCAGAGGAAATCCTAACAACGTTCAGACTCACCAGGAAAGCCCCAATTTAGTGCTGATTGTTAATGAACTTTCCCATGCACCTGGCTTTATGGTTGGGAAGAAATCATTTCTCTCAAGAGTCCCCTTTCTGTAAACCTCCTTTAAAGTAGTAAGAAGATAGTATGTAGGCAAAACTCAGGTTACTTCAAATATTTGGTCTAGAATTTGCTTTTGAAATCCGGTGGATATTGGAAATAGGAATTCGAAATCCCCTGGGTACAATAGGTTACTATTAAATTTGCGAATGTTTTAAAAGGATTTAATTCAGATAAAAATCCTCAATTTTCACTTTATATCACAGACAGACTTAACCCTGAAAGGCTAGATTATGTGACAATTTCCTTAACAATTTGAAAAAAAGTCTGTGCTTTTTTTTTTGTCTTTATTTTTTTTAAACCGAGTTTAATAGTGATAACGTTCTTCTATTTGGAGTAGGGATTTAAGAAAGTGCTATTTTGGATTTACTATAGGGCTTTATTCTCTCAATTTTATTAAAAAGTGTTTCTTTTAGTGGCTAACCAAGCTCAGCTAGAAAAGTACTAGAAAGAACATAGCTCTTGGCCCTGCATGTCCCAGAAAGTAATTGTGCTCTTTAAAAGGTAATTTTGTGGTCTTTGTTTCAAATTAATGCCCTATAGGTAAGGGTTTACATTTGGTTTATTTTGGTTAAGTATCACTCTTGAATTTGAAATACAAGTTTCCTGAGAAAAGCTTGTAAAATCTTTTGGGCAGCCCTAACAGCGCCGGTCACGTCGATCAGAAACATACGGGTTCAAATTTCTCTGCAAACACGTGGTTGTACATGTTTGGGAGGACAGTTTGGGGCTTCACTGCACCCCAAATTTGAGATATGTGGCTTCAGGAAAGACTTTCAGATGTGTGGGAGTGTTCTCTGCGGAGCCGTGTTCACTCATCCCTTACAGAAACCCTTAGAGAAAGGTCTGGTTAATATTTTTTGTTTGGGAGAAAAAGCATGGTGTGAATTTATTTTTCATGCCACAAGTGGTCTCGATGACCGTCACAAAAATTCTAGTTTAACCAACCGTGTGCCCTTTTTCCAATGGTGAAATATTTCCTACCACCTTGAGCCATTTGGTTTTTGGGAGACCTCACCACTGACAAAATGAAAGATGTGATTTGCTCACTGAACCTCCATTTCCTGTTCCATCATGTGAGGAATGAGCCGGGCCTGACCACACAGGCGGGTCTGGGTTCAAAGATGGCCAAGAAGAAAGCCTCACATTTGAAAACATTGTTTCAATTCATGTTACTATCAAGCTAGGGAACAAGCAGAGCGGAGACAAGGGTCATGGACAAAAGTGAGTGTATGCAACCATCTGCTGTTATTTTCCCCTTTGGTTTTTTTAAGAAAATGGTCATGAAGTGTGTGGTTCTCTCATGCTTCTGAGGAGTGAGAATCTTCAGAGCAGAGAAACCAGAACGTGCTGCTTTTTGTGCAGAGGTCAGGGGAGCAGACCCCTCCCAGCAATCAGTGGTCCACCCAGTGATTGCGTAAGAAAATGTTGCTGTATCTTACTTACCTCTTTCCTACTATCATTCCTTTTGTTTCCCCCTTGTTGGGATCCCACCTCGCGCCTCCGTGTAGCACATCCTTCCTTGGCCTTCCAGACATTGGATTAGCTCTTTAGAAAGCAAAAATCAGGTCTATTCCAGATAGTAACTCCTGGTATATGAAACCTAAAATTATCTCATGGTATTGTCCACTGGGACCCTCTTAGTCAAAAATGATGACATTCACTTTGATGGAACAAGAAAAACATATTCCAGAAGCAAATGACCTTTAAATTTCTAAACAAGCTGGCAAAATGTGATTCATTGAATTCTGAGTGTGTTTTTTGCTGAAGTGCTTCATCTGAAGGATAACAACACTTGGTTAATTTGGCATGGTAGAAGGATTGAGGTGTTCCATGAAAGAAATTTTCCAGATACTGAAAGAATGTTCAATTGTCAACACTTCATTTTTAAACTATTTTTAGAAAATATTCCTTTCTGAATCTATTTCATGCTTCCCTACCGTTTTTATAGATGGAGGACAATTTGATCTTTTAGCAGGCTCAGGGTCACTATTAAAAATATAGGGAAAAAAGCTGAACGTTTATTAAAATTATTCAGTTATCTCATTAGTTTGATGTCACATATATAACTGGCCCAACTTTTAGAGGCAGATAGGAAAATGGAGACTCAAAGAGGCCAGGTACTTTAGCTCTGGCCTGCCTGACTCCAAAACCCCTGCCCCCTCCTTTATTTTAGACTTACACCTTCTTAGTGCTAATAAATAAATATGTGGGACAGGTTACAGCAACTCAAACCTGAGTTTTGCTTTGTACAAACGTTTTCTGTCCCTTTTTTGAGGAGGCTGACTCATTAGAGGAAGGATGGAAATATTTCTCTTCCTGTCATAGAGGGGAAACCAGAATTTATGTTTCTAAGTGTTAGGGCTCCATTGTGATGAGACATCAAATTCTTCTTGATGGTTATTAAATACAATTTGAAAAGAAATATTTTGTTTAAGGGCTTTTCTCTTCAAGGGCCCAGAGGGAAAGTTTAGAGGAGAAACAAGGGTGGGGGTTACAGGGAGGTGTGGACGATGGGGGCGCTGGCTTGGGATCTGTGCCAGTGGGCTCCAGCTGCCATAACAGAATAGCACAGGAAGGGGCTTAAACAGCAGAAATGTATTTATCATCTCAGTTCTGGAGGCTGGAAGTCCAAGATCAAGGTGCTGGCAGGGTTGGTTTCTGGTTTAGCCTCTCTCCTTGACTTGTGGATGACTACCTTTTCACTGCGTCTCCAACATGGACTTTCCTCTGGTGCACGCACTTGTGGTGTCTCTTTTTCTTCTTAGAAGCTCACTAGTACTTTTGGATCAGGGCCCCGCCCCTTATTACCTCATTTAACCTTAATTACCCATCTCCAAATAGCGTGACTTTGGGGGTTGGAGCTTCAATGTACGGATTTTGAGGAGGGGGGCACAATTCAGTCTGTAACTGAACCGATGTAGGAAGTCTGGGGCTGCAAACAGCTAATTGGTTTCATAGTCTTTCTCCAGCACAGAAAGCGCTTGGGCCAATAGGACCACCATGAAAGACAAAGTTTATGTGCCCAGCAGCTATAGATGAAAGAAGCATAGTCAGCAGTGAGTGGAGGCATTCTGTGTGATGGCCAGTTGTCTGCTGAGTGAATAGGTCAACCCCCATGGGGTTCAATAGGCTGGGCTTTGAATGGGTGGGTTCACCAGAGCTGGTCACACTTTGCGCCCCCTTCTGCCCAACCATTCAGCCACGCTGGGTAGATGCCTCATTGCAGCATCCCAGGGAAGTTGTGGCAGAGGAGATTCTCTGTACCTATCCTCTGGAATCTTCTAAGACACGATTCTGTATCTTCAGCTGGGGGACAAGGCTATGGGGGGCCTTGCTTTCCAGAGGTTGTACCTCTAGTTCTACTTTAACCAGATAGAACATCATCACAAATGGAGAAGTCCATGACAATACAATACTGCACTGGAATGGGGTTGTGCTTCTAGGGACTACAGAGCCTAAAATACGTGTCCGCAAAAGACTGTCATTGTAAAGATCTGCTAGAAACTGGTACTGCATTTTTCTGGCTCTGTTGTGCTGCTTTATTCTACACAAAATTGCTCCCATTACATTCCGAGAAAGTTCACTTTTCTGGAGAGTAAAGTGGGTGGATTTATGTACTGGAAAGTTTTTTTCATTCAGATATTTTTCATGTCACATTTGATGGTGAATAGCAAAATTTGCTAGAAGGCTGGCCTAGTTATTCTCTAACAGTTTAGAAGTTAGGGGGAAATTCCTCTTTGTCATGTAAATTTTAAAGCATATATATTTTAAAATATTTGGTAATAGTCATTTGGGTTGAGGATGTATCACATTTATATAAACAGTGCTCTACTGTCAATACTCATTTCACACACTGATCAATCAGAAGTCAATCTGTCTGCCCACAGAGTGAGATGGGGAGACCAGGAGGTGTCCTGACACGCCTAAACGCCTCTGCAACAGTGGGATGGGTTCAGACTCCAGTGTCTAATACCGAAGGCTTGATTCCAATTTTTTCGTTTGTTTGTTTTGTTCTCTTTTGTTTTCCTTTTTTAAAAAAACCTCTGAAGCTTTCTGCAGAAAAAACTTATTTTTCTAAAATATCTCACGGGGCGCCCGGGTGGCTCAGTTGGTTAAGCGACTGCCTTCGGCTCAGGTCACGATCCTGGAGTCCCGGGATCGAGTCCCGCATCGGGCTCCCTGCTCGGCGGGGAGTCTGCTTCTCCCTCTGACCCTCTTCCCTGTCGTGCTCTCTATCTCTCATTCTCTCTCTCTAATAAACAAATAAAATCTTAAAAAAGAAGTTTAAAATATCTCACAGAAATTATATAAAAAATGGGGGGAGAGAGATGTAGAAATGTAAAAGTGAATAAATAAAAATGATATACCTACTATTTTTATGGTGGCAGCTCTCCCCACATCATTTTCCTGCCAGATTCAACATCGTGTCCTTTTCTCTGGAAACCCACTGACAGTCATTGTTGGTATGCCAATTTCTACTCAGTGGTAGTGAGTCTGTCCCTTGTCGGTCCCTGCACACTCCCCTTGTCTCAGTCCAGCTTGATCTGCCTTACCAAGCATCAGTTTTTTGCATGTGCCCCCCACCCCAAGCTTGATAAAGCTAATTGTATTAGGTTTGTGATTAAACAATATAATTAAGCAGGACCTAAAAATGAGCACATAAGGGAAGAGCACTGTTGCTCTGAAAACTAAGTGGAATGCTTTGCAGTGATTCAGTAAAAGCTCGTTGGTAAAAATAATCGCTACCAATGAATCACAGGCAGGTCAACTGAAGAAGACAAGCCATAAAAATCTGGAAAGATTTGGCACTCAGATGCTTTCACAACTATCTTTGTGATCTCACTTCACTTTAAAGAAATAAAGCCCTGGAAATCACGAATGATGTGTTAAAGTGGAGAGGATGATGTTGAGCTCGAGCCAGAGGACCCGTATCCAGAGACTGGGCCCTGGCCCTACATCCATTCACTGGCAAGGATCATTCATTTGCACATTGTTGGGCGAGACATTTAGAGTAGGCAAGTGTTGTTTTCATCTTACTCTTTATTTTTTTTTTTGAAGATTTTATTTATTTGTTTTAGAGAAAGAGAGCATGAGTGGAAGGGGCACAGGGAGAGAGAGAGAATCTCAAGCCGACTCCACACTGACCGTGGAGCCCGATGTGGGGCTCGATCACAGGACCCTGAGATCACAACCTGAGCCGAAACCAAGAGTCAGAGGCTTAACCAACGGCACCACTGAGGCGCCCCATCATCTTACTCTTCTTTAATCAATGTTTCGCCAAGTACAGGTGCTGGCCATATAGGCCAGGAGCACTGCTTCTGTACAAAACTGACACATAGTGTGTAATCAGGGGGGATACTTCTTCTGCTACAGGACAGGCAGAAGATTCAAAATGATATTGCTGGTGTGGGATTATTGGCTAGAACTTAATAAGGTTGCCAAAGACAGTTGTGTAATTTCAGGGTAAGAAGAACCAGCCTCCGTCATTCACCACAAGTGAGTATTTGTTGGGGAAATGGGAGGCTGGGTAAAGGATGAGTTGTGGGCAAAGAGGTTCAAAAGTACATGTGGCTTTGGGGTACAAGGAGTATACAAGTATAGTGGAGTAGATCGTATTGGCTATAGGTGAGATAATATATAGATTATTCTGTAGGAAATGGGAAATCAAGACAACCCTAGCAAATTTACAAAAAGGCCAGTTCCAGTGCTTGGCTTCAGGTGCACGTGTCACTGATGAAATGTGTCTGAGAATGCATTTGGGCTTTCTTCTGAGACATTAAATAACTAAAACCAGTAGGTCAGGAGTTCTTACTATTTTTGTGCTATGGATTCCCTTTGGCAAACCCTTCTCAAAGCAATATTCTTAAATGCATAAAATAAAATACATAGAATTAAATAAAAACAAGTCCTACTTTAAAAATAATTATGAAAATGAAAAAAGCATATATTTTTGAAATGGTAGTCTTCATTACAAATACACAAAGTAACGAGATCAAATAGAGGGTCCAACTTGATGAGCACAATGAATATTTAGAGATATCAGATATGAAACAATATTGATTAATGACGAAGCATCAGACACTGCTGGTGTTACTGAGCTGTGTTGCTTACCTTCATCATTGAAGGAAGTGAAAGGAAAGGTACAAGTTTATTTTGTTCTCTACCCACATGCATGGATTTTCTGAATTCCGTCCTTTGAAAGGAAGACATTCAGGCTGAGATGACTTTATGAAGGGTCATGAAAAGTTTTGAATGATAATGACTATTTAGAAGCATTCAGAAGATTCAATAACTTATAGAGAGTGACCAATATATATCCTTCACCCTGAGGTTTTCAGAGTATTTCAGGAGAAAGAATTTATCAGACCTCCTTTTCCTAAGCCATATATTTTTGGAATGTTGGAAATTTGACAATAAGCACGTATTAGTATTAAGAGAAGAAAAATGACGTGAAAAATATTTTTAGAAAATCTTGTGTTTTGTAATAGCACAAAGCAAGAAAGAATCCCCATCTCTACATGGGAAACTACAACATATATGTAACACATTATATTGATACCAGTTGAATACTCCAGTGTAGGTGGGCTTCTGATAATACAGGGTGATGTATTATTTGAAATAAATAAGACTTTTGTTTTTCAAAGGAAAACGTTAGTATTTTAAGGATATTCTAAATGAATTACTGGTGGGGTTCCAGAAGCTTCCATTCAGGCCACCACAATGAGAATCAAGAATTCTGTAAAGTAAGGCAATTATCTCTTTGGATACATAAAAACAATATATAGGAAGAAAGAGAGAGAGAAAGAGGGAGAGAGAGGGAGGGAGCGAGCAAAGGCGAAAGGACAGAAAGGAAAGACAAAGGACAAGATCTATCTTTCCGTCGATAGGGGAATGGTAACTAGATTATAGCAGTTTCTACCCGTAGAATACTAAGGATTTTTATAAGATTCTATTTTTGTGGGCTTAAGAACCAAAACCTTAATGATGTATACGTATTTACTGAGCTCTACGTTGAAAACATTTGTGCTTCATTGTATGTAGGTTATATCTCAATAAGAAAAAGTAAAACATAAACAAACCTCGAGGGGGATGGAAATCAGAGGAGACTAACCAGGATGACAGGAGGTCTGGGAATTGATGCCATATATGAAATGACAGGAAAAACTGGAGAAATTTAATTAGAAGGGAGAAGGATTAGGGGTTACAGGGTAGTTTATGGAAACAGTTGAAAGGTTGTCGTGCAAAATAGGTTGAAAAATTAACATCAAAGAGCCACGCAAACATATCGCAACTCAAGGATGCAACACAGGGATGACAATTCTTGTGAAGCGAACCAAAGTAATAGCTTGCCTCCGTGGAGGTATTCAAGGAAAGACTAGAAACTAGGAGTCACAGGTTTCTGATGAACCCTTAGACAGAGAATCACTAAGATCCTTTCCAGTTTTAGCAATCTCTGGTTCTTTGGTGATCGGCGTGCACTGCAAGAATATTAAGATTGTTGAGAGCTCTGTTTCTTGAAAAGCCCCAAATGGACCCCAGATTCATCTATATAAATCTGTAACACACTCTCTGAGTCCCAGGCTTGTGAACAAAGTGAACAATAAATGTCTAGATACTACAAACCTTGCACACAACAATCCCTAAATGAATATATGTTAAAGAGTAAATGTGAAATAAATTTCTAGAATCTGAGGAAAATTAATAAACAGTTTTAGAGTCATCATCTTGGACTCAGGAAGTGCCAAATATCTGTACATATAATTTTAATAAATAATAAAAATCCAGTTATAATCAGTGTCTCATAGAATGATTTGTAATTGGAGACTGAGAACTTTACTTGAATATTAATATCAGCAAAGAATTTCCAAAATTTTAGTTAGGCTGGATTTACATAAAGTGTACATCTAAGTATTTGATGCAATACTTAGGTTGGTTTGACATTTGAACTATCTGGTGTTGGTTATATTTTATATAAGTTTATGTAGTCAAATACTCAAACATTGAATTTATTTATTTCTCAGGGTTGAACAACTGATTAAAGTTTTTGATGTTTTGATAATCAGTCGAAGCATAATTGTGATTACTTGGGCTAGACACTGATAGAAAATAGTGTAAAATTTTGAAATTCTAGGGGTGCCTGGTGGCTCAGTCGGATAAGTGTCTGCCTTCAGCTCAGGTCATGATCCCAGGGTCCTGGGATCGAGCCTCACGTCGGGCTCTCTGCTCAGCGGGAAGCCTGATTCTCCCTCTCCTTCTGCCACTTCCCCTGCTTGTGCTCTCTCTCTCAAATACATAAATAAAATCTTAAATTTTTTTTGAAATTCTACTAATGTAGATTTTATTTGCTTATCGATTCAGCTCCTTAAATAATAACTTCATATTATTTCAATAGCAGTACTTAGACTATATCAAATGCAAGTTGAAGAGTGGGGTCGCAGTGCTGAGATTCAAAATGTGTCAGATGTAAAACCATCAGGGATTTGGGCAAGATGAAAAGATGAGACTTTTGATGTGACCTGATGTAGCTGAGTAACTCACAAAGTCACAAGTCAGTTTCTGACTATAAAAGAGACATCTGATCAGATAGTCATGCTCTATGTTTAATGGAGTGTTGCGAGGACTTTGACACACCATTACCCACTATTTACTTATTCAAGGCAGAAACCTACTGGAAAATTGAGTGAAATTATCCATACTTTAACAGCTTTGAGCAGATTGCATTATGATCAAAATTTCTAAAACACGCCCTTCTGAAGACATAGGTATTAAATACTATTGAGTTCTGTTATAGTACTTTAATCGTCATGTTTTACAAGATTGCTTCTCTTCTCAGAAGATAAAAGTAACATTGTGTGATTTGGGGAGAATTTAATACCCACAGTTGGATCTGTAATTTGTCAGTAGCTGTGCTATTTGGAGAAATACTATTAGTCCAGAAAGCCAGTTAATTTTCACACTATTCTTTTCTCAACAGTCCTGTTTTATTTCCAAATTCCCAACATTTGTTCTTTATTTGGGTTCCTTGGACAGAGTTACCTGGTAAACCGAACATGAACTTTTTTTGGGTTTTAGACTAATTGAAAGGAAACTTTTCCAATAAGACATACAGAAACTCTGACACTCAGTGAACTGTGCAGGTATTTTTTTTTTAAATCAGTTAACATTACAGATCTTCTTTGATTTATGATGGGTTTGCATCCTGATAAACCCATCATAAGTTGAAAATATTGAAAGTTGAAAATGTATTTAATATACCCAACCTACTGCACACCGTATCTTAGCCTAGCCTACCTTAAATATGCTCAGAACACTTCCATTAGCCTACAGTTGGGCAAAGCAACTAATGCAAAGCCTGTTTTATAACAAACTATTGACTATCTCCTGTACTTTCTTGAATACCGTATTGAAAGCAAACAGAATGGCTGCATGGGGACAGAAGGGTTGTTTATCCTTGGGATCACGTGGCTGACTGGGAGCTACACTGCTCAGCATCAGGAGCGAGCATCAAACCACATGTTGGTAGCCCAGGAGAGGATCCAAATTCAAAATTCCAAGTATGGTTTCTACCGAATGCTTATGGCTTTTAAACCTTCATAAAGTCGAAAAATCCTAAGTCAAACTGTCGTACGTTGGGGACCATCTGTATATGGAAATGTGTTTTGCCTCTGCTTATTGGTGCCGCTGAAAATAAATTTAAGAAAGCTATGTTTAAGGCCCTGCAAGGCCATAATGAACGTAAATGGAGGAGATCATCAACAAGTTTTTATGTGAAATTGTTACGAGTAAACTTTTTTTTTTTAAAGATTTTATTTATTTATTTGAGAGAGAGAGAGTGAGAGACAGCATGAGAGGGGAGAGGGTCGGAGGGAGAAGCAGACTCCCCAGTGAGTGCCCCATGTGGGACTCGATCCTGGGACTCCAGGATCATGACCTGAGCTGAAGACAGTTGCTTAACCAACTGAGCCACCCAGGCGCCCACAGGGAAACTTTTAAAAACAAATGTTTTCCAAAGACCTTTTTAACCGAAAGAACTAAATAAACTGGTTTCCTGACAAATGTCTTATGTATACCATATTCTATTAAATTGTCCTTTATTAATGAATATAATATGCAACAATGGATTTTGGAAAATCCATTTTCCTGTTTTTCTTACTAAATATTTCAAAACTGATGGCATATTTTTATTTGCTTTAACGTGTTTTTGAAGAAGAGTTTTCAAAAAGGAACCAATTTAATAACAAAGACCTGCTCATGATCTGAAAATTAATCATTGCTATCATGATCTTTGTCCCAGAACAATCTTTTGATTCTAGTTTCCTTATCAGTTGAAAGTCTAGCACACATTGTAAGATAAAGTTAATTTTTTCATCATATAGTCTAGCGGCATCAAGATGGGGCCGAAGGTTAATCATATCAGTCAAATAACCATCTTGAGAAAAATTCCACTAGAAATCTCTTTATATACCAGCAATGACATTTGAAGTAATTGCAAAGCTCAAGCACCAATTTAAATGAAAGGCTACCCCCCTCTGCTATCTTCTCTTTCACTAGTTGAACATTATAATATAAAAAGCATCATTGTAATATCAAGTGAATTAATAATGTGATATTTTATTGATTGCCTATGTATTCATTGGAGAATTCTATTTTCAGTCTAGAGATTTTATGGAAAGACCATTTCTAAACACATAGTGTACAAACTCCTGAAAGCTGTTGCTTAAAAAATATACTGCTTAAAGGGCCATCAATTTGTAAGGACCCTTAGGTCTTGTTTGAGCCATATATTCTGCTTCTAAAGTGACAGTAATAACAGAATTCCTCAGGTGGTATCACCTAATGAGCCTTCAAATGGTCATGAAAGCCATATTGTGATTTCATTATCGATCCAGGGGTTTAAAAGCAGACTACTGTCTTTTACTCGATACATTTCAGTAGACTGAATGAGAGTGGGTGGGAAGAAACAAACTGAAATATGACTTACATTAGCCACTAGCTAAGGGTTTTCATACGAAACAACTTGATAGGTGTTTAATAGATATGACATTTGATGAAGCCATGACTAAATAAACCATTTTTATACTCTTAATATGTTAAGAGGCTCCAGTTAGAGAATGCATAGGATTTTGTGCATTGACTGAGAATGAGTTGCATACAAAGAAAGGAAGAGTAAAACAGTCAGTCCCAGACGTAGAAATTAAACAACCAAATGGACAGGTAGAAGAGTGAACAGCACCGCGTTAAGGCCACGTTGTGTGGAACCTGATGGTAAATGTCTACCCGTCAAAGTAGCTGTGCCTTGCATTCCTTTGAGACCAGAGGCTGGGAAAATATCCTCTCAAATTCAGGTTTGCTGGCTGGACCCCTCCTGTTTTTGGTTCTTGATTGGTGTTCAGCGCCCAGTGCTGAAATGATAATGTGGGGACTCTACCTTTATTTTATAAATAGTATTTGCTTTGTTTTATGATTACCAAAGTAGAATATGTTGAGAATACAACAAATTAAAAATGGAGGAAGTCAAAAAGAAAATTTAACGCAACCCAACCTACCACCAAGGGTTTTGTCTTGCGGCAGGTCCAATATACAATTGTTTTATTTAAAACAATTCCTTAAGAATGTATTATTCTTTCAGTTGTCTGATCCTCCAGAAACCCCTGGGCTGAACCCAGAGGGCTGATTTTTGGTTTTCTATCTAGAATGCTTGTGCATTGGTCAAGATGCTTTCAGGTGTAAGTGCTAATACCTGACTCAGACAAAGGGGGCTGTCATTTCTTCATGGGACAAGATGGCCAGGCTCTTCAAAGTGGATGGTTTCAGGGCTCTGGTTTCACTTCTTTCTCAGTGTCCTCATAGCTGCTACAAACATCATGAACTTCCACAACCATATCCAAGGCAGGCAGACCATGTGTCCTGCAGGGAGGGATGTTTGTGGGATGGGACAGCAGTTCTCTTTTTATCAGGGAGAAACATCTTTCCAAGAAGGTGCCCAAATGACATCTCTTGACTTGGTCAAAACGGGAACATGTGTCTGGTCCTAAACCAGTCACTGGCCAAGTGAAGCAGAATTAGCACAGTGGGCGTAGGTGACTTAGATCACCTTTCCTTCATGCTTGGGGAATGGGAGAGGGGCACACTTCCCCCTACAAACTGGGTTTCTGTAAACTGAGGAAGAAAGGGCAAAAGGACACTTATAGAAAATACGTAGTCTCTGCCATAGCTCCCCGTTTCAGCTCAGCAAATGGCCATCAGAATCTTGTCACGAGTCTGGTCCCCATCACTTTACCTAACCATAAGGGTCACATTTCTGTTTCCAGGTTAATTTCTCTTTAATAAACTAGGAAGATCTTCTGAAACTTAAAAGAATAACAATATCCCAGTTGATTTTTTTTCACATCTCCACATTTTATACTGTCCTATTTACTAATTTTAAGAAATGAAAAAAAAAAGAGAATGAATGAAAGAGAGATTGAACAGAACCTCTAGCTCCAGAAAGGATTTCAAGTATTTTACAAATGTATGTATATTTTATAAAATAGCAAAAAATTAAAATTTTAAAAAATTAAAATGACAGACAATGGAAATTCAAGGATTGAAAAATAAAGTACTACAGACATAAAAATGATAAGGTCAGAACACTTCTATATATTTGCTTGGAGTGTGCCATAAATTTTGCCCTAAATTGCTTAGAGGTCAACGTGTACAGGGTTGTCCTGTCAGTTATAAGATTTCTCCCATGGGTTCCCACTGAGTTCACACTGTGTATAAGGAATCTCCTCCATTCTTAGAATGACCATTTATTGTAAGTCTCTTTCTTAAGACATCTCCTAATATTAGGGTTTCCATAACCTCTAAACAGGGACCCTTTTGAAAGAGAAACAATGATATGAACCCAATAGGTATCCATTGGGACCATCCTTGCCTAACCCTGACGTATGGCTGCCTTCCCAGTATCAGAGGGTGCTATCGCTTTAAGGGAAACATCTCTAGTCTATTCTTTCTCCTAATCCCCACAAGGTTCAACTCTTCTGTTTATTCTGTTATTCTGTTTAAATTCTCTAGCTCGTGGGGCACCTGGGTGGCTCGGTTGGTTAAGCATCTGACTCTTGATTTCGGCTCAGCTCATAATCTCAGGGTTGTGAGATCGATTCGAGCCACACATCGGGCTCCATGCTGGACTTAGAGCCTGCTTAAGATTCTCTCTCTCTCTCTCCTTCTGCCCTCCCCACCTTCTCTCCCTCTCTAAAAACAAAAAAACAAACAAACAAAAAGCCCCCAACATCTAGCTCTTCATTTACCACTTACCTTGTTCCCTTTGGCAAATAGCCTCATCTCCAACTTCCAGTATAAAATGAAAATGACTTGGCATAAACTCCTCCCACATGAGCTCTCCTTTTTCTCTAGGTGCCCTAGTCAAGTTTTCTTGTGTCCTTCTCTTCTGTCACAATGTGAATGGACCCCTGGTCCTTCTTTACCACTGTCACCTCTCTAAAGAAACTTGGCTATGAAGAAAAGGACAGAGTTTTCTGTGCTTATCATTTTTAATTCCTCACCCTCCTTTCCCTTCTCTGTCTGCTATCGTATGGCTTGTGGCCCTAACTCTCCACGGAAAATACAGGAAAGCCCACCCATCACAGCTCAGGGGTCACTTGTTAGCCCTTGACATTCACGGTCCCTTTTAGACACTCAGTATTCTTGGTCACTTTCTCCTTAAAACTCATGGCTTCTTCAGATTCTGGAACATTCCACCTGCTCCTTTTCCCTTTTTCTTCCCCAACCATGACTTCTCGTTTATCGCTCTTGGATGTCTTTCGTCTGTCCCTTCTATGTGGTATTCAATACAGTGAGGGGCAGTACATCCTGTTGGTTAGCATGCAGACTGAGATCCGGTCACATGGGTCTGGTTCCTCGCTGAGCCATTTACTGTATGTGTTACCATGCATAGAATACTCTACCTATCTGGGCCTCAGTTTCTTCAACTGTAAGAAAGATGACAAGGATGTATTTATCTCATACGTTTGTTGTGAGGATTAAGCGATTAAAATACATAAAGCACGACTAGCTCCATACAGCTATTAATTTAAGAACAAAACAAACAAAAACCAGGTTTTCCCTCTTAATTCCGTTTTCCTTGTTCCTGGTCTTTGTGGATGAACTGATTGTCTCTATAAAGCATATGCTGGTACCCTGGGACCACCTCCCTTCAAGCCCACACCTCCCTCCTGAGCAGTAGGGCCGGGCTGACGGATGGGCATCTTCACTCACCTCCCACTTGGTCATCCAAAATGAACTCATCACCTCACCAGAACCGTTACTCTTATTTTATTTTCTTTCTTGGCGAAAGGTGTCCAAATGCATAGACTGGAATCCTGGGAGTGATTTTTCATTCTCACTCCTCCTTGTGTTCAATTAGTCATTGAATCCTGTCAAATTCACTGACATAATAGCTCTTGCCTCTCCTGCCTTCTCTCCACTCCCTCTGCCCCTCCCTAGACTGGGACACTCACTGAGTTGTGCTGGGATTACTGGATTAGATCCTCATTAGTCTCCTGGCCTTGGATCTTACTCCCCTCCACGGAGCTACCAGAGGGATTTGACTTGACGAATAGCTGATCGGGTTACTCCCTTTTTTAAAGTGATTCATAGTCTTTAGGATAAAGTCAAAGCCTCTAGCATGGCATGCCTGATCCTTTGTAATCTGTATCCTCCTCCTCCTATGGCTTTGTTTTTTGACACTTTTCCCCTTGCAAAGTAAACTTTAACCAAATTGATGTACATATGGAATCAATAGGTTCTAATCCCACTGAATTAACTTCAAGGTGAGCTTTTATCAAGGGAATGTCTTCTCTCGCTGATACAGTAAACCAAATGATGGCTTGTCTAAATGTTTATGTAGCACAATTGAATTGTATACTGTTTATTCTGAATCTTTTAATTTAATTGAAAGAATCTCATTGAGAATATTGTCTCTGTGTTAATTTTATACTTGATATTTGATTTATTAATCAGTACTCTGCATCAGAGTACTTTGAACATTATTTCACAAAATTAAAATTTCTAATTCAATTTTCTTCCATTGTAAGATCTATGTTGTACCTGTCATTTCTACCAAGTCTGTTTTTCTCTCAGTGAAATTTTTAGATTAAAATTTTACCATGTCTAGTTGAGCCCTTATTAAATTTTTAATTTTGTTCATTATAATTTTCAATATTTTTCATTATGAATTGAATGAAAACCTTATTACGTGTATCTTCATTTAATTCAGGAGACCATATTAAACAATTCTCACAGGTATTGCAAGATTGTCCAGAATGGACAGACGATCCATTGTGTTGATCATCTGTTTCCTTTATGTGTATCCTACCATTTTGTCTACCACATACTCATAGTCCAGGTTCTGGCAGAACAGAGAGAAAGCAACAGGGTGAAAATGGCAGCATCAAAATATCAAAATACTATGGTCAAAATGATGGGTTGAAATGGGAGGGTACAAGTGTCCTTTTTCTGTATCTGCTGTACCATGGATGTGTCACTCTGGCCATCACTGGTTGTTCTCTTCCTAGAATGCCTCTGTGCCAGTCAGGAGTCATTCAATTGTGAGTGAACAAAACCCAATTCAAAGACACCTAAAAAAAAATGCACATTTATTGGCTAACATGATGGCTTTTCTCTTTTAGCCTCTGTGAAGGAAAGCTCAAGAAGTGTCTCTGATTGGTCCACTTTGGGTCACATGCTCATCCGGAACCAATCACTGTGGCCAGAAGGATGGGGGCCATTCTTGGGTTGCCTGCCCACTGCTGTTGGGGGAGGGAAGCCGGGGCGGGGGTGGAGCAGCGCTCAGCGCAAAGAAAGATGCTGTCTGCAGACGCAGAAGAGGGGATGCTGGAGATAGAGCCACAATGTGCGGCCCCTTCTGCTTGCCTCTCCTCTTTGCGGCCCAAACACCTTACACAGCTTCTCATAGCTAGTATAACAAACTATTGCAATTCTTCTTAAACTCGATGGTCTCTACCATTAGCTGGGAACATCTCAAGAGGCAGACAATTCACTGTTCACTGTTGTGCACTCCTGTTTACTCGATATTCCGCAAAGGGCAAGGGATAAACCACATCTGTGGAGAAAGGGAATCAAACAGGGACAGTCCGGGAATTCACTGTTTCCTACCAGTGTATGTCTGATCCATGAAAGCCTAATCTTAATCACCCACGTCCACAGTGGAGCTTTTGTGCATCTCAAACTCACCTGACACATTTGCATTTAATTTCAAAGATGAGAATTACAACTGATTACGAAATGACTTAAGAGGATAGGAAGAAAAATTAAAAAGTAAAGAAAAGCCCCGAGTTTGGCAGTTTTTGAGCCTCAGAAAGTAACCAATCAAGGTGCCTCGATGAAGAGAACAGGATAGAAGTTATTTTTCTTTCTAGTTGCTTGAAATACTATGTACCATGGGGACACCATCTTTTTGAAAGATAGTCTAGCAAAACGTTAAATTTGGGGAATGAAGAGGGCTACGTTATCACCAGGGTTGATAAAATGCAATGATGATCGCCCATTTTAGACAGAGGTAACATTTTTGCAACCATTTGTAAGTCATTGCCACACAGAAGGTGAAGCCGCTGATGGAAATCAGGGACCAAGGAATAAAGCTGCCACGGCACAAGATTTACAGCACTGCGAGGCAGTGAACTCAAAGGTCACTCCTGAATTAAGTTACCTTTGTATGACTTTCTGTTCTGGGTGTGAAAATCCATGGGATGGTGAAGTCCATTAAGCTCCACTGACAGCAAGAGGGCTTCATTAATTCAAGTGTGGGAGTAGGTTTGCCTTGCTGCAAAAACCCCGTGGGAATTCTATGGGCATGGTTAGGTTCTGCGGGCCAAAGGGAACACTAAAACAGAAGGTGGTTGTGGGAATGAAATGGGGGACTAGGGCACTCTGCCTAAAAATAGTCGTTGCCTGAACGGGCCATGTCATAGCCAGGGAGAAATCACATTTGTCGTGGTGTACAAGGGCTCTGTGATAATTACATGGCGACAGGAACTGGCAGACCACTCCTGGCATACGTTGGAGAGAAACCCCAGGTAAATGCGATGTAATGGCAGCTGGTGTCACTGCTCCAGGTTGCAGACAAGCAGGCTGGACAAGCTGGCATGGCTTTGCTGGGAGGCTGCAGGCTGCATATGGCAGGGGGTAGGGTTCCTCATCGGAGGAATTTATCATTCCTTGAAGCCAGAGCTTTGATGGGAGCAGAAATACTCCGTTTTCTCCCCAAGGTGAAACTAGGTGAGGCTGCGTCCATGGCTTAATATTTTAACACATGTATTTAACTAGTAGGTTACTAAATAAGAGAGTCATGCAGCTGTCATGGTGAAAGACTCATCTAGAATGAGAGGACCCTGTCCTCCCTTGCTCATGAACACAGAGCCAAAACAACCCTTGAAAACGCCTCCTGTGAACGGTATTTTCCAGAAGGGGGTGTTTCTGTTGGAGAAGACTTGAAGGGGGTACATGTGGTGCTGGGTGAAATCTAAAAACAGGAGAACTGGATTGGGGGGGTCATCTTTTGGAGAGACCATCTTGTAAGGATCTAAGTCTTAATGTGCTCTTCCTTTTGGTTGTAGAAGGAAAAGTTCAAGTCAGGTAAACTTCAAGTTTATCACTTTCTCATTGGGTTGACCTGCAGGAGCTCATCTTGGATGTGCGTTATGGCCCCACATAGGCCTGTAGGGGGCAAGAGCAGGTCTACAGCCTGGAAGGGGACCGAGGAAGTCTATGAGAGGAAATCATTCTGGTTATTAGGTGCTTTGTAAGTTGTGAAAGCTGTATCTGGGCTAAATTTTATACGTAAGTATAGTCCTTTATGCTGGTATACTTCATTGTACCAGAGAAAGTGGGAGACATAAGCAGAATGAAGCAGAGCCTGTGATATTTTCTGCATCTGCTTCTGCTGGCCGGGACACTCCATCTGGAAGATCTCCTTCTTCCAGTGGTCCTCTGAGGGCCAGTCTATGGTCCCAGGTGTGACCTGCAGCCCCCATACCCCACCCTTGTGCTCTGGAGCCCTTCCGTCCTGCTCTGTGAGACCTGACTGAAGCCACTTCAGCAAATTCACCACCCCTTGGCTCCTGTGTGTTCTGCTCAACATTTGGACACTTTTCTTTGTCTCTTGATTACAAAATTCTCTCCTGGATTCCGTTTTCCTCTTCAACAACTGCCTATATGCTGCACACACTTCCTACCCTGTTGTGTGTGTGTGCTGTTGGATGGCGGTGGGTTGGGGGCATCTTGAAATGGCAGGGATAACCCTCAACTATCGGCTTATTGCAAAGATGCTAACCATGCGGAAGCACACGCACTGTCATCTGCCAACATGAAGTCTACTCCATTTCTATTGTTGGTAGTATTTGTTGTGACCCATTCCAGAGTTTTCCTTTCATACACATATGCAAATATATGCAAATGTATACAAATACCCACACTTTTAAAAACATAAATGAGATTACTTTATATATGTTGTTCTGCAATTTTTTGACTTAAAAATGCATCATGGATATCCTTCCATGTTAACAATGTATATACATCTCATTCTTTTAAATCCTCATATAGTATGCATATCTCACTATTTATTAATTACTGATTGGTAATTTTGACATTATTTTCAATTTTAATTATTGTAAAAGGTGCTACAATGAACATCTCTGTTCATATATACTTATGTATGTGCATATGTATGTGTGTATATATATTTTTTCCTATAGGCTAGGGTCCTACCAGAAGAATTAAAAAATCTGGGGCTCCTGGATGGCTCAGTCGGTTAAGTGTCCAATTCTTGGTTTCAGCGCACGTCATGATCTCAGGGTCTCGAGATCAAACCCCTTGTCGGGTTCTGCAATCAGCTGGGAGTCTGCTTCTCTCCCTCTTCCTCTGCCCCTCCCCCCCCGTTCATGCTCTCTCTCTCTCTCTAAAATAAATAATCTTTAAAAAAATCACACAAATTGTTTCCATAAAAGTACATACACTGTCACATTAGTTGATAAACTATCGATTTTCCAAAGCAGCCACTGAAACTAGATTTATCATTTTAATTTTTGCCAATCAGATAGAAGAAAACAGTTGTCTCCGTGTTGCTTTAATTTGTATTTCTCTCATAGTTTATGAGCATCTTTCTACAGGCTTGTTTGTCATTTGTACTTTTTTCTGGGAATTGCCTTACCGTATTCCTTGCCCACTTTTTTGTACTGAGTTCTTTTTCTTTTTTACTGACTTGCAGTAGCTCTCCACATATTATGGGTATTAATTCTTTGTGATCTATGTAACAACTTAAATCAACAAGATACTATCTCATATGGTTATGTGAGCTGCCCCGGCACGGCTCTGAGGTTTTCTTGGTTAGTCTTTGGTGTCCTTGCCGTCAAGTAGCTCCTGAGAGGAGAGTCATCTAAAGGCTTGCCCCCACCAAGGCTCCCACCCAGGGTGGCAGTTAGTGTTACTGTCCCTGGGAGCTCTGCTGGAGGCTCGGTTGGGGCTGTCAGTTAACATGTCTACACATGAGTTTGATTTAATTTAATCTGTCCATGTGGTTTGGGCCCCCACAGCATGGTGGCTCCTTTCCAATACAAGTGGTCCAAGAGACAAGATGCAAAATGGCCAGTCTCTTAAATCCTGGGTATCAAAAGTGGCAAAGCATCACTTTTACCATAATCTGTTGTTCAGAGCAGTCAGAGAGCCCACCCGAATTCAAGAGAGGTGGCAAGAAGAATATTGAAAAAAATTGTGACCCACTTTAATCCATCACACTCCATTCTCTTACCACAATTATTTACATATTTACAGATTTCCCACATGCAAAATTTACACTGCTGCCCTCCCCTACTTCCTAACACTCCCCTCTCCCCAGACCTAAAGCCTCACTTATGGCCTGATAGCTTTAAGTTCAAGTTCAAAGTTCAGGCTTTTATCATCTAAATCAGGCCCAGGTGTGAATGAGGCTCCTTGGGTGTGGGCCCTCTCTATTTGAAGACCTGCGAACCAAAGAGGCAAGTTATCTCCACACACACATTAGACATACAATGTTGAACAGGCATAGAGAAACCACAAATGGCATTCCCATTCAAAAGTGAGGAAAATAGGAGGCACATGGCAGTCATTGGTCCATAGCAATTATGAAATCCAGCTGGGCACATATTGCCAATTCTTTGAATTGTTCTGTTTCCTGGGAATGATTCTCCATGGTTTTTGGCTTTGGGCCCTGGTTTCTTGTTTCTTCCTTCACGTCATCTTTCTTTTTCCATAAAATATAGACTGTTCACATCTGAATGTTTCCTCTGCCTTCTTTCTGCCCGTTGTAGTTTGGGGAGGGGTTATCCAAAGGCCCTTTTAATTTCGTCCTACCCCAACCCCATCAGTCAAAGCTGGTATGATTCTCCTTTAAAAGTTTGTAGACTTCTTGCAGATGAAATTATATGTCATTAGAGAAAAGCCATACTTGCATTTTTCCAGTGTAAGCTATTTATTTGAGCCAAGAGTCAGGAGGCTGTGGAACAATATTCTTGAGATTTTCGGAAGTTTTTTGCTTAGTTGGAAGTGTCTTTGAGGCATGCACTTAAGACTCGTATAGTACCTATCGTCTAAGAGAGAAGATCTATGGGTAGTGACCTTAGGATTATTTGAGGTCCTATTAGGTATACCCATAAAATACTCTGAGGACTCACCAGAAGGTAGTATAGCACATTATTAAAGTCATTACTCTGAAGCCATGGTTTACTGATAGTGCTCTGGTTTTCATACTTGTCCTGAAGCCATTTCTTATTTTTTGATTCTTTTGACATCTGGAGCAACTCAGGATGAGAAATAGTTTAATTTTCTATCTCAGTAAGTATTGTCTTCAATTTACTTTTTCGAAATTCAACTTGAAAGCTCAACAGTTATTTTTAAGAAGAAATAGATGAGCTATCTTTTTCACACGTGATTAAAAAATAGTTGGCACATTCAATATTCTGATTGGAAATATCCTTAGACAGATCCATCAGTGCATTTAATATATTTTCTATTTTCCACATTACAGTTGGTGACAGTGTTATCTAGCAGGGTCACCTTTCTCTAACCTCCAGCGCGATTAGATTCACTCTCATCAAGGCCCGTCAACAGTTGTCTCAAGGCTCTTCTACCTTCTCTAAAAGTGTCTTCAAAATATCTCCACCATTGGGTCCCAGAGATAATGTCACCAGTTTCAGAATTAATGGAAGCACCCCATATGCAGTATCAAATGTGTTCCAATTATCTATTCTTGCTTTAAAAAAAAATACTAAAATGTAGTGCCTTAGGACCACATATAATTCCTATCTCTCACAATTCTGTGGTTGCTCGGGCACAGATGGGTAGTTCTCACTTGGAAACACTGAGCTCAGGACTTGAGTTCAGGCCCAGAGTTATCTGAAGGCTCGACTGGGCTAGATATCCAGGCCAGCTGGCTGATGATGTTAGCTCTTGGCTGTGGACTCTTTTAGTGCTCTTGGCAAAGGTGTCCACAAGTGGCTTCTCTATGTGACTTGGATTTTCACAACATACTAGCTTAGCACCTATCCCAAGATACAGGAAGTGGAAGCTCCCATTCTCTTAAGGCTCAGGCTCAGAAACTGGCTTAGTGTCACTTTCAGAGAATTTCATTTTGCAAGTAGTAAAAGAGCTCACCTAGATTCAAGGGGAGGGATCATAGAACTTACCCTTCAGTGGGAGAAGTGCAATAAAGTGTGGTCATCTTCAGTCTGCCCCGTGTGTTAATAATACTTAATCTCAGACCATACATTCCACCTTTTTGTTTTTTTAGTGGCTTCAGAATTTTGTGTTTTGTATAGGAAGCCACCCATACCCTGTAATTCTAAAGAAAAATATTCCTGTATCTTTCACTGCCACATGAATTCTCTTTTTCCCGCTCTACCTCTTTTGACCATTTAGAATTTATTTTTGTGTATGATTTGAGGTGGAAATCCAACTTTAGTTTTTCCAAATAAGGAACAAATTATGCAACGCCACTTACAAATAATCAGTTTTTAAAATGTTTGAACTTTCATATTATAAAATCTTTTGCATACATAAGTCAGTTTCTCATTCATCCACTTCGCTCCATTGATTTCTTATTTCTGTACAAATAAGACATTGTTTTAACTTGCCTTGATTTATATATTATTTGATTTTAAATAAATCCCCCTTGGGGCCCCTGGGTGGCTCAGTCAGTTAAGTATCTGACTCTTGGTTTGGCCTTAGGTCATGATCTCAGGTTCATGAGGTTGAGACCTGAGGCAGGCTCCACTTTTAGCGTGGAGTCTGCTTGAGATTCTCTCTGTCTCTCTCCCTCTCTCTCTGCCCCTCCCACCACCCCCCCCGCTTGCACTCATGTATGTGCTCTCTTTCTCTCTCAGATAAATAAATAAATAAATAAATAATAAATAAATAAATACAATCTTTAAAAAAATAAATAAATCCCCCTTTCCAGTGGTCTTCATCAAAAGATATTTTTCCAGATACATTTTAAAATTAGTTGTCAAAATTTGTAATAAGAAAATGGTAAAAAATTTTAATATTATATTTACTTGGAATTTGGTAAATTGATTTATAGAGAAAAATTTTTTTCTTGCTTGCTTTTATAATATTTTATTCAGGAATTTCTCCCTCTCTGATCTTAAGTTCTGAGAAATTTTCTTTCCTTTCACCTTTTAAAATAATTTTTTTTTCTCAATTCTCTGCTCATTGTCTTTTTAAAAACACCTTAGATATATGGTTGAACTACTGGATCTATTATTTTTGTTAAGCTTTTCTCTCAAAAAATAATTTCACATTTTCTATGTGGTTTAGAAGAATCACTGTTCCATGTACTTCTGTTTATTTATTTGATTCATCCGTGTTTCTCCGCTTCTCAGATCATTTAAAAAATTTTAAATCATGTTTCTAATTTCTTGGAACACTGATTAACTTGTTTTTTTGTAGTATCCTGTTTAAAGCAATTGCATGTGATTTATCTTTCCAAATTTGAAAATAATAACTGGACTCATTTAGAAGTTTTTTTGTTTGTTCCATTAACACTGCTTTAGGAATTATTTGCAACATACGTGGTAGGCAAATAGTTCCTATTCTTAATATATAAAAATCTATTGGAAAGTAATAGTAAGAAGATAAAATTTCAGAAGCAAATGGGCAAAGACATGAATAGGCAAATCATTTCAAAAGAAACGCAAAAAAACAATAAATAAACATATGAAGGGATGACCAGATCAAACGATGAATTTATGCAAATTTAAGCAATGAAGTGTCTTTTTCCACACAGACGGGCAAAAATGAGAAATATGATACATTAAGGTTGTGCGGAATCAGGTAAGTCTCTGCATAGTTAGTGGCAATGTGTATTTTAATACAACTTTTCTTCAGAGGACTATTTGAAAATAACGTGTATCAATATTTAAGACGTAAGTGCTCTCTGACTTATTAATTCACCTCTAAAATTTTATCTTAAGGAAATAGTCTGACAAGTTCCAAAAGACATATGCACAGGGGTCGGTAATGTCAACCTGCTAGTTAAAAGAAAGAAGAAAGAGAGAAAGAAAGAAAGGGGGACACAAAGAGCGAAGGAAGGAGGAAGAAGAACTTAAAGTCTAGTAATAGGAATTCAGTTAAATATATTTCAGTCTATCCATTAAAAAATGAAATATATTAACCTGGAAAGGTGTGTATAATTTCGTGACAGAATCTCAGTGGTGATCTCCTTTTAAAAATATATACATATATGTGAATAAAAAAATGAGGATTTCTACTAAACGCATTGATTCTGGTGGTTATTTCTGAGAGTTCAGACTAAGAAGAAGCATCTACTTATTTTAACCACTTCTATTTTACACTGTTTGATACATTTGTCAATAAACATGCTATTTTATAATCAGTCAAGTGACTGTTTCTATTAAAAACTCAGTACATACTTACTGCAAAAATGTTCAGAAAATACACGAAGGGATAAAAAAGGAAGTAAAAAATGACCCACATTCTACACACCGACATGCTGTCTTAATGGCTTAACACTTCCTTATTTGTCTTTGGACGTATGCGCACTGACACACGCACGAATTTACTGGAAGGACACACGGTAAACATACCCTTCTTACTTGTTTTTAAGCTGGGTTTTACTGAGTAGTACTTGCTGTACATCTTCCCATGTCACTGAAGGTATATATGTATCTCCACGTGCATCACGACCACGTACACCTCCACAATAGAGCATACGCTTCTTGTCGTATTGTATTGTGCCCCCCTCTTTGGTCTTCTCGACTCCATGCCTGCCAAGGGCTTCCACTCATCCCTGTCCTCCTCCCACACCCGTGTCCCGAGTGCAGTGTCCGACCCAGAAGTGATTCTCCACATTATCTGTTGAGTGACCGAGTGGATAAGCAAATGAGTGAGTAACACAATCCATCAAAGCCTATTTAACTGAGCACACTGAGACTCAGCCATCATGTGCCTTTGGGAAGATCATACATTTCTCTGCGGTTAGTTGTCCATCTGGAAGCTGAGAGTAATAAATGCCACATCACAGGAAGTTTAAAAGGATGAAAGAGATAATATTTATAAAATACTTAACTTCTTTAGAAGGAAAATCCCCACCAAGCCCAATGTGTATACTATTATCATTGATTCTCCGCAACCCCATCAATCACACAGAGGATTCTCTGGCTCGTGTTTTCTCTCGGCAGCTGGATTTCTAACAGTTCTTTCCATTAATGTATTGCAGGAAGTGAAGATGAATACTATTCTGTGTGAACGTCACACCTTCCATAAAATCGCGGAGTTTCTACACTAATTAAAAAGGTGATATTTTTTTAATCCTCCTAGCATCTCGCTGAGATAGGGGAGAGAAGCTATTATTATCCTAATTTTGCAGCTAGGGAAACCAACATGAGAGACACTCTCTAGCTCAGTAGTAGATGGAAGATGATAAATAAAGGCAGAACTTGAATCTGAATCTTTTGGTTTTCATCCTTAAGCTGATGAGCTCAAAATAAAATCAAGACTTAGAATGCAATAAGCTTTCTTGAGTCTGTGAGAAAAAAAAAAAACCCAAAAAACAATAACCTTTTTCTCCCCAAACAGTATCAAGTTAGAGAAATACAATATTTACTATGAAGCTATTCAGACAGTAATTTACATCAATGAAATTGCCCAGTTATACTGCTTTTTATCAAAAGCATGTGGAGGAGGGTGAAGGGGGCTAGAGAGCCCCTTACATTTGGGTTTTTAGGTCGGTGTGAAATTTTAAAACATGTATGGTCATATATGAGGCTGAGCTCATACTTGTTTGAAATGCTAAAATCAAGGCACTTCTCTATTACACTGGCAAATAATTTTACCTTGTTTTCTTCCATGATTAAAACAAATTTCCCATTAAAAACAAACTAATATAGTATCAGTGATTTCTCTATTAGTTACACAAATATTAATTGATCAGTGACGCTGTGCCAGACACCCTGGATGTTGGAGATACTAAGATGAACAAGAAAAGCAAAGAGGCCTCCCTTCTGGAGCCTACATTGCAACAGGAGGTAGAATGAGCGAAGAGCAAATAGAATAATTAAAAGTCCTCCAAAAGTCCTATAGTGATAAGTACCATGAAGAAAATAAAGCTGAGTGACATTTGGAGAGGGATGGAGGAGGAGGCTGAGAGAGGGTGCTCTGAAGAGGGGCCATCTGAGCCGAAACCTGCATCTTGAAGACAGGAGTGCCGTCGAAACTCTGAGAAGAATATTCTAGGCAGAGGGAGCAAAAAATCCTAAGTGTTCCATGTCCTCCACCTAAAGGGCTTTTCTTTTTCTCATGCATCTTTGAAGATCAGCCCCTGCTAAACTGTTAACCTTTCCTCCTTCTTGGTGCTCTGTTCTCCTTTATGGTTCCTTAGGGGGAAGGGGTCTGCACCACTGTGCGCTCCAGGCACCCGCGGTGCAGGGGTTTGGGGCACGCTCCTGGGGTCCATGGCACCTAGGACAGAGCCTGACACAGAAGCTGCTCCATAAAGCTTCCGTAAAATACTTGGAACACAGACTTACGTTGGGGCCCAAGTCCTCTACAACCTTGCTGATTCTGAAACCATTACATGCTGCACAAAAGATGTGGTAAGAGGTGAGCTGACTGTTGGAATCAAGCATTCTGATGCTTCAGTAGCTCTTCTTATCTTGTTTTATTTGCCAGTTTCTGTTTGGCACCAAGTTGAGGACGGGACACAGGCAACACCTTACGAAAACAATGATTTCTTCCTGAAACGTCACTGGTTTCTGGAACACGTTCTTGGCTCCGTGTGGGGACATTTCAACCCCGGGAGGCAATAAATTATGTTTTATACTCTCAGGGCACACCGCTCCCTCTCCAAGTCTTAGACACCACAGAGAAGGGGACGAAACCAGTTGTCGCTTTTTGCGTCAAAAACACCAGTTTGTTGAGCCACAGAGTCAGCCAATTCTCTCGTGAGCCTGTTCCTAATTTCTGCATGTCCCTTTCCCATTCTGGTTTTGTTTGGAGAGTAAAGGAACTTTCTAAATATTTTGAACCCCAGGGTCCTTTGTGGCATTCTTGGGTCTTCTCTCCTTTTACTGAAACATAAAACAACCCGCAATTGTTTGCTTGTATAACCCTTTCTCTTTTATATACATGCAGTAGGATTGGGTATAGTTGAACGAATTGGTCCTCTCCTGGCTTCTGTCACATTCTTTCTGCGGTGAAAGGTGTAGAATGGTCACAAGAAACATCCATTTGGAAAACGGAGTCAATCCAGATGGGTTATCTCAAAGACGTTGCCGGCTTCACGTTCAAGTTAGACAAGGTGCAATTAGAATCTTACCCCATTTGCCTCCTACGTCCCTAATAAGGTATCCGCGGTAAGTGATAATTAAGTCATGGCTTTGAGGCACTACAGTGTGACTCTCACAAATGGGCCGACTCATTCCAACAAATTTGTATCCAAACGTTCCTTTGATCCCACCTGTAGCCCACACCTGTTTGGCTGTCGCTCCGGCTAGGCAGCCTGCAGGATGGTGCGCGGGGCCCTTTCTCCTGCGCCACCCCCACCTTGTTCCCCGGGATCACTCACCTGTTGCCCTAGCCCCTGCCTTTGATCTTTAGGCCCCTGTGGAAACTGTTGCCTGTGACAGAATTTTGGTTAGGGCTCATTGCCTTGGAATGCAAGCTTCAAGGCTTCTGGAAATTTGATAATGACTTGGTACACGTTCCAGGAGGGGGGGCCGGTATGTCGGGCTGTTTCAAAGATGCTATTCCAAAACTCCATTCTTCTAGGGCACTGGAGATGAGGATAGCCCATAACTCCAGAAGCTGAAGAATCTTCCAGAGGATAGTGTGAAACTCATTCCCATCCCCAGATTCATCACTGTCTGGATCCCACTCTGCAAAGCCAGGCTGACGCCCCACGGTTCTCAGGCAGTAGGCTTACCTCCCTCCTTGCAAACAGGTGGGGCATCTATATAAAAGTGGGGCTTCAGGCATTGAATGGGACTAGGAATATTTTTACGAGAAGAAAAACAACACAGTTGACCCTTATTTAAACTGAATCAGCAGATAAGGTGAAAGCTTTTAAAAAAATGTTTTAAACGGGCCACCTAAAACGTAAGAGTTGTTTGCCAAAAGCTACATCTGACTCGAATAAGCAAATCTGGCATATAGAGCCTGTGCGTGTAAAACAAAATCCAAATGTGAGGACGCATACTTTCATGGAAGTCAGCTACAGCAATCCGTACCTTATTTGTGTGTATCTTTGATGTCTATTATGTTATGTCGTCTGAAGTGATTACATTGCTTTTATTTAATAAAAATTTTAAAGTTGTTTTAAGTCTCTGAATGGAAAGATAAAAAAAAAAAAAAAAAAAGCCGAATTCTTATTTGCCACATCTCAGCTTTTATGTTGCAAGCAGTTTATGTTGAAGTTCTCAGTCTAAACAATCTACAGTTTTCCGGATTAAGATCAAGTGGGAGAAAGATGCAAATCTTAAAAGCACCATTAGACAAATGCTCCTGCTATTCATGGGGTAAATTAGACATGTGTGGACTCTCACTGCTGGGTAGGACAGGGAATGTCCCGAAGCGGGCAGAAGGTGAGAATCTCTAGGGCAAGTTACTGGAGGCAGGGGGGACTAAATCTGCTCCCAAACCAAAATGCCCACCAAGGCAGACATGCCCCTGCACTTGAGCAAGGAGGGAGCACAAACCACCTTTCAAGTGGGTCGGGGGGCGGGGTGGCGATGGGTGGGGAAACAAACTCATTTACTGTCCGTCTGCTGATGGGAATTGTAGGAAGGGCTGTGGTTGCTGACAGAGCAGTTCCCCATGAATTTAACTATTATTTCAGGTTTCTATCTTTTCCTCTTTGGTAGGAAGATATTAAAAATAAGTCTCTGGCAAAAAGTACAGAAAAACACAGAGCCTCTGAAATTGCAACTAGTACAGATTTCTGGCCAACGACCTTCATTTCTGGTGCTTGTCATCAATGAGCAGTTTGCCCAGTTTCTCCTCTCTTAAAGGATCGGAAACCACTGGACTGCTGTAGATTTCAGGGATACCCTTAGAAGCCCAGACACGTGCTGGCTCTTAGGAACTCTATGCGGACTTTGAGTACTGGGGGGTAGGATGTATCCGAAAGGTATCTTTTGCATGTGCAGAAGCCACCTTGAAACTTTTTTTTTTCTTTTTTAGAACTATTAGAGTTTGCGTATTTATTTCTGGCAGGATTTACAGGTTCCAATATCCCGGTGCCTTAGTTGTTTTATTTCTCCTCTTTTCCATGTCACATCTGTTTGGCATGTGTTCTATCCACATTAAGACATGTTAACAGCAAAGAATAAAAAGGTAGATCTCACAAGTTTGGGGTATGGAAGACCAAAAAGAAACCCGGTGAGCTTCTTCTCCACCACCAAAACATTTCATAGGTCAGAGCCTTATTTGGGGACTTGGTGGGGGGGTGGTAACGTAAAAACATTTGTGGAATTCAAATACTTTTTAATTTACCAACGCTTAAAATCAAGGTAGTAGTTCACACTTAATGTGGCGCGTGAGAGAAATACTTGTTATTTTGCGTTCTGTTATGTCCACATTTATTAAAAAAAAACAGCCTCTACTTTGTTCATTTCCTGACAGTGCCCACTCTTCAATCTCACTGCCCCAATATTTTTTTTCCTACCCCCGTCATCGTGCTTTTGTAACAAACCAAAGCTGATTGCGTTATGCTTTTTGAATGAGAAAATGTTCAGTGACTCCCCTAGAGCCTTCAGGAATGTCAAGATGCTCAGCTCTGCAAAACCCCATTGGGCAGCCTCCCACCACAGGCTCCCGAGGGTTCTGCGCTTCGTGAGCTATTCTTCCGTCATATGGAACCATCCAGGGAAACCTACACCCTCTCTTGCGTCTGGGACTGCTCTCTCTTTCTGGAATGGCCATCTCTAAACCTTTGTTAACCCCTAACCATCCTCAGGACTCTGCCCATGTGTCCCCGTCACACACACCCCCCCGGGCCCTCCCCTTCCTCCTCCCAAAGCCTCCTCTGATCCTCCTGCCTGGACGAGGACCCCTCTGTGTTTGCCTGGTGTGCTGGGCATGACACACCAGCACAGAGTATAGTGTTGTCCCTGCTCTCCGTCCAAGTCTGAGCTTGGTCAGCAAACCCCTGTGAGCAGGTAGTAGGGAATTTGCTCTTCACGCCCCCGGCACAGAGCACTGGCCTGGCACAGGGTAGGTGCCGGGGAAATGTCGGAGGGACAAATGTAGGATGTGTGCATCGAGATATTTGTACAGACACGCATTTCATCTTTTTGAGAATTAGGGATTTTGATAGTTGAACGTATACAATCATTTTTCATACATTGACCTTTATTTTCTCTTTTAAGGCAAGAAACGGGGGTGTTTAGGGAAGTTCAAGCCAATTTTGAACCTGCTTGCAAGGCTCATCAGGATGGTGCTATGACCTGTTCTTTGTTGCTGTAGCGAGAACGCCGGGGGCATTTTTGGCTTGATTAACCTCCCTGGGTGGGATAGAATGCCCTTGAAGAATCACAGACTTGAGCTGAGCAGGCGCTCCTCAGTTGGCACATCGCTGCAGAAGGTAAATTCCCACGCTCCACGGCCAGTTAGGAGCCTGTGCTCTGGACCCTGGATGTTTGGGTCTAACCCCTGCTTCTGTCCTTTTCCAATCTGGGTAGGTTCCCCTACAACTTGTGCCTATGTCTCCTCATTTGTCCAGTGGCCTAATGATGGCACATCTCACGGGGTGGGTGGGGGACCCGTCCACACCAAGCACTGGGCGCCTGATGCCCAGTAAACAGTCAGCAAACGTCAGCTGGGCTCATTGCTACCACGCTCACTTTTCCAAAGAGTAAGTCACTACGTTTATCCCCTTTCATGCAGCCCTGGCCATGGAGGGAAGAGACAGGACCCCCCTGGTTGTTGAGTGTCTCCTCCGGGCTCCAGCACAGACCCTGGGCAGGGCCTGCCCCCACTCTGACCGCCTGCCCCTCGGCCTTCAGTGAATTTCCCAGCATGATTTTGGTCATGGAAACTTTCTGGGGGGGCGATGGGGGCTGAGCAAGGCAGATGGGAAGAGGCTGAGATTAGGCGAGGTGAGGTATCTCTCCCTGGCTTCATATTTAAACACATTTCCTGCTCTGCTCAGCAAAGACAGAGCTCTTTGGCTCAGAGGATGAAAAAAAAAAGCCAGGTTCGTATCTTTGAGCTTTTTCATCCACAAACGCATAACCAGCCGGCAGAACTTTTTGTAAGATCTGGAGAATGAGATTGACGTGAGTTTCTTGTGTCACTTTCTCAAGGGTGTATTCACGGGACTAGGTAGTTCTCGTAAGGGAAATTCCCACGAGGGATTTTTAGATGAGGCGCCCTTGATGAACTGCATTTTTTTTTTTTTTTTTTACACAGAATGCGAACTCTGGAACGCACTCCCCACAGGGGATCTCTGTGTATTGTAGATGATTAGCTGTTACAGCCATAGAGGAGGCAAAGTATAAAATAGGATTCACCTGAAGAGGCTTGTTTGTTGCCAGCTTCCCTAAAAACAAAAGTTTAGAAAAATTGGTATTAAGATTTCGATTGTGAGAGACAACTCTGGTTTAAAATTTAGGTAAAAAACATTTCATTCCAACAAAATCATGTTCTGGAGATTATTTTTTTAGAGATTTAAAAAGAAATGACCCACTCCTAAGACATCTTCACAAAGACACACCTCACTGTCTCATCGAAGCATGAACCTGCTGTATGACATCATCTAACAACAGAGATAGCGGTTTTGTGTTTGGTTCTGGCTCCAAAGCCAGACTCTAGCCAGCAGCAGGTGCTGTAGGGAGCCAGGGGCCCTGCCCAAAGGGGGTCTGGGGAGGCAGGGCAAGGCATGCCTATGCTTTTGCTGGGAATTAAGTTTTGTTTGTGACGGCTTTAATGATTAATCTATCAGGAACACATTTACTATTTTGGGGGTGAATAAGGAGAAATGCCTCATTTCACGGATATAGTTTGAATCATAACCGTATCATGATTTATAGCTAAAGTATAAGGTTATCTTACGGAGAATAGCTGGTGAGAGAAACAGTGTGTGAGAATGGAATAAAAACAGTGAGGAGGCGATAACAATGGCAAATGTAGGGGCGCCTGGGTGGCTCAGTTGGTTGGGCATCTGACTCTTCGTTTCCATTCAGGTCGTGATCTCACGGTCCTGGGATTGAGCCCTGCGTCGGGCTCCAGGCTCAGCGTGGAGTCTGCTTGTCCTTCTTTTGCTGCTCCTTCCCCCACTCGTGCTCTCTTTTTCAAATAAATAAATTAATTAATATAAAACATAATTTATTGAAGAAAAAGAAACATTGGCAAATGTGACCAGGTAATGAAGCTCTAAGTAGCCTAAGTATAATTTAGGAAGGCTAATCATTATTTTTTATTTAAGAAGCTATTAGGCCTGCTGATTCACACAACATTGCATCATTAACTGCATAGCTAATGGGTAAATGCAGACCTGGGGGCAGATTTGAATTCTGGTTCTCTCACTTATTAACTGTGTGGCCTTGTGCACACTGCTCCCACTTCTCATACCTGGGTTTGCTCCTCTGAACAATGAGGATGATAATAAAAGCTAGATTTCATAATTCTGTTGAATGAGATAATCTCTATCACTGAGAACACCCGCCATATAGTAAATGTTATACTTTTAGCTATTGTTATGTTGATATTAATTCTGTGATCAATATCGTTCCATAAATTGTTCTCAACTTTTCTTAATTTAATAGACAACGTTGGAATTGCTGGGCCAAAAGGTAAATGCATCATTTTGTTCTTTCTAGTTTTTGTCATCCATTTCTTTAAATAAAATAATACTTTAACTGATTTTCTGTCATGACACATTGGTGCGGCCGTATTTGTTGTTAAAACATAAAGATACCTGTGTGCCAGTTAGTAACTAGCCGCTGGACGAGCCCCCCTCCACGGCCACCCTGTTCCTTCCCGGGAGCCCTCAGACTGCCCCAAAGCACAGGGTAAACTATAGGACCTCTCTCCATACCCGTGGCCTCCATCCTTTCTGACTGGGCGGGTCCATACCGAGCTGTTATTGATTTGGAATCTATATTGACCAATAATGACCAATAATGCCGCAACATAGATTTTTAGTAAATACTCACCAGTGTTGCTTAGTTTTATTATCCAAAATCTGCCTATTTGCTGGCTATAAGAAATACATTGCAGTTTAATTCCCATTTATTTATTAGTGAACTGAACATTTGTTTACATATATTTATCATCCATGTGCATTTCCTCCCTTGTAACTTTCATGCTTGTGATCTTGCCTCTTTTTCCACTGGGGGGGGGGTCTTAGTGCTCTTCGTAATGACTGATAGGCATTCTTTACAAAATTCAAGACATTAACCTATTTTATGTATGTCTATTGTGAGTATAGTTTCTAGTTTGCTTGTCTTTTATTGTTGTTAGTGATTTCTTTTTTTTTTTTTTCCCGGAGTTTACTTTAAAATATCAAATGTTTTCAATTTCTACTGTTGCTTGGCACTTAGAAAATCTCCTTCCTCTATATTAGAAGTCAGAAAAAATATTAAATTATGTCTTCTAACTTCTTTATGTTTTTGTTTATATGTCATACACATTAAACTCTCCGATCCATCTGTAATTAATCTTAGTGCATGACGAGGACGAGGGAGCTCACTGAACTTGGTTCTCAGCCTGTCTTCCCAATTCCGTTGACTTTGATGCTTTCTTTCTTTACGTGACTCTAGGTTTATATGCCTCTTTTAACATTTTTTTTTTTTAAAAACAAAGTCATCCTGTGTTAATATTTATTCTTTTAAATGTTATTTAATGGCTTCAGTAGCTGAGCAAACCCGATACCTTTAGCCAGTTTGTGCTGATTTGCTGGCTCAGGATCTGGGACCTCATGGCCAGTGCACCAAGAGCTGGTCTTCCCCGGCCGGGCCAGGTCACAGCCTTTCACAAGTTCATTACCCTCCGAAATAGCAACAATTTGCCAGGACTTTGTGCGATGGCCTTTGAGTCGGGACCAGAATGTTTTCTTGGGGAAAACGAGTTGAGAAGATTTACTCAACAGGTCTGACTCCACAGACATTTGGAAAGGATGTGGTCTACTCTGGACTATAAAGTTGTACTTTCATAAAACCAGTTTACAAAAGAAAAGATTCTAAAAAGAGTATGAATTTTCAAGGATTCATTTTCACCGAATTCATAGAATAAAGACCCTCTGAGTGAAAGGGATTCTTGGATCAAAAAAGAAATTTAATTGCTTCTTCAAGCTCTAATGACGGTACTTTTCCGTAATTTAAAAAATAATTTGGGTGAACTTTCCTTTTTGCTTCACTACCAGTGAGAGGCAGGGAGCAGGGATAGTCCAGTGGAGAAACAAGCATCGCTTTGTTTCTCTTTCGACCCCTCGGTAATTCCAGTTAAACATACCTAAGGTTATAAAATTTCTTCACTGGCATCCTTGCATGTTGCTATTGAACCAAGCTCAAATGATGCATTTTCAATTACTGACCTCTTAACATATTTGACATTGAAAAGTCTCCACTGTAATTTGCCCTTCCTCTGTTTGGTAGCACTTGCTCTTCAGCGAAGACCTGAGGAGGCAATTTCAAAGAAACTAGAGGGATGTCAAGTAAAAGAATAGGCAAATTTAATGCATGTGAACATTACAGAGAAGATGTATAAGAAGTATCAGAATTGTATCGGCATACAATTTATCATTACAATAGTGTGATACTACAAGATTATGTCTTACAAGGTAATCGGTGCATATTATTAGAAGATCTAGCATTCTGAGTGCAGAAACCTTACGAGAAATGCATTTTATATCGCAACTAATATAATACGTCATTATATCTCAATAAAGGAATGCCTTTTATAGTTTCTTTTGTTGGAGAAGAATTTATGGTATTATAGCTTGTGTCACTGGCAACTTATTTCCTATCTTGTTTATGTGAAGTTTTAGGGGGGAAAAAGAGCAAAATTTAAATTTCAAACTTTATTTTAGGATTTATTTAAATTATATTAGGCTGTCAATGTGTCAAGGGCCTTTTTGTGCTATGTTTTTTGTTAGCCTCTCAGTTTTAAAGAAACTGTAAGCAAATAGCATTTAGAACGAATACATAACTCTGTCAGTATTTTCAAAGTGCTATAGTGTTTCAAAGAGAAAAAAAAAGCATTGTTCTTTACCTTGCCCAATATAGCAATGAAAGTAGGGCAGGCTGATTTAGTATAAGATTCCAAAGCTGCACTGTCATGTCACTGATGCTTAAAAGCCCTTAATTTACATTTTCAGAAAAAAAATTATAGAATTAAATATCTTTGAACCAGCAAGACTGTTCATTACAGAAGTTATTATTTTGATCAGGCTGTTGGTTTCTGAAGTCTCTTGGCAACAATACAAAAATAGCTTTCCCTTGATAATAAAGAACAATCTGCAAAAACAAATTAGAAATGTGTTAAGGACAAAATAAACAGACATTTTATTTTTTAAGCTTGGGGGCCTCTGCATTTCACAGACTCCTGGAATCTGGGGAGCCCCACCCAACTGCTACACATTTTATTGCTCTATTATAGGTTTGGCATGAGAGGAATAATTTTCCAACTGTTGGAACAATGTGGATTCACATTTTTCCAGAAGGAAAAAAAAAAACCCTCTATCTTACATATTAAATTCCAAATAGAGAAACAGTGTATCACTCTGCCCATTTTATGATGGAATTTGAGAACTAAGGGAAAAATTATACATGTGAAAATGGTATATCTAAGTGTAGTTGAAACCTACCTCTGGCGAAAGGATTTTTAAATCAGTGTAGGAAAGTCAATTCACAGAGCTAAGCTCCCATGTTGTGAAATCCCATTTAAAACAGTGATTCCCAGCCAGTCACCTGGGATTTGTTGAAATAACTCCTGTCTAGTTCTTACTGTTACATATTATATACATATTGCTGGTTGCTAAAGAGAGCTTGGTATAACTGGCTGAGAAATAGTCCTTTGAATATCCCCTTAGTCTAATGGTTCCTTCTAGATGCTCAGAAATTAATATTGACCTAACTGCCATTGTAACCAACACACCTGTTTGGGTGGGGTGGGGACAGGCAGATGCTGTAGCTTTTTAAAAAGTAAGAAATCACAATTTGTCATATTCGTCCAAAGGGATGATTTCAATAACTTGCAATGGAAAGCGATTATTCTGTTTTCCCCCAGAAAAAAAATGCAGAGCCGCTCACAAGACCTGTATGAACAGATGTACTCAGTTGGGATTGAATTGTGGCTTGGGGCCATGGGTAAGGCTGTTCATGTTCTTCCCCCACCAGACTGAAGGCACCGTGCTGGAGGGGAGTAAAGGAAGTGGAATGGAGGGGGAGGAAATGAAGGCGACAGAGGGGATGAGTGACGTGTTTGTGTTTACCTGGTGCGTGGGTAACCTCATGGCACGGAGACGCACCCTGCAGGGGATCAGGGCCAGTGAGCAGAGAGCCTTGCATTTTGGACGGTCCTTATCTTTTTCGCTCTGACGTGAGAAGTCATGCTCCACTCTGTGACAGCCATCATGTTCCTACCCAGATGACGTGCTTGCTGGAATGTCAGCCTAAAAAACTGTGTTTTCCTTGGCTTGTCCCTGACACTTCCTGATGTCTGCATTTCTGCTTGTCCCAGGCTGTTCCTTTGCTCTCACCTTTCCCTCTCCTGGATACCCCCTGACCCCCGTTCCCAGTGCTGACTTCCCTCGCCTCTGTCTCTGCCCTCTTTCAGAGGTCTCCCAGCTTGTTGCCGCACCTGCCTGGCAAGAAAGCTTTCCTCCTCATCCTCCTCATGGAAAGCTTCCTTTGGGGGTCTCTGAAGGAGCCACTGAGCCGGCTGGGACCAGGATGGCACTTCTAGGCTCTCCGGTGCAGGGGACATGTCGCAGAGCCTGGCGGCAACTGAAACTAGGGAAGGTTCAGTGAGATCTGTGACTTTTGTCTCTGGAGAACTAAAGCATCTCAAGAGACCATCTGGTGCAGCCCTGGGCTTTCAGAGGGGTAAGGTATCATCACCCCCACGAGACTGCTGAGGTCTTGAGAGGTTAAGTGATGTGCTCCAGGATCTCCCCGCTGACAAATGGGGGAGGGCCCTGTGTGTGTGTGCATGTGTGTGAACTAGAACATTGGTAGCCTCCTTCCAGAACTGACTTTTTTTTTTCATTTGAAGAAAATTCTGAAATTCAGGAAAGGACCCACATTTAAGACTGCTAACATTTTGTGTTATTTGTTACCTATGTCTTTTTTCTATCTGTAGTCTTTAAAAGTCACACAGGAAATGTATGTGTTAATGCTCTTGTTGTGGGGGAGGGAAGATGGGCAAAAAAAAAAAAAGAAAAAAGTAAAAAGAATGAACGAATGAATTCTCTTAAGAAGAAGGGAGAAAAACGGTAGACAGTCCATCCTGCAGATGACACCAGCGCCCCCTCTGACCACCTCGACCCCATGTCCCCCTTTCTCTCCTCTTCAGAAACAAAGCAACAACGAGCTTGAGTCGGGCGAGATTCCTTCCAGTATCTTCCCCATCTATCGGTTGCTTTACCTGTGCCTCCATGTGATATTTTAGGGGTCCTCCTGACACCTGCTTTCTTCACCACCATCGAATGCCAAGAGGGGACACACATACAGTCGCTGCATTAAGTGTAACTGTCATGCCCGCTCTACTTCGTGTGCACGCACCACATTTTACCCAGATAGCCCCCTCTGAATGTTCATTTCTGGTTTGGGCGATTCCCTCCTTATTCCAACCGTGCCACAGCAAACATCCTTGGACATGCCTCCCCGTGCACCGGTGAATGTCTCCCTGGAGACGGAATTGCACTGGTTCACGGAACACGCACGTATCCACTTGGTGGTTGTGGCACAGATACTCGTTCCAACTCCACTGGAGGAATTTCCATAACTCCTTCCCAGGACTCCATGGTTTTAGTCTTCCTTATTCTCAGAGAGCCAATTGCAATATAGCTCATCCCTTGGCTATTGGCGTACAAGTGAGAGAGTACATGAGTGTTCAGAGCCCCCCGCGTGTGGAGATGTGAGTGTGGCAGACCTTCAGAGCTGGCATGACCCGCTCTACCAAAACAATGACGTAACACTTTGGCCCGGAAAGTGCTACTTTACTGCTTTGCCAACTTTGTGCATTTTTGGTCTATTGATGATTTAACTATTGAATGTTAAAGATGGTGACATTGATTACCTTGAGTAAAAAAAAAAAAAAAGCACTTGGCAAATAAAATTCCATGTCGTCCATATTTGAATGCTTTCTTACAAGTCAACTGCTTGATTATATAGATAGAAAAAGTAAAACCCAGCAAGTTTCAATGACTTACCCAAGATCTCACAGGGAGGCTTCTTTTAGGAAAATAATCCGTGGCCAAGAAACACCGAAATACAAGAAAGCGGGGCTCCGTCTCCTGATGTGTCCTCCACATTCCACGCCTCCCATGTCTGATGGGGACAAGTTCCCCAGGGATTTTCTCCTACATAGAAGACAGAGCCTTCTAATTTAGCAATTAGAAGTTGCTAAATAAATACTAGCTGAACTGACAAGTCAAAAGAGGAGCTTATCAAATCTCTGTGGTGCCTACGTGTGTTTGAAGCAGGTTCGCAGAGCATAAGCATACAGTGCCTCGCAGGCAGGCCTGTCCCCGGCCACTGTGCCCTGGTGCTTCTGCTGCCTTAGTCCCTATGCGAGCCTCTGAACTGCAGACCAGCCCAAGTAAGGGGGAAATTGGGTCAAATGAGTGCGACTGGATAAACAGATTTTACGGAAAAAATTTCTGAAATAAAAACGGAACGTGAGGTGTAAACATCATCAGGGACATGGGCGGATGGATATTTACTTAAATTTGATGACCGATATCCTCACTAACATGTACAATACATCACAGGACAAATCCTATTAGTTTTTTCTAAAGATTTTATTTATTTATGAGCGAGAGAGAAAGAGAGAGAGCATGAGCGTGGGGAGGGGCAGAGGGAGAGGGAGAAGCGGGCTCCCCACTGAGCCAGGACCCCGGGATCATGACCTGAGCCGGAGGCAGACCCTTAACCCACTAAGCCACCCAGGTGTCTCCAAATTATATTAGTTTTTATGTAAATTGTGATAAAGTTGTAGGAACAATGCCTTTTTTTTTTAACAACTGTACCAATGGGATGAAATTCAGATCATTAAGCAAGAATTTGTCTGAAAGTTGTCCGCATAAAATTAAAAAGAGGTGATTTTGATAGGGATAAGTGATTCACTTTATTGATTAAAGGAGCTGTTTCTCAAATGAAATGCCAAAGTCTGAGAGTGCTTTCCGTGGGTTTGGGGATGGGTCCCTGCTTACTCTCAGAGAGACAACATGCCATAAAAGTAGCTATTTCATGAAATTTAGGAGAATAGGCTCACGCTGAAACCAAAAAATATGGAAGTGAATATCCAGTTAACAAGCAGTGAAGAAACAGAGGAAGAGACTCGCTGGAAAAGGGCTCCCCTGTGCGGCTCGAGAAGCAGACTGTTCTGGTAATGCCTCCAGTCCTAATCCAACCAAGGAGACAATTCACTTTCTTCACTCCCATAGTTTCTACAGGGCCATGATTCACTCAGGTGGTGTCAGGGAGCAAGTATTTGCACCAAGGTTCTCAATCAAAAGTCAAACGTTGGAAGAGGAAATGAAGAATAACTTTCCCATATTTGGAGATAACCAATTTGGCAAGATGGCAGACTCGCTCTCACTCAGGGGAGCTCTGAGGTTTTCACTAATCGTGGTTATTACTCATCTGAAAGCCAACGCCTCCCTGCTCAGGGTCCCCTTTACCTTGCCGGAACATTCTTTTACTATAGAGCACTTATGTGTCACATTAAAAGCATTTGCCAATCATTTTATAATGGTTATTTACTGTTCTTTATGACAACCCTGCGCCCCACCTCAGCCCTGCCCTTTAAACTTCAGGAAGCACCTGCTCCTTCCACCCGGTACCAACCTTCTCAAGGATCCTCTCGAGATCTTTTGCTAGGGTATGTTTAATCTTAATCAAAGTTAAATTTTAGAAGTTGCTGTGGTCAGAAACCAGGACAGGTAATTTAGCTGTCTTTTGTACTTGGAGGTTTACGCTGAGAGCCGATTTGGAAGAAAAGAAAATGCCTTTAAAATTAAAGCCCGTGACTTTGACTCTGGCAATTTCTCTGTTTAAAAATGAGTAAGAAGATATTAAAAGTAAAACACACACACACACACACACACACGTACAAAAGGAGTCATTGATACTTATTTTTCAAGCGATTTATTGACTACAATAGAGAAAAGCGTCAGCAACAGGACATTTTATGCCAAAAGGATTAAAGTTACCAATAGAGATGCTCCGCGTAGCTTAGGCATTTTTAGATCTAATTGTTTCCAGCATTTACAATGTAGACCACATTTATGGTGTGAAATTTGTTAAAAATAGCCTCGGCTACTTATTCAGTGTGGAAGGAATTCAATAAAGTCAATGTCTTAGTTACGCTTGAAAATTACATGGCAGGCCAGACCACGAAGGGAATTTATTAGGTTAATTTAAAATTTTGATTTTTAATTCATATGTTAGAGAAGAAAATGTGGCTTGATCTCCCAGCGAGCATGAGGCGTAGTCTGTGGAGTGGAATTCTGGGAGACTCAACCTTCAGGAGCATCCCCTGGGGAATGTTTTGCAGGCAGCAATGAGTGAGGCAGCCCCGGAGAATCCCTTCCCAGCTCGGGGACTGCTTCCTGGGCTCCCTGTCTTCCCTCACGTGCCTGGCTTCTGACTGAAGAAGAAACCCCCGTGTGTACCTGTTTTATGCATGCAAATGCTTCATGACATGTATGCCTCTGTTACTCAGTGACATAGTATTTGTAAAAAGAAGAAAAAAAAAAAGCCGAGAAGAGTATGAGGTTGATACACAAAAATAGGTATTTCAAGAAAACGTGCTAACTGCCAATTGATCTGAAGGATTATATCGCAAATATGCCATTTCATTCACATAAGGAAACAGGAGGCCTTTTCCTGAATCCAGAGTCAAAGGAGTACACAGAGAACATGAAAATCCCATGTTAAGGCTGTAAGCCTAGAGGAATAATTTCCCTTTTTTTCATTCATTAGTGATTTTCACATGATAAATTAATAACTGCTGGTACAGTAAATTTGGAAATGGTTGCTCATTTTTTTTCCCCCTGGTGAAACAAAATGGAACTCTTTGAAATTTATCGTGTACGGTGGCGGTCAAGTCGTTGAGAGGTCCCGGACCTGATGATTGAACGTGATGCCAACAGTTTTTCCCAGGGTGAACTCAATTTCCACCATTCAGGGGAAATTCCTCCCAATTATCTTCTTGTTGTTTTTATTTTAGAGACCATAACTGGCTTCTATGCACTGGAATGATGGTGCTATTATTCTGCTGAGAGATCGTGACCTTCCTATGGAGTGGAAATAAAGTGGGCATATGTAAGGCATACATACGTAGTGGCTCCCAGACACCGGGTTTCACCATTACCACAGTGGGAACTAGGAGCAGAGCCCATGAATTTAGTTTGCAGCGTCTTATTCTAACAACGCTCCATCCCCCTGAGGAAAAATTCGTCTTACCTTGTCAGGAAGAAGGGCTCTTTTTCAGCTCCAGTAAATTGCAGGGCTGTCATTAAAAAGGAAAAAGAAAAAGAAAAAGAAAAGAAAAGAAAAAGAACGGGGGGAAAAGTAAGGCAATGTTCATTCAAAATGTTTAGGGTACCAGCCGAGGGATTGCTTTGATATCTTTGAGTGCAGCTCAGAGATTTCGGCTGAAATGCTGCAATTTTCCCTACGTGCAGGGAGAGCTCAGGCTGGTGGTGAGGCCAGCTACACTCTCCCTCCTGTAGGCTTTCGTTTGTGCTGGGGGCTGAGGGGTGGGAAGGCGATCTCACCAGGCGAACCTGGGGCTGAGGCTGCCCGAGCTCTCTGCCGCCCTGTGGTTATGCGCCCTCTGGATAACGGGCTGAATCCTCACATTTTGGCAGTGGGCCCTGCTCACTGTTGTTGCCATGCTATTGTGCTTAACTTATTTGAGGAAGGAAAGTGTTTCCCCCCAAATATCTCAAAAATGTGTTTTTCCAGATGGCAGGGACCCTAGGATTCCCGTAAGATCTGTTGGTAGGTGGAGACCAGGAGTGGAGAGCAGCCGCTGGGCCAGTGGGGCTGGAACGAGGAACTTTGATCTTTTCTCGCTCTTCAGCTTTTGCGGTTTGTCAAAATCAAATCAGTTTCAGAAAGGTCTTCGCCTAGGGATGCACAGCCCTGGGCCCCGAACCCTCACCAGCACAGGGAAGTGACCATTAGCCCCATGTCCCACCACACTGGGCCGGTTTTTATTTTTGTCCCTGGGTATCCAGTTCCTGTTCTGTGTCTAAGCTCTGGGTTGGAGTTCCTGAATACTGTTTTCCGCACTGTTTAGCCTACGAAATGTGCATGTGTGCATGTGTGCGTACAATTTTCACTTTGAAAGACAGCTATTTTTTTTTTTTTTGCCTGTATAAAATGACGAAACCATATTCTCAGTTGTGTGTAATATTATTTGCTGTAACATAAAAGAGGTTAGGGCATATACCTCTGATGCATTACTAGGACAATTGCATTACTGGAATCAGCCAGTGAATCCGTTAGTTCTGCAACAATGAAAATAAATCGCTTTAATGTCGGCGGGCTCAGGGCTCAGTCCTCCGCCTCTTCCCTCCTCAGGCTCCATTCATGCCCTTGGTGACCTCAGCTGATCTCCTGCTCTGCTGGCCGTTTATATGCTGCGGATGTCCACATTTATATCCCTAGCTCAGAGCTCTCTTTGGAACTAAGTCTCATTTATGCAATTGCTCGTGATCTCTTGACCTGAAAGTCTACGGGAAACTTCATTCTCAGCAAACCCAGCTTCTGATGTGCTCCCGCAACGCACCCCGCTGCAGACATCCTTGTCTTGGTTTGCCAACAGTGACTCCAACCTTCCTGGGGCCCCAGCCAAAAGCGTGGTACCCATCCTTGCCTCTTTTCTTTATCTCATACCCCACATTCAGGCAGGGAGGGGAGACTGCTGATGGCCTTCTGCCCCAGGGGTCTCCACTGGAGGACTAGAACGGGCTCCTCCCCTACCATCTCGTCTCAGCCCCATAGCCCCACTGTCCCTTTAAAACATGGCTGGGTTGGGCCGTACCTTCGCTTACACCCTTGCATTGCTCTCTGCTTGAGTCAGAAAAGAAGAGTGGAGCATCTAGAATGAATAGATTCAGGAAAGACCTCAGTAGTATTTAACTCATTGCTCTCAGTTTGCAGGTGATGGAGACTTCCTTGGGTCAGTCAGCAGCTGGTTCCCCCTGACAACACCTTCTAAAGCCTCAGGCAAATGGTAATAGAGTGGGGATGGCTGGACAACCTCTCTCTGGTTCTCCCACCTCTGAGCCTTCGTGCAGACTGTTCCTTCTCCTTGCACACTCTTCCCTCTCTTTTCATCTAGCCAACTCCGACTTTCTCCTTCAGGCCCGAGTGTGCAGGTCACCCCCTCAGTGTCCTCCCCAAGGCTTTCCCTCTCCTGCAGGACCGGCTTCCTCTGCTCAGTGCTTTAGAGTGTGTGTGTGGGGGTGCTCTCTACTTTCTCATCGGACTGGCTTTTGCAGTCTTTCTTCCAACTAGTCTGTAAATCCCTCAGGGCAAGGAGTATCTTTGTCCCGTTTCCAGCTATAGCCCTAACACCCAGCAGTAGTGGAATGTTTGTGGGATGGGTGACTGTCCACCACACCCTAACCCAGGTCAGATTAGCAATTATCCCGACAGAGAACTGGGATCTGGCCCGGGCAGGGCTCTCATTCCCAGCCACACCGTCTCCCAGTCCCATCGTGCTTTTTATTCACGGAGGAGTGACGTGGCGAAAATATTTTAGAGAAGAGAAAGAAGGAGTCTAAAAACTTGAGTCCCCTCACTTTATGTAACTATTAATTTGGCACAGGTTGAGAGCTTGGTGGGAAACAAAATTGCTTAAGACTTTTTGCTGCTTATAAAGAGCCCAGAGCCTCGCTAGGAGGAAAGGTAGTAAAAATTATTTAAAATATTGGGACAAGTGGAATTAGAGAGATGTATTACTGGGGCCATGGTGGCCCTGTGCCTGGGTGTGGAAGGTTCCAGGACTGTCTGAAAGAGGGAGCTTGGCCCTTACGTCGGCTAAGGCCATATACCTAGATTGGGGCTCGCCAACTATGGCCTGGCCCACTGCCTGTTTTTGTGTGGCCTGGGAGCTAAAAATGGTTTTTATATATATTCAGATGGTGGGGAAAAAACAGATAAATAATATCATATGGCACATGTACATTATATGAAATTCAAATTTTAGTGTCTGTCAATAAAGTTTTATTGGAACGCAGCCATGCTCATTCGTGTATGGCCAATGGCAGAAGAGTTGCAGCTATGGTTATATTTCAAAAGTGAATATGACGAATATGTGCTTCTTTACAGAAGAAAATGCTGACCCCTGAGTTAAAGGAGACAGCATGTGCAAAGCCCTATCTGCAAGGTCTTCAGCTTGGTTGGAGCATGGGGGGTGCATGAGAAAGATGTGTGTATGTGCTTGTATGAGCGTGTGTGCATGTTGTGTGTGAGTGTGTGCATGTGTGTGGTGGTAGGAGGGTGTGAATGTATGGAAGGGGGAGGGATATGTCAGGGGGGCTAGACTGGAAGGGCAGGGCACGATCTTGGATAGGTTTGGGATACCCCACTAAAGCTCCAGCTTGTGCAGGTTGAGGGGAGCTAATGCAGGGATTTAGGCAAGAGAGTGATGGGCTCAGACTTACCCATTAGTGAGTTAGCCTCTTGGTAGCTTGTGCTGTGTAGGGGGTCCCAGTAGGTAGAGATCAGGAGACTGCAGCACACTTGATCATTGACCCTGTCATTGTCATTGAAATATCCCATTTTTTATGTCTTCACCAAAACTGCACTCAACCTATAGCACGTACCTTTATTCCCCCCTCTATCCTTTCAAGAAATCCTTTAGAGGCAATTACCTTTGTTATGGTGATGACTTTACTTTTGTTAGGAGGACATATATAGAGAGTCTTTCAGAGTTTTCATGGGGAAAATGCTGCATTCAAGTTACAATACAGTCGTGATTCACCATCTTTCTGTTTTTGTTTTTTGTTTCTAGAGAAATTTGCCAAGAGTGTCCCGTGCCCATTATCCTGGAAAGATTTCTCTGCCCCCCCCCCCCCCCGGGATTCCTTAGACTTCAAAGAAGACTGCTTGCAGATAGCTGGCAGGAGGAATAGGCCCCAGATGGCGATGTTATCAGCATCCACGTGTGCACGCCTCTGGAAATGTTCACATCTTAAAATTGCGGAGTTAAGCATGCTATGGTCACCTTTTGGGGCCCTGTTTGAGGTGTATGGTTTAACTATTAATTTTATACTTCAAAGAGTGTGCAATTCATGAATGCAGCTGCAAAGAATTTAAAATATTATCCCCACCATTGTGGTCTCCCCCAGTTTTGTCTGTAAAATAATAAAAATCGAATGGAAGCCTGTGGGTGTGAGTAGTTAGGGTGGTAGTGTTTCTGAAACAGAAGACCATCTCTGCCCCATTTTCTCAAAGAACAGCTTTCCTCTTGCTTTTTGATGATATTTATAAGGTTTGACTTCGCTGTCATTCAGGAAAGTGTTCATGTTGGTGAGGGGATGATGCTTTATAAATGTCAGTGTCTTTGAGGGATAGAAAATGTAGAATAAGTTGCATTATAGATTCCCTTTAACATATAAGATTCACTGGGTGGGAGGAAATGAAAGTTCGAGTTTTTAAAAATATTCTTTGTGTTGTTTTGGCTAATAATTTTTCTCTTCATTTATCTTTTACTTGCTTCAAAAATGACACTTATTAATGCCAGAGCATCAACTTAAAAAAAATGTTAGAAACCAGCTTTAAGAGGGGGCAGAGCAAGATGGCGGAGGAGCAAGAGACCTGGATTTCGTCTGGTCTCAGGAATTCAGCTGAATAGGGATCAAACCATTCTGAACACCTACGAACTCAACAGGCGATCGAAGAGAAGAAGAGCAACAACTCTCTGAACAGAGAAGCGACCACTTTCTGGAAGGTAGGACGTGCGGAGAAGTGAATCCGACGCGATATTCGGGAGGATAGATGGCGGGGGAGGGGGCCTCCGCGGGCCGCTTCTGGCAAGTGCTAGAGCCGCGGAGCACAAAATCGGAACTTTTAGAAGCCGGCTCCGCGGAGGGACGTCGCTCCAGTGGCTAAGCGGGGGGTGGAACCCTCGCGGGACAGTGGGGTCTCAGGACCCTCGGGGTCACAGAAAGACCGGGGGTGCCTGAGTGCGGCAGAGCTCCCAGGGATCGGAGCGGGGAAGCCGGCTGCAGAGACGGAGCCGAGGTGCGGGCTCTCACCTCGGGGTGGCCATAGACTGTGATCCGCGGCCCAGTCGGGCCACTGCTCCTCCAGCAGGGACCCAACAAGCGGCAGAGCCGGGGAGACTCCCCTTCCTCCCCCGGGAGGAGCGGCGCGGGAGCGCACCGCAGGGATCTGCTGGGTTTGGAGACTCCACACGGGGTCGGGTGCCAGAGATAGAAACGCCCGGTCACAGGCCGGGTGAGCACGGAGTGCGGCCGGAGACCGGGGACACGGGAGTGACTGCTTTTCTCTGGGGGTGCACTGAGGAGTGGGGCCCCGAGTTCTCAGCTCCTCCGGGGTGGAGATTGGGTGGCTGCCATTTTCACCCTGGTCCTCCAAAGCTGTACCGAGAGCTTGCAGGGAACAAAAGCTCCTGAGAGCAAACCCGAGCAGATGACTTAGCCCGGACCGACAAGGGCGGGGCAATTCCGCCTCCGGCAAAGACATTTGGGAACCACGGCAACAGGCCCCTCCCCCAGAAGATCAGCACGAACAGCCAGCAAGCCAAGACCAAGTTTACCGATCAATAAGCAGGGCAGAGCTCCAGCGCTAGGGGAATACTGCACATAGAATTCATGGCTTTTTTTACCATGATTCTATTGTCTTTCAAAGTTAATTTTTTTAACGGTCTTTTTTTTTTTAATTTTTCTTTTTCCCTTTTTCAACCAACATCTTACCAATCCCTTCTTTAAAAAAACATTTTTATTTTTAATTTTTAGAGTCATATTCTATCCCTTCATAGTAGTTACCCTTATTTTTGGCATATATATGCATAAGTCATTCTCTCTTTAAAATTTTGAGATACAGTTTCTTCTAACAGATCAAAACATACCCTAAATCTCTAGTGTATGGCTTTGTTCTAGTCTCCTGCCTGATCACATTCTCTCCCCCCTTTTCTTTCTTTCTTTTTTTTTAAAATCCTCTTCTTTCTTTTTTCAAACAACTTCTTATCAATTCCTTTTATAAAATTTTTTATAATTTTCATATTTACAGTCATATTCCATCCCTTCATCGTATCAACCCTTATTTTGTACATATGTAAGTCTTTCTTTAAAATTTTGGGAGGCACTTTCTTCTAACAGACCAAAATACACCCAAAAATCTAGTGTGTGGCACTGATCTATGCACCAGCCTGATCATATTTGATCATATTCTTTTTTGTTTTGTTTTGTTCTGTTTTTGTTTGTTTTTGTCTTTTTCTTTTTCTCTTTTTTCTTTCTTTCCCTTTCTTTTCCCCTGGTTCCAGGTCTTTTTTGATTTGTTTAGAGTATATTTTCCGGGGACGTTATTACCCTGTTAGCATTTTGTTCTCTCATTCATCTATTCTCCTCTGGACAAAATGACAAGACGGAAAAAATCACCTCAACAAAAAGAACAAGAGGTAGTACTGACTGCCAGGGACCTACTCAATATGGACCTTAGTACGATGTCGGACCTAGAGTTCAGAATCATGATTTTAAAGATACTAGCTGGGCTTGAAAAAAGCATGGAAGATATTAGAGAAACCCTTTCTGGAGAAATAAAAGAACTAAAATCTAACCAAGTAGAAAGGCTATCAAAAAGGCTATTAATGAGGTGCAATAAAAAATGGGGGCACTAACTGCTAGGATAAAAGAGGCAGAAGAGAGAATCAGCGATATAGAAGACCAAATGATGGAAAATAAAGAAGCTGAGGAAAAGAGAGATAAACAACTACTGGATCACGAGGGCAGAATTCTAGAGATAAGCGATACGATAAGACGAAACAACATTAGAATAATTGGGATCCCAGGAGAAGAAGAAAGAGAGAGAGGGGCAGAAGGTATATTGGAGCAAATTATAACAGAGAACTTCCCTAATGTGGGGAAGGAAACAGGCATCAAAATCCAGGAGGCACAGAGAACCCCTCTCAAAATCAATAAAAATAGGTCAACAGCCCGACATCTAATAGTAAAACTTACGAGTCTCAGAGACAAAGAGAAAATCCTGAAAGCAGCTCGGGAGAAGAGATATGTAACCTATAATGGTAGAAACATTAGATTGGCAACAGACCTATCCACGGAGACCTGGCAGGCCAGAAAGGACTGGCATGATATCTTCAGAGCACTAAACGAGAAAAATATATAGCCAAGAATACTATATCCAGCTAGGCTGTCATTGAAAATAGAAGGAGAGAGAAAAAGCTTCCAGGACAAACAAAAACTAAAGGAATTTGCAAACATGAAACCAGCCCTACAAGAAATATTGAAAGGGGCCCTCTAAGCAGATAGCCTAAAAGCAGCATAGATCAGAAAGGAACACCGACAATATATAGTCACAGTCACCTTACAGGCAATACAATGGCACTAAATTCATACCTTTCAATAGTTACCCTGAATGTAAATGGGCTAAATGCCCCAATCAAAAGACACAGGCTATCAGATTGGATTAAAAAACAAGACCCATCGATATGCTGCCTGCAAGAGACTCATTTTAGACCCAAAGACACCCCCAGATTGAAAGTGAGGGGGTGGAAAACCATTTACCATGCTAACGGACACCAAAACAAAGCTGGGATGGCAATCCTTACATCAGACAAATTAGATTTTAAACCAAAGACTGTAATAAGAGATGAGGAAGGACACTATATCCTACTGAAAGGGTCTATCCAACAAGAAGATCTAACAATTGTAAATATCTATGCCCCTAACATGGGAGCAGCCAATTATATAAGGCAATGAATAACAAAAGCAAAGAAACACATTGACAAGAATACAATAATAGTGGGGCAGTTTAACACCCCCCTGACTGAAATGGACAGATCATCTAAGCAAGAGATCAACAAGGAAAGAAAGACTTTAAATGACACACTGGACCAAATGGACTTCACAGACATATTCAGAACATTCCATCCCAAAGCAACGGAATACAGATTCTTCTCTAGTGCCCATGGAACATTCTCCAGAATAGATCACATCCTAGGTCACAAATCAGGTCTCAACGAGTATGAAAAGATTGGGATCATTCCCTGCATATTTTCAGACCACAGGGCTTTGAAACTAGAACTCAATCACAAGAGGAAAGTCGGAAAGAACTCAAATACATGGAGGCTAAAGAGCATCCTACTAAAGAATGAATGGGTCAACCAGGAAATTAAAGAAGAGTTAAAAAAATTCATGGAAACAAACGAAAATGAAAACACAACTCTTCAAAATCTTTGGGATGCAGTAAAGGCAGTCCCGAGAGGAAAGCATATAGCAATACAAGCCTTTCTCAAGAATCAAGAGAGGTCTCAAATACACAACCTAACCCTACACCTAAAAGAGCTAGAGAAAAAGCAGCAAATAAAGTCTAAACTCAGCAGGAGAAGAGAAATAATGAGATCAGAGCAGAAATCAATGAACTAGAAACCAAAAGAACAGTAGAACAGATGAACAAAACTAGGAGATGGTTCTTTGAAAGAATTAACAAGATTGATAAACCCCTGGTCAGACGTATCAAAAAGAAAAGAGAAATGACCCAAATCAACAAAATCATGAATGAAAGAAGAGATCACAACCAACACCAAAGAAATACAAACAATTATAAGAACATATTATGAGCAGCTATATGCCAGCAAATTAGATAACCTGGAAGAAATGGATGCATTCCTAGAGATGTATCAACTACCAAAACTGAACCAGGAGGAGATAGAAAACCTGAACAGACCTATAACCACTAAGGAAATTGAAGCAGTCAACAAAAATCTCCCAACAAACAGAAGCCCGGGGCCAGATGGCTTCCCAGGGGAATTCTACCAAACATTTAAAGAAGAATTAATACCTATTCTCCTGAAACTGTTCCAAAAAATAGAAATGGATGGAAAACTTCCAAAATCAGTTTATGAGGCCACCATTACCTTGATCCCAAAACCAGACAAAGACCCCATCAAAAAGGAGAACGACAGACCAATATCCTTGATGAACATGGGTGCAAAAATTCTCACCAAAATACTAGCCAATACGATCCAACTGTACATTAAAAGGATTATTCACCACGACCAAGTGGGATTTATCCCTGGGCTGCAAGGTTGGTTCAACATCCGCAAATCAATCAACGTGATACAATACATTAACAAAAGAAAGAACAAGAATCATATGATCCTCTCAATAGATGCAGAAAAAGCATTTGACGAAGTACAGCATCCTTTCTTGGTCAAAACTCTTCAGAGTATAGGGATAGAGGGTACATACCTCAATATCATAAAAGCCATCTATGAAAAACCCACAACGAATATCATTCTCAATGAGGAAAAACTGAGAGCTTTCCCCCTAAGGTCAGGAACATGACAGAGATGTCCACTATCACCACTGCTATTCAACATAGTATTAGAAGTCCTAGCCACAGCAATCAGACAACAAAAAGAAATCAAAGGCATCGAAATCGGCAAAGAGGAAGTCAAACTCTCACTCTGCAGATGATATGATACTTTATGTGGAAAACCCAAACGACTCCACCCCAAAACTGCCTGAACTCATACAGGAATTCAGTAAAGTGGCAGGATATAAAATCAATGCACAGAAATCAGTGGCATTCCTATACACCAACAACAAGACAGAAGAAAGAGAAGTTAAGGAGTCGACCCCATTTACAACTGCACCCCAAACCATAAGATACCTAGGAATAAATCTAACCAAAGAGGCGAAGAATCTGTGCTCCGAAAACTATAAAATACTCATGAAAGAAATTGAGGAAGACACAAAGAAATGGAGAAACGTTCCATGCTCGTGGATTGGAAGAACAAATATTGTGAAGATGTCAATGCTACCTAGAGCAATCTACACATTCAATGCAATCCTTATCAAAGTACCATCCACTTTTTTCAAAGCAATGGAACAAATAATCCTAAAATTTGTATGGAACCAGAAAAGACCCCGAATAGCCAGAGGAATGTTGAAAAAGAAAAGCAAAGCTGGCGGCATCACAATTCCAGACTTCCAGCTCTATTACAAAGCTGTCATGATCAAGACAGTATGGTACTGGCACAAAAACAGACACATCTATCAATGGAACAGAATCGAGAGCCCAGAAATGGACCCTCAACTCTATGGTCAACTCATCCCCGACAAAGCAGGAAAGAATGTCCAATGGAAAAAAGACAGTCTCTTCAACAAATGGTGTTGGGAAAATTGGACAGTCACATGCAGAAGAATGAAACTGGACTATTTCCTTACACCATATACAAAAATAGACTCGAAATGGTTGAAACACCTAAATGTGAGTCCATCAAAATCCTAAAGGAGAACACGGGCAGCAACCTCTTCGATCTCAGCCCCAGCAACTTCTTCTTGGAAACATCACCAAAGGCAAGGGAAGCAAGGGCAAAAAATGAACTATTGGGAGTTCATCAAGATAAAAAGCTTTTGCATAGAAAAAGAAACAGTCAACAAAAGCCAAAAGACAACCGACAGAAGGGGAGAAGGTATTTGCAAATGACATATCAGATAAAGGGCTAGTATCCAAAGGCTATCAAGAACTTATTAAACTCAACACCTAAAAAACAAATGATCCAATCAAGAAATGGGGAGAAGACATGACAGACATTTTTCCAGAGAAGACATCCAAGTGGCCAACAGACGCATGAAAAAGTGCTCAACATCGCTCCGCATCAGGGAAATCCAAACAAAACCTCGGTGAGATACCACCTCACACCAGTCAGAATGGCTAAAATTAACAAGTCAGGAAACGACAGATGTTGGCGGGGATGTGGAGAAAGGGGAACCCTCCTACACTGTTGGTGGGAATGCAAGCCAGTGCAGCCACTCTGGGAAACAGTATGGAGTTTCCTCAAACAGTTGAAAGTAGAGCTACCCTATGACCCAGCAATTGTGCTACTGGGTATTTACCCCAAAGATACAAATATAGGGATCCAAAGGGGTACGTGCACCCCGATGTTTATAGCAGCAATGTCCACAATAGCCAAACTGTGGAAAGAGCCAAGATGTCCATCGACAGATGAGTGGATACAGAAGAGGTGGTATATATACACAATGGAATATTATGCAGCCATCAAAAGGAATGAGATCTTGCCATTTGCAACGATGTGGATGGAACTGGAGGGTGTTATGCTGAGCGAAATAAGTCAATCAGAGAAAGACATGTATCCTATGACCTCACTGATATGAGGAATTCTTAATCTCAGGAAACAAATGGAGGGTTGCTGGAGTGGTGGGGGGGGGTGGGAGGGATGGGGTGGCTGGGTGATAGACATTGGGTAGGGTATGCGCTATGGTGAGCACTGTGAATTGTGCAAGACTGTTGAATCACAGATCTGTACCTCTGAAACAAATAATGCAAGATATGTTAAGAAAAAAGAAAAAGAAGAAGATAGCAGGAGGGGAAGAATGAAGGGGGGAAATTGGAGGGGGGCGACGAACCATGAGAGACTATGGACCCTGAGAAACAAACTGAGGGTTCTAGAGGGGAGGGGGGTGGGGGGATGGGTTAGCCTGGTGATGGGTATTAAAGAGGGCACATTCTGCGTGGAGCACTGGGTGTTATATGCAAACAATGAATCATGGATCACTACATCAAAAACTAATGATGTAATGTATGGTGATTAACATAACAATAAAAAATTAAAAAAACCATGTAAGAAAATGTCATGTATACTATATGGAAACATTTTTTTTTTTTTAAAGATTTTATTTATTTTTTTGACAGAGAGACAGAGAGAGAGCACAGATAATCAGAGCGGCAGGCAGAGGGAGAGGGAGAAGCAGGCTCCCCCCTGAGCAGGGAGCCCGATGCGGGGCTTGATCCCAGGGCCGTGGGATCATGACCTGAGCTGAATGCAGATGCTTTACTGACTGAGCCACTCAGGTGCCCCTATATGGAAACATTCTATAAGTAATGTAAGTGGTGACATTCTGTCGTGTTTGTCGGCAGCAAATAATGAATTATAATTACTGTTCAGGTTGATTCACTGATATATCCCAGAACATGTCTCTGAGGGTTTCAAAAACCTTATATACTTTGTCATCATCATCTGTAAAATACTGTACTTTCCATGTGTGCCTTGGTGTTTGTCAATTGTCAGTTTTTTTTGTTTTGTTTTTTAAGATTTATTTATTTCAGAGAGTGAGGGGGTGAGGAGGGGCAGAGGGAAAAGGAGAGAGAGAATCTCAAGCAGACTCCCCACTGAGAACCCCACATACAACACATAGGGCTCGATCTCACAACCCTGAGATCATGACCTGAGCAGAAACCAAGAGTCAGACGCTTTACTGACTGAGCCACCCAAGTGCCCCAGTTGTATAGTTTTATACATAATGTTAGTTACTTTTTACCTGGGTATGAAGGTGTAATGTGGTCACCTGTCCTTGAATAATAACAAAATATTTGGAAGGTACAGGGGAAATAATGGTAAAAGTCCATGGCATTTTAACACTGCTTAAAGTTTATATTTATAATAATAATTACTTAGGAATAAATCTGAAATGATGAACTATAAAAGGTTAGTATTAGGAAATTTAACAGTTAAAACTGGGTTGTACATTACAGAAACTCTTATTTAAATTGGCTTAAGCCCAAAGGAGATCAATCCACTGCCTCAGGTAACTCAACATTACAGTGTTAGCTGGATGCAGGGGCTCAAACGATATAATTAGGTTTCAGCCTTTTTTCCATCCTGATTTCACTTCTGTGGTCACAAGATGGCAGCCAGCAGATTCCACATCATCTCACGTACTTCCTGTCTCTTCCTGAGGGGGAAGAGCAAGAGGCTTCCCAGTAGATCGATCACAGCTCTCATTGTCTCTCATTGCCTCTGGCGAGCTGAAGCCAACATATTGATGGCTTAGGCTTGGCCATGCCATCCTGGATAATCTTGAAGCAAGTGGACTAGAGGTAGTGGAGAGGGTGGATACCTAGACGAAAATCTGGTGCAGTTACTGGAAGATTTTGTCAGGTGTTCACTAGAGTATGTCCTTGGAAAGGAGATATTTGTCCGGGCACCTGGTAGCTCAGTCGGTTGAGTGGCTGACTCTTGATTTTGGCTCAGGTTGTGATCTCAGGGCTGTGGGATCGAGTTCCATGTCAGGCTCCATGCTCAGTGGGGAGTCTGCTTGAGACTCTCTCCCTCTGCCCCTTTCCCCACTCTCTCTCTCTCTCTCAAAAAAAGAAAGGAGATCTTTGTCAACCTCTGTTTCAGCTCACCTCCAGGGTAGTAAAACATGAGGCTGATGAGATCTGGAAATTTTCCTTAAAGCAGGTTAGTTCTTGCGGTTTGCCTCCTCTGTTCCAAGAAGAGGGACTCAGGGTTTGTCCCCCACTTTCTGCTTACCGAGTGAAACTCAGGGAAACACTGTGGAGTGGTGTTGAAGGCCTGGGGAATGCAGGAGGCTGTGGCCACTAGTCGGGAGGTAAGTGAGAAACTGGGTCCAACACCAGTGTGGTTGTCCCCATGCATAGAAGGACTTCCACTTGGTTTTTAGGTTCTGTTGTCACCATCTTGAAATTCCCAATTTTTGAACAAGAGGCCCTGCATTTTCCTTTTACACTGGACCCTGTAAATTATGTAGCCGCTCCTGTGAAGGGCTACAGTTACATTGGGACCAGAAGTAAGCCTTGGAGAAGGAATCAGCTGGAGGATCACTGTTACAGGGACTGCATCAGGGAGCATTTCCTGCCAATGGCAAAAGCTCGGAGAGGTATCACTTCATGCAGAAGCTGAGGGGGATCTTAAGTAACAGCCAGAGAATGAATTTTTACCCCGTTAAGGGAACTATAAGGGGAGATCTTCATTCGGGATGGTGTTTCCAAAGAACTCACAAATACATTCAAGACAAAAAGAGTTAGCTTTCAAGACCCCAAAGTCGAGAGAACACCGGCGACTGATCAGAACCTCTTCTGTCCTCCCACGTCTCCTTGCTTCCCGGGCTCCCCTCAGCCCGGGAAGAACCAGAAGGCAGCCTAGTAGGGACAAGGGTAGGACAAGGAAAGGAAGAGGGCTTGAAACGGAGAAGCCAATCCCTTTTCCACTCCAGGCCCCCACAAGCAGCCCCAAGGTATGGGGGACGGAGAGGCTCAGGGAGAAAAGCTAACTCTAAGAGGAAGTTTGGAATTTTGGCAGGTACCCTGGTTTTGGCATTTAATTGACGGAAATTAGACTATTTTTATTACTAAGATGACTGCAGGACTTTCCTTCTCTGAGAAGGATCATGAATATTAGGCAACCTGCTTGAGATGCTGCCCAAGGGTTGGCACGCTGTCCACAGAGAAGGGACAGAAGAAGTTTCAAATGGGCAGGATGCAAAAGTGAGCCCCGTTTTCTTGTGTGCCATGGAATCCTGCCCTCTCCACCCAACAACAGGGACTGAGGATAAGTTCCTGATTTTACACAGAAGGTAGATTTCTGGATCTTGGTTTTGAAACAATAAAACACAAAGTGAAAAAACATTTAAATAAAACATTTTATTGACACCATAAAATAAATTGTTAATATTAGAAACATGCTGTATGAAGATGTGGCCTCCCCAAAAGTCCGTTTATGATGATCTGGGGGATTTAGTAATAAAGCAAAACCCACCTTTATGGGACTTAAACTAGAGCAATCCCTCCATTCGGCGAGAATTGACTCTCGTTGTGGTAGCTTATCCAATCAGGGGTCATACTCTGTTGTTAAAGAGAGGAAATTAGATGTCCTAACCAGAGAGTCACTCAAAGTACATTAAGGTCGTGACAGAAACAAATCATAAGGAAATTCACAGCTGAAGCCAACCTTCCTCCATGGACTCAACGGGACATCTAAGGGAAGTGGGGAGGAAGACATCCTGTTGTGGCAGGTATTGGAAGTCAGCCTTAACTATACATTTCCTTGTTTTCATTAGCTTGGGTTACAAACCGAGCATTTTTTGAATGCCCCTTTGGAAAGTGAACTTCCTCTGTTTTTCTTACAGCTTCCAGGGTGAGTAAGAGAACTTCTGTAATCGGTGATCACTCATTTTATTTCTATTTTATGTAAGTTCACAATGAAAGACAAACTTCTCCATTATCATAATTACCTATCTTGTCCTGTGGAACAATGCTTTCTTTGTGCAACAAAACATTCTTCTAAGGATTGGGTAAAACAGGTTTTGCAGGTTTTCCTCTAGAGCAGAAACCATCCCCAGCTAGCTCGGGGGAATGGACTCTCTGGTATTTATTTTCACATAGGAGCAGGTAAATATTAAGTGTGTGACTGGCAAACGTTTCCCCTTTTTTTGAACACTAGAAGATAGCACGGAATTGGTGTTTGTGAATAAAACAAAAAGACCTCGGGCATTTTGTGATCAGTCAAGACGGAGAAGCACAATGCTGGGACTCTGAGGCCAGACCCCCTGCGCAGACTGCAGCCTGCATCCCCGCACCCCTGCCTCACTTGCTTCTTGGCAACCTTGAGGTCTACCTGTGGCCAATGGGGCTTGAAGTTTTGGCTCTATTTTTCTAAAACAAACAAACAAACAAACAAACCCCCCAAAACACCAAGACCAAACAAACAAAAAATCCACCAAATGACTAAAAAATTAGTGTGTGAATATTACTGAATTCATTTGTTGACTAAACACTGAAATTACATGGTTTACTTTTTTTTAAAGACCCAAGTGAGTATGCAGTTTCCTCCCGTTCTGCCTTCACTGACATTAGTGAAATTGGGAAAGACAGGCATGCCGTGCTACCCTAGCCCGCCTTTAAAACTGTTGTCTTGACTATTTAAAATGAGAAAAAAAGGACAGCTAAGTCAAAGTTTAAGATAAATTCCTCAGCTCCTTTTAACGTGAAAGTAACACTTGATCAACATTATTAGATGCTGGTATAACTCTCATTCCTGAAGCCTCTTCCAAGGAAACAGGCACTCGGAGCTGTCCGTTTTCCGCAGCAACATGCTTAGAAAAAACTTACTTTCTATGCCAAGAATAAAATTCTGGCTCCAAAATATTTGCATAAGTAAACATTTTCAAATTCATATTCCACATACATGCTGAACTTCTTGGTGTTTATAAATGTTTTTGTGATTAGTCTTCAAGTTTTTTTGGACAGATGTGTAAAACCCACCACTGGAAGTGTGGTGTGGGGAAGTAAAAATAAGGAGAATTTTGTCCTTTGTTAGCACTTAAAATTATGCTTGGCTCTTAATGCAAAATTATGAAAAATGAAAGATCTGAGGCAAAAGAATTTGTAATTTTAATTTTACCTGTCTTCAGGTTCATACACCATACTTGTCAGGATCATCTAATTTGTCAGCAGGGCAGTAACTGGCTAAGACAAAAGAAGATTCACCATCCTGGTGAGTTATAATGATTTCTTTTTCTCTCCAGTTTAGCCAGCCTTAACTAGACTTGTTTATGTGATGTCCTGTCTAAGACATTATAGTGAATGCATATGTAGTGAATTAAAACAGCAGTATATAAATACATCTAATTATATCCAACTCCTCCTGAGAAAAAATCCAAGTTCTAAATATCGGGGGAACACAAGAACTTTCTAACAATGCATGATTTGCCTGTTGCAAACTAGAGGCGTATGCCTTAATTCCGTATTGCTTTAGTGCATATGAATTCTACTGCACAAAGTATTTATAGAAGACTTACCTGAATGATTTCTTGAATAGGAGTCATGAATATCGGTCATCTCAAAGACTGACTTAATTGTTTTCCACAGTCCCAAAGAGAACAGCTTAGTATACATTCCCCGTTCCTTTCTCCCATGCTATTTTTGGGTTTCTCTGTACTTAAGACCACTTAATTTAGTGACCTAAGATAGAGCCGAGCTTTAGTGCTTCTACCTGAACCATGGGGTTCTTCAGAGAAACTGTGCTCGTACGAGGGATGGATCAAGCATGTTAGTACTTACGTCACTAACTCTTTCACTGTACATGCTTCAGAAAATTTCCCCTTGACAGAAAAAAAAAATGTTATTTCTGTCTCTGTCATTCTTCAGTGTTTTGTGAGACATGGTTTATTTATTCTTTCATCGAGTATTTATTGAGCATTTACTCTGTGCCAGGTATTTTGCTAGAGTTAGAAACCCCAAGGAAGATAATACATGTCCCCTGGAAGAGCTTATAGTACACTTTTGTGTGCTAATAGGCAGCATATTTATGCACTTTTATGCATACTTTTAGGTGTGAAATGGTCTAATTTCTTTGTAAAGACTTTGATGTTATGATTTGCTTTTACACCTGCTACAGAGGATATTGTCAGGTAAGTCACCTGTGTCGACATCGGAGATCTCACCGGTGCTAATGGTATGGGGATGGGTTCCAAAATCAGCCTTCAGTGTGAATGATAAAGACCTAACTGCTATCGATTGGTGAGTAACAAGGTATTAGATGGAGAAAAAAGGGACAGAAAAAGTGAGGTGTACAGAAAGCCCGAACAATCAAAGTGGTGACTGAAAGGGATGCAATTGTATTTTAAGGCAATTGAAACCATTACCGGTCGTCAGCAGAGAAAATAAATTGGCATCCTCATTTTTTAATATATCTTTTAAAAATCAATCAGCACTTACTGACGCCTGTCCACCCTTTCACATTTTCTTATATGGGGAGTAAGTTCAGTTTCAAGCTCGGTGGGCATCTATTGATTTCGCGTCTTTGAAAATGAAAGTTTAGATTGGTGGGTTGTAGGATCAGCATTGAGAGGCATAGGAGATGGTTGGTTCTATATTCAAAAGAAAGCCCTGCACTTCAACGCGGGAATGTGGATCTTCTTTAGGATGGGAGGCTGCCATCACCTGGCACATTTCCACGTAAGGTTGTCTTGATATTCCAACTACTTTAACTGGGACCTATTAGAATCTCTGATGTTTAGGAGTATGGTTTTAGAGGAGATGACAATTGTCTCAGCCATGTAATACAAGTTCCCCACACCCTCCGCCCCCTAATTCAGCTCTTTTGAAGAAAAATCACAGTAGTATCCCACATTTTTATTGAGATCTTACAATAGCTGCGTATTAAAAGTAGAGGCTTTACAAACAGTATTTGAGCCTTTAAACAGGCATGCATAGTTAGTACCATTGTTCTTATTTTCCCAATTTTGAATCTGTTTCCGAGAGGTCAATGGTTTGTCTAAGACTCCACAACTTCAAAGTTTCAGAATCGCTGGTAAAATCCAGGTGTGCCTCTAAAACTTGGGTTTTCACCATCATTCTACACTACCAATGACGAAATGGACTTTATGCCAGAAACTACACGGCTAGGCATTTTTGGACAAAGTTCTCCATTTCTGTTACTTTCTCATGTTCCAAATAAACCTCAATAGTCACAGCGAAGCATTGAAAGGCTGTGGATGGGCTCAGCTACAGTGGTAGCAGAAGGATGCGGGGTGTCTTGATTCATGGGGTGATCCTTATTCATGGTTGCCCTTAAGAGATTCTGCAGGGTGACTCATATCTAGGAAATATGGCAGCAAATCAAGGGTAGACCAATTTGTTTATCATGGAACCGCTGGCCCAGAAGGGCAGCTTCGAGAGCAAAGGCGGGAGTTCTGAGCAAAGGCTTTCAGCCGTTCATTTGCCACTCTAATACCTTTGTCAAATGCTCTGTCCTGAGTGGGTGACTTCTTGATAACTCGTGAACTGCTGTAAAATGCTTTTGAGCCTGAGATCAAAGTTGCTGGGTCAGAACTGCTAATATTGCTAGTACATTTGAAGTTATGAACACTTTTATTTTTGATAACTGTTGTTCTTCCCCGATATTGTAAGGACTTAATTTTATCACAGTTTGCCTTTGGACGACGTTTACTATGGATTGATATATTAGTTATTCAGTTTTTACTGTCACATAAAAATTCCCATTTACTCAAAAAAGGGACTGTATATAAATCACAAGTGAATAAAATAATGGCTTTAGTGGATGTAATTTATTAGTAGTATGACTTTAATTAACTTGTTCATAATAATGAATATGTGAAGTACCCATGATTTTGCCTGACAGATATATTAGTCAGTGTTTGTTGACCTTGAGCATTTTCAGTGTATTAGGCAACAATGCCAATTCAGTGAGCCCTAGTATGTCTATATTCATGAAAAAATAAAGTTATATGCAAAATAATTGTCAATTAAGTTTGCTCATGATGTACAAGAGAATGTTGTAATCTATTACGTGGCTTGTAGTCTGATTTTTTTCCTCCAAGTTCTATGGAGATATATTTTAAATACAATAAGATTCACCCATTTTAGGTACACGTATACAGTTTGAGAGATTTTGGTAATCGATACAATCATGTAACTACCACCACTTGTACATTTTATGTACAAATGCATAAAACACTTCCATTATCCTAAAAAGTTTCTCATTCTCCCAGCCACAGGGAACTACGGATATGCATTGTTGTGCTTCTCATTACTACTGTTTCCATTAAATTTCATATAAATGGAATTATATGATATGCAGCCTGTATTCATCAGGGTTCTCCAGAGAAACAGGTTACACACATATATATGTAATATACTTAATATTTAGGCAATACATATATGTAATGTATATATGTATACACGGAGAGAGAAGAGAAGAGAGAGAAATATTTATGTTATTTTAAGGAATGGAGTCATTTGGTTATGGGGATTGGCAAGTCTGAAATTTGCAATGCAGGTCAGCAGGCTGCAAGTTCTGACAAAGACTGAAGAGGTGATACCTCGTAAGCCCAAAGGCAGTCTGGAAGCAGAGTTCTTTCCTTTTTTGAGGGAGTTCAGTCTTTTCTCCAAAGGCCTTCAACTGATTGGCTGAGGCCCACTCCTATGATGGAGGGTAATCTGCTTTATTCAAAGTCTACTGATTTAAGTGTTAATCACCCTTAAACAAATGCATTCACAGCACCACACGGATGGTGTTTGACAAAACAACTGGGTACCAGAGCCTAACTAAATTGATTAATAAAATTAATCATCACCCAGCTTTTTGTGTTTGCTTTCAAGCATAATGTTTATGAGATTAATCCATGCTATTGCATGTATTAACACTATTCTTTCTATCGGTTAGTTGTATTCCATAGCATGAATATACCACAATGATCTATCCATTTGCCAGTTGTACATTTGTGTGTCCAGTTTTTGTCTAATACGAGAAATACTGCTGTAAACTACGACAGTTCAGTGGCTTTTAATGTAACTTAATTTGAGACACATTAAATGTAATCCATTTTACTCTATATATTGCTGTATAGAAATGGCTAATGTTTACACTGCCCTTCAGCATTTAGAGTATGTTTGTTTTTAATTTCTACCATGTAATTAATAAGAAACATGTAAAATAGTGCTTTTTTTGTATATGATTTTACATAAACTATCTCATTTAATATTTAGAGCAATTCCGTGACTTAAATATTTTAAGCTCTGTTTTGCAGATGAAGAAATGGAAACTTAGGGATATGTAAGGATTTGCCTAAGATGATGACAGTAGGGAGTTACAGAGCTGGAATTCGGAGCAGGACGTTCTGACTCCAAGCCCGGTTAACCTTGGTAATAGCCAAGGGTGGGCCCAGAAAGTGATAAAATTGCAATAAAGCATTGGATAGAGGCATGGTCAAACTCAATCAGCTTAAAGAATTACTTTTCCTGATTTAGAAAGCACACAAAGTCTTCACTAATCGTGTCAAATTTTGGATTGGAAAAATCCAGTGAGTGTTCTCCTGACAAGGAATTGGAAGGGTTGCTTCCCCATATAATGATGGCACAATTTGTCTCTTCACTCAGGATCACTCTGCGCTTTCTTGAACTGATATAAATAATTCATGAGGCGATCGCTGGTGTATAGTGGTAATTCAGGTAGGGCACTTAGTGTTTTCCCTTAGCCCTGGGATTGCTCTCAGATGATCTTCCTCAAGGTTCCTTGCCCTTGACATTACTGCAGCCTGCTGTCCTTCACCAGAGATGCTTTCTTCCTGATAACTGGAGGAGTTCCTTAGTGTTGCCGTGAGCAGTTCAGCAGGTAAAGACTTGGGGCAGACGTCGTCTTATGTCCCAAGATAATTCAGTCTTAGCATAATTCCATTCCATGACTTGGAAATTCAGATTACTCATTCATTCAGACATACTTACGGAGCATCTGCTAAGGAGCAATGCTATTGTTAGAAGCATCTATTGCTTATTTAGCTATTGCTTTGCAAGTTAATTTTTGATGTGTTTAATATTTTACAGAATTGCAAAGTATATATGATATAATATAAATAATATGTGCTCCCTTTGACAGATGTTCTATACACTGTATTCTAGGCTTCGATCTCCTCTACGGTAGGCATGGATCTCTCTCTCTCTTCTACAAATCAAGAAAAATTAAGCTCACTGAGATTAAACACTTTAAGACTTTTTATTTATTTATTTGGCAGAGAAAGAGAGAGAGAAACAGAGAGCAAGCACAAGCAGGGGGAATGGCAGAGGGAGAGGGAGAGGCAGACTCCCCACTGAGGAGGGAGCCCGATGTGGGGCTCTATCCCAGGACCCTGGGATCATGACCTGAGCCAAAGGCAGACACTTAACCACCTGAGCCACCCAGGTGCCCCTGAGGTTAAACACTTTGCTCCAAATGACACACTCATCAGTGGTTGAGTCACAATTAGAACTTAAGTCTGTCTGACTCCAGAGGGAGTCCTTCAATCCAGGGGTCAGCCATTTTTTTCCTGTAAAGACCCAGGAAGTAAATATTTTAGGCTTTGTAGGCTTGAGTCAAAGTTGAGGATGGGGTATAGGTACTCGTGGAGTATATTGTCTGTCAAGACTACTCAGCTCTGTGGTTGTAGTATGAAAGGAGTCACATATAATACATAATAAGCTAATGGTGCAGCTGTGTTCTAATAAAACTTTATATATAAAAACAGGTGGATTTGACCTGTACACCATAGTTTGCCAAAATCTGCTCTAAACTGTTCTGCTGTTGCTTTTATTTGGGGGGAGAAAAGATGTCTTTTTTTTTTTTTTTTTTTAGAAAAGATGTCTTTTTGAAGTTAGTTTTAGGTTATTGGGCAAATGAGGGTTTTAACTTAATGGTTCATTTAGCGTGTTTGATTAAATGGCATTGAATATAATTTCATTTTAGTGCCTCCTGTTTATAGAAGTGCAAGAAGATGGGAAAATTGTCATCTTAGACAATGCTAATAGATTTAAGACCTCAGAACGTCGAGTTACCTGAACAGAAGAATAGTTAAAATACAACACAAAGCTCTATCATGTGATCTAATGCCTAAATTGCCTAAAAAAGGAAATATTTCGGCCCCTGTTTGTATAAATCTCTGGTTCCTGTTTTTATTCTGTGAACAGCCCATTATGCCAATTGTATCCGTTTCCTATGGCCTGCTGTAACAAACTACTACAGACTTGGTGGCTTCAAAGATGGGACTTTACTCTCCTATAGTTCTGGAGGTCAGAGGTTTCAGGGAGCTACAATCGAGGCATCTGTAGGGCTGTGTTCTTTCTGGAGGCTCAAAAGGACAAGCCACTTCCTTGCTGTTTGCTTCACAGACTGCCCACCTCCCTGGGATCATAGCCTACCCCCCCCCCCCCGCCCCTTCTCTTTAGTCTGGCCTCCACTACTGTCACATCCCCTCTGACTGTGACCATTTGCCTCTCTCTTACAAAAATGCTTATGATGACATTGGTCCCACCTGGATCATGTAAGATCATCTGTGCCTCTCAGGATCCTTCATGTAATTACATCTGCAAAGACCCTTTTGCCATGGAAGATCATATATTCATAGGATTGGGGCGCCTTTGGGGGAGCATGGTTCTGCCTACCACATCAGTGATGCTGGGCAGTGGGGGTGGGGAGACCACTTTACTAAGACCGTATTTCCACGGAGGCATGTGCACCCTCCAGATTCCCAAAGCCTTGCTTAGTAAGAAGTCCTGTCAACTGGGGTCTGTAATTTTTCCCCAAGACAAAGTCGTGAGCATTTGTGCGGCCTTTCCATTGTGCTCCTGCTGAGCACGTGTGATGGTGACTGCCATACTGACTTCATCTGAGCTCGCTAGTTTATCAGTTTGTTGGCATTCTCCTTGTCTCTGTTAGCCAAGCAATTTGTACCATTCAAAATGGAGCTATTGTTAAGGAAATGATTTAAAGATGATTCACATGTTAATGGTATTCAGCACCTACTGAAAGGATTTGTTGAATTTTCTTCTTTGCTGGGTTGCATGGAAATATGTGAAGGCTCCCTTTTAAAAGGATTTATATAAAAATGCCCTATGTTATTATGGCTGTAAAAGCAAATGTACCAGGCATTATTTATTCACCCTTATAATTGTTGAGTAACACTGCATTGTTGGTGTATAGATAGGTCTTTCAGAATTTTGTGAAGAACACAAGGTGATGATTTTCTCACCATGAAAAGCAACCATTGGCCGATGCTAGCCTGGTCTACACCAGGGGATGTTAAAGGAAACTGAATGATATTTTTTGCGCAGGCTCATTTAGATGAAGGGAAAGCAGAGCGATGAACCGAACCCTGATTCCAAAGGCTTCCCAGGAAAAGTTCTGGTGACTCTGGTATACAACCATCTCTCCTAGTGTTCTCTTTAGCTCTGAAAAGATGGCGTAAGCATCTCACTACCCTGTGGAGAGAACCAAAGAGGACAGTAATGATTGCAGTATTCTATATTATAATGTAGAAATTGCTTCTGTGGATCACGCTGGCTAGACTGAGATTAGTGGGGAGGTTGGAGCTCATTCTCGCAGTTGGATCCGAGAGCCAGATTGCCTTCCCAAATAGGTTACAATACTATCTTGTGGCTCTGTCTTTGGCTGCAGAAAGTGTGAATAATGGAATTCTATTTTCAAAAGCATCAGGCTCCAGATAGTTCCATGTGTGGTTAATCGCTGGCAGTAATACCTAGGTTGATGAGTAATTTTCTAACTTTAAAATTCCTTCACAGAAGGATGTGCCCCAACTTAAGCACCAGGAAGTAGGATTTAAGTTAGATTTAAGAGCTGACTGATGGAAAGGGTTATTAAATACTGAAACCAGTTATTGAAGGAGATGGTGAAGTCTTCTCTGGAGGTCTTTAATAATGGTTTAGGTGTTGTCTTGCCTGAAGGCAGCGGATATTATTAATGTGTTGAATTTGCATATTAGGGATTTCAGGAGATCTTTGAGAAAGCCCTTAAGATACTCACTGGGGCAAAATGAATATGTATGGGCCGAGTTAAAGCACTACAGCTCTTTGTACCTTCTCTTGGAACAGCTGGTCATGATTTAGACAAGAGCTACCCCACAGCTCTCTCGCTCAGAGGAGCTCTAAGAAAAAGCAGGCCCATTGTAGAACTTTTGAAGAGCAAGACCTTCGGAAGAGGTGTCAGGTATTACATTGAAAGTTGAGAAACAAGGAAATTCAGAAATTCCTCCAAGTTTGGGCCGTCTCATAAGTCTCGGTTCTGAGGCCCGTTTTGACGCAGTGTTAGACTGGGGAATTTCAGGGTGATAACGATAGCAGCTTGATTAATTGTGCAGAGATCTGAGCTTTCCCCCCGGCTTGGAGGAAAGTTCTGGTTCCTGAAGAACCCGGTCCTGTTTTTCCACCCATGTTGGAAGAGAGGCACATGGCTGTGTAGGAAAGTCAGGCCAACTGCAAGGAACATGTTGTTACTGACCTTATTCATGCTGATCTAATGAGTACCATCCCGGCAGAAGGGACCCTAAAGGAAAAGGTAGCGACCAGTGATTGTCTCTCAGAAACAGAACAGGTGCTCAGAGTTGGAACTGGGAGGTTCTTCCCTTTTTTCATCAGTGCCTCCTCCTCTCTGGGCCCTCCTATGTTTTCTTTGGCAGAATAGGCAGCTGTTCATCTTCAAGAACCTTCCCCGTCGATGGAGACCATTGGACTTGCGTGTTTCTCATCCTTGATTAGAGCCACGCTTGAAGCCAGGTGCTCTTTCACGTTCTTGTTAGTGACTTGAATTAAACCAAAAAAGCCCGTGCCTTGTGGGTTGCACAAAGTTGGCAGCAGTCAATACCGTAGATGGCTGAGCAGGAGGCTAGAGAGCTATGTGAACAGGCAAAAGCAGAAACACAGACCAGAAACAGAAAGATGACGTTTAACGGCATGAAATGTAATGTCTTGTAACTCAACTTTGAACAACTGGTTACATACTGTCCGGCTCTCATCACGGTTCATCCTGTGAGGTCAATGCCATGGGTATCAGATAAAGGAAAAGGGCCTTACCCAGTGACAAAGGCCTTACGTCGAAAGAAGCTGATAAGTTGCACAGCGGTTGGCAATTAGTAGGTGACAAACATTTATGCAAAGATTAAGTATTATACTGAAGCTACAGGTTTCTTGAGAATTCTTTATGGTTCCCCTTTTTTCCTCTCCAATAATATCTGTTCACATTTCCTAAGAGATTTTCTCAGTCTGAACTGATTTTCTTCCCTGAACCTGTTGTGCTTTTGTGTATTTTCCATCTCTGTGGCACACAGTTCTTATTTGGAGTGAGTTTCTTGTCAGTAAATAACATCATAGCCTAACTCAACCTCCAGGAGAACTTTATTCCCTAAAGAAAATTGTCTAGATGTAATTCTATTTTACTCTGACTCATGATTTTCTTCATTATACGCTATGTTCCCTCTATGAGTAGTGACACCAGCAATTGCGTTTAGTTCCTGGTTTGTACTATAATTGTTTACACTTGTTGACACGTAGCTTTATAATAACTTTATATTACGTGCTTGATTCTGTGAGGGATGCAATGCAGAATATTTTGAGGACTATAGTGAACATATCATTAATGTTCATTATAGCCCTCAAATTTTATTCATACATTATTAATAAATTGAGTTCTGTGGAGTTTTTACAATATTGGGTGGGGTGGGGAAGAATGACTCCAAACAAAATCTTAGGTTTAACACAATAATCTGAAATTTGATAACGTGACCTTATTTAAGTGATAGCCATCTTTGGTAAATAACAAAACTTGTCACAAATGTGATAATTATAAACGCATGTGTTGGTTTGTACAAATAATATATTGTAATCATTATAACTCTTTGCAGACAGTTCCTTGTGTGCTTATAAAAAAGCATGTTATTCAAGAGCTCCAGCCTACAGGCTTAGAATCTATATCACTCAGTCAACAACATTTGGACATAAATAAATTTTGGCAACATGAAGGGATTATTTTCTTGGTTTCTAGGTTATGGCTAGGAATCTACAGAGGATATGTGAAGTTGACTTCTTTTTTAAGGTAAGTCACTTGAAATATAAGGAAGGACATCATTACTCTATACGCATATGCTTATGTGAAAAGCAAAGAATGGAGAAAAATGAAAAGTGGCTTAGGAACAAAACCCAAAGGAGCCTCTGGATGCATGGGGCAGACCTCAGAGTCTAGTTTAATCTATGGCTTAAATACTCCAGCCTGGTCTGAATCTGGGTGGCTAGGTGTGTGCCAAAAGCTTGAGGACTTTCTGCCAGCCATGCAGGGGACAGATTAATGGGACAACATTCCCCACACAGAAAACAATCAGCAACGGTGTAGTCCTCAGCCACGGCAGGTGCTATGAGGTACGTGAGCACAGAGAGCTCATTGGAACTCAGAGATGGGACCACATGCCCCAACCTAGAGTGATCAGAGGGGCCTGCAAAGGAAGGTGGTGAAGGATGTGGCAGTTGAATTCTGAAGAGCTGTGGGAGTGGAGTGGGGTTAGATAAGAGAGATGGGTGCTCCCAGCAGGGGAACAGCCTGCCACGTAACCCAGTGTGGACCAAAGCACAAGTGTTCATGGGCCTGCAAGGTAGACATGAATTGTGATTGGCAGAATAATGGCCACATGAAAGCCCCGGGACTGTCAGATGATGTGGCAAAGGGGGAATGAAGTTGCAGGTGCAGTTAAGGTTGCTAATGACTCTCCGGAGTTATGCCGGTGGGCCCGATGTAATCACAAGCGGACACGGGAGGCAGAAGTGGCGGAGCCGTGAGATACGAGAAGGGCACATTTTGCTGTTGGTCTTGAAGCTGGAGGAAGCGGCCAGGAGCCATGGGGCGTGGGGAGCCTCTAGGAGCTGGAGAAGGTAAGGGAGTAGATTTTTCTCCTGGATTGTCCAGATGGGAATGCCGCCCAGCTGACACCTTGACTTTGGCTCTGTGAGTCTTGCGTGGGACTTCTGACCTCCAGGAGAGTAAGGCGATAGCTTTGTGTTGTTGTTTGAAGGCACTTGGTTTGGACTGTGTTGGCTCGTTCCAGCATAACTAGCAGCTTGAGCGCACGTGAAGACCGTATTCAGGGTGCAGAGCAAGGAGCCAGGGGGCATGAAAGGCAGCCCAGGGTCCAGCCCTGCTCTGCGGTTTCCTCTTTATCCGGAACACAGAGACGAAGCCAGGAAGGCCTCAGGCAGTGGGCTGACGAGACTGGGTGTGTGTTCTAGAAATAGTACTTGGCCTCAGGAAGGATTAGAGGTTGCGCAACCACCACAACAGATAAGACGTGGGGAGTTCTCGGGTGTGGGGCTAGGCACGGCACCGAGGATGACCCCATGGTGTTTGACAGAGTGCTGGGAGGACAGCAGGCATCTCCCTGAGAAGCCAGCAGCGGAGGGGAGCTCTGCAGTCCATTGGTAGGGAAGCGGACCTGTTGCCTCCAGTGTCCTCCCAACCCGGAGAGGGAGGAGAAGGAGCCGCGTGTTGTGGGTGTGGGTAGGAGGCTGCCGAGTGAGAATTGTAAGAGAACACAGAGTTGATCTCCCCTTTGGACAGGAGTTAGGATTTCTGCTCATAGTGAACCTAGAAAAACGGGTGGCCATGAAGATCCAGGTGAGCCTTGGACTTCTGGACGCTTCGCTTCTTTTTTTTTTTTTTTAAGATTTTATTTATTTATTCATGAGAGACAGAGGGAGAGAGAGAGAGAAGCAGAGGGAGAAGCAGGTTCCCAAGGAGCAGGGAGCCCGATGCGGGACTCGATCCCAGGACCCTGGGATCATGACCTGAGCCGAAGGCAGACGCTCTTATGCCTGAAAGTGGTTCCTTCCTGTCCTCAGACTGGCAGTCACTAGCTTCCTTTAAATCCCCACCAGGAAGGCCTTTGTATCCCCAAGTCTTCCCTGAAAACATAGGTACCCATTGCGGACACTTGTTAGCCTGGCCTGCCTCGAACTACGTTCTCCTTTTCCGGCTACCTGGCAAGCTCTTGCCCTCTCCATCCTGTCTCCCACCCCAGCTGGGGAGGTGTACCTCGGAGCCTCCCTATGACTGCTGACCTGTGACCTCGGCTGCCAGGTGGAGCTTTTCTCCAGGAACTCCCCTGGATGCTGAGCGTGCAAGCCCCTGTTCCTGGAGTTAGGCCAGTGGCCCCGACGTAATCACAAGCAGACACAGGAGGCAGAAGTGGCGGAGACCTGTGGACCAGGTCAGCTTGGACGTGCTACGGTTCTGCTGGCTTTGAGGGGGCAGCCTGCTTGAGACACAAGGATAAAGCAGGGGGAGAGTTCTGCCAGGACCTGGGTGTTGAAACCCTTGGGTACTAGTCTGTTCTGTGGTACTGGCTTGATTCAGTTTGGATTTGGCTGCTGTCCCTTGCAAGCAAAACCCTTCCCACTAGTCTTCACCTATAGGTTCCTGAGATTCCTTGATGGCACCAGCTTGACCATGAACTGCCCAATTGCTTCTTCTACTAGTTTTCTAAGACTGCCTTTAAGTACCAAGAATTGGAATTTTTTAAAACAAACTTATTCTCGGTTATGGAGTCTAGAAGTCCCAAAGCAAAATGTTGGCATGTCCTGCTCTCCCTGAAGGCTCTAAGGGGAGAATCTGTCCCATGCTGTTCTCTTAGCTTCTGGTATTGCCAGCAAGCCTTGGTGCTCCTTGGCTTGTTGGGCTATCACTCTGACCTCTGCCTCCATGTCTGCATGGCGTTTTAGCATCTTCCCTCTGTGTCTGCGTCTGAATATTGGCTTTCACATGCCCTTCTCCCATGTCTGTGTCCAATATACACGGATGTCCAAATCAGCTTATAAGGACACCAATTATTAGATCACCCTCCCACCGTAACTTGCATCTTCACTACATCTTTGAAGACCCCATTCCCAAATAAGTTCCCACTCACTGGTACTAGGGGGTAGAACTCAAATGTACCTTTATGTGAGATGAAATTCAACCCATGACGCTTGTGTAATCCTCCACAAAGTTGTAGAATGAGAGCAGAAACCACATATATCCTCTTCAGCATGGCTTTCAGGTGCAAGCTCTTTGCCTGATACACACAGCTCCAGAAGTCATGAATTCTCACCGACGAAACAGTGCATTGCCAGAGAGGCAAAGGCCAACAGTATCCAGCACTCTCAGAATTTCATGGCAAACATGCACCTGTAAAGCCTCCAGAGGATTAAATACCAGAGGCGTGGTAAATGCTGTGATTTGGGTTAAAAAAATTCTGCCCACAGCCTGAACATTATGGAAGATGAGAAATTCGAGGCAGGTCCTTTAAGAGCCTTCCCTGTGAGGTGATATAATGATAATGCCGTTGGGGAAGAGTGTATGGTTGAGGTAAGATACCTTAATGTTTGACTGTGAAGTAAGGTTTGAGGAGGAGTTTCAAGATTTATGCAGAGAGCTAGGAAAATAGATGGCCAGCTGACCAGCAGGTCTTCTAAGTTTGGACTGGATTCTGGGGGAGCTCTGGTTGAGAACCTGCCACGCCAAGGATGTGGTTCTGATTGGTTTGGGTGCTTGGCCTTTCTTTAGTGGTCCTATTCTGAAGCTCTATTATGGGCCTATAGTCAGATAACCTTTCTCATGAGTTTCCCCTTCTGTGACACAAGGTAGGAATATAGACACCATTTTCTTTGGTCTATATAATTAACATTTAGAAGGCTTTAAAAAATATTCTTTGTCCTATGACTTTTGAATAACATTGAAAGAAACATTCCTCTTGGGAATGTTGTCTATTGAGTGAGTTTGGAGCCCTGTCAGGTGACCCCAACAACCTTCCAGGGCTACAGCTGGCATGTTGGCCCATCAGTTCTGCATTTGGATACCCTTCATAGCTTGTATAGAATTCCATAAGCTCAAAGTTGAAAGGAACCTTGGTCGTCTGGGCAAAAATCTTGACCTCACACCCAAATCCTTCCAGGCTTTTCCTGAGAAGTGGTTGAACACTCCTGGTGATGGGAACCGCAGGTCTTCTGATGACTGCTCCTTTGTTTTCAGATGCTCTAATTCCTAGAAAGTTCTTCTATTGAACTAAAATCAACCTCTATAATTTTTCACAAGGTGATTTGACTTCTGGAGCAATAGAGAACTGAATCCTTCTCCAGTCTGACAAGTCTAAGTATTTGAAGAAGGCTATCCTGTACCTCTCAATCTCTTCCCTAGGCTAAGCACTCTCAATTTTTCAATGTCACCAGTTTTTTCAATGGTGCTTCAAATGTCAAATTTCCTTTCACTATCTTGGCTGTATTTTTCTTAAACTACCGTATGTTGTCCTATCTTAAAGTAGGGACACCAGCGTTAGAACAAAGCCCTCCAGGTATTGTTTGACAGGCAAAATGTAGAGCAGAAAATCCTCTCCATTTTCTGTAATCAAAGAAAATTGCTAGCAATTACACTCCTAGGATACTCTTTTACCTATAAGCTCCTCTCCCCCATCCGCTTAGCCTTCCCTATTCTTACCTCAATCTTGTTGTGATCGATTTCTTTGTTCAATAGAGATCTATTTGAGCATGTTCCGTTAAGTATTCTGATGCACGTTGGGCTTACAGAACGGGAGAAACCCATCTCTGCTATAAAGGAGGGTAGAGTTTAGTTGAGGCAAACTGTGAGAAAACCATACTGAAGGGACAGATGGATCAGAAGGAGCACTGACCGCACTGGAGGAAGAAAAGACCTGTGGTAGAACTAGAAGGTATTAACTGGATGGATTTCTTTTATCCAGTGAAAATTGCAGTCCATGCCAGTTGCTCTTGGCACTGAAAATACGGTAGTGAATGAAAGACTGTGCCTTCTCTCTTGGAGCTTCCAGTTCAATAACAGGAGATGGAAGAACCCCAGATGATCTGTAATAGCCTTCATCTAGAACAGGGGTCTGGCCAAATCTGGCCAACCACCTTATGTAAAGTCTCAATGGAACAGAGCTATACTCAACTGTTTATGGTCTCTGGCTGCTTCCACCCTACATTAAGATTTGAAAAATTGTATGCAAAGACCATATGGCTGAAAATACTTGCCCTGGCCCTTTAAGGAAAATTTTGCTAAAGTCTGATAGAGAATCAGATAAGGGAGTGGTGAGCCCTGGGGAGGGGGGGCATCTTTTGAGAGGTTGGTCAGAGGAAGACATGCTGATGAGGACACATTTGAGCACAGACCTGAAGAATTGCTAGAGCGAGACCCGTAGATGTCTGGGGGGGAAGAGTATTCTAGGCAGAAAGAAAAGCAAATCCAATGGCCCTGAGGAGGAATTAAGTTTGGTGTATCCCAGAGCACCTGCGGCTGCATGGGGGGAGGGGATTCCTAGATGGGGCCAGTGAGGCCTTGATGAGAGGACAGCCCTTACTTGGGGGACATGGGAACCATGGGTAGGTTGTGAGCAGAGCAGGACTAGTCTTCAGCTGCTCCTACAAGAAGCTGTTGGGACCAAGGCAGGAGGGGAGGGCAGAGGAGAGAACATGGCAACCATGGGGCTGGGCTAGATGCTGTGCTGATGCTACAGATGGCAACGGGAATCAGATCTTGGACATCATCCGAGAGCAGTGGCAACAGGATTTTCTGGTGACCTGGTGGGGAGGGTAAAGGAGGGAAGAATCAGCAATATTTCATTTTAAAAGCTTGATTAAAAAAAACTTCAAACTTACAAAAAGTTGTAAGACTAGTTCAAGAAACACCAGCTATACCCTTTACCTAGACTTGCCTGTTAACATTTTACCCTGTTTGCTTCATTTGTCCCTCGTCCCTCTTTGATAGACTCCTATATGTATATACACAGCTTCATGTCTGTAATACATACATGTGAATATATGTATGAAATTACCTTGAATCATCATATAATAAATTAATTCTATGGCCCTTTGCTCTAATGGCCACCTTGTTCTTAAGTATATCAGCATATTTCCTAGTGAGGATGTTTTCAAATAAAGAATAAATAACTTCTATGTATTCAGGTATATTTATATACTTTGTCTGAACAACTCCTAGGATGTACTTGCCACTCATTGGATAGGAGGGATACATTAAAGAGCAGCAGGAGCTACCTCTGGTGGGAAAAGAAATTAGGAGTTCATTTTAATGGGAAACTTGAGTTGTCCAGTTGCCCGTTTAACATTCTTGAGGGTTTAATAGACAAGAGTCCGGGGTTCCTGACGTCCAGCTATCTGGGAGATGAGAGAGAACAAGTAACAGGACACTAAGACAGACTGCCCTAAAAATGAGTGTAGAAATAATCCAGGAGTTGGAGGAAGTTGTGGGGATCCTGGAGTTCTTTATTTTAGCATGGAATCCTCTGTGTCTCTCTACTGATGAGAATCTCAGAGTGACCAGGGGATGATGGAGAAGAGAGAAAGTAATTCCTGGAGTGACCCCCTTGAGTAGGTAAGAAGGGATGGGCTCTAGTACCTGTGTGGGAGCCTCAGCCTTCTGTAGCAGTAGGAAGTTCTGCCATTACTATAGGTAGGAAGGCAAAAATGGGATATAAAAGAAGTTGGGCCATAAAATTGGTTGAGAGTAAGTGGAAGTTCTTTTCTGGCTGCTCATGTTTTTCTCCGAGAAATCAAAGACCCACTGTGAGAATGGAGAAGATAAAAGTTTACATGTTTGAGGAGAGAGGTCAGTCTTGTAGGAGGTAGCAAAAGAGACGAGCCAACAAAACCTAGGGGGTTACGGATAGCACCAAGGGCCCGCATGAGCTTAGTAGAGGTTAAGGAAGACCAAGACCAGTCACCTTGCTTGTGTTCTGTCCACCTACCTTCAGCTATCCCAACAAAGAATGTCCACTCAGATTGAACCAGGACCAGGGTTTTGCCCACAAATGTGAAGGAGGTGGGCAGGACATTCAGGGTTCATTCAAGCAGTGCCCGTGTTGAAGGAGCTGGAATGGAAGCTGAGGAAGGAGGGAAGTAAGAAAGTAATGGGGGTAAACCTAAATGAAAAGGTGGGAGATCAGGGGGTTACAGGTCCTGGTAGGGGAGGAGGGGTGGTGATGATGGAATTGTTGGGATGGCCATTCTAGCTGGAAAAGGAGGAGGTGGGGTTTAGAGACTGGGCTCCTGCAACTGTGCTTGCATTCGGAGGGGACCGTTGAGGTCCATGTTCTAAATGCTGTAGTATGGTGGCTGGTATCGTAGAGCAGAAGGCATTGTGGGAACTCATGGGGCAGAACACTGTCCAGGTGTGATGTGGAAGGGAGCAAGACCAGAGAAGGCATCTCAAGGAGCCCACATCTGAGCAGTCTTGATATGTATTATGCATTTGACTTTGAGGTTGTCATGGATCCGTTACTACCTCGAAATAGAGTTCAGATGGAAAAAAACATTCCACCAAACATTTTATTTTCACTAACCAGTTTTGTTTCAGGTTTTCTTCGGCTCCTTTCTTCCGTTTGCTCTGTGTCCCAGTTTCTAGGTTGTCACATTTTATAATGTCTCCAGCACATTAGTGTTTGTATTGTACACTTATGGTGGAGGAATTGCTCAGGCGAAGGGATCTTTCAATCTTTAAGAATCCTTAGTTGAATAAAACAGCACATTATGCAAAGTGCTTTTTAGGCCATGTGTTCACAAATGCTAAAAATAGAGAAATGCAGACTTTAAAAGAAGATGTGCCTCAAACTTGATGATTGAAGACCTTTGACACTGAGACATACTTGGTCAAAGCCTTAGAGCGACACTTTGGTGTATAAATAGAACTCAACTAATCTCAGATCTTCATATTCCGTACTACCAGGCCAGGTAGAGCTCTAATTCTTAAAAATTCCCGTTGAGCAACTGGCAGAGGCGGGGGAGTAAGGTAGGCTTAGTTTACTTGGTTAACCCATTTCAGAGAACCTAAAAGAATGTTGTCATTGATTATAGAGAATAAGACCAGGGGTAAAATTCAATAAAAACACACTTACAACCAATTACTTTTAGGTTTTAATTTAATTTGGTTCTTTGCTTGAAGCCAAACTTTGTCCTAAACTAATGGATAGATTCTTCACTTGTGAAACTTTTAATTACTTAGTAGTTTTCTCAGAAGAGAATCAAGCTCCTGTTTTTTGCTTCATCATAATCCTTGGATAAAGGCAAGCAGGATCCTTTTGAGAGATGAAGCTTCTGGAGGAAAATGCATATGTAATTGGTTGTGTGGTTTGGATGAGAAGGAAAGGGATTTAAAGTTGGTGGGCCTCATTTAAGGTTTAAAATGTAAGTTTTAATCAAGCACGGATCTTAAAGAGCATAAGGGTCGCTGCCAATGATTGGTTGTAATATAGCTCAGAGAATGTATTGCAAATGTTAACTTATCTCTGGAGTTCCTTACTTTAGCCAGATCTAATTTAATACAGGGGAAAATATCCATTGAAACATGATACATTCAGCTAAGGTGTTCTTTTCTTTGCATAAAAACGGAATTAACACACTGAAATATCCTGGTTCTAATTGCTTGTTTTCCCACTAAAATAACCTACTTTTATAAAGTAATGTTGTTTGAGTTGTGTTCTTTAGAGCAGAAATGGAATCATTCTTTGTGAATCAACTAGGCTACAATCTTTTCCTTTCATGAACTTACAATAATGTACATAAAGGATGACCTATTCTTGGTTACCTTAAAGTGTCATTTCAAGATTTGTTCTTAAGTAACTGATTCCTAAGGTGTAAGACCTTATCTATTCAATGTGCATCATTCAGTAGCCCTCCGTTAAGCATGTGCAGTTCCACATCATGTGCTTGCTAGTGGGGATGACCAGGTGAACGCTTCACCTAAGTGAAACCCACAGTCTAGAGGACTGGTTCTCAACTGCAGACAGTGGTCCCCAGGGAGTATTTAGTAATGTCTGTGTATGTTTTTGATTGTCACAACTGGGGTAGACCTCTAGCGAGTTAGAGGTCAGGGATGCTGTGGAACCTTTTACATTCCACAAGACAGTTCCTACCACAGAGGATTATCTAAGTCCAAAAATACCTGTAGTGCCAAGATTGAGAAACCTGGATTCTGAAGGAGCCTGTAACAGCTACAACAAAGTAAAAGTGCTAAAACAGAGCTATCATGTATAATGTGCTCTCACAGCTCTGAGGAGGCAGCATCTGATCTTGACAATGGTGAGAGGAGGTAGGGTTGTGTGGAAGACTTCCTAATCTGTGTCCTCTTGGTGGAGGCTTGAATGTGGAATATGAATTTGCTTGAAGATGAAGTTAGGTGCATTTTCTAGTGGAGGAAACTTCCTGTGGAAGGTGCTAGAAGCTGAGAGGTAGTCTAGGATGACTGGGGAATTGTGTAGTTAGTAGTTCATATAGCTGATCCATGTGAAAGTGACATGAACCAAAGCTTTGAATGCAGGTGAGGGGTCCTGACGATGGTGAAGGGGTTGGATTGTCTAGATTGGTAGAGGATCACTGAAGAGTAAGCAGGGCTGTGACCTGCTTACATGGAGTCTTAGGTCCTCTTGACAGCTCTGTAGAACATGGTGTGGTACTGATTATCAGAGCCAGTTAATTGTCTAGAGTATATGAGAGAGATGAGGTGGGTGAAGAATCTTTTGAAGATCTTTAGAAGGCAGAAATAGCAGACATTTGTGACAAACTCACTGTGAAGAGCATGGAGGGAGGGAGTCAGAAATGTCCCTGAAGCTTTTGGCTTAAGATGTTGAGTGGATGCTGGTATCATTACATGAAGTAAGAACTCCATGCTGGGAAAGATGGTAAACTCCAGTTGGGACTTAGTGCAGCTACCTGTGGGTCCTCTGGTCAGGATAAAAGGTCTGGGAAAGGAAAGCACAGTTGTCCTGGAGTGCTCGGTGTCTCTGTAGAAGGAGAGGGATTCCGTGACAGGAAACTTAGGAACAAGGAGACTCAAGACCTAAGACAGCCGTAGGTGGGTCCATGAAGGAAACAAAGGACTGACCAGAAGCAGAGGGGAACTGGAGTATTATCAGCGCTATAGACGAGTATTTGATCCTATGAAATCCAGGTATTGAACTTAATCCCCGATGTGTTAACACTTGGGGATAGGGTCTTTGGTAGGTGATGAGGTCATTTGGGCAAAGCCATTGTGAAAGAGACCCTAGAAAACTTTAACCCCCTCTGCCATGTGAGGACATAAGGAGAATAGAGCCATCTATGAACCAGGAAGTAGGTCCTCAGCAGACAGTGTCGGTGCTTTAGTCTTAGACTTTCAGGCTCTGCAACTGTGAGAAATTTCTGTTTACAAGCCACCCGGCCTATGGTATTGTTAAACAGTCAGGGCGTCCAATAAGGACCGTTTCTGGGATGGTATGCTGCTCGGTGTCAAAGCATCAAAGAAGCTAGAAGTCCATTTATTTAGAGCCCATTGATTTGGACACCGTAGAGGTGGCAGGTCATGCAGCAGGAGAACAATGGCGGTGGGACATGTCCAATTACAGTGAGCTAAGGAGGACCTAGGGAAGGTGGAGAACAGGAGACTGTGTAGTGCACTTTGAGAAGACTTGGCTGAAGATGGACAGTATGTGAGAGGGGAGAGAGCAGTGCTTAAGGCTGGAGTTGAAGTGGGCATGTTTCCTTGGAGATGCAAGGCCAGCAGTGTTTTATTTATATTTTAAATAGTTGTCTATACTGCTATTTTTAAGAGATTAAAATTGTTTCTAAGATTACTGAACCATCAACCTCTGCTAGACATAATACCAAGGGCACAGAAAGGATATAGACTCTATTGAAAACATTGAACATCTCCGTTTCCTTACAACAAAAGAGACATTCCTTTTAGATTAGATGGACCTTGGATGGGAAAAGAGTTCACAGAGACTGGTGGCTGAGTGAAAAGTGGGTTTGGTTCTTCATGGTTAGGGTTGGGGGGATGGATGCAGAAGGACAAAGGGGGAAACTGAATTGCAGCAGGCTGCAAGATGGAAAGTGCTGTCTGAAAACTCTTACTAGTTTTAGAAATGGAATGAAAAGCCCAGACCAGAGAGTAACTTCCTGCTTGGCATGCTGAAAACTTAATTGTAAGTGCGTGTCTGGCTGTGGGAATGCTGTCTGGTAGGAGATTCTACTGAAGCATCTTCAACTGAAATGAGAGAGAGTGTGCGAGAGAGAGAGCAAGGCTCCCATGACCACATGCCCAGTGTGCAGCTGCTAATTCTGTGATCCCTTACAGTGTATTTCTTTGTTTCTCGCCTATAGTATTCTGCTTATTTTGTTCACCAGTATTTGTTAGTATTTTTCCACTGAGTTTTTAGGTTCTAATTAATTTGATGTGTTCCGTATCCCAGTAACTTTTCATACTTAATATCGTTCAGTGAGGTGCTTGTTACATAAGAGGCAGCCAATAGATATTTGAAATTGAACTGAAATCTACTCGTCAAAATGCAGAATACCAAAGGGGAGAAGCAATCCATGTTTGGTAAAAATGTATACATCTGGTATTTTTACTGGTATGATTTAATTCAAAGCCTATAAAGCAAGCATCTATGTACTCTTTCAGATCTATTGTCATTAAGAGCTTCAGGATCCATTTATTGGGCATGATTTGAATTCTCCAAAGGAGATAATAAATTCAGGCTGTAGGAATGGAGTCCATTGAATTGTATCCCTAGATTCAAAGAGCAGCTCTCTTGCTTTATTTATAACTTCTCCTTAACTGGTCCATCTCTAAAATGGGCCAAACATTACCTGCTTTACAGGGATGATCTAAAATGTAAATTAAAATGAACATTTGTGTGCTTCCTTTGGAGTGAGAGATTTTGGAAAATAAACCTAAGTTTATTTTGGAAGACACTTAAGAGAGTGTTTTTTTTTTTTTTTTTTTTTGCATGTTGATAGTGGAGAAACAGTGGTAACTCCTCGTCCTCAGTTGGAGATAATTCAAAAGTTATCTATGGTGATAGATTAAAAATGACTAGATATTTTGAACATAATGAATCTACTATATTCAATATCTTTTTAAATTAGGTTGAACGTTTTGAAATCATTTTTAATAGGTCAAAAGTCGAGTATTAGCAATTTCCTCTTCAATCTAACACAGAAGCTACATTCCTCTGAGAAACTGACCTTTTGAATCGTAATCTACTGACAGAAATGGTGGCCTTGTGTGCATTTTCCTGTAAGCCATTGGCCTGAAAAGCATCCTCTAGCGTGGAGATATTTTTTTATTACTTTAAAATCCTTGACAGAAATTTAAATTGTGCAATTCCCCTATAAGTTGGGGAGCAGTGGGTCTATTTTTTTGAGGTAGACTAAAGTTGGATTAGGTTAACACTTTGTACAAGCAAAGCCACAAGCATTGTCTAAACCCATGGTAACGTTTATTTGGAAGTTAGAAATGGTTTTTAGAGTGTCCATTAAAAAAGAACAACCCTTATCTTAGTAGACAGTCTCTTTTAAGAAATACTATTATCTTTTATTCATCAAATAGAACAAATCAAGTTCCAAATGCCATATTGAAATTACTGTGCTTTTGTTGTTTATTATAAGAATAAAAGAGTCTGGTCTGTCTTTCTCTTTGCCTTTGAGTGGAGGTTTGTAGAGGAAGTCAGGCATTATTTTGTTTATAATTAAAGACTCTGTACTAAAGCACAATTTGAATAAGCAACTTTAATTAATCAAGGGAAAAAACCCAACAACCTTCTACACCCATATTTTGGTTTCTAAGAATGAGTTAAAAGGGTTTTCTTTTTTCCCCTTTGAGGTTAGAAGCAGGTCAGGTCAGTAATTGGAGCTGGCTAGTCATCAGCTGGTTTGACCTGCTAGGCTAGAATTTTCTTTACTACGGGAAAGTGTAATCAGAAAACCAGATGTATCCCCGTCTTGAGACTGGAGCATAATGAAAAACAGGCAATTCATTTATTTGCTCCGAGCCTTCAGATCTTCATTCAGCCATTTGGGGCTTGACTTTGCACCAGGCTGGGGGACTACAGTGGGAGGCATTATTTAACTGGATCCAAGTCCCACGATGCAGAAATTGAGAGTCAAACGCCCATGTCATCTCAAATCTCCTATTTCCTTCAAAAGTTGATAGCTATTGTGTGCCTTTTTTTTTTTTTTTTTTTTGGCCTGGAAACAAGGCATACGTGAGAGACTTAAAGCTAGGAGCCTGTCCACTGAAGGCTTATTCTGATCATAAGAGCCTCTTCCTGAGGACCTATAGATCCCATATTCGTAGTTGGGGTGCGGGAATCAGCCAGCAAGTCCTTCTGAGCAAGTGTGGGGCGGGGGGAAGGGAGTGAATACGCACATTCAATATCTTGTTTTTCACGACACAAACTATCTGATTCTGTATTCAGCTCTGTACACTTATTTGTCCTACTTCCCTCCTAAAGCTTCCCATGTGTTCCCTAGTTCCATTTGCTATTAAAATTCATCTTTGTATCCTCGTCTTCTGAAAAAAAGGAGGTCATCGAAAAGTGTTTCTACCAAATTTTTGTAGGCAGTCTTGTATATGCTAATACTGCTAATGTTTTATAGACCGGTTTGAACTGTTTTCAACAATAACTGTTCAAAGGCTCTAACAAATGAGAACAGCATTTATTGGAAGTACAAATGAATGAAGAATTCAATTTATGAAGCCATTAGTCTAGAGGAAAACGTTTGACCACAATTAAGGAGGATTCCTTACCACAAACTGTAGAAGAGCCTCTTCTTTTAGATTTCTGAAAGGCATTTCATGTAGGGTGAAATGGACAGTCCGGTTCTCTTAGCTCTAAGTGAATTTTCAAGGAAATTAGGTCAGAAAATGATCTGAAAACTCATGATGCCTAAGCATCCTATACGTATGAGTCAAAACTGGAATTTTGCCTAGGATACAGAAGAGAAATCTGGGATCCTTTAGTTTCTGACTGTAATTTGGTGAAGGTGCTGAAGGAAATAAGTAAAGCCTGGTGGAATCTATTCTTTTATGTGGGTTTGGATATGGTTTAAAGAATTGAGGGGAAGATGGGCTATAGAGGTCCAAATAAGAGATCCATTAAAAAAAGAAACAAAACAGTTGCTGAAAACATGTATTCTCTTTGAATTATCTCCCTGAGACATTGTACATATTTTGTTTTTTGGAGCACCTGAAGCACTATACATGAGTATTTGTGCATACATTCAAACGTCTTGTCCCAGGCACCATTCCTGGAAACACACAGCTTTAAGTCTCTCACTTATGCCTTGTTTTCAGGCAAAAAAAAAAAAAAAAAAAAAAAAAAAAAAGGCACACAATAGCTATCAACTTTTGAAGGAAATAGGAGATTTGAGATGACATGGGCATTTGAATCTCAAATGTAGGTATCCTATCATGAGAAGTTTGGGATGGTCTATCTTGGTCTTTCAAACGTCTTGTCCCAGGCACCATTCCTGGAAACACAGAAGAAAAGCTGAGGAGAGTTGAAACGGCTTCATCCTTCCCATTTTTTGTAGAGCTGAGAACCTTGCTGCTTTTCCCCAGATCCGAGGTAGGAGAGGGGAGTTCTCTCTGCAGGACCGTTGAAGACTTTAGTCACAAGATAAAATAATTGCTGCTAACTTGGATTATGACTGTATAGAATTCTGTTTTTGAAATTCTGTGGCAAGGAGGGAAATGGAAATACTTTGGATCTGTGTTCTCTGCATGGCTTGGGCACTTAGAATGAAGGAGAGAAATACAGTAAACCCTCCAGATGCCTGTTGGGTGATGTCCACTCTCCTCTCTGAGCAGGTACATGCTGTTCCTACAGAACACCCACAACAGGCTGACCTTTTCTCTGCTTCCTCTTTTCCTGCTGATTTTTCAATTCCACCCCCAGTCTTTTTCCTGCACCGAACTAGGGACAGGTGGGGGAATGGTGGCTCTCAGCGACTGTGTCTAGGAATCGGTTCTCCATTTAAGGTGCTGGGTAAGTGAACATACTGCTTGCATGGTAACACTGGCTTCTTCCAGAGAAACCTTTCAGCTAAAATGTTTGGACCAGCCCTGAAGAACTTAAAAAGGAGCATTCTGCAATTTCCCAGAATGAGTTTCTTCATACTTCCTTTCTTGGAATGCTGAGTTGACTGAGCCAATTCCCTGTTTGGGTTTGTCTTGAGTATGTTCAGTGGAGAGAAGAAAAGGAAGGGATAGGCAAACGGCAAATAGAGGCAGCAATGGAGAAAGCCAGGGTACCAGAGCAGGGATCTGAGTAAGATTCTCACTTTCTGTAGATCTTTACCAGGCTCAGTCCCCGTGCTGAATCCTGTATGTCTTCAGTTGGCCCTAGGACAGCGGACCATCACATGAAACTTGTATTTCTGTTGAAGTTAAGTCCAGGCAGGTCGTTCAGGTTTGCCCACTCATTTAGTTTTAAGATCTTTGAGACCTTTTAACTGCAAATATATTGTAATTTCAGGCAGCCTCGGGAGAATCTTTAAAAATGTAAATTTTGAGGTTTTTGTAAGTAATTCTGTATTCCTGTGTGGGTTTAAAGCAGGAATATCTTTGAAAAATGGTTATTATAAAATTGAAGGATGACCAAGTAGAAATAAAGATGGAGAAAACCCACTCCTCAATACTACAATGACGCGTGACTTAATCTTAACGATTAATCCTGCATGAAATTAACAGTTTATGGAAAAATAGACCTTTTTATATGCAGAAAACTAATGAACAAAGTGAAATTCTTTGCTTTAGGGTTTGTTTGGTCAAAAGTTTATTCCTTTAAAGAGTGTATTTGAGTGTAAACTCTTCTTTAAAGCCTGTGCACAGAAAAGTAAAGATGGATCAGATTCTATATTACTGCTTTGGGAATGGAGAATGGTGGTTGCTTTTTACCTCTAGAGGGTACGGAGACAGAGGTTTGATACTTCTATCAGTACCATTTCTGATTCGGCGACCTTTAATATTTTTAATTCTATTGTAATTGACCTTTGTATACTTCGATTCCCTCCTCCCCCATTTCTCAGGCTTCGGATTCCTGGAAAACTACAGAAGGAAAATGCAGTGGGGATCTTGGGAGCAATTGGGTTGGGATCCACCCCCACAGCTGCTCTCTGGGGCTCGGACTTAGGGACTTCGGGAACTGGGTGGAACAGCAGGTCGGGGTGTTCGGTTAGCGATCAGGAAGCAACAGGTTGACCAGCTCACTCTACCAACCTCTGTGTGAAATGTAGCTTAAATAACCAATGGAAAATTCTTAAACATTGACTGGGTTGTCGCATGTTTGCACTTGGATCTATGGAAGCACCGATTCAGAAAATATTACTCACACTTGTCCTAAACCTTGGGTTTCTAAGACTTGATAAAAGCAGTATTTCTAATGTATCTTTTTGCATAGAGACCTTATGGGATTCAATGTTGAGTCCTATTTTAATGTTTCAAGGTGTCGACATTTTCTGTTAAGCGGATGGGTGTATAGAGCTTTCCATAGGTAGAAAATCATTAATTAGGGATTATATCTTTGCGATGTGGGTGGAATCTATTGAGTCCTGGTGGTATTGTTTTTTCCTTTTTTTTTTTTTTTTTTTGTAGATTTTTGAGAGCAAGCATGAGTGAGGAGAGGGGCAGAGGGAAAGGGAAAAGCAGACTCCCGCTGAGTGCAGAGCCCCATGCAGGGCTCGATCCTAGGACACTGAGAACATGACTTAGGCTGAAGTTAGATGCTTAACTGACTGAGCCACCCGGGCACCCCTAGAATCTATCAAGTCTTAAACAGTATCAAAACTTATCCATGCAGATGAGGGCTCTCCTTCAAATACCCTTCTTTAGAAGATTTAGAATTTGATGAGTCTTACTCAGATCTTGTCTTGGAATAGCTTTCAGAGTCCATTTATGAACCAAACAATATAATCCATCTATATCTTTTAGAGTACAGCACTGATTTCAACCAAGTAGCATTACACAGCTCGATTACTCCCCTTTATTCACAAAACTTGGCCCTGAACAGCCATTGTCTTTTCTCCCCTTCCAGAAATGAAACCGAAAGTGTGAAGATTGTCCATTACTGATAGTATTCCAAAGAAAGGCTTTGGAAATGATTCAAAACGGGAATTCAAATACGGAAATGCTTTTGAGTAATGGCAGCATCACGGGAATGATATGGTCATGAAGCCACAAGTGTGGATGTGCATACAGCTCACTTGCTGCAGCTTCTGGGAAGGGTGGATTTTCCTCAACACTCAGGGAGGGGCACTGGAGTAGCAGAAGGGGGTGGGGCCCCATTGCATTCTAGGCCAGTGCCCAGGGACCTAGCATGGCCAACCTGAGACCCTGCACAGGGATGCTGGAGGAGCTACCCCAATGTTGTAGGACCTCACTGGGGACGTTCCAGGCATCCCACTTGTGTAAACAGGGGACTGGGGTGCAGGACTCCTGGTGGCAGAAACTAGTTTGAGCTGCTGGCTCAGCTGTAGACCAAACAGAAGGCCTGGTGCTGGTCTGGACTGACCTTTGTGGGGCTCCCCAGGTGGCCAGCCTGCAGGGAACCCACCCCCAATTTTCCTAATAGCTCCAAGTGACCACTTCAAAGAGGACAGCATGGGCTTATCTGTAAATTCACTAGATTGAGTGGCAAGTCCTAACGATCCCTGGCTCTGTGACCTTGAATAAGTCCCTTTATCTGCCTAAGTCATGGCTCCTTAATTTGTAATGCCACCAAACAAATCCTAGACTTTTTGCACTCTTATGAGGTTCTTACACTTTTGCTATATGATTAAGGACCTAAGAATTCTCCATACCATTGATTGTTGTTTCAGAAACTTGCGTGTGTATGTGAGTGAGCATGTATACAGGGGTAGTCTCTTAATACAGCACCCGATCCACCATCTATCTAGAAGATAAATACCCAGAACATGTGAGATCAACCTAGGTAAACCAGTGTACATTTACTGTTTGTGGTAGAATTTAAAATTTCACATTAGCTTTCTTTTGTCTTTAAATTCCTATCTCCATCTCTTTAGGTTATCAAATAGTTGGGGGGAAAAAAACTGAAAAGCTCAAGGGGGCCTAAATGAGTTATAGGCAGCTCTTCTATACGTAGACTCTTTCAAAGTTTCCACGTTAATGAGTCTTTTATGGAGTTTTGTATGCGGCAACTTTCTCCACACATCATGTAGATTGGTATTTCTTTTTTTGAAATATGCCTGGATTGCACACCCTGACATGCTTATAAACTAAATGCAGAAATGGCACTGCAGAAATAATAATTTCATGCATTGCATCCGCAACTGATTTCCACTGTTTAACCTCACACACATTGCTCTCATTTCCACTCTTCACAAGACATTTGTTCTTTTCACTGTTCTCTACTTTAAGTGGATGAGGTTCATCTGGTTTGTTGATGTTATAAAATATGGAATTCTCCTATTAATGGTTCTGAAATCATATGGGAGTACTTTACACCGTGTCTTTGCCATGATGCAGCATTACCTTGTATCATACAGAATGAGTTAACATGATATTAAATTACCCCTTTTTATGTTATTCACTTTTTTTTTTTTTATTTTCGGAGGACCTTTGTCTTCTTATCTGTAAAGTGTGCAATTGTCGCTGAAAAAGGGAACCTCATAGCATTTGCTTGGAGCTTGACTTTTACGTAAAATTATGGAGATCAGTGTATTTATTTAAGGGTTTGAGAGCAGGGATGTCGAAAAGTAGCCTCGGAGGACATTAGATGATCTCGTTTGATCAATCTAGTCAGGTTTCTCTTAAGTCTACTGACCTACTTTGTCTAATCAAAAGGTTCTGAGCTTTTCTGAATAGTGTCAGTGGGCTTTTCTCAGATAGTAATTTTGCCTAAGATAATGCGGGTCAGGGATTCTTTAGCTAAGTGAAAATCTGCAGATTATCTTTTTTAAATTCTTAGCCAGCTTTGACCTAATATATTTAAAGATAACCACAACTTCATCTAGGAGTCAATTTCCTATAATTGCCCTCATTTTATTCCTATTAAACTCTTCATGGTTAGTAAACTATTCAAGGCCAGAACACCAGGTTTCAAATGCAAGTGTGCGCCAAGTGCCATGGAGGGCTCCTTCGCTTGGTAAAACGGGCACGGAGTCCTGGCCCTGAGTTTCTGATTCAGTGTGCGGGGGAGGGCAGGAGACTGAATTTCTAGCAAGTTCCTGGGTGATGCTGCCGTTGGTCCAGAGCTCCTACTCCAGAAACCACTGGGGTGGACCAGGAAGGGAGGCTGGAGCGCAAGCTACTCCTCACTCTGAACATCGTTTCTACTTCAACTTAAAACAAGAGTCAAGATTCAAAAACGCCAACAGCTGGATTCAAATCTAAGCCAGAACTTAAGGATACAGATCTAAAAGCGGTAAGTTGTTAGGAAAATAGAACCGCCCTTCCCCATAATCCTACTCCCTGCCCCCGCTCAGAGAACTCTCCGGAGCCAGAGACCCTGAGAGTTGGAAAAGCAGATGGAACAAAACCTTTGAGCAAGCCTAGTCAGAACAAATGAGGGACTTCAGAGGAAAGCACACATAGGAGGCTGAGCCTCGACTCTTGCACTCAATTCCTCAAGTCTTGAGAAATTAAGGGATCTAGTAAGGATACCCCCACCTTCCCTTAGAAAGGAAGGAAATACACTTAAATGGTGGGGTTTTACAGTTGAGCATTCAACTGAAGCCCTGTATAGATGTGCAAGATGACCGTCTAAAGAACCTAGGTGGCTTCTGGGACTTTACCACTCTAAACCAGGTTAAATTTGTTTCCATACCTAGAGGAAAGGGCTTGTTAGGCAATTGGCCATGATTGAGAGACTACAAAAGTCTGTGATGGACTCTGAGAGTCTTACAAGCATGTATGGATAGCATCCCTCTAGAGAAGAGCGGGATCCTAGCTGAGTCGCCACTAGGAAATGTCACCAGCTTGATGCTGATGGAAGGGAGTTTCTTAGCCAAGCAGCCTCCAGTGTTGTGGTCTCGATGGCAGACCCCATCTCTTCTGTGCACGGGCATCTTGGTGCATCTTTGTCAGATGTCATCCGAAATACTCCATTCTCTTAACCCCTTGGTTCTGAGTCTGATCACAAAACAACATTCTGATCATAGTCTGGCTTCCCATTAGGACTGCTGACTTCCAGGGTTCTGGTTTCTGCAACAGTGAATTCTTGCAGTTGATGAGTAAGTTGGCTTATGACCTAGAACAAGCTCAACACAATCCTCTCAGGTCCCCATGCAATAATTCTTGGTATCTCAGAGAAGAGGCCCCTGATTACGACTTGGTTTTTCCTATAGCTTAACCATTGGGACAGAATGTGCTGGTCCTGCTGAGTGTGTGTGGCAGTTTTATTTCTCTGAAATTATTAAATTGGCATTCTTGCTTTATACTAGTCTAATGAGCTCGGAAAATATGCTTCTGCCCCCGAGTAGATGCTTGTAAAGCTGAGGGCCAAACTTTGGACAGTGGTAAATCCTCCAAGTCCTTAATGCCTTGCCTGGGGCCTTTGGGAGGCAGACGGCTGGCCTGGGTCCTCACTGGTAATAAGCAGACACGACTGCATGGGGAGCATCAGCATTTAGTTTGCTTCATAGACCGGCTATTGTTATAGCACAAATTATTGAACTCTCTTGGGAGGCTCAGATAATGGGTCCAATATCTGTTCTGACTTGGAATTCAATAAACTTCATAATATAATGTAGGTTTTGACTAAATCTCAAGGGAGAAAATGCTCATTTAAGACACTAAAGATTTCTGCCAATGCGTGACTTACGCTTTACTGACCAACTGTGCTCGAGTTCACGGCCATCTTTCCCTCTCACACACCATGCTGTGTCCCGCTCCTTTAACGTTCCCTACAGCTCCAATTTTGTCTCCACCTTCCTTCTCACCAGATTTGGCTTTGTGAGGTTGCGGTCTGTCCCATCACATGGGACCCCACTCTCAGAAGCGCCCTGAGTTTCACTGGATGCTCTGTCAGAGCCTTGAAATTCTTTGTATTCTCTGTACAAGGGCCTGTACTGGGACCCCCAAAAGACCACCTGCGTGTCATTGACCTCAAAATCCAGATCTTGATTTCAGAAGTCACCTGTGAACTCCTTCAAAACTGGCATTAAATTCCTTTCGTCAGCCCGAGAACGTCTTTTCCAATTCAGTGGGAAGAGAGCTCATTCAGACACTCAGAATTCAAGCGAGAAACTTTGTGTTCCTCGCGCCTTCCTTTCTGGCCCGACCATTCAGTCAGCGGGTCCGAGGATTCCCGCTCCTGACCTGTATCCATGGCATCTCTTCCCGATCCTATGACCCCTGCGTCCTGTTCACTTGGGTGTCCTTGGTGGTCACTGTTCCTGGGGCTCCATTCCACCCGCCATTGTCCTTTCAAAAAGGCATCCCTGGCAACCTCCCTTTCCTGTTTAAAATACATGCAGATAAAGTCCCCATCCTTTCTACGACCATGTCCGTGTGTAACCATTGCCTTTAGTTATAGTTTAATCCTTTCACATGGCTGTCTCTGCTCAAGCTATACCAAACTAGTGCTGATCTAAAATTTATAAAATGCCCATGTTCCTGTGGCTGTTGGCCTTCACAAATGCTATCCCTATGGTCTGGCATGTCTTTCTCCCTCCCTCTCTCTGTCCACCTGCATGGTGTTTTATACTCTCCCCCTCCCCCAAAATGAAACCTACCTATGGCTTTTCTTCCAGAGCCTTCTGACCTCTCAGATAAGAGCGGTCTTGCAGCCTGGGCTCCCAGACCTCCACATTCGTGATTTCACTAGCCTACTTTTCACTGAATGAAAATGCCCCACTAGGAAGGGCTATCCCTTAAAGCAGGCAGTCTGATTCATTCAGCCTACCAACTGCTAACACGTCATAGGTGTTTGAGAAGTGATTTTTGGACTGAAGGAAGAACCAGTGGTTATAGCAGTGGTTATCTGGCATTACACTGGAAGTAGCTTCGATACAGGCTCCTCCCCTTAGTAACTGATCTTGAATTCAGCATGTTGCTCCGTGCCTCAGCCTTTTGCTCTGTAAAATGGGTACAGCGATACCTACATCAAGAAGTCGTAAGGATTAGATCATACAGGAAAAAATGTTTAGAACAACAGCTGTTATTTGGTAAGCATGCCATAAATATTAGCTATCATTGTGGCTTACAGATATTATCACCTAAAACCCCAAAGTTCCTGAGAACAAAAACCATATAAAATTTGTCTTGCATTGTATCTAGTATTACTAATATCTGGTATTTGTATGCTTTCCAATACCTAATTAAATAATTGTATTTTCTATTTTTTTTCCATAATTAAATAAACATACTTGCAGTGGCACCATTTGAGAATGTCAATGCATTCATTCCTTCTTCCCTCCTCTAATCCACAAATCTCTGTTGAGCACACACTATATGCCAGACACCGGTTTAGGTGTTGGAAGGAGCTAGAAATAAGCCCAGTAGTGTCCATGCTGTTGTGGGCAAAGGCTTCCACCCTATTCGAGAGATGACATGGTTTTACTAAAATGAGCAGTAAGCCCGGTAGTATGAAAAAGGGATGAAAAGCACAGGCTAGAGAATTCACATTTGTTTTGGTTCTGGAAGACTGGTCCTGTGGTGGAGGCCTTCTGAGTGGCTGCTCGCTCCGCAGGGGCAGATACAATGTTTCACGCTTCCCCACCACCTGCTATAATGTCCGGAATGTCCCGGTGCTCCCGGCACACTGATGAATTTGAAAGTATTAAACAGAAGGCGAAAAATAAAAACGAACAAAAGCTCAGAAGTCATCCTGGGTTTGGTGTTGGATTCCATCTCTGTGATGATGTGGCTAAAGGATCTAAAACTCCCCAAATGGGAAGGTACTTTGTCCCTTTTCCTTACTAAATTTCCAGTGCCTAAAACTGTATCTGGAAACTAGTGACCATTCAGTTATCATTTGTTGACTGAATGGAAGCAGGAATTTGAAAGTCCAAAGAATATAAAGTGTTTCTTAGAGTAGTATGTGCTCTTAAAGCTCTTTGCATGGTAGAGGGACAGACAGATCCAGGGTTTTAATTAGACGAACCCTGAGGTGGTCTTAACGGATTCACAGACCCTAGGGTCAGGAAGGCCGTTGATGTGCAAACCGTTAGAGTAACTCTAGAGAGAGGTGGAACTTGGACTGTGGTGCATGTGGCATGGGGTGGGGGACGATGCGGGAAGACCTATTTGAAAGCACCTTCACCTTTCCTCCTCCTGTGGTCTGATTACATCAGACGACGAAATGCAAGTTTAAAATGATAGGAAGGCTGAAGACAGGCAAAGTCAACACGTGGGCTGATGGAAAGACGATGGAAATGTGGTGGTGAAACGTGGGAAGCAGATCCCTACCCCTGATAGGAGTGGTGGTTTTGTTGGAGGCTGCGAGTAGGGGTGATGACGCATACCTGGCCTGGCGTGCATGGTGGGGCCGTACTGGTGTTTTAAGGTGGTGTCCTTGCCTTTTGGTTGCGGCCTGGCACCCCCAATCAGAGCAGTGACCAGCCTTTCTGTCATTTTAAACTTGGTTTTCTGTTACTTTTAATATCCCCCTTGCCTGTAGCCATGCCTTACCTTCCCCTCTGCTTCTTGCTCAAGGTACACCTATTTCTCCACTCTGACCTATATTGTGGCTTATTGTAAGAAGAAAGTAATATCTGTACTAATACGCATGAAGCCTATCTGTCTTGTCCACTGTTGACATATGCTGGGCCAGAAAGTTTCTCCGATCATCTTCTTGGTTGGAAAGTAAAAAGCAGAAAAGAAAAGGTGTCTTGAAGATATACTACTGTAAAGCCATTTGGATAGAGAATGGCTGGAAAGAATCAAGAAATCAACGTATAAAAGACATGGAGCTTTTGTTTGGGTGAAAGATCTGGGTCCGGTGGCAACAGAATAAGAATGAGTGAACTGTTGTGAACTGAAGGTGCCCTTCTCTGTGTGTGTGTGTGTCCCCAGCCCCCAATATCCTCTGTTGAAACCCTAACCTTCCATGGGCTATTTGGAGATGAGACTTTTGCCAGGTAATTAAGGTTAAATGAAGTCAGGGTGGGATTATGGACCTTTAAAGAAGAGAACATATGGGGCACCTGGGTGGCTCCGTCAGTTAAGCGTCTGCCTAGGGCTCAAGTCGTGATCCCAGGGTCCTGGGATCGAGCCCCGCATCGGGCTCCCTGCTTCTTGGGAAGCCTGCTTCTCCCTCTCCCACTCCCCCTGCTTGTTCCTTGTGTTCCTTCTCTCGCTGTGTCTCTCTCTGTCAAATACGTAAATAAAATCTTAAAAAAAAAAGAGAGAGAGAGAGAGAGAGCATAGAGGAAGTCTTGTGAGAGTCCAGGGAGAAGGTAACTGTCTATAAGCCAGGAAGAACATTCTCCCCAAACCCAACAGTGCTGGCACCCTGATCTCAGACTTCCAGCCTCCAGAACTGTGAGAAAGTACATTCCTGTTGTGTAAGCCCCTCTCCTGGGAGTCTGTGGCAAACTGTTACCGCAGCTCAAGGAGATAGACACCGTGACCTCATTAAGAGTTTTACATGCTGCTGATCCTAATCTGCCTAAAGGAAATCCTATTTTTTAAAGTTCATAGTGGTATGGTGTCTGCCTGCTACGTATGTCTATTTTGCATCCTTTTAAGAGTATCTGAATTTTCTACTGAATTATCCCAAATGCAAGAAGAGATTATAAATACATTTATTCAGCAACTATTTGGTACCTTCTCTAAATGAAGCAGGGTGCATCCCTGGGGGTGCATCATGGGCAAAACGATTTCTACCCTCCTCAATCTTACAGCTGAGTGAGGTGGACGTCCTAGCCAAAAGGAACAGGTTTCTTTGAAGTAGGAGTTTCCTTTTATAAATTCACATCAAGCACACTTATGCTTGGTTTAAAATACTGTACTTGGAGGGACTCCCCATTCACAAGCTCGATTTATGCAAGAAAGAGAGAAAACACTATCTTCTACAAATTTTAGGACTTCTTGAATGACCTTGACCTCAGTGTTTGATTTCCCTGTCCTCAAACCTCTCTCCCCCCTTTCTACACCTGTGACAAGGAGAGCTTGAGAGTCAAAGTGTTGGAAATGGAAGACCGTGTTTGTATCAGATTTTGCCACCTATCCTGAGGGTCATTGTGCCCTGGACAGACCCAGCTGACTCTGGGCCTCCATATCCTACTTTGTGTGCGGGCACCTTCCCCAGACCACCCATGGTGTCTGCCTAGAACCATCTGCAGCGGTCTGCCCCTGGGCTTCTGACCAGCATTTTGGATCCAGAGAACTCGGCTACTGGCTGCTAGCCAGCCCAGAGAATCTAATCTCGAGAAATTTTTTCTTGCGTGGTTGCAAGAATATTTTGATGCATTGGGTGTTCAGTATCTTTGGAAACAAAATGCTTGGATTTTGCTAGAATATGACCTTGTGCAGCCCTTAAAAAAATAGGTTCAACCCACACAACCAACTTGATGGTGGGAAGAAAAGCATCTGTTACACAGGGAGAAAAACAAAATACAAGTTAATATCCTATTAAAACCAACACGGATGTTTTTCTCCTCAGATCTTCCGGGATGCTGTGTTATGTTTATCTTAGGACTTAGATTCCTCTGATGTACAAATAATTCAGTTTCTCCTCTTCAAATTTGTTGAGCACCTCTTATGCACCAGGGACTGCTCCGGTCATCATGAATACTTCGGGAGAAAGTCCCTGTCACACAGGACTCCTGTTCTAGAATGGAGGAATAGAGGGGCAGTGATGGGTGGCGGAGGGGGGCTTGGTTGGTTGAGGTGGCCTCCGATCTAATGTCATCACCTGGTCACATAAGAAGCTTTAAAACGCTTCTGAGGTTGAGCAGAAAGCCAAGCATGGTCTACTTGGCTGGTTTCAGTCAGTTAATGAGATTTTGAGTAGTGTAATGACTGGTCACCCAACATTAGAAGTAAAATTAAATTTGAAGAAGGGTCAGACCACAGACTACTTTCAAAATGACTTTCTTTTTTATTAGAGCACTTCTGTGAAATATAGCTAGGAAAATATTTGAGTCTAAGGGAATTCTCTTTCCCGCCACCCCACCCTGGGGGCCACCTACTCCAGTTTCCATTTTGCAGTATTTGTTAAGCAGTTATTTTTAGGCGTTGCTCATGCCCCAAACACAGCTTTAAATAAAACAACAAGGAACCTCTGAAAAGCCCTGAGTACAAAAATAAAATATTCTCTGTTGTACCTTCATGTAATTTGCTCGGCCACTGAGGGAAATGGACTTCAAAATGAGATCATCTGCTTAGCAACCCTAAAAAACAAAGTTCTCACTCTCCTGAAACCGAGAAGTAAAAATCCGGGCCATTTTAAGCCAGCAGGACGACTGCCGGCAAGGGCAGAACTCCTGAAGGAGTGTGACAGGCGTTGGTCATGGCAACGGCAAAGGAATCCCCACCCCAGGGTGTGTGTGTGGTTCACAAACAAAAGTGCTGCCCTGTAGCCTTCCAGAGGGGGAAAGTCTGATCTTTTATCTGCAAGTTCCCTGGGCACTGGGAGGGCCAAACAAAAACTGGGCTTTTTTTTTTTTTTTTTTTCCTTTTTCCTGTGCTTACCCTGTCTTGCTGGAAGGGGCCCTTCCTTCAAATTACTTTCCTTTCCTGCCTCTAAGTCCGGACCGCGAGTTTGTCCCCGCTCTGCCCATTTGCAGGTGTATCACTGCGGTACTCAAATTTGTCAAATAGACGAATTTGCCAGCAGACCGACAGCCTCCCCTACACCCCATTCCTACCCTACCAGGGATGGGACGAGGGTGTGTGGCACGTGGGACTCATGGATTCTGATGGGTTCCATTTTTACCTTTTCCGTGGAAAGAAACCAGCCACTTAGAAGCGAAGCACTGAGCTCGGCTTAAATGAGAACCCCCGAAATAAGATCATTAGGAGCTGCAGCTGGAACCCTGTGTCAGTCCTGTCCAAGGATGGGGATTCGTGGCCTTTGTCACTGCTGCCGAGTTCTGCTTCTGAAGTGCCCCGTTTGCTTTTGATAAGCTGGAAGTGCATTGTCCTGCTTCAGTGACCTCCTCAAAGGGAAACCATGGAACTCTCCCGCCTTAATCCTAACCTGTCCCCAGCACCGGATCTGCTCTTGGCGCAGGGCTGCGGGCACACAGGACCCCCTGAACTCTCTGGGCTGGCCCCCGGCCCGTGCACGCCCCCCACCGCCCCACCCCCTCAGCTCTGCAGTCTGGCTGCCTTACACATGCAGAGCGTTTCCTTGTCACAGACTGACGGAATGCAAAATGATGAAAATTAATGCTGCTATTAAAGGATTTTTCAATTAAATGTGCAGTTTAGAGCCAGATGCTGCTTTCTTAGAGGAAGAGAAGTTTAAGTAAAAAAATCTGACAGATATTCATTCCATCTAGCGTGGCAGGATTTATAGTAGATTACAGTCTTTGATTTCAGTGGGCTTGAGTTGTCAGGTCCACTTGCAAATGGGCTGTGGGGAAGAGTTGCTCTGTTGTAATCTGAAAACATATGGGACATATGGTGAATATTACACCCATAACTGTTACGATGTTTTGCTTCCTTCAATCCCCTTTCTTCTTTGCCTCCTGTGGGTTATTTGCAAGAACCTGTTACCTTTCTACCTCTAGTTTCCCTTAGAGTACAATTTGCTTTATTCTGCTCCTTCACAATCCCAGCAACAGAACTAGGAATTAAGAGTTTTTCTTCCATGTGTGACAATGTGCTGTTCTACAGCCTCTGACCCTCTCTGGAACTAACCAATGTAACATCCCAGTTTTCATCTCTGTGCAAAGATCTAGGCTGTTTTGTGTTTATTTTCATTTTTTGGGATTCTATTAAACTGTGCATGTAACATGCAGTAAAAGCACTTTAAATTCAATGCCATTTTAAAAATGGATAAAAATATTACGTTATCCACTCATGGGTATTTACAGATATTTGTGTAACAGAAGGGGTCTAGGCTGTTGTAAAAGTGAGTTTGGGTACTGCCCCCCACCCCCGGCTCCCCTCGCCCCTTATATCTTTAAGGGGATCAGTTGGCTAAGTATTGGCAAGTGCTGACGCTAGGTCAAAAAAAGTCTCTGGGTTTAAGAAAATACACCCAATAGTTAACAACATGGTATTGTACGCTTTGTGAAATGTGATAAGAGGACAGATCTCAAGTTAAGTGTTCTTAACACAGAACAAAAACAACAAACCCACAAACACAAGGAAATCTTTGGAAGCCAGATATGTTTAGTATCTTGGTCATGGTGATGTGTATGTCCAGACTCAAGATGTGTACATTAAATGTGTGTAACTTCTCATATATCAACTATGGCTCGAAGCTGAAACTACCTTATCTGGAAAACAATAAAGGTCATTACAGAATGCAAAGTTCAGTGGGAGTGCAGAGGAGTTAGAGATCACGTCTGCTTAGAACGATCAAGAAAAACTTTATTGTGCGAGACGCGTGTGGGATAAACCTATTAAGGATGTTATAAGAGGTGAACATGGTTAATTTGGGGTTCCTACTGGGAAAGGCTCCTTGATGAGTTTATAGGCTGCTCTGTGACCTCTCCCATTGTAACATGGCCTGCTAGATTCCAAATTTGGAATGGTCAAGAGTGGACCAAACGGGCTGGTGATCTCCTCATGTGTAAACTCATCAGGACTTAGGTGGCCAATAAATTATGCGGGGGGGGGGGGGCGGGGGCAGGATGGTGGATGGCCACATTCCCAGATCCCCCTACCTGACTCTGTTGATCAGCTTTGAGAATCCCCTGGAATAAACAAACCTCAGTTAGAACCATCCCTGCCCCCTGACCGAAGTCCAGAGCTCTCCACCAACATGGCACTTGGGACTGTCACCATCTCCCAGAGAGGATGAGAGCAATGGACTAACCCATCTGCCCATCTCCTCCAAATCTGTTTTTTGTCACAGTTAGGGTTACTTTTCTAAAATGACAAGTTGACTTATGTGACTTGCTGGCTTAAAATTCTTAAAATAGAGCCTCCCCACTGCCTCTAAGAGAATGTTTAAGTTCTTTAGCATGACCCACAAGATGCTCATCATCCGATTCTTGCTCATTTTCCCAAACCCCAATCACTGCCTGATTCTTCTTCCAGGACTCCTCTGGACCCTACTTCCTGTAAGAAGGCTTCTTTATGTAAAAATCTAGCCCAGAAGCCAACCTTTAGGGATCTTTTTACAATTATACTCCTAAGACAATGTGTTTATTACCTGCTAGACAATAAGCTTCATGAAAATGGTTGACTTACCTTCCTCAACCTCGTATTCCTAAAACGAAGTACTGTGTCAACACAAGGTAAGCTTTCTACAAACATTGAAGAAAGAGTAAGTCAAAGAATGAATGAGGAGGAGGGATTGAAAATCTATCCCTCTTGAGGTTCTACAATAAAAACCAAAAAAAAAACCCCAAAAAACCTGACGAACAAATTTTATAAACCATGAAGAGTCCAGCAGGATTCTCAGACTTTTGCTTGATGGAATATAATTTCTTAAACAGAATTTTTACTTTACAATTTGCAGGTGAGATTATAAGTTATTCCACAGGATATCCAAATAGTTTTTATTACTATTACAGCTCCTTTTAAGCATATCCCTCAGATTCAAAAGGATATCCTTAAAAAGGTCAAATGCTTTAAGCACCATTCACATTTTTTAGATCTAAAATATTTTATCTGCTTTTGGAGGCTAATATGAATGTTAACTATTAAGTAACCACAAATAGTTCGGGAAACGCCTGAGAAACTGAAATAGCCTACTGGTTAAGTTTTGTTTCACAATAAAAAAATTGTTTAAAAGAAAATTTGCTTCCTGACTTTTCTAGAATTCTAGTAGAATAGGCAGGACTGCAGCTCCTGATTCAGGAGATCTCCAAATCGTGCTAACTGCTTAATTTTTTATCAGCCTCTTAATCAGCTTAAAATGGCTTTAGGGATTTTGTTGGCATTCACGGTTCTCATACCTGTGAACATCTCTCTAGTTCATGGATCCATGAAGGTTCAGTGCCCTTAGCTGTCAGTGCGTTTTAAGGAAGGGGGGCTATCTATGAAACTCCCAAAGCTGCACATAAATGTTTGTGTATTTACTTATGCGCTTTGTCTGGGGGGAGGGATCTCAAGTTTCACAAGATTTTCAAGGCAACGTCTCAGGCGCCGGGGTGGCGGAGTTCTAAAATTTGCCTAATTAATGGTAAAATGTCTGACCACAAAATAAATATATGAGAACAGGAAATAAGTACAGTAAAAGTGGCTAGGGCTACAAAGAAACGTACAGCAAGTACAGGTTTTACTGCTTTGAATGGCTACGGGGGGATCAGGACAGGTGGATCTGGACCGGCACAGAAGGAAACATTTAGCAAGGTCCTCCATCAAATGCTTAAGTACCTCGTTTTGTGGAACAATGCTGGGCTGTTGTGAGCAATTTAAAAAAGCACACAGAAGATCTAGATCCCTGCTCTCCAGGATTGTGCATATGTAGGTGTGTGTGAGTTTTAAAGATCTGCTATCGAGTCACACAGATTTCAGTTCAAAGTGGTGTGGAACACTGAGCATTTATAAGGGAAAGAAGAAAAGATGAATTGCAATTGGGAGATTTAGAAATGCTCTGGAAAAGCTGGGATTTGAGCTGGGTCTCTAGTAGGTACACCAAGAATGCCAAGGGAGGGAAGTATTGCAGAGAAAGGGAACAGCTGGGCATAGGGTGAAGCAGAAGAGCAGGGGCTCGGAGGGTGGCAGGGAGTGGAGCGTTATGGCAAACATAGGTGGTTCTGGGGAGTGGAGTAGAATGGAGAACAATACTTGGAAGATAGGTAGAGGCCAACTAAATATTTGCATGCTGGGTTGGGCATTTGCACTTCATACCTGGTGGGGAGTCATCAAAACCTTGAGCATTGAGTAATTAGAGTCTTGTTCAGGAACATGGTCTGGGAAAGCAGTGTCTAGGCTAGATTGGAAGCAGAAAAGACTGGGGAGCTCTCAAGACCACGTTGAAATAGCTCAGGTGGGACACGAAGAGCCTTTTGAGAATACATCAATGGAGTAGAAAGAAAGGGGTATAATTCCATAGAGGGATTTTCCAGGATTTCCTGTATGATTGGGCATGGGTGTGAAACAGAGATACATCAACGATGACCGTCAAATTTTAACTTTAATTTCCTGGGCAGTTAATGATATCATTAACTAAAGAGTGGAATAGAGTTAAAACAATTTCGTTTTTTGGGGGGAGGGAAGGCAGCTGTGTTCTATTTTGAGCATGTTTTCAGGCTTCATTTGGAAACTGTCTAATCCACAGCTGGAAATGTGAGTGTAAAAAGGCATGGACAGGGAAGTCATTTGCAAACTGGTGATAGTTGAGTCCTATAATAAAAACTTCAATAGAAGGAGACTGACAGGAAAAACAGGCAAGCTAGAGAGGGTGTTCACCGCTGCAGAATCTGCCCGCATGAGAATGGATGAGGGCCAGTGAGCCATGGGATGGGGAAGGCACTGGCTTCTTTGATCAGGAGAAAGTTCTGGTAGCATTGGGGCCGCCACCCTGGTTTCCTGTAATGTAGGGATAATGAGGGAGGGAGTAAGTAGAGGTAAGGAGCCTCGGTGAGTCCCTTTAAAAAGTCTGGCTGCGCAAGGGAGAGAAATGGCACCAGGACAAGTGAGCTGGGGTGAGCTGGGTTGAGCGGTGCCGGGTCAGGTGGGAGGAGACCTTGAACTTGTCTGCTGGTTGACAGCAGAGAAACGGCAGACCTGGGAGAAGAGCTGGAATAATCCGGGAAACCAGGTGCAAGGGCAATCCACAAGCCCTCAGACAAGGTTGGACACACAGTGGGAGAGCATGGGAAACCAGACCGAGCTCTGAAACAGACGGACTTCAGAAGGCTAGGGCTGCCTATATGGCTCTGTGCCTCTACAGCAAGAAACTTCTGGCTGCGCTGGACAGCGAGTAACTGCGCTTCGAATCAGTAGCTTGTTCAAGTTTTATAAGTGTTCCCACATCGAATTTTGCTCCGTGCAAGGAGAAATCACAAGTCGGTTCTCCTAGACGCAGGGCATCTGCTTTATGAGCATATGCTCTGAGCATTTGTGTGTTGATGGCTGGACTACAAAGCATCCTACAGATAGAGGAAGGTTTTTTCAATATAAAAGACTAATTCGGACTCAAGGTAAAACCAGTAATAAAAGCCATGATAAATGGTGAATTGATGTCTGCACTCAGACCCCCCTGTTACAAAAATGAAACATTTCTGGGAATACCACATTGGTTTCCATAATAAAGTTTCACGGAGTTTAATATAGCTGTCTCCCAGATTGGATTTGTGTTCCCATCGTAGATACTGATCCACTCTGGGACAAAAAAGGCAGCCCCTGCACCCCGGGGCCCTATTTCCTGACTCATCCCCTAACATCTACATATTAAGAGATGTCTAGGAATAAAATAGTTGTACAAATTGCACATTTTTCGTGCAAAGATGTTAAACTCTTATTGTAAACAAAATACAGTGCTAAGAGTTGTAGGGCCTACAAAAATGGAGCTAACCATTCTGAATGAGAACTCTTTATTTTTTTTATTTTTTGAGATCTAACCATCCGTGAGGCATGGTCTTAAATGTTTCATCCTTTCAATGACTCAATATCGTATCACTGTACTTCAGATGAGCAATAAAGCTCCATAAGTAAAGTAATTTCTTCAAGGTCACACAAAGCTTCTCTGGGGGTAGAAAAGGGATTTCTGTTCTGGAGCCCTTGGCACTAGCTCCGAAAAACACTAATTTCCAGGAATTTTGCAGCTGCTGGGTAAGCAGAGCCATTAATAAACATTTAATGGACATAAACTTATACAGTTACGGTTATATTTTATAAAGATGAAAAATGCTCAATCCATCCCTTCCTATTTTACCACACTTTACTACTGCCTCTGTGTCTGAAGTTGCAGGTTGTTCTGTACAATGGGAATACTGCACAGTGGTGTGCTCTTGCCTCTCCAATTCTGCATTCAAGGATACCGTGTCGGCTGCTTGAAATCAGTGATGCCGGAGTGTTTACTGCACAAATTGGCACGCACTACAAACTGTGCCCCCCGCCCCCCAAGAGCTAGTCATTAAGCGTTGACCAGCAGATGCTGGCTTTATGCATGGTGCGGGGCTACCAAGCCTAGGTCTTGCGGCGGGGGGGGGGGGGGGGAGGGGGCGGAGCTAAGAATCTGACCGCGGGAAGGCCTCTGGCCTGCGCACGTGGTGCGTGTGGAGTGCTACGTGGAGTGCACATGGAACTTCAGATCAAGGCTCTGGACAGCGAGGTCAGGTTCAGAGAAAGTGAGTGGGAGAGGTGGCATTTGTTCAAGGAGTCACTAGTCCAACTCAGATGTGGAGCTCGTGGGAGGCGAGAGGGTGGGGAGAAGAATGAGAGTGATGGGGCGGGGGAGGAGACGAGCGTGCAAGGGAGGTAGCGAGTCCTTTTGTTCTGGGGAAGTACGAGGTCTTTGCGGGTGGGGAGGTGGGTTGGGGCCATATTATGTAAGGCCAAGGGGGTTGAATTTTTCTATCCGGTATTGGAGGGGATTTCATCAGGGAATGGGGAAATCCCTTCCAGTGATAGCAGCAGATGAGATTCCTGAAAGGCTGATGCACAGGAGAAAATTTAAGGGGGTCCCAAAATCATTGGTGGGTGTGGAAATCAGGAGGCCACGGGAGACTCCCTGGAAGACTTGGGGACTGTTGAGGGGTGAAGGCTGAAGAATGAAGTTGAGGACCCTGAAGCTGGAGTCTGGGGAACTTAGGATGTGCAAACCTCAGGTAGAGCTGATCCTCAAACAGTTCACTGCCTGACTGAGAAGTGGGGGAGCTGTCCCTTACAGCCATCCCAAGACATGCGCCATCATGGATTACAGCTGTGCGTTCCTCTATTGAAGACAACTAGGTGCCATCCAAATGCTTGGCTCCAATTTGGATGATTTCAAAACTAGGGTAGCTGGTTGGAAACCAAAGGCTAATATTCCTCCAGTTTGATTTTTTTTTTTTTTTTGGTCTGTTTTGGCTTGGTGGGTGTATTTTTCTTGTTGAGGGTCATCCTAACTTCTCCCATTTCCCGTGGGATTTGGAATCCCAGAATCTCATTTTATTACAACTCTGCAACTTTCTGTTTTGATATCTTGGACAGCTAATAATTCCAGTCCCCAAATCCAGCACGCTCATCTGAAAAAAAGATAGTTGAAGTCCCTGCTTCCCAATGTTTAAGTATCAATAGTAACTTGAAAAATTTCTTCTGTATGTTTTAATGTACTACTTTAAAAAAGTAGTAGGTATTACAAACCTCATCACAAAAGAAGCAATATTAACATATTTTTAGATCTTGATAATATACGAGAGAATGGGAGCTATTCATTGAGGTGGCCTTTCAACCTACTCAGACATTTCCAAGTCCACATTTTGAAACGTTCTTTTGAGATTTCCTGGAGCTGGATATTCCTTTATCATGGACAGTGGAATATGTATCTTAATGCTACTTGACTGTTTATTTTTCTTTAAAATTTGAATTAGAAAAGGTCACGCTGCCCCTTCTGCCTTGACTTCTGGGGAGCTCTCTTGCACACATTGCGTGGAGGAGGATGTCACGGATGGACATCCGCTCTCACAGTCAAATGTCTGCGATCCTTGAAGAGCATGCGCAACCGACCTCTCCCTAGCCACGCCCCTCCCGAGAAGCCTGTGGAGCACGTGGCAATTTTACACAAGCTGGGATTAATTCAGGATCAAAGTTGGAGCTCCATCTGCCTCTTTCCAACGATTCAGTATGGTTTATAGCGCTTTGTTGGTTCAGGGTGTTACAAGTTTGGTTTAAAATCTTCCCTCTATTTGGGAGCATTTTGGTTCTAACGTGTGTGCCACACTTAAGATAATGTAACTCTGGAGTCTGATCTGTTTGTCCTCTGGTAAAGTCAGAGGGGTCTTTCAATCTCTCTGTGCAAAGATACATTTGGGGAAGATGCTATGAGGCTTGCTGGTAGCATCTGCTCTACAGACTTTAATTGACACCCCTCCTGCCTGCCAGAGTGATATGTTACTTTACTTACTATGGTTAAATTGTTTCTCAAAATTGAACGGTTCAGCCACTTTAGGAATTGAAATCCCTTTACATGATGGATTTTCCCTTTCCTGTCTGAAATATGCTTTTGGAAATAGGGCTGATGTCTTTGTTTCTCTTATTGTTAAGCTGCGTTTTTAACTGCTAATATATTTTCTTGAGGCAAGCAATTGCCAAGCAACTGAGAGCATAAAGGGAAATTTGTACTATGCAAATGAGGGACTTAATGCATTAATTAGATGGATTGGAACATTGTATTTCCATGTGTTTCATGCCTTAATTCTCAAACTGAGAGTTGGAGCCTCTGGGAGGGGAGGGCTCTGATGGAGTTCCAAGTGGGTTTTGGAAACCAGAACGTTGGAGTTGTGAAAACCTGTGTGGTCATGGTAGGAGCCAAATGAAGTTGGAAAGAGTGATGGGTTCTCTTGAAACTGCCTTCTTCTGTTATAATGAGACAATGTTGCAGAGTTCTAAGTGCTATTTGGTAGACGCGGTCTCTAATAAATTAAAACTGTATTTATTTTCACTTCTCACAGTGGTAGAATGAACCAGCAAGCCCCCTACCCCCTTTCTCTATCAGAGGGAAACCCAGAATAACAAGAATTTAATCAGAGCTGGCATCCCGAAGATGGCACTAGTCCTTCTGGGTAGCAGAGACAGCAACCGGTGACAGCTCCCAAAGTGTCTCTTGTAACACAGCCAAGCTTTGGTCAGGACAGCAAGGAGCTGATGCCACTTCCTTGGTCTAATGTGGTGGAGGGAAGTTGAGTGGGAGGAAAGTTTTTCCCCCACATGGCAAGGCGACACTCATGTCAACAGGAGATACTCAGGTTTTCACTGACTCACTATTGACTCCAAAGTTTTATCGAGCCTACTGTGTTACATGCAGGGGGATGGGCTGGACAGCTACACAGAGGCAGTTCTGTTCTCACCAGGTTTAGTCCGATGCCATGTGACATCAGTGTTGAATGTACAGCTATCAACCATAAAAGTTGCTTCCAAGGAGAGGAATGCAGTTCTATGAAATCATGTTTCCAAGGACCCTGGCAGGGCGGTCAAGGAAGGACTTTGCTAAGAAAGTGATCAGATGAGGGACAAAAAGATGAGGTCACCTTCACAGGGAGAGGGGGAATGTCTATGGTAGACTGTGTTGGTGAGTTTATGGCAGAAGAATGGGCAAAGTGATTCTGAAAAGCTGACAAGATTAATGATGCTGGCATTGAGCGAGGAAGGGGCAGGCTGGTGTGGCTAGAGGAATGGAACCAAGACTATTAACGTTCTTTAGGCTACAGAGGGATGGGTATGCAAGCACAGAGCAATGGAAGACACGTGGGATGTATGTAGGGGGAGCTAATGTATGTGATGGGACTGAACTCTTGTCTCTAGGGAAAGGTGATCGTACTAGTGAAGGTGTGTTAATACTGTGATTGATGCCATCTCTATGTAACTTCAAGCTTTATCATTAGAATTGGGTTTCTGTGGATGGAGCTTTGTACCTGGTCACCAAGCTAGGACCCTCAGTCACCTTTGAGTCCTCACTGTTTTCTCTCCTCTACTGCTGGTCACCAAATGGAATGACATGTGCAAAATATATTACAAACCTCCTTCCCCTTTCTATTACCACACTTCCTATTTGGTCTCCTCAGCTCTGGTGAACCCTCATTTCAATCCTTTTAGGAAAGACTCCCCCCCGCCCAAATACCTAGATATTGATTTGATGTCATCTTGGCACTGATAAAAGGAAAAGACTTACTTGATATGTTACTTGGGCATAGGGACAGGTGGTTGAAAACCAAAACATCAAAGTTCCTTCCTTTTTTTTTTTTTTTTTAATTAATGATCACTTTCAGCAGACACCCTGATGCCACTGTGAGCCTTAGGACATCCTTGGCCATCCCAGGTCATCTCCTCCCTCCCTGCACCTCCTCCCAACTCTTAGTCCAGCTTTTGCTTCATGCCAGGAAATCAATCTTATCCATTCCATTTTCTCCATAAAACTCCTCACTGTCCCATAGACCATGCCTTTGCATGATCTACAAGATAAATTGCTAAGTTCTAAATGTGGTTTTAGGGATCTCTATTACCTGTTGCCATCACAGATTCTAAGATCTCTTTCCTCATCTTTTATACCCTTACGTCCTAATATATCCAAATCCACCCATTTTGCTGCACTCCTATGCCTTTCTTCCTCTTCTTTCCTTTGACTAGGAAGTTCTCTTCATGTACTATCGTTCGGTGAAATCTTCCTTTCCCTTTTAGGACACATTCAAATGCAAAGGTTTCTGATGTTACAAGGCAGAAATATTTCCAGAAACAATCTGTTTCTCCCGAAGCCCCTTCTGTTGTCTCCCTGTCCTTGGGTGTATGTGCATCTGTCTCCCTCTATCCCTGGTGCACTGGGACTGTGAAGCATTTCTTGGAAAGTTTTGTTTCATGTCAAGAAAAAAACTTAGACTAGAAAAACTTAAAGACCATCCCCTCTAAGAATTTCAGCAAAATAGTCAACAGTTCAGTCTAGAGAGACCTCGCGCTGTGGTCAAGTTAATTTTGTGCACATTGCTATTATAATCTGCCTCTGAGAAAATGCTTTTCCTTCTCCTGGAAGGAGGAAATACCAAATGAGTCTACTCTACTTTTCTAGGAAAATGCTTTACTGTTTTTGTTAATATGAAACCTGGCAGGCTGTTACTCTCTTAATTTAATTTTTCTCTTTGTTTTTCTACTCTTCATATAATTTTCCCCAGGTTAATGGGATATGGTAAAGAGGAAAAATACTGTATGAAAATATCAATAAAAAAACCCTCTTAGTTGTACCATTTATATTTACAAGGGAAGAAAATCTTTAATATTGGCATAACTCGTATCTGTATGCATCCTCCTTCGAAAAACACGTGAATTAAAAGCAGTGTCTGTAAGTGTTGCCTTTCGTTTAGAAAGGGACTTTGCCTAGTATCCTATCACATTACTGTTTGTATTGTAAGTTGATATAAACCTCGAATCAGAAGTACGGTACTGAATCCTCACATGTGGCGAGTCTGTCATCGGGTAGCCCAGTGCTAATTCTCCTCAGAGCCAGGGACTTCTTAAGGCATCAGAAGGATGTGTCTGTTCTCTTACAGCTTCCTGGGCTTCCCCATCCACAGCACCCTATGGTTGGCCATCACAGGGGCTGCTGGTTGAACACCATGCTAATTACATGAGACTATTTCCTTGCCCTTGTTTCCGCAAACCCACATAATCCTACCTCCTATCCTGTAGGCCCCAGTACCTGATTGTCTAGATTCTGTGAACATAGCTCGTATGATTTGTACTTTTAACTATTAGTTATAATCTATAACTGTGTTCAGTGTAAATGAACAAATATATCTGAATGACTCCCAGTACTGTTGAGGAAGCTAGTCAGTAATGGATGGATTGACTGTTTCAGTTAATGACCACTATTTTTAGTCTAAGCATTCAAATGTTAGGCTTCATTGGTATAGTCTGAATATTTTTTTTAGGTAGTCCCAAAGTATGATTCTAGTGGAATTATAAAATATGGTTTTGTCACTAGCGTGTAAGGCAGGAGAATATTGGAATTCCAGCCATTGTCCCTTAGTTCGTACCCTGGGTAATCATCATGATGGCTTAGTAATCTTCTGACATTTCAGTTAGGAAAATGGCCTACTGCCCTTCGAAGCTGATCTACCACAAATCACATGCTATTCCTTTCATATGATTGTCCATTTGATCAAGGTTGTGGCTCCTTCATACATTTAATTAACCGGGAAATTCATCTGCCTGAAATGAAGTTGGGTGGGGGGTGGGGGAGAAAAATCTGCTTTTCTTGGAAATAACTAGATATGGGGAATCAAAAAGCAGAATTGAGAATCAAGACCTCAGAAATTTGATGTTGAGGAAACTTTGTCCTTTTTTTTTTTTTGGTGTAAGACCAATAAACTTCGGACATTTGGTATGTTTTTTTCTGTGTTGCAAGTTCAATAAGAAACACAGCGCTTCATTACTCTAAATCTGCCACTCCTGTTTTGAAACCTTGCTGGAAAGGATCTGTGCAGTGAGGGAATGAATGACCAGATAAACTGTTCAGTTCTTATGTTAGAAAGAAATCATAGTTTTGGACATTTTTATTGGATTAGGTCACTCTCACGTAACAGAATTTGAAGGTCAGCATTGTGGGTTTTGGGTACAAGACAAAAGCGTGCAGCATGGGATGCATGCTTAGATCATCTTTGTCACATTCTATTCTACCTGAATTAATATGCCCTTCAAAATAGTGAGGAATTTAGCTCATTATACTCCTTATTAGCTCATCTGGCTATAATGGATTTGTCAGTTTACTGATTACAAATGGGAGTAATTTGTAACATTTTGTTGATTGAAAATGTGCTAGTCCCTCCTTTGGTGTGATATTTCCCTTTGATTGAGGAAGATTTTAAAGGTTTAAAATACTGTAATCCTAAAGGATGTTCTTCAGAAAGATTAAGAATTCTTTGGGAAGAGAAGAGCAATTGGGAAGTAAGTGAATTAATGTACAAAACTGACTAGGTCACGTGAAGGTGAATTTCTTCATCAATAAAAGCAACTTCTTTGCTCAGAAATAAAAGCAAAGGGTTATCTAGTATGTTTGAAACAGTCTGCGTCAAAGGAGTGGCCATTAAAAATGCAGCTTTGCAAACCCCTCCCTCACCCCCAGTGTAAAGCCTGAGAATCTTGGGGTTGGGCTCCAGAATCTGGGCATCTGCATCTTAATGAAGTTCCCCAAGAGATCATTATGTCTATGAAAGTTAGGGAGCCACTAGTTGAACAGTAACTTCCAGCGTCAGAGCTAGGTATCAGTAGTTCCAGAAAGGGTATTCCTTGTTGAAGGGTAACCCAGATGTTTGCTGAATTAGCAGCTTCCATCTATCTTTGTGTGTTTTGCTTTTTTTTTTTTTTTTTTTTTTAAGTAACTCCTGGTTATTTCCAGAAGCCCCGAGAAGTATCTTCAGGCAGATGCGTTCCCCACGAGGTAGCCTCTCTGTCGTCTTTCCTCTTTTTCTCACTTGCCTGTTTTACTGCCTACCCCACCTTTGGGAGGGACCTCAGTGTGCCACCCACAATCAAGGCAATTCCAGTGTTCAAGGTAAGGGGAGGTGTAGTCTGGGCGCCCCATTCTCAGAGTGCTGATTTCTAGGCATAATCTCAAAGAGTCTGCAAGTCTCTGAGCCAAACTTACAGCCTCTTTCCTGTTAGCTTTGAGGGTTCAAAGTCCCCTTGTCGGCCTGAGCAGCTCCATTGGCTTGCAACCTCTGCCTGCCAACCATAGGGCTCTTGTAATCCAGCACGCAGGGCCCAGCCTGAAGGAGAAATTATTCTAGCCTCTCCATTTTTATCCACCCTTTCCCCACACTTTTTAAAAGCTCTACCTTTACCCAAATGCCTCATCAGTACTTACAGATTTAAAAAAGGCTGTTTTTTTTTTTTTTTTTTAAACAAGACTGGAACCCTGTGTATGTTTTTTGTAACAAGTAGATTTAAATGAGTGCCTTAAAAAGAAAGCGAACAACAGGCAATTTTCGTACCTTGACATTAGGCTAATTTTTTCAATCACAAAGGCCAAGTAGGGCTCCACATTATTTACTGGAAAAAATAATGTGGATTGTACAGCAGTAATATCCTTCAACATTATCAGTCAAAAGAGACTCAATGTGCTACAAGGAAGGGAACTTGAATACAAAACAGAGTAAGAGGAAGCTGCCAAAGGTCTTTCATATAAAATCTGTTAAATATTTACCAACTGGTCCCTTTTCCCACAAAATGAGCCCTGATTTGTAGCATTTGCCAATTTCTGTTGTATAAATATTCCCATCATGGTTGATTTAAACTACTAATATGTCTTCAACTGGCTTGCAAAAATTCTGTATTTATTAATTGGCCCTTGGTAGCTGGTAGGAACACCGATGTGTTTGGAGAACAGGATACAGGGGTGATGGAGGTAAATGTCCATTTATAACATTCCGGGCACAGGGACAGTTGGTTTATTGGCTTCTCTCAAAGACAATGTGGGGGTCAATGTGGGTGATTTCCCCAGGAAGCCTGGTTAACACAGCCGTCTCAAGTGTGGCCATACTGCCTCCTGGAGGATTTCTCTCCTGGGGAAATTTGTGGGGACATTTTTTGTCACGATGAACTGGGGACCATGATGATTGAATAGCGGCCAAAGATCTTAGACATCTTGGAAAGGTCAGATCCCTATGATAGAACACAAAATTATCCTGAGTTTTGTAGATTTCTAATGTTTTACAGGATAATCTTCCAGGTTAAGAAAAAGAAAACTTAAAATGATCTAAGTCTAGAAGTTAACTGTTTTAGGTCTTATTTTTTTTTTTAAAGATTTTATTTATTTATTTGAGAGAGAGAATGAGAGAGAGAGAGAGAGCATGAGAGGGGGGAGGGTCAGAGGGAGAAGCAGACTCCCCGCTGAGCAGGGAGTCCAATGTGGGACTCGATCCCGGGGACTCCAGGATCATGACCTGAGCCGAAGGCAGTCACTTAACCAACTGAGCCACCCAGGCACCCTAGGTCTTATTTTTGATGAGGCCCTAATTGGTATAGTGGATTTTCTAGGAATATATGTCTTAATGTAAATTGAAGTATGTTTGTATTTTTTGGTCTAAAATTTTATCAGGAGCTATTTGGCATCCAAGTTCAGGATAGCAACAGCACTCCTGGGATCTGAGTCTAAGGTAACATATCTGTATCTGTTGGGATTTGTAAATGTCGCAGCCACCCTGTTCCTGTGTTGAATGTAAACATTTCACATTTTTAAGAGTATGATATATGCAAGTATAGAAAATCATGAAATTGCAGGTTGGGAAAAGAGGCATTATGTAGTACAGTAGAATTTATATGAGGAATATTACTGTCCCCTTTCAAAATGTGCCTGAATTAATGTCCAAACTTGTCCTCCTGAAATCAACTCCAAGACCAAGTGGATGGTGTGCAGCCTAACAGAGAGCAGGAAACTGTGCTCTGTTTCAAGCTAAAGTGTGAAAGGTAACCAGAGTTTAGGTGATCTAAGCTCTTAAATTTCTTGGAATGTGATAGGACACGGAAACTTAGTATTAAAACATCTTTTGTATCACTAGAAGGAGCCATGATCATGACTCATCATGGGGATACCTTAAAACACAAGAGAATAAAATGATTATGTACATAATTATATAAAATTACCATAACATTAGGAAGAGTGTGAAAAAATTCACTTTGGTTGTGTGGGGTTACTTGTGCAAGTGTGTGTGTATAAATGCAGAAGTCTGTGATAAAGTAGCTGGCCCAGAGTAGGAACTCAGGGAGTGTTTCCTACATTCATGCCTGTTGGAATGAATAATGCTAGAATTGCTGAAAATATTTGGATGCAATAGAGGGTCTAACCAGCTGGTGCTCTACTGAATAGTGAATGCTACTATAGGGCAATACTTGTCAAATTTTAATGTGCACAGAAGTCTTGTTAAAATACAGACTATGACCCCGTAGGTCTGAGATGGGGCCGGAGGTTTGCATTTCTACGAGGTTCCCGGCTGATCCCGTGCTGCTGGTCTTGGCCCACGCTTTGATTAGCAAGGCTCAGGGTTTCTGGGGGAGCATCGTAGTTGCTCTGCACCTGCAGGTCAGCACTAGTACTTCGAAGGAGAGAAAAATTATGGTAAATAACTTCTACTTTTTATTTAATCCTTCATACGGTGTGAATATACTCCCATTTATCCATTGTGGTGTTGGAAACCATTTGGGTTGTTTTCTCCTTATGGTTATTTGTGATCGCAAAGAAGATTTGTGTACCTGACTGTTCTACACATAAGCAAGAATTTCTCTAGGTTGTCCATGCGCATGGGAACTTACTGGATTGTAGGATCGGTGAATGTTCACGTCAAATCCTATTCCAAGGTGGTCGTGCTAAATTCTCCTTTCATCAGCGTTGCTGGTATTGTCTCCTACTCCTATATTCCCAAACTTAATACTGCCGGACGTCATGAGTTTTGCAATCTAAGGGGTATGAAACAGTATCTTGTCTTAATTTACATCTCCATGACTACTCGGGAGGTGGAGAATCTTTTCACACGTTTTTGAGCTATTTGCATGGATAATTGCTCATGTCTACCGCTACAGGATATGAGAAATTATTGTTTTGGTTACATGTGTTGTATCTTCCCTTTTTTGCCTTCCAGACTTTTTCTGTACTTCTAACATACAGAAGTCTTTTTTCTTTTTCTTTAAAGATTTTATTTATTTATTTAAGAGAGAGAGAATGAGAGAGAGAGAGCAGGAGGCGGGGGGAAGGTCAGAGGGAGAAGCAGACTCCCCGCTGAGCAGGGAGCCCGATGCGGGACTCGATCCCGGGACTCCAGGATCATGACCTGAGCCGAAGGCAGTTGCTCAACCAACTGAGCCACCCAGGTGCCCCTAACATACCGAAGTCTTAATTTTTATTAGAGATCAATTTTTAAAGAATGCTTCAAAATTTTTATCATTAGGAATTATATTTGTTCTAGGTTTTTCATAAGTACCTTTATATTATCAAGGAGTCTCATTTCTTTGGTACCATTTTTGTATCCTGAATGGATGTAATCAAATACATTTTCTGCCTCTGTTGAGATGAATGTGTGGCTTTTTGATCTTTTAATGTGGTGAGATATACCTACAAGTTTTTGTTATTTAAATTTATCTCCCTTCCCAGTATAAAACCAGCTTGGCCCAGTGTGTGTGTGCGTGTGTGTGTGTGTGTGTGTGTGTGTGAGAGAGAGAGAGAGAGAGAGAGAGAGAGAGATGTCATGACTCAATTTGGTTTGCTAATACATCATTTAGGAATTTTGCTTTAAGGTTGCTGAGTGAGATTGTTCTAATCTCCGCATCTCCTGCCGTGCTCTGTTCTTTCTGCTTTGGGATCAATATTATTCAAGTGTCAGGGTACGCACTGAAGAGCAATTCTTCTTTTTCTGTTTTCTGAGGAGCTTATATAAAAGTGGAATAGTATGAAAAAGTCCTATAAAACCATTTGGGCCAAGTGTTCTTCTTGTAAAGTTTTTAAATTACTTCTGAAAGTCTCTTTTTAATAAATTAGAACTCTTTGGGCTTTCTATTTCTCCTTAAGGCTTTTTTGAAAATTATATCAATAAATTGGAAGATAGACAAGTTATTAGGAAAATCTAGATTTGTTCATAATATTTTCTTGTCCATTTAGTCTCAGAGTGTATCTTCCCTTCTTTCATAGAATGGACTGTTTCTGCCTTCTTTTTGACAATAGCTACCATTCTCACCAGAAGATGGTCTGCTTTATTAGCTTTCTTGAAGAGCCAATTCTTGGTTTTGTCAATTCTGTATTGCATATTTCTTATTCTGCTTTGTCTCATTTTCTTAAAATGTTTGGATTGATTCTGTTGCATGGTTTCTAACTTGTTTTGTTGAGATATCTGTCCTATCATTTCTGTTGTAGTCATTTAAAGTCTAATGTTCTTTGAAATACTATCTTGCTGAACCTTGCAAGTGTTAAAATGTGTTTTGATTGTTGGTTATAAACACTTCTTCATTTCCATTGTTCCTATCAATTTAGAGGTGTCTCAGATTTTCCAAACAGAGGGATTTTTAATTTAACTTTTTGTTTTTATTACCTTATTTTTCTTTGTGGTCTGAATCCTTTGAAAGTTTTGACTTATGAACTAGTATGTGACAATTAAAAATTCCACATATGCTTGAGAAGAGTGTATGTTCTCTGTGAGACATCCTGGGGAAATTCATTCTGATAGGATTTTTATCTTTTATAGGTTACCTATATCTTTACTATTATTTTTGTCTCCTCAACCCATCAGTTGAGAAATGAATTGTGAATTTCTGTGCCCAGATCTCCCTACAGTTCTATAGGCTTTTCCTACTTTTTTTTTTTTTCTTTAAATAAATCTGGCTGTGGGCATGATGTCTTCACTGGACTTTGAAGGCAACGGGGCATAACTGATCACCTCCTTATGTCAGCTGCTGAATGAACGAATGAACGAACTGGGAAGGCTGAGCAGATTTATTAATCTGATTTCCCCGTACAAACAATGAAATACCATAGTCACAAGAGATAATCCCAAAGACTGTACAGGAATGGATTATGCCTGACAAAGCTTTCCATTAGCTATCACTTCACAATAGCCAAAGATCTTGTAACATTAGTGAAGGACCTTCCATCAGTTCATGTTTCCTATCATCATGGGTTAAGGTTTCAGAGAAAGCAGTGGGAGTTCTAGAATTTGGAGTCATGCCTGTTAGTTAAGTGAAAGGCATTTCACACATTTGCTTTTATCAGTTTATTCATGCTGATAGGTGCTTTTAGAAGGAATTCACAGTTCATGAAAGGCTCTGAATGAAAAGATCCAGTGAACAAAGTCTTCTGTTTATCTATAGAATGTGCCTTAGGGTGGATATCCGCAGCCCCACAAACTTCTCTGTGTTTAAATGCATAAATGGAGGAAGAGTAGTCAAGATTACTTTTTATGGAACTTGAGTCCATTAGATTAAATCAGCATTTGGGTCCATACATAGCTTCAAGGCACGTTTTTAATACTTAGGCTCATTTTAGAGGGGGGAGCTAATTATTTAAATCAGTTGAAATATGTTTAAAATTTTCAGACACATTCAAGTTTGATCCAGTTTGAAAATCCTTGTAATTCTGAACATGGCTCTTTACAAGTTCAAATCAGTAACATAACTGCTTGAGAAATGAAAGCTTGACCCTACATTTATCATCCTTAGCATGTGTGCATGAATAATCTTACAGAACATTCAATATACTAATGCTGTTTCAGAACTTTATGTTGTTCACTGTTCAGTAGTCACTGCGCTATTGATTGGCCGTTAGATCCCCTTCTTTCAGCACCCATGAGTCCACAGAGCTGTTCATTCTTCTTGCCTGGAAGGAAAAGTTATTTTAAACAGTAACATAAGTTACTCAAAATAGGTATTAAACTCACGCAAATTCTTTGAATGAAGCAGGAAGTAATAAAATGGAGCTGAGAACTATTTCTCTGATACTCCTCTCATCCTGGAAAAATACCCACCAGGGTCCCTAGATTTTTTTTCTGAATTTTCATAATGTGCTCAAAAATGCAAAAGGATGGCTAATGTATTTGTGGAAAATGCTGGCGTATCGTCTATTCTAATCCTATTCCTTCAAGAAGACTCAAGGTTTCCATGGAGTCCGAATTTTTGTTGGAACATATACCAGTATGGCTGCTACTTTATGAGCTATGAGTTTTTTATCCATGGTGGTAATTAATCCTAATAAATGACAGGTTCCTAATTTTAACATCTAAAAAGATGTTAAATTATTGTCTGAAAAGCAGAACAGAGTTAGGCAAGCCACCCCGTTAGAGAAATAGAAATGATATATATTTTAGAGGCTCGGCTTTATTCTTGGATAGGTAGTAATCAGATATTTAAGAACTGAAGAGCACTATGGGTGGCTCAGCTGATTAAGCCTCTGTGTTTGGCTCAGGTCGTGATCTCGGGATCCTGGGATGGATCTCTGTGTCAGGCTCCCTGCTCAGTGGGGATTCTGCTTCTCCTCTCCCTCTGCCTGTGCCCCACCCCCAACTCATGCTCTCTCCCTCTCTGTCAAATAAATAAAATCTTTAAAAAAACCTCAAGCTTGGGCGCCTGGGTGGCTCAGTTGGTTAAGCGACTGCCTTCGGCTCAGGTCATGATCCTGGAGTCCCGGGATCGAGTCCCACATCGGGCTCCCTGCTCAGCAGGGAGCCGGCTTCTCCCTCTGACCCTCTTCCCTCTCGTGCTCTCTATCTCTCATTCTCTCTCTCTCTCTCTCAAATAAATAAAATCTTTAAAAAAAAAAAATAAAAAAAATAAAAAAACCTCAAGCTTTACATTACTTGTGAACTTTCACCTTAATATGTCATTAAGGTAATAATTGGTGTATGAGTTTCAGGTGTACAACGTGATATATTTGTATATATCACAAAATGATCACCATAAGCTTAGTTAACATCTGTTACCATACATGGTTACGAAATCTCTCATGATGAGAACCACATTAATATTTCTTAATACACTTTATGCTGAGTTTTTTAATTTTTTTCTACCTTAATGTATATTTCCTTTAATATAGAAGTACCCTTCCATTTAAGGCAGACCATAACTTGATATAACTTTAACCATGTTCTCATGCATTTAAAACTCTTAGTTCCACTTCATTTCTCATTTTTAATATTGAGCTATTAAACCGTCTCTCTACAGATCCATAGTGATCATTGCTAATTCTTTCTTCATCACGGGTGTGCTGGAAGTGGGTTATGTTAGGTGACACAGGACTATAAGTGCCTTTGAGGGCAAGGACCATGACTGTCCTGTTCAGAAAACATATGTAGGTAGTACCACAGTATCCAGCATATAATATGTGTTCAAGGATTGATTGACACAACCATGAAGGTAATAACCAGTAGTCCTTACCTGTTTCTGCATACAACACTGGACTTCTCTAATGCGTATGTGCTTGCTCTCTATAGAGCAAGCACCCTTACCTGCTGTTCCTGTCCCAAAAGTGGTGGGGCTCATGGTCCAGCAGCAGAACTGATGAGGGTGGGGTTGAGAACAGCGGGGCAGAGATCTAGGGACACAAACTATGTATAGGGACCGGCAGTTGCTGCCCCAAGTCCCTCCTGGGCCAGCAGTTCTCAGAGATGAATGCATCCATGACCTCTTTCGTGGCCAGGTTGGGGATGAGCTGTTCCTGGGTCTGGGGGATCTGGGTGACAGGGTCAGAGTGCAGCAGGTGCTCCTCAATGTCCTTGTCCCAGCTGATGCCTTTGGGCGTGATGCATGAGCTCAAAGCTAACCGCGCCACACAGGTAGTTGGGGATGTCTCACTTCTTTCTCTTCTCATCCAGCTGGGAGAAAAGGTCATCTAGGTCTGCCAAGTAGTTGTCCCACTCGGTCTCGACGCAGGCCTGCTGGGCCCAGATGTGGCCATTGAGCTTCTGCATACTCACGTTCTTTTCGGGGCTTCTACTTTCCTCCTACTTGCCCTTCATGGCGCTGCGTGGTGTAGCCAGGGGTCAGCTCCCAGGCTGTGCATCCAGCTCGCCCTGCACCCGCGATCAGTTCCACCAGGTCCAGTAATATATATATATATATATATATATAGTGATCTATATAAATATATAGTAATTTTTAAACAAGCTGGAGTAAATAGACAAGCGGAAGAGATTATATCCCAAGGAGGGGCAAGAACTTTGATTCCCACTTCTAATAGGATAAATGAAGCCACAGATTAGATCAATGCCTTATTCAGGGTCAATCAGGGAAGAGCAGGAGCTGATGGGGGAGTAACTGATTGATAAACAGATTTGTCTTTCCTTCCTGTATTTTTCTCCCGGTGGCACACCTTCCTTGTGCCTTTCCCTTTGTGCCCTCCCTCAAGCCCATAAAGTAACAAGGCCTCTTTTGAGGACTTAGAATCTGTTCTTGCCTTGAATTTTTAGACCTCGAAGCAAATTCTGCTTAAATACAACTCTATTGAACGTTAAGGAGAAATGCTCTTGAGGACCAACAGTGGGGAAGATGTTCCCGCCAGATGAAAAGGTGGAGGGTGTCTCTTAGGTACAGTGTAGGGGGGTGGCAGGGCCCCATATAGGGTATGTGATTCGTGCATCTGGCAGACTAGCCTCGGGACGGTCTGCCAGGCTCTCCGCAGACTTTCAGTGCCTTGGCCACAGCATGGAGGTGGCAGAGCTGCCAGATCTGAAGGGCCAGCAGCAGGAGACTCTTGGTGACTTGGTGATAATAAGAGTGGGTTGATAACCCTTTTTGGAAACTGGTCTCCAGCTCTTTGGTCATGCAGAGAACTCTGGGATCTTAGCAAATCCCTGAGAGCAATCCCACGAGTCAAGAGGATAGATTTTCCTGCCGGTGAGTTCAAATGGGGCATTGTAGTCAAGTATAAATTTACTAAAGAAGAGAAAAAATGACAAAGAACTGTTCTTTTGTTTTGTTTGCGGGGGGGTGGGGATGACTTATTGCTAACTTTATATTCTTCATGTATTTTCTTCTGTGGCAATCTTCTGCATAAAACCCTGTTCTGTTCCTGCTCTAGGACTTCCACTCCTGCTCTATGAATAGTTATGGCTCCCGATTCACTAAAGCGTCTTTAGAATCAGACAAAGTCATGATCTATTGGCATATTTTCAAAAATACTCACCTGAGATTTCTTTCCCTAATGAAATATTTAGGTTGTGGCTGTGCTAAATGTATTCTCTTGCTTGGGGCAGACATGTGGTATAGCATGTTCTTAAAAGGAAGAACTTTGCTAAGTTGACCTTCTCCAAGAGAATCTGTTGATTTTGTTAGGTGAGGTGCACCTATTCCAAGTAACTAATTTTTTTTTGGTGGGATTTTTAGAGTTTACTTGTAATCTCTACACCCAACATGGGACTTGAACTCAACCCCGAGATTAAGAGTCACATGTTCCATAGACTGAGCCATCCAGGTGCCCCCTGAGTAACTGTTTTTAATTATATAAAAGCTTTATATAATTTTGGACTTTGGAGGACAACAAAAAGATTAGTCGACAACGAACCCATCCTCTTGGATGGGAACTCTGTGCTTTAGAACCGATGTCCTTAAGCGTAACCACATAGTCAGCTCAGTACAGCTCCAGTCCTATGGCTGAGCCCGTCTGTCCTCCTCAGGGCTTGCTTGAGCTCTTTTGTCAGTTGTGGCTCAGAACTAGCTCTCCCTCCTAAATGATCTCCTATTTGTGGTCTGCTCTATCGTTCAAGACTGCCCACTCTTCTTAGCATCAAAGGTATTTTGTAATTTTAGAAGTGTTCTCTCAGTTCATCAGAGTTCAACCCTTTGTACAGTCATCATTAACTTTAAAGTAAATTGCTTGCCTCCAGGAGGCTCAGACTAATGAGACCTGGGAGGTTGCCTCTGTTCTGGGCACACTCTCTTCTGTCCTTCCCGTGATGGAAGAGGTAGCAAAAGGGAGAGCCTGTCCCAGGTTGAGTTTGATGATGTGATGATTCCTTCCTCAGAAATCATCTATTGTAACACTTCCTGTATATCCTTGCAAAGTAACCTGTCTGACATCTAGCCATTTTATTTTCCTTTATTTATTCCTACCATATAATTTGCAACTTTCAGAATTCTTTAGGACTAAAATGACAACAGGGATACTTACATATTGTTTACTAATTGTCTTCAACTCCCTATCATGTGTAGAAACTGAATAAGTGACACCATTTAGAGTAGGAAGAGTGTTTGGGAAATAATTGAAACATTTTAAAAACCTATTAGCTTTGGACTCTGTGGTGCCTTAATTGTAACGTATAGTGTAGTTCTAAATTTTTTTTTTCCTTGAAACTGGTAGTGGCCTAGGTACCTAGGGCCAGAAGAAGTCCTAGGTCAAGGTTCATGTTTTGGTAACAGTGAATTCACGGGAGCTTACTCTTGTACCTTTTCTTAAGTTCAGGAACATAACTTTTTTCCAAATATGACAATCCGAGTATTATTCCCCTTGGCTCTTGTAAGCCAGGGAGAAGGATTTTCTTTTTGTTTATATCCAAGAAGGAAATTCTAAACTTCTCCTTTCTTCTTCCTTATATAAAAATATATTTCTTGATTCTAATATTTGTGTAAAGAAAGCAAAGGAAGCCGATTCGGAAGTAGGCATAATCCAGGTATTTAAAAACATTCAGAATGTTTCTCCCTCTCCTTTAAACCAGAAAATGTCACAGTTTTATACTAGGTGCCTAAAAGAAGAATAAAATATGTGGGAAAGTCCTAGGGTTATGGATGGCTAACATGTGCATAGCTTTGGGGCAAATAGTGCGCTTTTTATTCTCTATTCACTTCAAGCAAAGTGACCAGCTCCATTTACTCCTTTCTCTTGCTTTGTTTTTAAATTCCCTCAAGTTGTGAGTCTTTACCTCCCTACCGGTCTTTGAGTGTGATGACAAATAGAAGCTCTGTTTAACTCTGGGGTTTTGTGTTCAAGCGGCAGTTCCTGAAGAATCCTGTCACCTCTGTCAGCATGGAATTTTTGTTTCCAATTATAATGATTCTCCAAATAATTTGAAAGAACAATAATTAGATCTGGGTTTATTTTTTACTTGCTGTGTGTGGTCTTCTCCTGTAGTCTTCTAATTTAATCAAGTTAAGTTATTTCTAAGCTCCTAATTTGTACTTTTTCTGTACTGAAATGCTGACATTTTATTGACCTAATTCTGTATGTAACTTTTGCCGTCCCAAGCTTATCTTACCTTGGACCTTGTTTCTTTTTGTCCTGTCATTTTCTCTGCACAGCTGGTCCTGTCTCCAGACCACCCATCTGGATTTAAGGTTTCAGATTTTCGGTTCCATAACACAGTCTAGCAAAGGGGAATGAACATTTAATTGATAGGGCAGACGATATGAAGCTTGCCTCATTAATTAATCAATTCAAATATACTTCAGTGAACCTTTGGGTGACCTCCCATGTGCTCCCAGCCTCCGTTGATGTTTGATTATTTTACACCTGTCAACAGGAGTCAGTAGAGGAAGAATTTCTAGTCTATCAGCTGGTCGGGTCCAATTTGTGGAAAAGTCTGTCTCAAGTCCGTGTGGCAGCAAAGCAGTAGGGGAGCGCATAGGCACCTACACATTTGAGTGTGGATGGAGTTACCTGTGACCTTGCATGGGTTGAAGGATATCTGTTTGGACTTTCAGATGGTGCTATTCCAGACTCACGTGCTGGTAGGTATGGGAACAGTAATGCATCAGGTCTTTGCATCTGTCCAGTAGGGCCTGTAATACCTGTTTTGCTTAATGGGGGTTATGAACAAATACAAATAAGGAATAATGTAAACGAGGCTGCCAATTTGTAGATTTCAAGGAAAATTCATGAAAGCAGTGTTAACAGCTTTGAGATTAAATGGTGGATGGTATGGTGTATGAATTGTAAAATATAAAATTTAGTGGTTGTCAGTACGCTTACAAATGTGAGCGATATCCCCACAATCTCCTTTTAGACCATTTTTATCACCCCAAAAAAGAAACCCTTTACCCATCATCAGTCACTGTGCATTCCCCTGTCCCAACTGTTTGGCAACTACAAATTTTATTTCTGTCTTTATGGATTTGCCTGTTCTGGGTATTTCACACAAATGGAATCCTACAACACGTGGTCTTTCTTGACTAGCTTCTTTCACTTAGCATAATGTTTTTAAGGTTCATCCATGTGGAGTATTTTTATTGCTGTGTGGCACAGCATTGTCATGGATATGCCACAAGTTGTTTATCCATTCATCCACTAAAGGACGTTTGGATTGCTTCCACTTCTTCTCTATTACACTAGAACATTAGTGCACACAGTGTAAATTTCTTATATGGATGAATACGTCCATTTTTCTTAGGTAATTAGGAGTTCCATGGCTAATTACACGGTGGTACACACTTACCTATGTGACAAAGTGCCATCCTGTCCCATTCACAGATCTCACCCACACTTCAGGAGAGAAAATCATATAGGGCCTTACACCGGGGGCGGGGCTCTTAGGGATCATCTTGGAATTTGAACACAGTTGATGTGCAGTATCCTTTTGAATATTTTGGATTCTACTTGTTAAAATTTTGTTTAGAATTTAGGCATCTATGCTCATGAGGTATGTTGGTCTATCATCGTCTTGTAAGGTCTTTATCTTTTTGTTACTGTGGTTATTCTAGAATTCACATATTATTTGGGAAGTATTAATTCCCTTTTCAATTTGGAACATTTTCTGTAAAAGTAAAATTATTTCCTTAAACCTTTGGTAGAATTCAGTACCTGGGTCTGGAATTTTCTTTGGGAGCAGACATTTAATGACACATCTAATTTCTTTAGTAGATACAGGATCCTTCCATTTTATTTGTATGGGGCTGGGGGAAGGGAGGCAGAGAATGAGTGTGCATGAGCATGCTTTGGTAGTTTTCAAAGAATTTGTCCATTCCATCTAGTTTGTTGATTTCATTGGCACAAATTTGTACATAATATTCCCTTTTGTTCATACTAATATATATAGAAGCTTTTAGAGATATCCTTTCTCTTCCATATTGATATTGGTGTTTTGTGTCTTTTTTTTTTCCTGATCAGTTTGACTAATGGTTTGTCAACTTGATTTTTCTCAAAGAAATAACTTACAGCTTTATTGATTTATTCCATTGGTTTTGTTTTCTATTTCACTAATTTCCACTTTGATCTTCACATCCACTGCTTTGGGTTTTATGGTTTTTTTTTTTTGTTTATTTTTGCTCTTCTGGTTTTTAAGATGAAACCTTAGATTCTTGATCGGAGACTGTCCTCTGTTTCTTAAATTCTTTTGCAGATTTTTCCCTTTGCAAATTTGTGGCATCTCACAGATTTGAGATGTTTTATTCTGATAGGTCTTAATTCTCCTTCAGTTCAAAGTATTTGCTAATTTTGATTTTGATATCTTTGACTCATGGATTATTTATAAGTGTCCGTTTCCAAATATATAGAGATTCTCCAAAAATCTTTTAATTTAATTCCATTGTTCTCAGAAAATATCTCCTACAGGTGAAATCCTTTTAAGTGCATTTAGACCTGTTTTTACAGAGAGAGAGAACGTGCATATGCATGTGCAAGAGTGAGGAGGGGGCAGAGAGAGAGCGAGAATCTTAAGTAGTTTTCACACCCAGCATGGAGTCTGACACGGGGCTCAATCTCATGACCCTGAGATCATGACCCCAGCTGAAATCAAGAGTCCCATCCCCAACTGAATGAGCCACCCAGGTGCCCCTAGACATGTCTTATAGTCCAGAAAGTGATCTATCTTGGTAAATGTTCTGTGGACACTTCAAAAGAATGTGTATTCTGTTCTAGGGAGGAGTGTTCTACAAATGTCAATTAGATCAATCTGATGGATAATATTATATAAATACTTGCTGTCCTTTATGTCTCCTTGTTCCATCCATTATTGAGGAGATATTAAAATCACTGTAACTGGGAATTTATTATTACACTTCTAGGAGTTTTTGCTTTATGTATTTTGAAGTTCTATTGTGTACATAGGCATTTAGGATTTGACTATGATGTGTCTTGATGCTGTTTTCTCCATGTTTCTTTGCTTAGAGCTGGTTGAGTTTCTTGGATACGCAGGTTGATAGTTTTCATCAAATTTAGGAAAGCTATAGCCATTATTTGTTCAAACATTTTTTTTGGCTTTGACTTGTCCCAATCTTGTCTCCTTTAGGGACTACAGATATACATATTAAACCACTTGAAGTTGTTCCACAGGCCACTGACGCTCTGTTATTGGGTTCTCTTTTATCTGTTTTCATTTCAGATAGTTTTTATTGTTGTATATTTAGGTTCACAAATCTTTTTTTCGGTAATATCTGATCAGCTGTTAATTACATCCAGTGTTTTGGGTATTATTCATTTTTTTAATCTCAGGCATTGTCATTTATATTCTCTAGAAGTTTGAGCAGGATCTTTAAAAAATGCTTCCCATGTTTCGACTTCACTTTTTAAATTTGTGGAATATATTTGTAATCTCGTTTAATGTCCTTCTCTGGTAATTCTAACACCAATATAAATTCTAGAGCATTTTTAATTGATTTTTATCGTAAGTCATTTTTCCTGTCTCTTTTATGATAATTAGTTTGGATGCCAGACATTGTAAATTTTCTCATACTCGGTGATGGATATGGTTTTTAAGATTTAAGTCCAAAACAGTGCTTGGTTTAAAGCTAACTTTTCTCCATTACTGAGACAATGTCCTTCTGTGTATTTTCCTCAATGCTTGTAAATCTTTAGGTCTACCAGTCTGACGGTGGGACTAGGCATTAGTCCTGGTCCTGTGCCTGTGCTGGGCACTGTTGTTAATAATCACCTCCCATGTCTCTTTCCTCCCTTTCAGGCAGTTTCCTGACCTGTATGTGCTGATCAAGCCAATAAGCTAAAGCAATTGTCTAACTTACTCGTTTCCTGACTTTTGGAGATCATTATTTTTTGTGAACTGCTATCCGCTGTTTTGCTGACTGTTTCATATATTTTCATTTTTGTCTCAGATGGTAGAGTAAATCACATTTGTATTTCATCATGGCTGGAAGGCGAAGTGTACCCTCTTTTTCAAAAAAGCTGAATTTTATTGTGTGGCTCTACCATAGCTTATTTAGCTAATTCCTTGTTGCTGGACCTGCAAGGTCTGAATTTTAGGGGCAAATGTAACTATAGGAGAGAGTTTGAAAGTGTGACAATTGAATCAAAGGGTAAGTGTGTCCATGATTCTGATATTTCTAGGTTTCTCTCCACAGGTAGGTATTGTACCATTTTTGCATTCCCCTCTAGCAATGTTTGAAAATGAATACCTTTTAGAGGGCTGAGGATCTATACCAAAAGGAAGAAATCTTCAGCGTCTAATGAATATCTTACCAGATTTCATTCATATCTCACTCTCCTGACAGTTTTATGGCACAAAAACAAAATGTCACAAGGCTGGGTCTGTTTGTAGAGTTGATGATCAGCTCTCTTCTCCCAGGGCTAAGAATCAGGGGGACTACCATACTTCATTTTCCTGGTTTTTATGTCATTTTTAAAGAAGCAATCTGATACTACATTTTCTCAGAAAAAGACCTATTTCATTCTGTGAGTCAATTTCCTCTTTCTGAATTTGAAAATTCAGTTTATTTGATCACTTCTGAGAATAGATACTCTAAACATAACCCCCCTTCCAAGAATCTGGGGAGAATCTGAAAGTTTACCATGTCAAGTGCAAACTCTTCTATAATTATATACACCTCTTTCCTACATAGCCTTATCTTCTAGTGTTGTCTAATCCAGACTCTCCGTGGTGATCTGTGTTGTAAGGTGGTACAGAAGTATAGGAGAGAATAAAGCAAGTGCTTTAAAAATGACAACATTTGAGTAATACTTGTTCTCCAGATATATTTTTCACATGTCCACATTCAAAATCTTCATTCACGTTATCCCTTATATTTGAGTTCTCTCATAATTCTATCTAGCAAACTCCAATCCTATTGATGGTACTGACTGCCCAGTAATAATAAGAGGAGGATAGTCAAGGCAGATGTTCAAATGTTCGTGCAAAACAGTGGGGAAAGTTTACATTCACTTGTTTCTTGTGACCAGAGTGGTTGATCTTTAAAAAAGTGGCACTTTCCATACATTGGTTAGGTTTCCTTTTTGTGCTCTTGGTTATGACAGATCTCTTCTGTATCAGAGAGGCCATCTGTTGCAGGTTCCCTCCCTCCCTCTTCTCAAAACGTAAAATTACATCATCATGAATGGAAAAGAAGAGGAATTGATTAAGGGAAGTTTTAAGATTATTCTTTACCCATGTATGCAGTCTGGAATGGAAATGTTCAGACACAAAAATAGTTAAGAGCTCCAGTCAGTACAGTTAATATTTTTCTCTTTAAATGACTCACTTCTTCAGGAAAATAATTACTTTTTTCTTTATTTCAACTGCCTTTTCAAGTTACAATTTTGATCCAAAACATAAATTTAAAATTAAATAGTATGAATAGTAATTCTCTGTATAACATAACCTAGGGAAATACCTTTGAGGAAAATTACTAGGAAATAAGCAAAGCTTTCTTTTTTGGTAACAATAAAGGTTAGAATTCTCCAAGTGGTGGAGCAAAAATAAGAATCTGGTTCAGTGATGACCTAAAAATAACATTAGAAATTGCTTGGAGGTGATTATAGAATGCCTGTAGCTCATAGGAACATTGTATAATTTGTCACTACTAGGAGGACAGAGTGGCTAATATGAAGCCATTTAAAATTGCATTTGTATAACTGAGTTGGATAAACATGTAGGGAAATTGTTTTGTGTGTACATGTAGGAATAATGGATCTGGTTGCTCATTATCCAATCATTGTATTGAGAAATACTTATCTTAATAACATCAAGTACATTTTTCATCATTCCCCCATGATTTTGTCAGGAATTACATAGCCCAATTTCTCATTATTAGCCTTAAAATGTCTTTGTATTTTTAATCTGAGTTTAGTGTTAATATTTAGAAGATGCCTCTCAAATATCCTCAGCAACAGGGAGGCAGGGCATGGGGGCCCTCACCTGCATGGATGCAGGGTTTGTGCTTTCATTCCCATCCGTGATGAATTATGACAGATAAAGTACCAGTTGTCAAATTCTTAATGCCTCAGCCATCTTCATCAACCACTCTTCCTTCTACTTATAAAGCCAAATGGGGCAAGAAAGAGTTAGAGAAATGTCTCTAGATTGAAAGTCAAGATCGCCAGATTCTAGCACCACGCCTTTAAGACAGTTCACATCTGTCAGGATCTGTGGAAGCTGTACTACCTTTTGCCAAGGCTCATTAAATATAGAGACTTTCTCTCCCTTTTTGTCCCAACCAAGGCCCACTGTGGAAGGTTGGGAACCAGCCAGCCACTGGGGGTGGGCTGGGGGAGGGTGACCATGCCCTGAATTGGGCCTGGCTAGGGCAGGGCAAATGAGCATCGACCTAAGTGGAGTTTGAAATCTTGACAACTCCAAGGGAGGAGAGTTTTTAATTAAGGGAATGAGGGAGTTACTGGGACCGAAAAAAAATAGATTTATTACCTGAGAGTGGTAGGATATAGCGTGAGACCAGCCTGAGATTCTATTTTAAAGGTGAGGAAGAGGAGGAAGGCCCGATGGGGTGGGTTTTCAGGTGGCAGTTTCCAGGAGCATTGGTTTGCTCCATCTACTTTGCGAGGCCTCATCTGTTGGAATACTGGTTTTGCCTCTTAAAAAAAATACCAATTATTTAAATCATGGGTCCACAAACTCTTCTTGTAATGGGCCAGATAGGAAGCAATTTAGGCTTTGTGGTCCAAGGATAAAAATGAGGATATGATGTAAGCACTTAAATAACATGGAAGGAAACGTAATTGTACAAACTTCTTATCAAACTCAAAATACAGTAAAAATTGAGCATAGCATCTTATAATACAGATCTGCTTATGAGAAGAGGAATAATTTTTTATCATATTTCTTTTTTTTTATCATATTTCTTAACTGGTGTTCATATTCCCTTATCAGTGGCAAATGTTCATATGTATAAGGCATCCTTATCTGGCGGGCCATACAGAGACAGGTGGAGGGCCAGATTTGGTCCACAGGCCACAGTTTGCTTAATTTGCTAAATCTGGTATAAAAAAAAAGTTTTACTTTGCTTTATCACATTTACAAGGACAGATGAATAGAATGTGATGGTATTGCTCCTAGAAAATGTATTAAATTTGGGGGCAGCTTGGGGTAATAGAATAACTCCTACTGGACCAAAGTAGGGCTTCTTTTTCTCAACAGCATGATTCCATAAAAACCAAGAATCAGAATAACTAGAAGTATCCCTTGATGCTAAAGTAAATCTTTATTTCCTCCTCAGCAATTATATAACTGCTCTGTATTTTTATGCACTCTTTCATGATTGCTAAGGTCTGTGAAAGTGCAGATATTAGTCTATTCCATTCCATCAGCCTTTTCCTTGTTCATGGAAGGACATGGAAGTAGTCCTCTAAATGCCGTAGTTCTCAATATTTACCTCTAAGTTACAAATGATGTGTGTGTAGGTGTGTTGGGGAGGGACTTAGTACAAAAGTGAACGAAGACGAAGCAGAATGAGCATAAATAACCATGTCAAGTGGGATAGGGGCTGCCAGGGCAGAGGATAGCTTGTAGACTTGAGACCAGATACACCAGGTTTGGAAATTGTGGCTGAGCTCTTTCATGGGTCCAATGTAACATGGCGAGACCCTTGGACATTTCTGCCCCTCACAGTTAATAGCTTCATAAATATGCACCAAGTGAGAATATTAATACAGGAAGAATATTAGTTCACTTATCATTATTGCACATTGAATTGGCCAGAGTTGTGGATGAACAATCCCAATCTCTGAGGCCTATAAAACAGTCCCCATTACAACTATTCCTATGGATATTTTTGACTACAGGTACCTTGCAGTTTTGTTGTGTTCAGATCACCTGTTACTTGTTTCTTATCTGTGGTGTCTGTGTACAGCATGCTTCCAGAATAAAAGCTATAAATGAAACCTCCAAAATGATGACAGAAACAAATTCGCTCTAGGTAATTATTTTATTATTAAAGATTTTATTTTTAAGTAATCTCTATACCCTCTACACCAAACTTACAACCTCAAGATCAAGAGCTGCATGTTCTACTGACTGAGCCAACCAGGTGCCCCAAAACATTGCTATTTTAGATCGAAATTTCCTACCCTGTATAGGGCAGGATCAGGAAAAAAAATACTATTTATTCACCTTTTTTCTACTTATACTTAACATGGTCCTATCCAAAGTCACCCTGTAATAATCCTTAAATCTTCAAGTATTTATTGGGCACTTGCTGAGTTTGATCACACTGAGTACTGTGAGGTTTTCATAACCTCTTGGGAAGCAATTCTCCACTCCACAATATTTCAGTCTTGATGACCTTTGCCATTATTTTTAGGTGATGTGTCAATAGGGTATAGATATACCAAATTATGCTTTCATAAACATACCAACTACAGAAGTAATTATGTTTGTTTTTCTTGAAAGATGAGCATTCCTTCATTTTTACCTATATTTCATTCAACTCAATGAATTTTTCCAACTGGACTTATCTGTGTATTTCAGTACCCTGTAGCGCACTTAAAATTTTTCATTTTTTTTTAAATCAATACTTTATTTTTTTATTTTCTGGCTTGCTAGTTTTGAATTTTAAACTTTAGATAGCATTAAGGGAAAAAAAAAGTTGTATTCTACATTTTGAGCATTTTTAGGAAGCCCAAAAGCTCAACTTCTCAACCAATAAGGAAACTTTCTGCACCAGATCCTTAACTGAACACACTGAATGACAGGAAGCTTATATAAGGAAATCTTCCACAGGGTTTACTTAGCAATGAAATCAACTGATTCTTAAAAATCTGAAATGAGCTTACAATTTTAAGGCAGTACACTCTTGATCTAGGTATTTGACGATCACTACAAATTCACATGTTCGTGTCAATACTCATTGTGTTCTTTAAATCATGAAATCAGTTAAGCATTATGATCACTGGTGTACCACTAAAGTTGAAATGTTTAGTGGCCTAAACACCAACAATCCAGCATAGGTTCCCAAATTTTGCTGCATTATAGAATCACTTTATTCCTCTCAAATCTCACACCCACATCACAACCAATATTAAATCAGATTGGGGATGGGAGTCAGGCATCAGTCACTTTTTTTCTATTTATATTTTAAGAGCAGTTTTATGTTCATTGCAAAATTAAGAAGAGAGTGCAGAGTTTTCATACACCCCTTACCGCTCTACAAGCATAGCCTCCCCAACTATCAACATTCCCCCTGACCAGAGTGGGACATTTGTTACAATGGATGAGCCCATATGGACATATTATCTCCCAAAGTCCCCGGGTGACTTGGCTGTGCAGCAGAGCTGAGAACTACTGATCCAGCAGTGGGACATGAACAGCCAATGGTGTGCTGGTTTTGGCATTTAGAGCTCACATTCATGCTGACTGGTCAGGAATCTATATGAATAGTCAGTGGCCTCATCATATGTGTTGTTTAAACATCATGACTATGATACTATGAAATCCATCTTGGTGACTTCTAGAACCATAATGTTGTGGAAACACTTTTCTTATGTGGACCTTCACCTATTTTAGATTGTGTTCAGGCATTTTAACTAGCAGTGTTTACATGGAAAATCGAACGTCCAGGATAGTCTTTGCCACTAATATTTTAAGTTTTTGGACTTTTCCCCCCCAAATAACCTTTAATTTCAAAGTAAAGAGCAGAAATTTACCTTTCTACCTTTGAAAGTAAATTTCAAAGGGGGTAAAATGCAGAAAAAGCAGGATGAAACCATCAGGTGAGGGTCCCACCACTTGAGCCATCCCCAGTGAGATGCCTACCTGTCTCGCCAGAACTGGTCACCAGAGGATGCCTTCCTCACTGTGTCTTCTGTAGACAGGGCTTTGTTTGTTGGGACTGCTACAGTAGAATACCATAGATTGGGTGGATTGCAAACAATAGACATTTACTTCTGGAAGTCCAAGATAAAGGTGCCTTATAGATTCAGTGTCTGGTGAGGACCCACTTCTTAGTTCTTGGATAGCTGTGTTCTTACGGTGTCCCTGCGTGGCACAAGTAGGGAAGGGGTGAGAGCTCTCTGGGGTCTCTTTAATAAAGGCACTAATGCCATTTATAAGGGTTCCACCCTCATGAGCCAATCCTCTCCCAAAGGCCTCACCTCCGAATACATTATCACCTTAGGGTATCAGGATTTCAACATGTGGATGTGGGGTGGGGCAGACAGTGCATCTGCAATAGCTGGTCTGTTCTCCTACTCTCAGGACGGGGATAGCTTTATATGGTTTCACCAGACCAGTGAAACTAAGCCAGTAGAATTATATTTCACTATTTTCATAATTTCCACCTTCCTGGTGCAAGCTAAGATGTCCTAAACTTTCCTGAAATGAACAGTCTGGGGGTATCAAGATGTACAGAGCATCTTGAAATTGTTTCCCAGTAGTACAGGACTCTCTGAACCATTTCTGAGTTGATAACAGCTTTGATTTTACTACTTATCTTCTTTATGCATATTGGAAGATGGGTATATAGAACAATATAATGCTGTTCCATCAGGAAAATTACAGGCTTGCCTTTATGTCAGGATATCACCAAGGATAAGAGTACTTCACGTTAAGTTGTGTGTGTTCACTCTATATAGATCTGTGGATCTCTATAGATTGTGTCTGTGTTCTTTTTATATGTTCAGGTCTATCAATGATGGATACTATATAGATAATCTATATAACTATATCCTGGCCTAAAGGCAAGCCAGTAATTGTGCAATACAAAAATATGAGAAAAATTTTATAATATGTATAGAGAGAAGCTTAATTGACCCTGTTCTTCAAAAACCATGAGATAGACCAGTTAATTCCCATAGTCCATTTTCTCAGACAAAATGGTCTTCTATGTAATCATATGTTTCTGTTAATGGTATTTCTTACATGGGATATTCCTGATAATCCGTAAGAGTTAAGTATAAGTGATGGTGTCTATTTTATTACCTCACTATCCCCATAACCTCCACTCATCCAGCCATCTAGCCAATCTTTATTCTTTCAAGAAGGTGTTGAATATTTCTAGTTCACCAGGCACTGTGTCGATTCCAGAGACCAGAGAGGAAAACACATGAGGCCCTCTGGTGTCACACAGCCTGTTTGGGGGCCTTACTAATGAGGCAGTTGTGGTGGTATGTGTGGCTGGAGCTGGGTTGTTCCAGCTCTCCCTGGCCTTGTAAGAGGTGTGATCTAACGGTAGATAGCTGGAAATCATTGGAGGAGTGACCTGGTTTTCACTGAATGCTTACTTGCTCTTGTAAAGGACTCTCCACTAGCAACATGAAGGAGGGGTTGTAAGCAGATGGGGAGGAAGTAGATCGAGCAGAAGCCATTGTTGCACTCAAAATAAAATCTAAACCTTGACTATCCTTATAGCAAGGGGAAGGAGAGGAGGGGACATGTGTAGAAACGTTAAGAGATGGAATTACAGGGCCTGTTGAATGGACAGGGGGAGGCAACAATACAAGAAGCTGGCGGTGACTTTGGTAAATGGTGGATTAGCCCACAGAGGTGACGGATATTGCTGTGACAATGTTTGGGGCCCTTTGATGAAAGCAGTGGCTTCTGTTCTGAACTACTTTTGCCACATGCTTACAATTTCTTTAGTGCTCACTCCATGCCAGGCGCTGTTCTACGCGAATGGGCTCATTTGACCATTAGCATAACCTTACATGAGTAGGTCTTTATTTCTATTTTAACGAGAAGGAGACTGAGGCATAAGGAGGCGAAACAAGCTTCCCCGGGTTAAATACTGTTCAAACTGAGCAGAGCCAAGCCTCCAAGGTGCAGGTGGTTCTCTGGCTAGTGCTAGGGGTGCTGTGCATGGAGGGGACTGCTCAGAGGGAGGGAGCACATTTAAAGGAGATGCATTGGATGGGAGGGACCTGCCACCCAGGCTGGCAGAGGCCTTTCCATAAAGACCCTGCACCATGGTGAGAGGTATAGACAGGGGTCATGATTGCTGGGATGGGAGGTGAGGCGAGGAACAGGGGGGTTCCACAGGGGAAAGCACATGAGTGAGAGAAGGCAGGTAGCCAGGCCTGATGATGGTGCATAATGGTCCTTTAATGTGTCTGCACCTCAGGATCACCTGGGAGCTTTAACAGTTCCTGCTGCCCGGGCTTCACCAGTTAAATAAATCAGAATGTCTGGGCATGAGACCCAGGTATGGACATTTTTAAATCTTTCCAGGTGATGCTGTCAAGTTTAAGTGTTGCTGACTTAGAGCCATGGGTCTTCCACTGTAGCATGCATCAGAATTCCCTGGATTGCTCCTCACAGCACATGCTGTGCCCCACATAGCACATGGGCGTGCAAGTGCTCTGGTCTCCTAAGAGCACTAACTTAATGGGGACCCCACCCTCATGACCTCGTATCAACCTAATGTCCTCCACGGGCCCACCTCCAGATACCATCACATTGAGTTTAGGCTTCCACAGAGGAATTTGGGGGTTGGGCTGAGGGGACACAAACATTAAGTTTGCAACACCCCTGTGTATCGAGCTGTGCTCCTGCTATGCAAATGTATGAATGGTGATACCTTCTACTTAGCATATAGGTCTCTGATAAACAAGGACCTCTGTGTCTTCATTTTCCTGGGAAAGCCTCTGCACTCGTTTAATATGTTGTATTTTTTATAAAATGGTTCACATGTAACGGTATGTGTATCAGGATTAAATGCAACTCCATGGCCGTGCACATGGCTAATGTGAGGACAGGTGAGAAACATGAGCTTTGGGAGCTAGTCGCCATACTCTTAAAGAACACTACAGATATTGACAAAGTTAATTGTTTAAAAGACGTGTGTAAATTAGTGAAATATCCTCAAGTTGATATACTGATTTTGCCAATATCTCTAGATTATTACTTTGAAGTAGGGGTTATTTAGGCGTTGCATCCCAAAAGGCTAGTTGTGAAAGAAAGTGTGCCTGGACGACTCTGACATGCAGAAGGCTGTAGTCTGCAGACCCAGCTTTTAAGAAGGTTGGTCTCAGGGTCTGACCCCAGACCATAGAAACCCTCTGCTGATGAAGACCTTAGTTTCCCTGATTTGTCTCTAAATGCCCAACAATTGAGCATCTGGCTTTGGAGCAAACTCCCCTAATTCCAGAGAGTTCTTCCCCACGCAGCCCCCTTCCCTGCCACAATGGTGACGTCTTTCCACTGAACAGCCTCGCCCTCTGCCTTTACCTGTTGGTTAAACAATCATGGAGAAAGGAGAGGGGGTAGGATCTCATCCACCTTTGTTCTTTAGGCCCTTCACCTGCTCCGTCTTCTCTCCAAGAATACAGTTTTGGTTTCTTTACCTCTATTTCTTCTAGAATAAAGACTTCAGACTTCCTCCAGTTATGCCCTTTTCTGAACCAGATATATATGTGTGAATCAGTAGATACCCGTGTGTGTACACACACACACACACACACACACACACATCCCTGTGCACTCCTCTTTGTTCCCAGTTGATGGCTCCATCCCAAGTGCGGGATCGACTTTTCTCCTCTGTGTCCTCATTGTTAACAAATGCCCACCATACCCATGCTTGTGTAGAGTAGTCCTGTTTGAGAGCAGTTACATTATTCCTGCAATGAGAAGAAATCACATTAATGATACTTTTCATTAGTAATTTCTCTTTTCTATTTAGAAATGACTTGAAAGGAGTTAATAGCCAAGAGAGGTCCTGGATGCCTAGGATGGGTTTTGGGGTGTCTGCGAGACATCTGAATGCTTATGAAAGATTTTGATATGTGCATTTTTCTGAAGATAGGATCACAGATTCGGTCACAGTCTTGAATTGCCTATGTCCCAAACAATATGAATCACTGACCTGCGGTCATTTAGTTCTAAAAGATGGTGAATATTTCCCTCTTTATTTACTTTTGTTTGTGCTTTTTTTGTTTTTGTTGTTGTTGTTTGTGTGTTTTGTTGTTGTTGTTTTGTTTGTGCTTTTTATCAGCCTCCCCAAATCCATTTTGGTGTAAGGTAGAAAAGTGCACAATGACCCAGGTGAATATCTGAACTAGTTGCTTGGGAGTAGTTCTTAATATTAAGTTTTATTTAACAAGGTCTGTGGAAAACTCGCCATGTAGACAGTTGTGGGGCTTTTACCTTTTGGTTGACAGTCTGGTTAACCTCTTATGCTTCAGATTTCTTACCTGTATAAAAAATGTTATCCTTTTGTGTCCAGAAAATTAAGGAACATACATGAAAGCACTGTTAATTCAGTGAAGTCTCATTTTTATTTTTTGCCTTAAATACTTTGCGCTGGACACGTTTCCAAGTCCTTTACAAGTTTTCATGCATTAAGTACTCCTAACAGCCTTATAAGGTAGATATTATCATTCCTAATTTGTAAGGGGAGAAATTGAAGCACAAGCAAGCTAAATGACTTGCTCAAGGTCACACATCTGTGTGGAAGAGATAGAATTTGAACCCTTCTATTTGTAGAGCTCACAGGTTGGGTTTGTTTCTTTTCAAACCACTGTGCTGTCCTATGCTACCTCCCCAGAGCTGGGGCGAGGGGAGGGGGGCCTGGGGCAGACTGGAAAGGGGACCTGTGAAGAATGGGCAATCATTCTATGCTTTTTTCTAGAAGCCTGGATTAATAGGAGAGCCATTCTTCTAGAGCCAGAAGTCCCACAGCTGTTGGCAATTCAGCTTTCCTCTAACCCTCTAGAAGTGTCAGAAAGCAGCTGTTGGAAAGGTTGAGCGGCCAGCAACTGTTGAGTGAGTAGGGAATACCTCACTGCGTGCAACAGGGTGACTTGGTATCAGCAGGGTGACAGAGGTTTATCCTGAGTAGCAGGCCAGGGCTGACAAAGGGAGACCATTTCCATTTGGGATTTCTTTCCAAGAAAAGGTTTTGGAAGTAATAACCGATTTCAAAACATGGGGTCGTGTTAAGGCATCTTGGTGTTCATAAAAATCACACCCAGAAGCACATGTGCTCTCTTCAAATGGGGATTTAATTCAAAGCTGATGATTAATGAATATCTTAGAATCTGTACGTGTATAACAGTCATGTAAACTCTATATGGGGTGAACAAAACAGTCATTAATTTGAAGGTACATTTTCTTCCTCAGTCTAACTTTCCAATGTTCCTTAAACATGTTGTTTATGTAAAATTTATTTATAGTAGATTTTTGCCCTCACTCAGTAATCGCTGCAGAGATATATAAACAGGAAATCTCTCCCTTTAGTCCCAGCTAACACCTTTGTTATTTATACCAACATGCATAAGTCTCGTTATGACATAACATCTGTTGCTGGAAGAATGGTTTTTTGGCAGAAATGAGTAATGTATTTTGAACGAAGCAAAAGAAGAGATCAATCATGGAAGAGAAAAATAATCTTGCTCCGTACATTCAATATAATTCAGACCAAACTTATACACTTGCATGCAAATCGACAGTAATTTAAAGTTTTTCCTACAGTGCTCCTAGATGGCAACCTAAACTGAGAATGTGGGCTGTAGGTCTGCTTTCTAGATGATATTACAAGGCTTTGGGGGCTCTATGGTTTATCTTATTCTTGCAAAGGGCTTTCTATTTATGAAAAGTTTGTATTTATGCTAATTCATGGTTGGCCTTAACTATTCTGTCTCTTAAAATTGTCAACATTTCTTATGAAATTACAATTTCTTATTGTAAAATCCCTTCCAAGTTCTTTGGTGAATTCAGTTTCTTAATAGAACTTATATGTGCATATATATATGTACATATATATAATATTTCCCTTAGCTGTATTTTTAATAAGGCAAACTGATATAAATGTGGTTATGAACGAAAATCCCAGCCTATGTAAAAAAAAACACACACACACAAAAAAAACACTCTCCTTTTTGAGATGAGATTCATTTTAAAAATTGTAAATCTGACGTGCATTGCAGGAAACTTGGAAAATATGTAAAAGCAGGAAGAGAAAAGATGTGCTTATAACATACTTCTTGGAACTTCCTCTGACATCAGCAGTCCAGAATGGGCGCGTTGGATTGGAGAGAAATGAAAACTGCAGAAATTAGTTGGAGTGGATCTTTATACTAGTTCATTAGCCCAAGATTTACAGCTTTGGGTATAAAAGTATAAATATCTGGAAAAAAAGGAAGCAGTGTGTATGTTCCAAGTTACCATTTTATAGATCATTCATATTTTATATTTGTCACTATAAAATATTTTTTTCTTGAGATTTACAAATCTCATTCAACAAATCCCATCGAGAGCATCTGTGGTCCCACAGGTGAAGCTGACTCATTTGAGCAATATAACAGTTTAGAGTGACTTCAGTAATGCTGGAGAGCATTACTGGGAAGGATCATTAATTATCTTTCCTTTTCTTCCGGTGGTCCTACACTGAAAAGAAAACATCAAGTTTATGAGTGATATTAAATGAACCAGGGCTATGCCAAGGGGGCTGAAGGGAAGAGCAAAACTTGTTTTCAGATTCCCAGTATTAGATTAAAATAGATTCTGAAATGATGAAAGATAATTATGCTAGATTCTGTGTTGATATAAATGTGTTCTTCAGGTTAAAATTGCAATAAGGTTTTAAGTCCGCATGCTATTTGAAGAGTCCTTTCGTTCTAGAATATAAGGCTGTGCATTTGGGTCTATCAGGGATTAGAGGCAGAGAGTGGTTTCCAGGCACAATTCCCAGCCCTGAGTGCTTCTTCAGCCCTCTGCTGATGCCTATGGAGGCATGAGTGATTTTATATTGGTGTTTCTTGCATCTTGGATTTTTCTCTCTTCTCTAAAGCAAGCCTCCCTGTATTCTGTGCGCTCTAAGATTGTGGGCACCCCACAAGATGCCGTTCCCCAACTAGTGCTCTTTCTATGGCGCTAACCCTCGTTTGTAAGTCTCATCTGGTCTGAGACTGCATCCATATCAACAAATTGCTGGTTCCCTGATTGGCGTCTCTGGCTTTTCTCTCTTCCCTGTGTTTCACTCCTTTATTTCCACCTGTGAGCCCACATGTCTTAAAGATGTCCTGAGATCACCTCAAATGCATCATGTATTAGTAGGATCTTTTTTTTTTAAAAAATCCAAAACCTATTTTTATTTGCAGAGGACATTATTTGAGTCGCCAAAAGCTCAAAATCTGGGAGGATGATCGGAACTATTCTGTTTTATATTGGTAAATGTTTAACTAAGTTTTCTCAAAAACAACAATCCCCAATACATAGCATGTGCTGACTAGTGGGGTAAATATTCTCGCCAGAAACCTACCAGTGAGAATCGTTGATTGTAGAGTTGCAAAGACATGAGCACAGTTGGTTCTGATAAGCTGGTAGCAGCCTACTATAGTTTTTCAGGGGCTATTCTGAAATTCTGGTCAGCTCAGAAGAACTAATGTGCGCAGGGGACCCTGGGTGGCTCAGTTGCTTGAGTGTCTGCCTTCGGCTCAGGTCATGATCTCAGGGTCCTGGGATTGAGCTCTACGTCGGGCTCCCTGCTTTGCAGGGAGTCTGCCTCTTCCTCTGCCTGCCACACCCCCTGCTTGTGCACGCTCTCTCTCTCTCTCTCTCTCTCTCTCTCTGTCAAATAAATAAATTAAAGAAAAAGAAAAGAACTAATGTGGGCAAATGTCAGTTGAAAAGATAAATGAATGACTCAATAAAAAACACAAACACTCAATATAAGTTTTGTTTCTGTTAAGAGAAGCATAGTCATGCACAGAACATATTCTTAGAGACTCATTGGGTTGGAGTGAGAACCTGATGCTTTAGTTTTACCAGTGTTGTTCAAACCTCGTGTGGTAGAAGTTGGAGAAATGCAGACTGGATCACTGATGAGTTATGTGGATGAATAGCTGATTCAGTCAATACTTAGAAGTGTTGCTTGAAGGAGCACTGTCAGTCTGGCTGAAGGTTTCTGGCGGCATGCCACCAGCCTTTGTCTTTGATTCTTTCAAAATGTATAGTGTAATTATAAACTTAAAATTTGGTCATTACCCAAAGCATGGAGGAGTAGTTATTATAGAGGATGACAAAGTCAGGATTGAAAGAAAATTCTGACAAATCAAAATAATGAATTACCCCAACAACAAAAATGTAACAGCGGTGCCAGACTTTGCATTAGGTTAAAAAAATAATTTATAAAAATGTGAGTGTGACCAAGCTGCACAATATTTACTAAAAAGATATGCAGGTTTTAGTTGGTTGCATACTCCATACAAAGCAAGAGAGAATGTGATTTATAAGCTAGTTAAAGCATTCTTCGGTGACTTTAATAGAAATGTAGCTAGCATAGAGCAAGGTATAGCAAGCCTGTGACTAGCCAGTGGAGCAGGTCTGGGGCATCGGTCTGCAAATCAGAAATTTCCAGGAGGTTCTACATCCCACCATGACCATTATATCCTAGCCTGGGAGATCATCTCTTCTAGGAGGTCCTGCAACCTCAGGTCGTGTCATATCATTTCCATATATTTGCCTGCACTGTTCCATTGGCCTATCACCATTTTCCTTCTCCCCAATTAAAATCCATCTATGTTTTAACTGTTAGTCATTTTTTAAAATGTCAGGAAAAAATATTTAAACTCTTCCACTCTGCTTTCTTAAAGATCCTCATACTCGGATTTAGCACTTAGTTTTTCCACCTTGGCAAATAGTTAGTGGTCTTTCATGTCACGTACACATTTATTCAATGCTAAGTTTATGCAAGGCACCATGCTATGCCTTGTTACACACTTGATTCTGCACTACAAGTTAGTACTTTAAGGACAGAGATCCTGTCTCATCACCTCCATTGGACTTTTAGTGATTAGTGGTGCCTAGGAAAGAGAATGGACTTATCTCGAACATGAAATAACTTAGATAAATTTGAACTTCAAGAAGGTCATCATGGAGGGCACCTGGGTGGCTCAGTTGGTTAAGCGTCTGCCTTCGGCTCAGGTCATGATCCTGGGGTCCTGGGATCGAGCCCCACATCAGGCTCCCTGCTCAACAGGGAGCCTGCTTCTCCCTCTCCCCACCCCCCACCCCGCTCATGCTCTTTAAATCTTAAAAAAAAAAAAAAGGTCATCATGGAACTAACACCAAGAACCAAGCTTCTCCCAGGTTTTTGGGGCACCCTTGCAGTACCAGTAAAGGTGACCTGGCATGCCTTGTGTTCCTGACCTTGGATTCTCACATGCATTGTTTATTCACATGTGGGCCAGGCAGTATACTAGACACTGGAGACACACTGTCTTACTCAGAACTTTCTAGTCTGGGATTTATCTTTAAGTTGTCGATCCTTGACAAAATGCTGACTGTTGTCTGCAAATTGTTCTTTGAGTAAGACAGCCCATGTTCTATATTCGTACTGCAGTTTGGTCTTCATGGTTCCTAAGGAGTCAGAAAGCACCCAATCACAAACCATAGCTGTATTTTTGAGGATTGCCAGTGATAAAGTCAGCTGAAAATTCTCTGTGTTGTCCAGAGTCTCCCTCTACTCTTCTAGTCATGTCAAAAGAATCATAACTTGGGTGAGGAGAGGATCTTCTCAAGGGCCTTTTACGATCAGACTCCAGAAAATCAGGAAGCTCAGAAAAGAGTATGATAATTTGGCCACCAAACCTTTAGCTCAGCACCAACAAACATGACAATGAGTTGAGTGCTTGTGCATTTTCTCCTCCTGTTCTACCAAAGGGAATGTGCACAGCAAAATAAGAAAAAGAAATACCATTAATGAAAATCTTGAATTGATTTACATTCTGTTGAGATCTCCATAAAATATATTTTTGCATTTTAATAGTATTTTGGTAATTTTCATAACATTTCATTGATCGAGTGCTGACCTGTTTGTGAACTGATATCAACTCTGAGATTGTTGGAGTACATGTTAATATAACGCGGAACAGTAATGGGTAATAACAATAAATACTACACAGGACTTACATTAATGAACGTGCCAAGGTTTCTTTTAGCCTGGGAAGTTAAATGCTCCTGATTTCTTGAGTGATGATGGACAGACTGGCATCTCTCCATTCCATCCTAAGAAGTGTATGCTAACGTTGGATGGGAACGTCCTTCTGACTCTGGAATCCAGCATGTCTTTACCCATATTATCTTTGTAATATTCATTGTGCTGCAGATAAGAAGGTGTCGGATGGGGTTTCTGCCAATTTAGCATCTGAGAAGTTGAGTCACAAAGCAGTTCAATGACTTGTCGAAGGTCCTGACCCAAATCAGTGGGAAAGCAGTGAACATACTTTAAAGCCAGTGCTAACCCTTCTTCACAGGAAACTGTAATTTCTATTACTTTGCAGTGTTCTGTTCGCTATAAAAATATGACTGGGGAATGTTTTGTCTTGTGCAGCCTCCATTTCTTTCACTGATGGCAGCTGTGACTCCGGTTGCTTATCTCAGAACAGAATTTAGCTCTAGTATTTATAGAATTTGTCATTGCAGGCTATCTCCCCCTACCCCTCCCTGGCCCCTTACTCCTGTACTCTGACTAATATTTGAAATGGGGGGAAAATTATGCCAGGGAAGAATGAAAAAGATTGGGGGACTATATCATTCTTAGTGTACAAAAAAAGCAAGCTGAAATGAGGAATAAGAAGAATGGAACTTTGATTGTTAATAGATGCTTAAAGACTCTGAGATCATTGTTAAATGGAATTTTGGTTTGCACGTGCAATGTCTTCAAGATTCATTCAAATGAAATGTGTGTGAGTGTGTGTGTGTGTATGTGTGTGTGTGCGTGCACATGAGATGTATGTGTGCATTGGTTTATGTGACCGTCTCTGGCTTTTCTCGGTGTTTGGAATATCTTCATAAATCAGGCTGCTCTATTACTTTATTATATAAACCAAACCATAATGTAAACATATTTAACTTCAGTTTATTTTTTATATTGAGGTGGAGCATAGAAAATAATCTGAAGTTAGTCTGAAAGGTGTAACTACGATTTTAGGCAATAAGCATCTATCGTAAGAAGCAGATCATCAGAACATGTGAGAACTCTAGTTCTCTTTAGAATGAAGAACTTGTGAGTTGCCACTGAGAACCAATCTTCCACTTAAAATGTAGAATAGATTTTAGCTAGCTGAATGTATGAATTTTGGAAGATTAGTAAGAAAAATCAGCCCTGGTAAGACACACACACACACACACACACACACACACACACACACACACACACACACACACACACGACTTTAATTTTTAAATAGTGAAGTGTGTGAAAGTGCTGGTGACATTATTATCTAGTTTTATAAATTCTTGTGAAGAAACCCAGCATATCCCATATTATTCATTAGTAAATTCTACACTTTGAAAGGCAAGTGATATTTCTGACTTTTGCTTTTTTTGATTGCAGTTGCTCGTATTTCTCCACGTTTGCTTTTTTGGCATAGAATGTGATTGGGGTGTGTGTATGGGTGTGGTGTCACTATATTTGTAATTTAAATACAAAATTGCTCAGCCATCCATCTTGTTTATTTTCCACTGTCACATCAGAGGGGGTGCAATGCTCTGTATTTTCTGCCTCAAGTATAAACAATGACTCTTGGTCTGAGTTTGTTAGCAATTGAATGCAGGTTGGTTTGTTGTAATGACAATTCTAATAGTGTAATTTTTCATAAATGAAAATCCTCATAGCAGGTATAAGTAGTTTGTAGTATATTACAATCACAGGGTTCCATAATAAAGGGCTAATTGTAACTTGGCTTTAAATGCTACATTTTGTATGCAAATTGGCCTGCAGGGAGTTGGTATTTGGTGTACCATTGGTAAGAACACTAACATTAGTTTGTCATTTGTTTGAGGTGGCACACCATTATTACTAATATACTGGGATGTAGCTTATAGAAAAATATTGCTTCCTCATGGAAGAGAAAAATATTTTGTTGTTGTACTTTGAAGGAAAACAAAGACTGGTTGAACTGAGAACTGAAGCATTTCATACAGATAGAAGAGAATGGAAATCTGTAGCCTATACATAACTAAAATCTTTATTCACCCCAAATTATGTGTTTCATGTCCTCAGAACAAGGGCCGTTTCTATTTTTGCAAAAATATTCTGATTTTTTTTTTTTCCTTCCTACATGTAATCTGACAAACACAAACAGGTTGATGGCCTTCTTATTGGCTTCAGTGGGCAGCAGAGCTGAAACTTGTTTGAATGATAGTTTTACTTAGAGTTGCCATACTGATGGTCATCTGGGTAAGTAACTTGAAACGTGTGTATACTCCTGAGCTATCAGGCTGGAAACGTGATGGCTGACCACTTACTATTTAGTTGATCTATAACAGGTAGTTGCAATGCACTGTGTGTTGTAGAGAATAGTGTAGACAGAGTTGTAGTGGTTTGCAACTGTCTCTACAACTCTACTTGTGTTTTTCTGAATTGAAGAGAATTATTTTATTCCTTGATGACTATCACATGTCAAGACTGTAAAAAGGTAAACCAAACTAATAATCAGAATAGTCCAGTGCATTCCTAAAATGAGCCTGAAGGAGCAGAGCATAGGGTTTTCTCTTCCTGACATAGTGGGTGAGCATGAACTGGGTCAAGACTGTTGGCCATCAAAGCAGAATCCCAATGCTTGGCTTGACTGAACCTAGGACACCACCACTGACAGACCATCCACTTCACTGAAGTTCAGTGTTCATGTCTGGGTTAACATGTTGAGATCTTAAGTAAATCATGAAACACTTTGCCAAATACTAGCCAGCAAGGAATGAACCCATTTGAAGTGGTTTCATTACCTTTGTTTTATTTTTATGTAAAACTTAGTACTATTGTTTGAGTTGTTGATTCTCTGAGTTCATAACTGTTTTGATACTTCCATTCTTTCTAGAAATTTACTTTCAGATAACTGTAAGACACAATAATACAAAATCTTGTTCTTCCTAACAATGCTTCTCTTTTACTCTGCTAGTGTCTTTCTGTGTTCTACAGAACCCCATGGCTGGGCAAGCCTGTACGTTCTTACGTATATCACAAGCTCACTTGGGAGAAGTGTAGGGTGTGGGATGCTCTTAGCCAATAGTCAGGAGGCAAGGGAGTTCAGGAGGGTAATTGATTTGAAGAATAAATCAGCAAGTTCACACTGGGGCTGGACATCAAAGCCTCCCTCAGCATTTTAATAGATAGGCAATCATTAATTTTACTCCAAATTACAAGCATGCTTATAATGTTTCAACAGCTGTTGATTAATTGTTGAACAGCAATAATGGGAGGATGAGAAAATCTTGTTGATGGAAAGTTCATGAGGGTCAGCAAATTTACGTGGAACACAGCCGTCCCTCCTAACCTGCAGTGAAACTGTCAGACACAGCTCTGTCTTGAACTTGCTCTTATGGGTTATAGAACGCATTTTTTCCTCTTTTCCTTTTTTTTTAAAAATTAATTTGGCTGACTTATTATTACAGCTGTTGCATTTTTTTTCATGTGAATACACTTTGAACCCTCCTGAAATATTAAAATTGCAAAGAGTAGAAAATGAAATTGAATCTATTTATGTTCCTTGTGTAAAAAAAATCTGAGGTCACAGAGATCTATATGTTGCTGTCTTTGGACACCACATGAAGGAGGGTGCATGGCTGTGTTAGCTGCTACACTGACAGTTTTTAGACCTTTACTTACCCTCTTTGAGCCCTAGTTTCACTGTCTCTAAAATATGAGCGCAAATTTGTACCTTGCCATGTTGGGATAATTAAACAAGAAAACATGTGATTTCTGAGGATAGCAACTGGTCCATTAAAGATATGCAGTAAATATTCCTCTCCCCTCCCCTTTCTCTGCCCTTCCAAATAAATGTAAGATTGAAAAGATTAGTTTCAATTGTTAAGCAAAACAAGTTGGACAACAGGTACCTTTTATTTCTCACTTGTCTTACTTCATCTGTGTGCCATTCTGATCTTAGGGCAAATAGAAATGCATTATAAATATTGTATAACAGAGTCCAGAAATAGATTCCACTGAAGTTTTTAAAAGAACATGTGCATATGTGTGGAGGACATAACGGTTTTTTTCATGCAATAAGATTAAGCCTGCACCTAACATTTCTGGATTATCATAAAATATAACAAGAAAAACCTGGGAAGAATATTTAAAACATTATTATAGCTAGGTCCTCAGCGGGGCCTGGTGGGAAAAAATGACCATTTAGGACTATTTTAAGCAGATAACAGAGCCCTGAAAAGTAACAGGTGGCACATAAGTGAATTTGAACTTTGTCATGGGACAAGAGAGGATTCTTGATCATAATCCCTGTGCAAGTATAGGCAAAGAGGAGCGGGCTGACCTCTCCTCAGTCCATGTGACTCGTGTGTAGCATAATCATGGGAGATCGAGTGTCTCAGCGCCAAGTCCGTGGGCTGGTGCAGCACTCCTGGGCAGAGTCCTCTGTCATTGAGTCTGCGGCATATAGAGGACACTTCTAGCCATGATGCATAGCTCTTATGGTGAGTGTTCACCATCGGGATTCCCTGCCCATGTTTGGATAATTCTCCACTTTATGAGCTTAGCACGGGGGGAAAAAATCCCTCTCCTATAGGAACAGATCCTGGGTACATGACCAGCCTCCCTTGCCACCAAAGTTTTGGGCTCTGCCACCCAGACTTACCCCTCTAGACTTTTATTCAGGAGCTCAAGGCCCAGGAGGGAGGTGTCAGAGAGCTCTTGCTCCCGACTGGGTTCGGTAGTAGTCCTAGCTACCGTGGTCCTGCTGGTGGCAGTAAAGTTTGAGCCCCAGTGCAGCCAGCTCTGTGGCGTGTTGCTCCCAGCAACTCAGCCTCCAGTCTGGTTCTCCTGATCTTCCAGCAATTTGGTGAGCTTCCTTAAGTCCTCTTAACACATTTATTTTTTAGCTTATCAGTCTCTTTTTTGCTATTTGCTACTGAGAACCTCTTCTAATATACCATGGATGGGAATTCCTTGAGAGAATAAAATGTGAGCAGAAAAGGGAACCCTTTTGTCTATGACAAAGGGAAAACTTCTCCATTATCAGAAGTGTTAATAACACGCTCGTGTTTTTTCACCCTTGGAGTTGAGTCTGACTTTAGGGGATGATACCAGTCAACAAAGCAGTTATGTTTTGAATTGGAAAGAGGTCCATGGAAGATCTCTACTGATCCCGGATGTGGCAGCAACGAAGGCAGCCAATGTCCAGGTCTCCTCTCCTGGGAGACTCTGGGTGTCAGCACCTTCCCTCGCAGCCCAGCTGTTTCAAAGCAGAGGCTCTGTCTTTGAACAAACTTTGCCTAGCTTAACCATCCAGGGAGAGGACTAAATGTCACATGGTTTCAATGAAAACCATGTCTCTAGCTTCAGGGAGATCCATCTCATTAGGGTCTAACCAGAGACTTGTCGAATAGTTTGGACTACTTTTACATATCTTTTTATGTATTGTTTTTAAAATTTAAATATGAAGGATTCCCTGTGTTTCTCTAGTAATTTGATCATGCCATTCTTAGAGCATTGAATGCCTTTTATGTGGAATAAGGGCATCGCTCTGTGGAAACTGTCAAGTACAGTAGCAACATAACTAGCATTGATTCATAATAACATTACTTATGTGCCTGCCCTACTTCGTACTGGATTTTCAATTACATAAGGGCAGGAATTGTGATTTTTTTTTTTGCCTTGAACATAATAGACACTCAGTGAAAGACACTGAGTGGATACCCAGCTGCCACTTGTAGGAGTGAACTATGTGAATGACTGCCCCGTGGGGGGAGGGGTGGCACAGCAGAAGAAACTCCTCAAACCGTCATCCTCAGCCCTTGGGAGGAGTATCATCCCGCCCTTTCTCTTCTTGGCCCTCTTTCCAAAGCGGTGGGGGACTCCTGACCCCAGTCCTGCTTACTTTGGACCCCGTTCCTCTTCCTTTACTCTAGAATAAGTTTGGACAGTTGATGCTTTTAGGGGCGATCTTGATCAAATATACTCAACTAAGATTTCTACTTGCAACTTCCATCTTGTTTTTCTCACATGAATTCTTACTCAGTCTCCTTGGGGTGGGGACAGTCGAGTATTTGTTTCTGTCCCCTAGGTGGGATAGCCTACATGACGGGGTTGGTTTCTTGGGTTATCTCTCTGCTCAATCAGATGCTATCAGGCAACTACCCATAGTTAGAAAGACTCTGGGTCTCCACTGGTAAAGAAGACGGAGGCAGCCTCTACCTTCACGTTGCTAAGTTGGGGAGCCAAATGTTGACATGTAATATCACAGACAAATACGAAAATGTAAATTACCAACATTTCAGGAAAGAGGAGAATATAAAAAACAAAGGCATGTGGGTAAACTAGCTAATATTGGAGGATCAGGGAAGGTCTCACTGAGCAAATGGCATTTAAATGGAGAATTGCATCTTTGGTTAGAGTCAGACGAAGCAGGAGGGAGGCGTATGACATTCCAGGAAAAAAGGGACAATATTAGTGATGGGTCTGGCCCGGGAAGAAGCTTAACCTCTTCAGTAACTGCAGATCCCAAGCTGCAGTGGAGGGAGATAACACCAGGAGTTCACAGGACACGGTTAGGAGCAAGTCTGCAGGTCCAAACTCTGTGCAAGACCTCTTATATAAAATTCTAAAGGGGGAAGCCACACATGGAGTTTGAATCGTAGACTGACATGTTCCAAAACCCCCTTTTAAAATATTTGTAAATTGCTGTGAGAATGGACTAGAGGCTGTCAAGAGGAGAGACTGGTTTCCAGGGCAGACATTAGAATAGATGCAGGTAGAAGTGGGGTGAGAGGAAGTGATGGAAAGAGATGGAGAGAATGGGGAGAGCTTCTTCAGTGGGAATGAACAGTACTGTGTGTTAGGTTGGGCGTAGGGGAGAAGGGAAAGAAGGTATCAAGGTGGCCATTTGAGTTCTCAGTATGAGCAAACAGATGTCAAGAATTATGTTTAAAAAGTAGAAGATGCAGGTGGTAAGACTGTGGACCCAGAGACCGGCTTCAGATAAATTTGAGATAAGCCTAAGTGCCCTAAATGAGATATCAGATCTTAAAAATTGTTTCTGAGCTAGAGATAGAAGTAGGAGAGTCTGTGGCATAGAGAGGACACTTCTAGCCATGATGCATAGCTCTTATGGTGAATGTTCAACATTGAAATCCCTGCCCACGTTTGGATAATTCTCCACTTTATGAACTTAGCATGGGGGGGAAAATCCCTCTCCTATAGGAACAGATTCTGGGTACATGCCCAGCCTCCCTTGCCACCAAAGTTTTGGGCTCTGCCACCCAGACTTATCCCTCTAGACTTTTATTCAGGAGCTCGAGGCCCAGGAGGGAGTTGTTAGAGAGCTCTTGCTCCTGACTGGGGTCAGTAGTAGTTCTAGCTACCATGGTCCTGCTGGTGGCAGTGAAGTTTGAGCCCCAATGCAGCCAGCTCTGTGGCGTGGTCTGCGGTGTTGCTCCCAGGAACTCAGCCTCCAGTCTGGTTCTCCTGATCTTCCAGCAGTTTGGTGAGCTTCCCTAAGTCCTCATAACACATTTATTTTTTGGTTTATCAGTCTCTTTTTGCTATTTGCTACTAAGAACTTCTTCTAATACACCATGGATGGGAATTCCTTGAGAGAATAAAATGTGAGGAGAAAAGAGAGCCCTAAGACTTGGCTCTAAAGGTCTCCAGAATTTTGATCAATGAGACGGGAGCTGGTGTCAGGAAACTGAGAAAAAACTTCAAAGTAGAGGACCTTTGAGAGTGTTGATGGCAGAAGCCAAGGGAACAGAGTATTTCAAGGAGGAGACGATCGTGGCTTCAGTCCTGCTAAGAAGGCTGGAAACCTTATGTTTGAGAAAGTTCCACTGCCTTAAGCAACGATGGGGTCTTCTAGACAAACCTGACAAGAGGAGATTTGGTGAATGATGGGGCAAGGGCTGAACCACAATGAGGGCGAGAGCAGAGTGATGGAAAAGCCAGTCCTGGAGAAGTCCAGGGCATGGGCTCCAGGGAAGCCATTCATGTGAAGGACCTTGCTGAGAGATGGGCAGGTCCTCACCTGTCCTGGAAAGGAAGAAGGGCAGCCATGCAGGTGCAGATACGTGTCTGAGTTACTTTTTACTGACAATCCAGCCTTGAGTTGTAATCAGCTTCATCACTTAGCAGCTTCAGGACCTTGGACAAATAGATAACCTCTTCGTGCTTAAATAGACTCTTTATAAAATGGAAATATCAAGGCACTTGCCTTGTAGGGTTGTATTAATCAGTGAATGTATGTGAACTTAAAAAAAAGTGTGAGGCACATAGAATCGACTCTCTAAATAGCAGGCAGTAGTAGTAACATTTCTTTACTCTTAGGCTTATTTTGAAGCTAAAATTATGAAGCTTTCAGTATGGTGCCACACGCACAGATAGCATTTACGTGAACATCGTTCCTGCTGAGATACTTGAGTAAGTCAGCCAGAAAACAGCATATCGACACAAAGTGGACGTTTTAAGAGGGGTTGAGGTGGAGTGGAAGAAAGGTCCTTGGAGCTGGGGAGTTCTGGAAACAAAGCTGGGTATTGGGTGGGTCACCTGCCTGCCTGTGGAACTGACTTAGTACAGCAGGGGTTGGGATCCTAGGATGGCAAGCCAGGCATCGGGGTTCTTGCTGAGGGAAGGGCGGACTGGAGGTGATCGGGGACTTCTCTGAAATCAGGGATGTGAAAGGAGAGAAGAGTTGGACAGTATGAGCTTGAGAGGAGCCAGGGGGTCTTCGGACAAAGAGAGGATGTCGTGGTCCGGGAGTGGTGGAAGAGAATCCAGCAGAAGACAAAGTTTTTGGAGGAGTTTGAGTGTGGAGGGAAGCTTGCTGCTTAGAGAGCCACATCCAGGAATCGCCGTGGAAGGGGACGTGCAGAGCAGTATGTGATCAGATGGCCCTGGAGCCCTGTGCTTAGGACACTTGGTCTGCATGAGAGGGAGGCTCCGGCAGCCAGGTAGCCCTCGTCGGGCTCCACAGTTGGAGAGTGGGCCCCGTTTGATTCTGGAAGCCTCCACCCCTGCGCGCCCAGCTGGGGACCAAGGTGGGCAAGGTTTTCCTCCTCCTGTGTCACTGGCCCAACTGTGGCTTCTCCCCTTGCGTGCTTTCTGAGCCTCCAGTCTGCCCAGCAGCAGGGCCCTCGCAAGGACTGTTCCAGCCAGCCAGCTGGAAGGTCCGGGGCAGCTCTCGCTCATCTTTGCTAATGTTCCAGCCTCACCGGCACCGGCTTGGATCCCACACATGTTCTTCTTTTTCACAGCTCTTGGCAGTGCCTGAACGGCCGCAGTCCGAGAGGGCCCTGGCTGCCAAAATCTCATGCTGGACAGTCATCTTCTCTGAGAATTGCATACTTCTAGAGAGCCACGACCGTTCCAGTCGAGGAAGCACAATTTCTGTTTCCAGTGAAATGTTGTTTATCTTAAAAGGGTACACATTCATAGCAGAATGTAAATAATACAGCATATTTAACATATCTTCGGAAGTTTACTGCTCCCAAATAATCTTTTTTGGAAGATTTTTAAGATTTTAAGATTTTTAAACCTTTTAAGGAAGGTTTTTGACCTTCCTTATTCTACATCATTTTAGCCATGCATAATTTTACATAAGTGGTAACATTAAATGCTTGATTACCTGGGAACTTGGCTCTCTATCAACAGTACGAGTTTAAATAAATTTTATATATTTTAAATATTACATGTTTATTTTTAATAGATATAATATACTTTAAAAACCACTTGTCTAATGATGGACCTTCATGTTCAATTTTTTTGGTTTTTTTGTTTGTTTGTTTCATTTTGTTTTAAGTAGGCTCTTCACCCAGCGTGGAACCCAATGCAGGGCTTGAACTCTTGACCCTGAGACCAGGACCTGAGCTGAGACCAAGAGTCGGATGCCTAAACGACTGAGTGACCCAGGCACCCAATTATCTTCAGCTTCTTAGCGTTATAAATAACTTGGAGCATCTTTGTACATATATCCTCAAAACTTTTTAATTTTCGAGTTAGATGGTACACGTTAAAATTTTGTCTAAGTGTTATAATTGATATTTAAGAAAGTTATGCCGTTTATACTCCCACTCACATAGGTGTTTTTCCTCACACACTCATACTGTTTGATGTTTTTAACTTCTGTGTCTATTAGATAAATACTACTTCATTTTACTATTTTAACTTATTTAATATTGGAACTAAGCTTTTTTAGATCTATTAGCCACTTGCACTTTTCTTATTTCTCTTATTATAGAAGAATATCTTTTAAAAAATATTTTCTAGGGCGCCTGGGTGGCTCAGTCGGTTAAGCATCTAACTTCCACTCAGGGCATGATCTCAGGGTCCTGAGATCGAGTTCCACATCAGGCTCCCTGCTCAGCGGGAAGCCTGCTTCTCTCTCTCCCTCTGCTGCTCCCCCTGCTTGTGTTCTCTCTCTTTCTCTCTCTCTCTCTCTCTCTGTCAAATTAAATCTTTAAAAAATATTTTCTAACCCCTTTTATCCCCCTATGGAATATTTTTCTTATTGATTTGTAAGAGCTCTTTGTATATTAGAAAACTACAAATGCCCCCCCCCCCCACCCGGGTTGTTAGTTAACCTTTATTGTGCTCACTTTTTTGGTAGAAATTTTTTAAAAATATTCTTAACTCTGTTGATACTTTATTGATGATTTGAGATGTTTATGGCCGTATATTGGTATAGGTTACATAGCCAGCATTTGAAATGATTGACTTCTGTACTTCTTTTGCCAGTGGTTTATAACTAAGCTATTACACAAACACAGGCTCTTTAAATGGAATGTGTTCTCTGTTGTGGCATTGGAGTGTGATAATGATTGAGGGAAAGACTATAGCAAGAAAGTGGAAGTTAGCCAACTGGAAGATTGATCATAACTGGAAGACTTTCTCTACCAACCCGAGGGCAGGGTGGGAATTCTAGATTTTTAGAAGGGTGATTTCACTGCAAAGGAGACCCTGCCCAGTAGTAATAAGGGTAGGGAGCATCATTTCCTATTGACCAACTATTGCTACTTTAACCAGCTTTCTTATCTTAATTTTCTAAAAAAGACTTATTTATTTTAGAGCAAGTGAGCATGCGTGGGGGGAGGGGCAGAGTGAGAGGGAGAAAGAGAGAAGCAGACTCTCTGCTGAGTGAGGAGCCCAACTCGGGGCTCAGTCTCATGACCCTGAGATCATGACCTGAGCCAAAATCAAGAGTCTGATGCCTAACCGACTGAGCCACCCAGGCGCCCCTAACCATCTTTCCTCTTTTGGAAACATTTATTTGGTGATGAAATTATTTGGACACTGCTAGATCCATGTAGTGTTTTAACTAGGAAATCCTTAGTTTGTTGCCCTATCTTAAAAGTACCTTCACACTGCTCAGGGACGCAGAGCACCTGTGTCAGTACACATGCTGAGTATTCCCAGCAGCCTTAGATGGTCTCCTAGATGGATGTGTGGCCGAGAAACCAGTCACATGGCATTGTGCACCTTTGCCCCTACCTGCAGGCTAACTGTGGTTCTTAAGACAGGTGAATCACAGCGGTCAGAGAAACCCTGATGACTAGGTTAATGGTCGGTTGATATTAGTGTTACTAGTAATAAGCATTTGAAGAGCCAGCCGTTGTTCTAGGCACTTCACATGAATTATCTTATTTAGCAATCATTGCTCGGATTAGGATAGTGAAACTGGGAACATTAGGGTAGCATGGTTCAAATCCTCTAGCCAAATATGCGGCAGGATGAAGATTCTGATTTTTTTTTTTTTTTCTGACACTCCAGTCTGCCTTCTTCAGCACTACTGAAACTACTCCGAAATGGGGGCCCCTTTGAAACTCTAGCTATTCTCTGAAAAACCTGGGACAAATGGTCAAGAGTGGAAGGTGCTGCATTATCTGATCCGCCGGGGATTGGTAGCCACCGCAGTCCAGCAGAAAGCTCATCTCGGCACCAGAAACTTAAATATCAACTGATAGAACTTTTTTGGGCCACAAAATAGGAAATATTTTTTTTTAAAGCGTAGCCCTGGAGAAAATGTGACATCCCACCAGAAGACACTAACCCAGATTATCCCAAGTGAAGTCCAAATAGTTGGTGTTGACATGCAGAGCCCATGGGAGTTTACGTTCTCTGCAAAACAGAACTTAGGTGGGGACTCGGAGTGGCATCCAAATCTGTATTTTCGGGGTGAATCCCTTGTTTTGTGAAAATAATGCCTGTCCTTCCTCCCAGGGCAGGAAGGGAAAATGGATGGCCCAGGAGTGTATCACACAATAGAGAGAGACAGGTCACAACTTGCCATGTCCTCTTGGAAGAATGTGGAACTGACTGTCTGTTTTGAAGGCTTGGAAGCTGTCGGGCCGGTTGGTGTTTAATTCAGCCGTCTTAGTAAAAACTACGTGGGGGTGTCCTCTTTTCTTCACCTTACCAGAGAGCATTTTAAGAATTTATCTGTGTCCATGCTTGTAGAGGGCATTTGTTTGGTTCACGTCCCATGCTGTCTGACCCATGTTCATTCCACTTGATCTATAGAAAAGTAACTAGCCATTTCTAAAATTACTCTTCCTTAGCTTTTCTGTTCTTTGTGTTTCTTAACTTTGCAGTAACACATAGACATCTGTATATGCTTCCTATGCAGAATCATTACATGTTCTAGAAGATGCATAGCTATGTTTCATTAGGGATTGTAAGAGATTTCCAGGTCTTCTGGTATCCATTATTTTCTTAGAAGTATATCTAACAATCGAACGTTGAACCTAAATTGAACTTATTTTGCTTTTTTCATGGTAGTATTTAAAGCTTAGATAAACATGTTCAGATTTGGTTTTTTTTTTTAATCTACACGTAAACATGGGTTATATCATTTTTGCGTATGTGTCCAAGGGCAGTTCCACAATAAAAATACTAGAAAAGGGGCACCTGGGTGTCTCAGTTAAGCATCTGCCTTTGGCTCAGGTCATGATCCCAGAGTCCCGGGATTGAGCCCCACGTTGGGCTCCCTGCTCCGCGGGGAGTCTGCTGCTGCTTGCTCTCCCTCTCCTCCTCCCCCTGCCCATGTTCTCTTGCTCACTCTCTCAAATAAATCTAAAAAACAAAAAACAAAAAACCCAAACACACACACACACACACACACACACACACGAAAAGACCAGCTATACAACAAATGGGAAATAGGAGTCAAAGAAGCAGCAACTATAAGACCAAAATATATTAATAACTTACAGCTTCTTTCAGCAATTATGTTGAAATAAGATTGAACATTCCAGAAAAGATCAAATTGGAGGATTCACAGGTGTCTGTTTTCATTAGAGATTTTTGCCTCAGCACTGCCAGTTTTGATAAAGCCCATGCTTGCACAGACCCAATCGCCTGACTAAAAGTGAGAAATGGACTTAAAAGTGAGCAAATAAACAGTGGTCTGTGGACAGCTTATCAACTGACTTCACCATTGAGATGGCCACTAAAGAGCAAGACGAGGTTTTGATGCACTTGTCCTGGAGATAACCTCTCCGGACTACGTCTAGCCTGCTCAGGTCTGTAGGAGCAACACCCCCGCCCATTCTGTGATACTGCGGGAAGACCTGAGCATCCTTGGGGGACAGTACTTTCGTTCTGACCGCTGTTCTTCACTGCACTGAAAGTTCATGTGCATGTTCATGCAATGTGTTCGATCCGGATTTGATTAGGAAGATGGGTGGTGGTAAAAAAAAAAAATGCCTTTTTATATTTTCTTATCTACAACTCAGATTTCCTTAGAGGAAAAATGAAATCTGTTTGCCTCCCTGACTTCATTTTTTTCTGACTGTTAATTACTATTTTCTTAATAATAGCAAGTATAATGTCTCTACTATTATTCCCACTCTTCTTAAACATTGTCATTTGTTGTGTCTAGAATGTTACCCTAAACTTCAAAACTAACGTTTTAAAAAATTGTGGTGCTACAGAACAATTGTTTCCTTATAATGTTTTCAAGATGAGATAAGGAAAACTAGCAAAGAGGCTATTTATTCTGGTCCCTTCCATGACTGGCTGTCCTTCCCAGTTATGACTTACAAATCAGTGAGAGCTGGGGCAGTTTTCACCTCTTGTTTTCTGTTTTAAGACTTACATTTTTTAGAGCAGTTTTAGATTTACAACCAAACCAAGAGGAAGGTACAGAGATCTCTTAGAGTCTCCTTGCTCCCATCATTTTCCATTCTGCCATTTGCTCGTCGTTTGGTCCACAAAGTTAGACACACAGGTAAGAGGTTCATGGAACAGCTTTGGGGGACTCTACCCCAACAGCAACTGGGAATGTGATCAGGGAAGAGTCAAAGTTCTCCCTATCCCATGGGGGAGGAGATAAACTTTATTTATTGATGCTTTGATCTGAGTTTGAAGTTTGAATGGAACAAGTCCGCTTATAAATCAATCCAGTGTGTTTTCTGTAGGAAGCACAAAGCACTTCATGTCTAGCACACCAGACCTATTCATCCAGGAATTTATCTTTTTTTTTATTCCTACCCAAATATTTCAAATGAAAACTTCCAAGACATTAGAATGTCACATGAATAATCAATGCCAATGCAGCTTTTCAAGAAATCCTTTTATTTAATGTTTGATCCCCATTTCAGTCCCCCTTACCCCCATCTGGCAGTTGTCACTTAGGCAGATGGCCACCAGCTGGGAGGGCAGCCTGTGCATCCCCCACCCGCATCCACGGGGCTCAGTAGACCGGACGTGAAAGTGCATCGTGTCCCTCCATTAGGCGGTCCACAAGCTCAGATACTGCCTTGTCAACCTGTCACCGCCTGAAGCTTCCCAGAGGGACCTCTTTTCTGAATCTGGGATCTTAAGTTGTGTTTTGCTGATGTCACAGTATCTTGGCTTCATATAAGAGAATGTGGCTACTATGCCTACATAGTCCAGCTCTCCCAATTAAGAGGGCACACGTGAAAGCAAGAGTTATGTTAATGAAAAGATGGAGAGAGAGCAAGAAAGAGAGGAGTCTTCAAAGAAATATATCCTGACTATTCAGTTTAAGAAATGGCTTATTCTACTCTAATAAATCCATATTATGACCACTTTATCCCAAAATTGTTGAAATAAGATTTTTTTTCTTTTTTTAGTAATTTTAATAGTCTTAATGATCAGTAATAGATTTTCTTCTGGGCTTCTGAAAGAGAAGGAAACTCATGCTCTTTTGGAAGACCATTAATGCCTAGGTCACATGTGAAAATTACTCTTCGTTAATTTCATCATTGAAGCCGTTCTTTGAGAAGCCTGTCACTTTGTTCATCTTGGTCCAGGAGCCTCCAGGGCAGCCAGAGAGATGTGGTTCTTCAGAAGAAGCTCTGTTCTTTTTATAAACACTTGTCATTGTTTTTCTTCTCATTATAGATAGATGCATGTTCATGGGGTGGGAATGGGGACAGAAAATGGAATAAAATTGCAGAGTTGGTCAATGTTAGTATTTCTGAATGTTTTTGTTGTATATACCTATTCACATCTGCAATAGACAGAAGCACACACATGGGTGTTGTGCTTATATTCTTAAAAATCCAGATCAAACCATGTATATAGCCTTTTGTTCCATTTTTTCTTATGCAGTAAGCATGTTCTGTCTCAAGAACCCTATTTTTTTTAATGGCTGCATACTTTCAAGTTTATTGCTAGACCATACTTAAATGTCTAACACTGAAAGAATATTTAAGTTGTTTCTGACTTTTTAAAATTATAAATAACGTTTCAAAATAAGGCACATCTAGTCACTGTATTTTGAACAGATGTTTGAAATTTTAATTCCTAGAAGTGGAATTTCCGGACCCAAGGATGTGTACAATTAAAAGACTTTAAACATTTTATCCTGCCGAATTTCTCAAGAAGGGCAAATCTACCAACAATGAATGGGGGTGCTTGAGAATCTTCTATTTTTGGTTGTTCTCTGGGAACCTGGTCTGTCTGACCTCTGTTTATCTCTAGACCTTGGCCCTGCCACAGCTTTGAAGCTCTGTTTCAGGGCATCCTTGGGATTTTTTTTTTTCTTTTGTTTTGACACTCCTAAATTGCCATAATTCAAGGTCAGCTCATCATATGTGAGCTCCCTGGAACCTTACCACTCTGTTGTCTATACACATCGAAGCCAGAATTTGATAAAAATAGTTTCACATATGGCAGAATGCTCATTGTAAAACAAATCCAGTTTTTTACTATTCTTATTCATGGCTGAGGGGGCTGATTTAAGATGTACATTAACCTTTCTTAACCACGATTTCCTTGCCAATGCAACCAGGGTGAGATTTCATAGTGACGTGTGTCTCCTTCCTAACACATGGCTTGATGTAATTTTATTTATTCAAGTTGGTATTTGAGTAAGGTTGGCCATAAGAATTGTGTGTTCCATGACTAAGGAATGTCTGGTCTTCTTTCTCATTCTACACCCCTTGCCCCCAGGACCCAACACAATGTCCTATGCTCAATCATTGCCAGTTGAATGAATGAATGAATGAATGAATGAATGAATCCATGACTCTGACTTGTTGAAAACATCAGATGACGTGAATGTGCTCGAAAGCACTTTAAATAATAGAAGACTATAGAGTACTAGGACTGCCCTCCCCCAAGGCAGTGGTACTCAAACACCTGGTTTATGTATATCAGGTTAACTCAGAGTTGGACAACACAGCTGACACCTGACTCATTCCCAGAAATTTTCATTCTCGTGCAGCTAAACCCTCCTGGGACTTCCTAAAGTCTCCAGTTTTAACATGTTCTGGTCTGAAATCTATGTTCTTGCTCCGTTGCTGTGTGTTATGTTTGGTGTGGCAGTTTCCATGTAGAATCCTGAAATTTTCTGAGATGAAATTAGGACATGCACGATGAAAGTAATTAAACCCATTTACAGATATACTGAGGTTTAGGATGGGAAGCTGCATGCCCATGGTTCTACAGAAATTAGGGTCAGGAGCAGGACTCCTGTCCAAGTCTTACAGACTCCAAAGCCCATACTGCAATAGGCACTCATGCTTTTTATTGCTTAGAAGTAAGGAATAATCAGAAAACCTTAAGTGTTAGTCATCCAAATATTCAGCTAAAATCTGAAATAGAGCTTTTTGACAAGTGAGTTAACCCATGAAGTCACTGTACGGAGTGCCTGTTGCTACCAGGTCTTAGAGACATTCCCTGCAAGCTTACTGGTACACAGGCACCAGTTTTTATCTTCCAGTTCCTTAAAAAAAGTTTTTTTGGTCCCAATATCTCATGTTTTTGTTGCTTGTTCAATTTTTGGATGGCTCTTCAAAGGTTTTCATTATAAAATTCACTTACTGTTTCTCATTCAGAAAGCATTTATGGGTCGTCAGCTCTTTTTCACATCATGCTGGGGCTCAAAGGTGAATGCAAAATCGCCTCCTCCTTTTCAGGACTTCAAGGTCTTCACTCAAGTATCCCTCCTTGGTCAAGAAAAGGTTCCAGGGGGTGAGGACAAGAAATACAAGAGCATAAGTAGATGTGGAGGGTGCGAGGGTTGATAATGTAAGTTATAAAACTGTTTAGGCTGAAGTTCTCCTGTGACTCCAGGTGGACATTTCCAGCAGTAATTGGATACACAGGGTTTGAGACTAGGAAAGAGACCTTGCCAGAAGAGAAAGAGTTAGGGGGGTGTAGATGAGATTCCTTCATGGAACTTGTCTGGGTGACCCAGGACGAGAACCAAGGACAGCTCTAGGGAATCATTCACCTGTAAAGACCAAGCGGAGGAAAGACGGCAAAGAAAACCGAGGATCAGTGGTCTGAAGGGGGAGCGTTGGCACTCCAGGGAGTCGTCCCAGAAATTGCAGGAGGAGAGGGTTCCAAGAAAGCAGGTGTTGAGAGAGGCGTGCAAGTCAGGATGGAGAGAGGGTGAGCACAGACTTTTCTCTCAGGACGCTTGGCTGTGAAAGCAATTGGTGCAATGGAGGATTTGTGGAGGGAGGCCCTCGGCAGGCTGGCCTGGGGTGGGGGGGGGGGGAAATGAGAGCTCAGTCCAGGGCCCAGAAGTCCGTGACTAATTCTGAAAAATTGTGATGGTTTGTATATGTTGTTATTTCAGAAGCAAAGGCACCAGAAAGCAACAATTTTGAATGTCTCCTTCTGGGTCTTTCAATGATGTTCTTAGCTACAAAACTGGGAGAAGTTTTCCAGATGTCCAAGAAGCCCATGTCCTAGCCTGCCTGTATCTTGTGGTACATCTGCCTAAACACTCAGAGCAATCTTCTCTTTTTTATTGTGACGATAAATTGTTCAGAACACTACACACACACACACACACACACACACACACACACACACACACACACACACACACACACCCTGTTTTTTAACCAGAATGGAGATGGTATCTTAGCATGAAGGTAAAACTTGATGGAGCAAACCTGTTTACCAGCTTTTCTTAAATGCAATTGGTGTAGAAATCATGGACTTCTCTTTACATTTCTTATATGTGGTAGGCAGCACGTCTCCTGCCTTATACTGTCAGTGAAAACTGCATTGCCAACCTTTGTATACACCCTTTGGACAATCTAAGGGGATTTGGGCCAGTGTCTTTCCAGTAATCAAAAAAGCTTAAGCCCTGTGACTTTCACACACTAGTAATTTGTTACTCCTGTTGGAAGGAACATTCTATTCTGGAGGTCTTTGGTTATTTATATATATATATATATATATATATATATATATATACTTTTGTCATTTAAATGGGGATGTGTAAGTGAAGTGTTCAGTATTTTTTGATATTAAATATAAAATAGGTTCATGTATTTTGTGTAATAGAGAAAGAAGTAAATGACATTCTTGTACCCTGGATGGCTAAAGCAATCTGTGGATATCTTTGAATATGTCTTGGTGTAGATAAAGAAGTAACAATCTACCCAATAGTTGACACTTAGATTCTTGGATACTAAACATACGTAGGAAAGTATTGTTTGTTAAAAACTCTCCCTTTGATAGCTATTGTCTGATAAGCTACTCTACATTATATGAATGTGTAGATGCCACCACGATGTCACATCTGAGTCCCACGTGGCCACCGTCTACATACGCTCTACCCTGGGGACCTAAATAGCTAGTTCTTCACTCCTTTCATAGTTAATAAGCTTTGATTGAAATTTTAACACTGAGACTTTTTAATTTGACTTAATTTGTGCTTTCCTGAAGCTTAGAACTGCCATTTTAAGAACTTTTCCAGGGTTCATTTATTTTTCTGTGTTTGGGAACACACTAAACTGCTTTTTTCCCTACTTACCTATTTTACTTAGATTTTAAATTTCATAGCTGGCTTATAGTTTTATCAGTGAGTGTTTGATATGCAGATTTATTTATTAATGCCATCTGTTTCTGTGAAAGCTTTTTAAGTGCTAAGTGTTGCCTGAATGATGTTCAGGTCTACATGGGGGGTAATTTTGGAAATCAGAATCCCACAAAAACAAATACTCTATTACTTGAGATGAAGATCGTATACAAATTGGCTTATTTAGCATTTCATTGTGATCCCACCATGAGTGTGCCATCTGTATCTATGCGCTCTGAGGATGTGCCATCTTTTCAGGATTGATTGCTAATAAGCATTTTCTTTTACTAAATTATTTTTTTCAATGTATCTAGAATATTACCAGATTAAGATTATAGCTCAGCAAATTTATTTAGAAATGCTAATTAATGTCTTTATCTCTAGATTATTTTGACACTCTTAGGCTACATGAACAAAATTACAGTAAACTTGGATATAACCAAACATTTCAGTGAGCTCACTTCCCAAGAATTCAAGCAAGGTGACAACTAGTATCTTCTTGACCTGACCAGAACTGGTCTACTGAACAGAGCAAATTGGAAAGAATCAATCTTTCAGTCCAGTCTCATTTTGTCTCATTCAGCTATTCCCAACCTCTGCCTCTGACTTCATTTGATCTAGAATATTCTTGGAAGGGTATAACGAAATCCAATCACGCTACCCAAATCCTTTCCAGTTCAATTTTAACCACCCCTCATCTCCCCATGATATTTTTGTGTGTTTTGGTCATAAGGAAGGAATGCTTCCTATTGTTTTTTCTTTTCAACAGAGTTCATTGCTTAAAAGTCTGTCATCTGTTTACTTTAAGCTACTTGAAGGCAAACTCAGAATCATCTAAATGCTTTCTTTGCCACTTTTCAAAATTGTTTATTTCTGTCCAATTAAGAAAATTGAGCAGGTATTGCTTATAATATGGTTTTATAAAGCAAAAGTTAGTAATCAGATGCTGAAACCGAACTCCTTGAATCTCTCCTGCTTCCTTTTTTTTCACTTAGCAGTATATCATGGACTTCTCCCAGGTCAGTATATGTAGTTCTATTTTATCTATTCTAATGTTCTATTTTTATCTATCATCTAATGAATATCAAGTATCATTCCAGGTTTGTTGTACTTGTTACTGTTGTAATTTTTTCTACTATAAAAAATAATGCAATAAATATCCTTATATATATCTTATGTTTATCTCTGTAGGCTAGTTTTCAAAAAGGTAACACCAGGTCAAAGGCCATATGTATTTTTAATTTAAAAAGATATTTGCAGAATATTTTCAAAGAAGACGTAGTAATACACTTATCTATTGGAAATATGTGAGAGGGTCATTGCCCTTCATCCTTGTCAGAACTGGATGTTATTTCTTATCACAATCTTGATTCTCTTGTACTTGGAACAGAGTTGTGCATAGTGCATGCTCAAATCTCTGTTGTCTAAGTCACTTTGGTGATTTTGAGGCTGCGTTTTCCATCTAGCTGTTGGGTTAACATGACATTTTCTTTACATGTAGATTCATAGATTTTAGAGGCACCTGGGCGGCTCAGTTGGCTAAGCCAGAGTCTGACTCTTGGTTTCAACTCAGGTCATGATCTCAGGGTCTTGGGATCGAGCCCCGAGTCGTGCTCTGTGCTCAGCATGGAGTCTCCTTGAGATTCTCTCTTCCTCTCCCTCTGCCCCCTTGCCCTGCTCGTGTGCTCTCACTTTCTCTCAAAAATAAATAAATCTTTAAAAAATATGTAGATTCATAAATTTTATGCATAATATAAATTAATAACTGAACTTGGATCAAAATTTAGATCAAATGACTATTTATTCATACATTTGAATATGAATAACTTTGACATTTTTTTTCTGTTATTTCTTCCCCCCCACCTTATTAATACCTCTACTGCTGCTGCTATTACTACCATGGTTAATGGTAACAGTGTTCTGTCTTACAGGGCCTTTTTGACATTGTTATTGCACCTTGATTGACAAAATGCAACATCAGAAGGGTTAAGTCTGCTTATGATGATTCTGGATTCTCAGCAGTGGGTATTATCTGACTGCTATGCTGCATTGTGTGGTTCTGCATTTCCCCAACACTGCATAGTCTGTTATTCTTTTGCAAAGCACCTTACTGGGGGGAAAATGTATAGGTCCTTTTCACCATTACTTTGGAATGATCCAATAATTTATGGTTTATATATGCCAGAAATATTATTCAAAGTAGTTAAACTTTTAATATTAATGGGTCTACTGTTTTTTTTATATATGTTGTAAAACATATATTCTTTTTAAAAACTTCATCCTTACAATACCGTGTGATATTGGCATGATGGCGTCCTTACTTTAATTTTACTGACTTTGAGACTCAGGTTCCCGAACAGGGTTTAAGTGGTTTCTTTAAGGACTCACAGCCAGTAAATACGAGAACTAAGATTTACAGCAGGATTTCTTGATTCTAAGTCAAATGGCCTCTGACACCAGTTCTCAAAACCTAAGTGCACAGATCTTTTAAATATTTCAATGTAACAAGACTTAACAACTCGTGTATCTATTGACCATGTGCTGTGTTTACTGTAGTGGCAGTTAAATTTGTCTCTAATGAATGCAACGGGAAACAAATTTTAAATTCAGTTTTTCTTGGAAGGAAAATTTAAAACTTTTTAAATCATGAGATTCATAGAATAATAAAAGAACTCCCTAATTATTAAAATGTTAGGAATCGTTCCTCTACTATTGATCAAATTTTAGTTTGGATATAAATGTCAGTTTAAGATCAACCCTGGGGGACATTATGCTAAGGGGAATAAGCCAGACACAGAAGGTCAAATACTGTATTGTACCACTTACATGAGGAATTAGTCCCTCGGAGAAGCTGAGCTTGGAGTGGCGGTTGGCCGGGGGCCAGGGGTGGGGAGGGTGGTATGAGGCAGTATTAATCAAAGGGTACAATCCTCCCAGTTCTGCAAGATGAAGAAGTCCTAGAGATCTGCTATATAGCACTGTGCCTATGGTTGACAATATTGTGTACTTAAACTTTCTAAGAAGGTAGATCTTGGGTGTTCCTATAATAATAAAAATAAAGAGGGCAGGAGGACACTTCTGGAGGCGATAGATGTTTATGGCACTGATTGTGGTGATGGTTTCATGGTGTTTACTTATCTCCAAACTCATCAGGTTTTACACATTAAATATGCACAGCTTTTTGTATGTCCATTATACCTCAAAATGGCTTTAAAAAAAGGGGGGGGATCAACCACAGAAAATGTTGCTGACTTAGCAGTCTTACTTGTGTGTGTACACGTATGTGCACATGCTTGAGTTATATTCCTATTCCCTACTAGTTTTCTTGGTAGCATATGTACATAATAATTCTATATTTTCAGAAAGCTGTGTGCTTACGGATTCAAATATCACTACAATTATCCACATTTGTAGTGGGAAAGGCAGGCTATAGATGCATTCTTGGGTTTCCTAAATTCCTTGAGACTAACCATAATGTTAAGATGCATTTTTTAGTATAGTATCAATTTTCTGTATCAGGTGGTTGGCGAGCTCCCCGTTATGCTTCTGAATATCTTAAATGCAGGAGGGATTGTGGAATCTTGAGGTGTCTCTGGTAAAGTTGTGTGCTGTTTCCTTGAAACCATTAAATGAAATTTTTGAGTAAAGGATATCCTTTAAGAAAGGGGAACCCTTTATTTATCTCAGTTATATGTACCCCAGTACTACTTCTCCATGTATGATTTTATAGGTCCTTAGGTTGACACTTAGCTATTTTTCCCAATTGAACAACAAGGGTAACAGCAAATCCAGAGTTTTGTGGGTATTTTTGCGTTGCTTTAAGTCAGTTTTGTGTAGTCTATAGTTTGGAATTGTGTCGAATAAGCATTAACTCCATTTTTTTTTTTTTTTTTGCTGTTGATACTAACACCAATTTATTAAAGGGTAAGACACCATATGTTCATTTCAGCACATTTTGTTCATTTTGTTCATTTTAAATTCCAGTATTTATGAAGCAGTTTGCTATTTACTTTGAACTTCTGCAGTAATTTTTATATCCTTTCCATTTTTTTTATTTTAACTTGCATTTCTCAAAGAATTTTGTCATCTTGATGCTTTTTTAATTAAAAGGATACACTTTTTATTTTTATCTTCTGGCAAAGAAAAGTGGAAAAGTCAAGTACCAGAAATTTTTGTACTTAAGCATAGCTGAGGAAACTTGGCTTGTTTGTTTGTTTTTGAGACATGCCGAAGAGCTAAGAATTGTTATTTGAGTGAAGTAAAAGGTGACTGAAATTATTATGTAATGAGCAGAATCACAAACTAAGTTATACCTGCATAGGGACTAAAAATAAGACACAAAATATGTCCCAGTTTGGAAATGAAAACAAAGTTATTAAATATTTCGGATATTTGGTTTACATGATACAAAATATTTGGGTAAGTCATCTTTACAAACAGGATTTCCAGTTGCTATGCAGAATTGAGATCATACTTAAAGTTGTTTTTTTCAAGCATAGTCATTTATGATGCATGATTTTCAAGATAATCTTTGAAGTTAAATGCTAAGGGTGCATATCCATCAATGGCCATTTATTAATGTAACTGTTTATTTTTTATCATTATGTTTGCCTTTTACTGACTCACATTTCAGACCTGGGGAGGAAGTCAAATCCAGGTACTATTGTCAAATGGAATTTTCTATAGGAAAGGACAAACTTAGTTGATTCCACTTCTATTTTAATATGTTATGCATATAAGTATGATGCCATTGAGGTTTCAATAATGTGTAGTGATAAGGTTGCTATGTTTTTTTTTCCCTGTTACTTAAAACTATATGTGTGTGTGTGTGTGTGTGTATATATATATATAGTACTTGGAGTGCTACCAGTGGTCTTCCATACCCTTAAAATTGCTCATCAGGAAGGTCACTAATCTTTCCAGATTAATAAAACCCATTGAAAATATTTACACTGAAAGAATCTTTGAAACAGGGTGCCTGGGTGGCTCAGTTGGTTAAGCGACTGCCTTCGGCTCAGGTCATGATCCTGGAGTCCCGGGATCGAGTCCCGCATCGGGCTCCCTGCTCAGCAGGGAGTCTGCTTCTCCCTCTGCTCCTCCCCCCTCTCATGTGCTCTCTCTCCCTCTCTCTCTCATTCTTTCTCTCAAATAAATAAATAAAATCTTTAAAAAAAATCTTTGAAACAATTTCCTTTAAAACGTCATTATGATTTTAATAATTTCCATATCCCTTTTTTCTTAACCTCTAATTTATCAATTAGACTTTAGCCTCTCAAGGACCAGTAAACACCTGGGTTTTGCTTCCTCAAATGCTTTGGGGGACAGGAAAACGTGGTGGAAATCGGCCAAGGACAAACCAATACATTCAGTGTTCTGTGAGGCCAGTCCCACTATACAAGGAAACACAAACCACATGTTCACTATCTCTGAAAATTAGTTTGATATGTAGACAAGACTTTGACATATTTGAATTTATTCCTACTGGTTGGTAATGAATATATTTCAAATATAACCAGTGTTTTACTACTTTCCTCTGAATATCAACATCCTTATCCTTATAAAACCATGATATTGATGAAAACTGAAGTGGAAAATCACCAAAGGAATAAAATTAAAACTAGTTAAACTTGATGCTGTGAGGAAATTCTTGGTTGCACATTCTAAAATCTACAATGTTGTTTGATCCCTAAGCAAGCCAACTCGGTTAAATGAGAACTTTTTGCAAAGGTGGTACAGCTGAAGCATCAGTTTTGTTTCTTACAGTGAACAGATATCAAGTCTGCATTGCTTCCCTAAGACCTGTTTTAAAAGAAAACCAGTATATTTGGCTTTATCTGAAATACTAGGGTTTGATTTTGTTGAGTATCTTGCTCAAGATGGAGGTGGGGCGGGGAGGGAGGAAGCCTGTTGCTGATACTATTCATAGTTCAGTCTTTGGGAGATATGAGTATATATAGCAAAGGATTTTACTGTAAGACATTTACAGTGTTTCTTGTTTTTTTTTTTTTTTTTTCCAAAGCAAAACAATAACAGTGGAGTGGAAAGTTAATGCTAAAGGCTGAACTCTGAATACTCAAGTATTCTACTCAGCATTGGTGGGAACAGTTATGTTTTTTCTTCTTAAATTCCTAATTTTCTTGGAAATGCATAGGTGCTAGGCAGAAATGAGGAGTGCAGTTCTCAACTGGTAAGTATAGATGTGATGGAGAAACAACAGTTTCAGGTTGAATCACTCCATCATAACTAACTTAAAAGCCATTCTGAATCAGTCTTTATAACTTACAGTCCGTGGTTCTATTAAGGCACACCAGAGGGAATGTGCCTTTTTCACATAGCATTTCATATTTCTAGAACTCTCATGACCTAAACTAGATTGTCTTTTTTTTTTTTTAATTCATTTTTCCCTTGGCAGGTGATGTCATTTGTTCCATATTAGACACTGACTTTCATAATAAAAGTACTTATCTCAAGATTTTGTTGAAAACACATTTGTAAACCCATTTTTACCATTCCTAGTCATTTCCTGGATCTTGCATACCAGTTATTTTTAATTTTTATTCTTTACATGAGAATCTTTTACTTTGAGCATTTGAAAGAGAACACCAATTAGCTGAGCCAGAATGAATCCATAGAGCCAGAAGCAAAACAGAACTTAGGAAAGTCTATTAGGTGCAGTTCATCAGCTGAATACAGTAACTGGAATGCTTGAACACTAAGGAGCTGAAAGATTCCTGTAAAATGGCACTCCCATCAGTCATGATCAGCCTTATTGTTACCATAAGTTGCATAGATAAATATCAGATTGTGTCAGTTGTGTGTGGTGGTACCATACTAGCAAAAGAATTTCAAGATTTCTATGGAGATTAGTCAAGGCTCAATTTCCTACTTTTAGGTGGCATATTTCTGATAACCTCTTCCCTTTTCAGCAAATTATCTTAGGTGTGTGGTGAGTTGATGTTTGTTACAAGATCTATAAATACAAATGCATGCATACACACACTAACTTATTCCCTTTTTCCATTCAGAAAAATTGAGAAGGAAAACATAAGTAGTGACCAGGGTGTGCATGTGGGCATGCATGCACAGTGATCATGTTACCAAAGACAAACAATTGCATGAGTATTATTTCTGTCTCTCATGCATGATCTATTGCTTGGTAACTTATAAAGACTTGACCTGACTGTACACCTTTTGATAAGGAGGGGGGATGCTACTTCATTAACATGTGACTATAGAATTTGACAGACAACCCACAATTCATTTTTTCCAAGTCAGTCAGTATTACATGATATGCCAGTGTCTATGCAAGACAGTGCAGAGCATGCAGAAATGAAAACACTTAAGGAGTTTAGAATCCAGTGGAGGAGATAGAAAATGTTAATATATTCTGTATTATAGTAGAGTGAATTGTAAAGTGTTACAAGAGAGCTACAAATACTTGTGGTCTTAAGAAGCAGGGAGATGCAAATGCCTGTTTGGGAGAGTAGATTGTAAAAGCCATTACTCAGGCAATGGCTTGTGAGTTAGGTCTGACTGGTGGAGGTAAGAGAAAGGGCATTTCAGGCAGGGAAGAGTATGGGGTAGAGGTGTGGACCACAGGGCTTTGTGGGAAGGGCTGGAGACTCCAGTATCTAAGGAAGGAGATATATACAGTTGGAGAGCAGGGGTTGGAGACTTATGCTCAAGCTTTTGCCTCTGTTCTAAATGTAGGTAATAATCCCCAAGGATTTTGAGCAAGAGAATAAGAGTCAAAAGCTGCACAATAGGAAAATTAATCTCATCTCAATACAAAGGATGAAGAAGTGAATGGGATCAGAGCCTCAAAGCCATCAATCATCGGTCATTTGTGAGACAAGCAATAACTGAGCACCAATTTATTCGGAGGGCTAACGAGGATCAGTAATGTTGGGAACTGCCTGAGTTTCCTAGGGCTACCAGGACAAAGTACGAACTGGGTGGCTTAAAATAAATTTATTGTCACATAGCTTGGAAGTGTCAGCAGGGCCATGTTCCCTCCAGAACCTCTAGAGGAGGGTCCTTCCTTGCATCTTCCAGTTTCTGGTGGCCCCAAGCATTCCTTGGCTTGCAGCAACAGGACTCCAGTTTCTGCCTGTTTTCACATGGTTGTCTTCCCCTGGTGTCTGCGTCTTTCTTTCTTTTTAAAAAAAAAATTTATTGTTATGTTAATCACTGTATATTACATCATTAATTTTTGATGTAGTGCTCCATGATTCATTGTTTGTGCATAACACCCAGTGCTCCATGCAGAATGTGCCCTCTTTAATACCCATCACCAGGCTAACCCATCCCCCCACCCCCCTCCCCTCTAGAACCCTCAGTTTGTTTTTCAGAGTCCATCGTCTCTCATGGTTCGTCTCCCCCTCTGACTGAATCCCTTTCATTCTTCCCCTCCTGCTATCTTCTTCTTACTCTTTTTTCTTAACATATGTTGCATTATTTGTTTCAGAGGTACAGATCTGTGATTCAACAGTCTTGCACAATTCACAGTGCTCACCATAGCACATACCCTCCCCAATGTCTATCACCCAGCCACCCCATCACTCCCACTCCCCACCACTCCAGCAACCCTCAGTTTGTTTCCTGAGATTAAGAATTGCTCATATCAGTGAGGTCATATGATACATGTCTTTCTCTGATTGACTTATTTCACTCAGCATAACACCCTCCAGTTCCATCCACGTCGTTGCAAATGGCAAGATCTCATTCCTTTTGATGGCTGCATAATATTCCATTGTGTATATATACCACCTCTTCTGTATCCATTCATCTGTCGATGGACATCTTGGCTCTTTCCACAGTTTGGCTATTGTGGACATTGCTGCTATAAACATCGGGGTGCACGTACCCCTTTGGATCCCTACATTTGTATCTTTGTGGTAAATACCCAGTAGTGCAATTGCTGGATCGTATGGTAGCTCTATTTTCAACTGTTTGAGGAACCTCCATACTGGAGGGGTTGCACCAGCTTGCATTCCCACCAACAGGGTAGGAGGGTTCCCCTTTCTCCACATCCCCGCCAACATCTCTCGTTTCCTGACTTGTTAATTTTAGCCATTCTGATGGGTGTGAGGTGGTATCTCATTGAGGTTTTGATTTGGATTTCCCTGATGCCTAGCGATGTTGGCACTTTTTCATGTGTCTGTTGGCCATTTGGATGTCTTCTTTGGAAAAATGTCTGTTCATGTCTTCTGCCCATTTCTTGATTGGAGTATTTGTTCTTTGGGTGTTGAGTTTGATAAGTTCTTTAGAGATTTTGGATACTAGCCCTTTATCTGATATGTCATTTGCAAATATTTTCTCCCATTCTGTCGGTTGTCTTTTGGTTTTGTGGACTGTTTCTTTTGCTGTGCAAAAGCTTTTTATCTTGATGAAATCCCAATAGTTCATTTTTGCCCTGGCTTCCCTTGCCTTTGGCGATGTTTCTAGGAAGAAGTTGCTGTGGCTGAGGTCGAAGAGGTTGCTACCTGTGTTCTCCTTTAGGATTTTGATGGACTCCTGTCTCACGTTTAGGTCTTTCAACCATTTGGAGTCTATTTTTGTGTGTGGTGTAAGGAAATGGTCCAGTTTCATTCTTCTGCATGTGGCTGTCCAATTTTCCCAACACCATTTGTTGAAGAGACTGTCTTTTTGTCATTGGACATTCTTTCCTGCTTTGTCAAAGATGAGTTGACCACAGAGTTGAGGGTCCATTTCTGGGCTCTCTATTCTGTTCCATTGATCTATGTGTCTGTTTTTGTGCCAGTACCATACTGTCTTGATGATGACAGCTTTGTAATAGAGCTGGAAGTCCGGAATTGTGATGCCGCCAGCTTTGGTTTTCTTTTTCAAGATTCCTCTGGCTATTCGGGGTCTCTTCTGGTTCCATACAAATTTTAGGATTATTTGTTCCATTTCTTTGAAAAAAGTGGATGGTATTTTGATGGGGATTGCATTGAATGTGTAGATTGCTCTAGGTAACATTGACATCTTCACAATGTTGGTTCTCCCAATCCATGAGCATGGAACGTTTTTCCATTTCTTTGTGTCTTCTTCAATTTCTGTCATGAGTATTTTATAGTTTTCTGAGTACAGATCCTTTGCCTCTTTGGTTAAATTTATTCCTAGGTATCTTATGGTTTTGGGTGCAATTGTAAATGGGATCGACTCCTTGATTTGTCTCTTCTGTCTTGTTGTTGATGATTTTATATCCTGCTACTTTACTGAATTCCTGTATGAGTTCTAGCAGTTTTGGGGTGGAGACTTTTGGGTTTTCCACATACAGTATCATGTGATCTGCAAAGAGTGAGAGTTTGACTTCCTCTTTGCCAATTTGGATGCCTTTGATTTCTTTTTGTTGTCTGATTGCTGTGGCTAGGACTTCTAATACTATGTTGAATAGCAGTGGTGATAGTGGACATCCCTGCCGCGTTCCTGACCTTAGGGGAAAAGCTCTCAGCTTTTCCCCATTGAGAATGATATTGGCTGTAGGTTTCTCATAGATGGCTTTTATGATATTGAGGTATGTACCCTCTATCCCTATACTCTGAAGAGTTTTGATCAAGAAAGGATGCTGTACTTTGTCAAATGCTTTTTCTGCATCTATTGAGAGGATCATATGATTCTTGTTCTTTCTTTTGTTAATGTATTGTATCACGTTGATTGATTTGCGGATGTTGAACCAGCCTGGCAGCCCAGGGATAAATCCCACTTGGTCATGGTGAATAATCCTTTTAATGTACTGTTGGATCCTATTGGCTAGTATTTTGGTGAGAATTTTTGCATCCATGTTCATCAAGGGTATTGGTCTGTCATTCTCCTTTTTGATGGGGTCTTTGTCTGCTTTTGGGATCAAGGTAATGGTGGCCTCATAAAATGAATTTGGAAGTTTTCCTTCCATTTCTGTTTTTTGGAACAGTTTCAGGAGAATAGGTATTAATTCTTCTTTAAATGTTTGGTAGAATTCCCCTGGGAAGCCATCTGGCCCTGGGCTTTTGTTTCTGGGGAGATTTTTGATGACTGCTTCAATTTCCTTAGTGGCTATAGGTCTGTTCAGGTTTTCTATTTCTTCCTGGTTCAATTTTGGTAGTTGATACATCTCTAGGAATGCACCCATTTCTTCCAGGTTATCTAATTTGCTGGCATAGAGTTGCTCATAATATGTTCCTATAATTGTTTGTATTTCTTTGGTGTTGGTTGTGATCTCTCCTCTTTCATTCATGATTTTGTTGATTTGGGTCATTTCTCTTTTCTTTTTGATACGTCTGGCCAGGGGTTTATCAATCTTGTGAATTCTTTCAAAGAACCAGCTCCTAGTTTCGTTGATCTGTTCTACTGTTCTTTTGGTTTCTAGTTCATTGATTTCTGCTCTGATCTTTATTATTTCTCTTCTCCTGCTGGGTTTAGGCTTTATTTGCTGTTCTTTCTCCAACTCCTTTAGGTGTAGGGTTAGGTTGTGTATTTGAGACCTTTCTTGTTTCTTGAGAAAGGCTTGTATTGCTATATACTTTCCTATCAGGACTGCCTTTGCTATATCCCAAAGGTTTTGAACAGTTGTGTTTTCATTTTCATTGGTTTCCATGAATTTTTCTTAATTCTTCTTTAATTTCCTGGTTGACCCGTTCATTCTTTAGTAGGATGCTCTTTAGCCTCCATGTATTTGAGTTCTTTCCAACATTCCTCTTGTGATTGAGTTCTAGTTTCAAAGCACTGTGGTCTGAAAATATGCAGGGAATAATCCCAATCTTTTGGTACCGGTGGAGACCTGATTTGTGACCTAAGATGTGATCAATTCTGGAGAATGTTCCATGGGCACTAGAGAAGAATGTGTATTCCGTTGCTTTGGGATGGAATGTTCTGAATATGTCTGTGAAGTCAATTTGGTGCAGTGTGTCATTTAAAGTCTTTCTTTCCTTGTTGATCTTTTGCTTAGATGATCTGTCCATTTCAGTCAGGGGGGTGTTAAAGTCCCCCACTATTATTGTATTGTTGTCAATGTGTTTCTTCGCTTTTGTTATTAATTGCCTTATATAATTGGCTGCTCCCATGTTAGGGGCATAGATATCTACAATTGTTAGATCTTCTTGTTGGATAGACCCTTTCAGTAGGATATAGTGTCCCTCCTCATCTCTTATGACAGTCTTTGTTTTAAAATCTAATTTTTCTGATGTAAGGATTGCCACCCCACCTTTCTTTGGGTGTCCATTAGCATGGTAAATGGTTTTCTACCCCCTCACTTTGAATCTGGGGGTGTCTTTGGGTCTAAAATGAGTCTCTTGCAGACAGCATATCGATGGGTCTTGTTTTTTAATCCAATCTGATAGCCTGTGTCTTTTGATTGGGGCATTTAGCCCATTTACATTCAGGGTAACTATTGAAAGGTATGAATTTAGTGCCATTGTATTGCCTGTAAGGTGACTGTGACTGTATATTGTCGGTGTTCCTTTCTGATCTATGCTGCTTTTAGGCTCTTTCTTTGCTTAGAGGACCCCTTTCAATATTTCTTTTAGGGCTGGTTTCGTGTTTGCAAATTCCTTTAGTTTTTGTTTATCCTGGAAGCTTTTTATCTCTCCTTCTATTTTCAATGACAGCCTAGCTGGATATAGTATTCTTGGCTGCATATTTTTCTCGTTTAGTGCTCTGAAGATATCATGCCAGTCCTGTCTGGCCTGCCAGGTCTCTGTGGATAGGTCTGTTGCCAATCTAATATTTCTACCATTGTAGGTTACATATCTCTTCTCCCGAGCTGCTTTCAGGATTTTCTCTTTGTCTCTGAGACTCGTAAGTTTTACTATTAGATGTCGGGGTGTTGACCTATTTTTATTGATTTTGAGAGGGGTTCTCTGTGCCTCCTGGATTTTGATGCCTGTTTCCTTCCTCACATTAGGGAAGTTCTCTGCTATTATTTGCTCCAATATACCTTCTGCCCCTCTCTCTCTTTCTTCTTCTTCTGGGATCCCAATTATTCTAATGTTGTTTCGTCTTATCGTATCGCTTACCTCTCAAATTCTGCCCTTGTGATCCAGTAGTTGTTTATCTCTCTTTTTCTCAGCCTCTTTATTTTCCATCATTTGGTCTTCTATATCACCGATTTTCTCTTCTGCCTCATTTATCCTAGCATTTAGTGCCCCCATTTTTGATTGCACCTCATCAATAGCCTTTTTGATTTTGACTTAGTTATATTTTAGTTCTTTTATTTCTCCAGAAAGGTTTTCTCTAATAACTTCCACGCTTTTTTCAAGCCCAGCTAGTATCTTTAAAGTCATGATTCTGAACTCTAGGTCCGACATCGTACTAATGTCCGTATTGAGTAGGTCCCTGGCTGACGGTACTACCTCTTGTTCTTTTTGCTGAGGTGATTTTTTTCGTCTTGTCATTTTGTCCAGAGGAGAATAGATGAATGAGAGAACAAAACTCTAACAGGTTAACAACGTCCCCAGCAAATATATTGTATACAAATCAGAAATGACCTGAAACCAGGGGAAAAGAAAGAGAAAGAAAGAAAAAAGAAAGAGAAAAAAAAAAAAAAAGAAAAAAGAAAAAAAGATAAAAGCAAAAACAGAACAATACAAAAAAAGCAGAATATGATCAAATATGATCAGGGTAGTGCATAGATCAGTGCCACACACTAGATTTTGGGCATATTTTGGTCTGTTAGAAAAAATTGCCTCCTAAAATTTTAAAGGAAGAAAGACATATATGTACAAAATAAGGGTTGATACAATGAAGGGATGGAAGATGACTGTAAAGATGAAAATTATAAAAGATTTTATAAAAGGAATTGATAAGATAAGTTGTTTGAAAAAAGAAAGAATATTTTAAAAAAAAGAGAAAAGGGAGAGAATGTGATCAGGCAGGAGACTAGAACAAAGCCATACACTAGTGATTTGGGGTGTATTTTGATCTGTTAGAGGAAACTATCTCAAAATTTTAAAGAGAGAACAACTTATATATATATATACGTATATATATATATATATATATATATATGTATATATATATGCCAAAAATAAGGGTAACTACTATGAAGGGATAAAAATATGTCTCTAAAAATGAAAAATAAAAAATGTTTTTTTTTAAAAAGGGAATGATAAGATGTTTGAAAAAGGGAAAAAGAAAAATTAAAAAAAAAACAGTTAAAAAAATTAACTTTGAAAAACGAATGAATTATTGTAAAAAAGCCATGAATTCTATGTGCAGTATTCCCCTAGCGCTGGAGTTCTCCCGTTCTCCTTGATCGGTAAACTTGGTCTTGGCTCGCTGGCTGTTCGTGCTGATCTTCTGGGGGAGGGGCCTGTTGCCGTGGTTCCCAAATGTCTTTGCCGGAGGCGGAATTGCCCCGCCCTTGTCGGTCCAGGCTAAGCAAGCTGCTCCGGTTTGCTCTCAGGAGCTTTTGTTCCCTGCAAGCTCTCGGTACAGCTTTGGAGGACCAGAGTGAAAATGGTGGCCTCCCAATCTCCGCCTAGAGGAGCTGAGAACTCGGGGCCCCGCTCGTCAGTGCGCCCCCAGAGAAAAGCAGTCACTCCCGTGTCCCCGGTCTCCGGCCGCACTCCGTGCTCACCCGGCCTGTGACCGAGCGTTTCTATGTCTGGCACCTGACCCCGTGTGGAGTCTCCAAACCCAGCAGATCCCTGCGGTGCGCTCCCGCGCCGCTCCTCCCGGGGGAGGAAGGGGAGTCTCCCCGGATCTGCTGCTTGTTGGGTCCCTGCTGGAGGCGCAGTGGCCCGACTGGGCCGCGGATCACAGTTTATGGCCACCCCGAGCTGAGAGCCCGCGCCTCGGCTCCGTCTCTGCAGCCGGCTTTCCCGCTCCGATCCCTGGGAGCTCTGCCGCACACAGGCACCCCCGGTCTTTCTGTGACCCCGAGGGTCCTGAGACCACACTGTCCCGGGAGGGTTCCACCCCCCGCTTAGCCACTGCAGCGACGTCCCTCCAAGGAGCCGACTTCTAAAAGGTCCGATTTTGTGCTCCGCGGCTCTAGCACTTGCCAGAAGCGGCCGACGGAGGCCCCTCCCCCGCCGTCTATCCTCCCGAATATCGCCTCGGATTCACTTCTCCGCACGTCCTACCTTCCAGAAAGTGGTCGCTTCTCTGTTCAGAGAGTTGTTGCTACTCTCCTCTTTGATCTCCTGTTGAATTTGTAGGTGTTCAGAATGGTTTGATCCCTATTCAGCTGAATTCGTGACACCAGACGAATTCTACGTCTCCTACTCCTCCGCCATCTTGCTCCAACCACTACAGAACTCTGCGTCTTTCCTTTTATAAGAGCCCTAGTCATACTGGATTAAGCCCATCCTAATGGCTTCATCTTGATCACCCCTACAGTGATCTATTTACAAATAAGGTCACATTCACATAAGAGACTAGACCTTCACCACTTTCGGGAGACAATATTCAATCTGTCACAAGGACGGATAGTGGAGCCTAATGGGAAAGGCAATACCATGACAGGACTGATCTGTGATGCAGAGGTAGTGGAGAAAGGAGACCTGCCATGCTTCCAGATTGGGATGAGGAAAATCTCAAGAGTCAGGCATTTGGGAAGGGTAGAAAACTGGGGGATCTCCAATGTCAGAGGACCCCTCTCATTATGTGTTTATATATTATTATAGCAACTATCAGACTGAAATTCTCCCAAAGGGAAAATGTTATTAGCGAGCAAGAAAAAACAAGCCCATCATGGAGATACTCACAAGTGCAGAGGCATCTCCACTTTGTCTTGCACATTCTGATAAGTACTTCACATGAAAGGTTAATTCTAAGATGGACGCAATGGTAATCTGATAGAGGGTTGGGCAAACTTCTAGTCAGGCTAGGAAATAAAGGCCCCTCTTTTTAGTTGGTGCAAAGGAGCAGGGGACAAGGTGAGTGGGAGTGGGGGACAGAAGATGGAGTCGGAGGGGAGAAAGAAGGTTAAACGTAGCTCTAGGCATGAGACTCCTAAGTCATGTTGGGATAGTGGGCTCTCTGAAATCTTTCATGGGTGTTTGTTTCATCAGCGAAAAATTTCTGGCATAATTTATACTGAGCCTGTGTGACTTAGGTAATGGTGTTTAAAACATTTGCTGTCCTACTATATAGATTATGAATTTAATATATGATAGCAAAGCAGCCCAAATAAAAATTATGCACATATAGACATAACATGGTTTACACTAAAATATTTTAAAGCAGTTACCAAATAGACAGTATACATCCTCTTGAAGATTATCTTATAAAGAGTTGGGGGTGAGTGTAGCTCTTCAGTTGAAGATTGAGGTCAAGATTAGGGAAGAACAAATGAGTCTCTGAGGTAAGAGCAGAGAGCTGAAGACTGATGCTGGAGGGAATTTACCTTTGAGAATCAGGTGTAGGAAGAAAAGCCAGCAAGGAGCCTGGGGAGGAGAGGTTAGGGCAGTAGATGGAGGGAAAAGCAGGCAGTAGAGGAGGAGTAAGTTTCAGGAAACAGTGGTCAAATATGCCAAGCAATCAGAGAAAGGGCAGATGCTTCAGTTTGGGGAAATGGTCCTTGGACTTGACAAGAAGGAAGACACTCCTGACCTTTCAGAGAATTTGCTAGAATGATGAGAGTCCCATAGTCTGAAGAGCCTGTGTGGGTGAATGGAGTGAAGGGCAGGGCAGACAAACAACATGCGGAGGGCAGGATCTGCGGGGGGGATGGTAGGTTTTTGTCACATCTGCCCTTTTTGATGAATGGGCTGCTGCGAGATGAGAGAGTTGGCTGGGCTCATGTGACAATGTAGGCTCAGAATAAAAAGGAACGCCATTTCTGAGAAGTCTGACACCAGGGAAGGGAGCCTGTTTGGACATTGTGGATATCATTAACTTGTTTGTTTGTTTGTTTGAATTTCCATTGCAAATTAGCATATATTTTGCAATACATTATTTTGTACTTATTTTTTAAAAATTTTTTATTATGTTAGTCACTATACAGTACTTCATTAGATTTTGATATAGTGTTCCATGATTCATTGTTTGTGCATAACACCCAAGTGCTCATTGCAATAAGTGCCCTCCTTAATACCCATCACCGAGCCAACCCACCCCCCACCCCCACCCCTCTGAAACCCTCAGTCTGTTTCCCGGAGTCCGTCGTCTCTCATGGTTCGTCTCCCCCTCCGAATCCCCCCCTTCATTTTTCTCTTCCTTCTCCTAATGTCCTCCACGCTGTTCCTTATGTTCCACATATGAGCCACATACTGGGTCACAAATCAGGTCTCAACTTATGCCAAAAGATTGAGATTATCTTTTGCATATTCTCAGACCACAGTGCTTTGAAACTGGAACTCAATCACAAGAAAAAATTTGGAAGGAATTCAAACACTTGGAAGCTAAAGACCGTCCTGCTTAAGAATGTTTGGGTCAACCAGGAAATTAAAGAACTTAAACAATTCATGGAAACCAATGAGAATGAAAACACATCAGTCCAAAACTTATGGGATACTGCAAAGGTGGTCCTGAGGGGGAAATACATAGCCATCCAAACCTCACTCAAAAAAAAAAATAGAAAAATCCCTAATACCCCATCTAACTTCACACTTTAAAGAACTGGAGAAAGAACAACAAATCCTAATCCAAGCAGGAGAAGAGAAATAATTAATATTAGAGCAGAGATCAATGAATTAGAAACCAGAAATACAATAGAGCAGATCAGCGGAACTAGAAGCTGGTTCTTTGAAAAAATTAATAAGATCGATAAACCACTGGCCAGACTTACCCAAAAGAAAAGAGAAAAAACCCAAATTAATAAAATTATGAATGAAAAGGGAGAGATCATGACTAACACCAAGGAAACAGAAACAATTATTAGAAATTATCAGCAACTCTATGTCAATAAATTAAGCAATCTGGAAGAAATGGATGCCTTCCCAGAAACCTTTAAACTACCAAGACTGAAAGAGAAAGAAATTGACAACCTGAATAGACCAATAACCAGTAATGAAATTGAAGCAGGGATCAAAAACCTCCCAAAAAACAAGATTCCCAGGGGAATTCTACCAAACATTTAAAGAAGAAATAATACCTATTCTCCTGAAGCTGTTTCAAAAAAATTGAAACAGAAGGAAAACTTCCAAATTCGTTCTGTGAGGCCAGCATTACCCAGATACCAAAACCAGGCAAAGACCCCATCAAAAAGGAGAATTACAGACCAATATCCCTGATGAATATGGATGCCAAAATTCTCAACAAGATCCTAGCCAATAGGATCCAACTGCACTTTAAAAGGATTATCCGTCACAAGCAGGTGGGATTTATTCCTGGGATGCAAAGGGGGTTCAACATTCACAAATCAACCAATGTGATAGAACACATTAATAAGAGAAGAGACAAGAACCTTATTTGGGTTTCAAAACTCCCTTTGCCATACACACTTGACTGGGACATTGACTATAATGAAACTAATACATATGTTCTAGATCTCCATTTTTTATGAGCCACACAATTGTTTTAAAATATAATTGTTCAATAAATACTAATTAAGTTTCCTCTTGAGAGATTGAGTCCCAGTTCCACCTGCTGATCTAGTTCTTAAATTTTTTGAAGAAATGGTAAACTGATTTAGCTTGATATGTGAGATATGGGAGTAGTCTTCAGGGAAATAGGTTTTGTTTTCTTGAGAGGAAGAGTGAGGTGGATTATTTTGATTACCAAAGGGCGGTTCTTAACCACAGTTACAAACATAGCCAAAAATATTCAGTAGCTACAGTGTATGGAATAAGGTGACTAGTGCTGTTGATGGGCAAAGTAATGTAGGACATTTAAGCCTGGGTATGAGAGGACACATTGTATCTTCTTGTTGAGATCAATAGTATTTCCTATTTTTTAAGAGACTACCCCAAGTTGGGGTCCTGGGATAGAGCCCTGCATCCGGCTTCCTGCTCCGCGGGAGGCCTGCTTCTCCCTCTCCCACTCCCCCTGCTTGTGTTCCCTCTCTCGTTGTGTCTCTCTCTGTCAAATAAATAAATAAAATCTTAAAAAAAAAATAGAGACTACCCCCAAGTAAAGATATGTATGCTATGTGCACTAGCCCTAGAGAACACTCATGTTAGCATTTGTGCATATTTATATCTATACATATCTTTTGTATTTATACACAATTCTAATACATTATTCCTTTTGCCTTCACCCGAGAGTGTCACATGTTTGCTCCATTATGTCAATTTTTAATTTGTAAAATATATTTTTGCTTGTAGAGGTAGACTGACCTTTGATTGTAAATATTTTCTTTCTTTCTTTCTTTCTTTCTTCCTTTCTTTCTTTCTTTCTTTCTTTCTTTCTTTCTTTCTTTCTTTCTTTCTTTCTTTCTTTCTTTCTTTCTTCCTTTCTTTGATAATATCTGTTTGTACTTTGCACGTTTATTAAACATTTTGATCCAGGCTGAACAATTTATTACAGAACAGTTCAAGAGCTATGATTTCTAAACAACTTCCCTGGAATTATTCTCTCAAATTTCAATGCTGTTAAAGAACAAAATGAACCTTATGGTTATTAATAATAGCAATTTATATCTGCATAGAACCTTACGCTTGCCATTTCCTCAAAACATTCCATTTGACCTTTCAAATGGTCATGTGAAAAAAAAATACATGAAATATACACAAGGTTTTCTAGTGACCTTATTTTAGCAGTAAGGAGACAGGGTCCCTGGGAGAGTCAGTGTTATGATTAATGTTCCACCCAAGTCCTTGCTACTTATCCTATGTACTTGGGGAGTCTGTTTGTTGCCTCCTGCCAAGATATGTGCCATCCATTTAATGGGATGTGTCTCTTTTTGTTTAAATGGTAAGGCACTTTTCTTTGGTACATGGCAGATATTATGTCTGTAATCATAATTATCATTTTCAGTAGTCTATCCATAATATAACTGTTCATGAACTGGGTGGCTTAACAACAGAAAAGTATTTTCTCCCAGTTCTGGAAGCTCGAAATCTGAAATACAGGTATCAACAGGGCTATGCTCTCCTTGAAAGTTTTAGTGGAAGATCCTCTTTTTGCCTTTTTCCAGTTTCTGGTGGTTGTGGTCTACTTTGGTGTCCCTTGACTTGTAGGCACGTGACACCGATCACATGCCATTCTCCCTGTGTGTCCTCACATCTTCCATTTCTCTTTTGAGTCTCTGTCCAAGTTTGCCACCTCTTTTAAGGACACCAGTCATTGGATTGGGGCCCATTCTGCTGCAGTATGACTTTATTTTAATTTTATTATACCTGAAAAAACCCTGTTTCCAAATAAAGTCATATTCTGAGTTTCTGGATAGATGTGCATTTTTGAGGGGGCACTAACCTAGTACATTAAAATTACATTAAATTTGTTTTAGCATTAAAATTATTTTGGTATTTCAGTAACTGAGCTTTGAGAGGGACTGTCCTTAGATGGTTTACGGGGTCCAACAGTGATAGCCATGTATCAACGCTACCATGATTATGAGAATTATTAATACAATCCTAATCCTCTGAGGATGGTTTTCTCCTTCTACCTCATCTCCTTTAATCAGGGTCTGCAGTATGTTTGGAAACTTAGTTTGTCTTATGTCTGGTCCTCCTTCTTCTGTCTCTGTCATCCACTTCCCATTCTGCTGTGGGTCGCATCTCACTTTTACTTCTGTTGTACCTGGTCCTTGCCTACAACTTCAGGAACATTCTGCTTTCTCTGCACTGGGCCAGTGGGGGAGTGAATGTTGGTTAGGTCATACTTTATTCACTGTTGCTTAGACTCGTTTACTTGTCCACAGTGTTCAGACCCTTTGGAATGATTGTTCCATAGTGAGACTATCCCCTCTTTAGGGAGAACTCCACCTTTTCAGCAGGCGTTGGTCTTGCTCAAGAAACCAAGGACCTATTGCCGTTCCCTAGCAATTCACTTCCCAAACTTTGACACGATTATTACTGTGAGCAGGAGGGTGAGCTATGTGAGGGTTTCAGCAGGTTGATGCATGAAGAGCTGGGTTCTTCACCCGCTTGACTGTCCTTGCTGGCCAGTGCAAAAATAAGGATTATTTTTTATTGTGAAGCAGAAAATTTTTTTTATTTAGTCTTACATGCACACCTCTAATGACTAATATTAATTCTCAGAGGCAATTTAGCCTAGAAGTATATTTAGGATACAATTACTTTTTGAAGACAAAACATTATCAGCACCAACCCTTTTGTTCAAGGAGAAAAGAGTTTATAATATCACAGAGACCTGAAGCCATGTCCTCTTCATTTTTCCTCTGTCTTTTCAGAATGTTTCTCGGACCAATGTAGAAAGAAATAGGTCCAATTACAAAGCTGTTCATTCTGTGATGGCAACAAATTGAACTCACAGAAGCTTTAAAATTCTGAAACTTGGATGTGGTCTGCTTTGCCCAGATTGTATTCCTTGGCATACAAGAAGAAAAGCAACAGGAAACTCTATGGTCCTCCTAAGAAGTGACCATCTATGGGTTGAGGGTAGAGATGGTTGAGTTTTCAAGTTGCCTAAGTGATTATCTTGGACTGAGGTATTCAACAGCCACAACCCGGGTTGCCTGCCTTTCTGAGGTAGCGAATCTATTTGCACTGTGGGGAAAGCTGCCTCTGGTGCATGGCCAACTGACGGTAGGTCAGTAGCATCATTTTTATGAATGCATCAATAGCATAATATAATTGGAGAATATCAAAACAAATGGCCATCTGCAGGGGGCTCCATTCACCAAGTTCTGGAAGTTAATGATGCCTTGTTGAAGGAACATCGCATGAAGCTCTTGGCATGTGCTGGGTGGTGGTACGTAATTTCATAGTTCACAAACCATAATGGTTTCATTTTCTCAGAGGTATATTCATCCGTCTGTGTCTGGTATTGATCCCTTTCTACTATGTACTAATTCAGAGATTATATAATTATTTATACAAGCCAGAAAATGACCAAGAAGGGAAATCTAATACAAGGTGGAAGATTCAAGCAATCTTTTTGTTGTTCTATTGAGAAATAATTGATATATGTCACTCTAAAAATGTATGGCAAATAACATGGTAGTTTGATTTACATATGTTGTGAAATGACCACAATAGATTTAGCTGACATCCGTATTTTGTATAGATACCATGAACAGAAAAAGTCTTGTGATGAGAACTCTGAGGATTTACCTTTACAACGTTCATACATCATCGTACAGTTATGTTAACTATAGTCATGCATGTTCTGTCTCTGGGACTTCTTGGTCTTTTAACTGGAAGTCTGTACCTTTTTCTCCAGTACTCCCTCCCCCTGGCTTCCTCCACTGGCAACCACAAATCTGATCTCTTTTTCTGTGAGGTTTTTGAGATTCTGCATATGAGTGAGATCATAACAGTATGTCTTCCTCCGTCTGACTTATTTCACTTAGCATAATGCCTTCCAGATTCATCCATGTTGTCATAAATGGTAGGATTCCTCATTTTTTATGGCTGAAGATTACATTATAATATATATACACACCCCACAACTTCATTTTTTATCCATCAGTGGAACATCTAGGTTGTTTCCATGTCTTGGCTCTTGTAAATAATCAAGCAGTCCTCTAAATAAATTTGTAATGAAACTTACTCTTTGAAAATCTGGGTGCAGATTTACTTTTTAAAATACTTTCTATCAGCATCTTTAATCAGTGGATTTATTCCTAGACACATGACAGATATCAATAAGTGTCTCCCTTTTACCAGGCACTGTGCTAGCTACCCCGCTGGATACAAAGGTGAAATTTCTAAAAATTTGCCATCCAGGACTTAAAAATCTAACTGAACAGATGAGTCATGCAGTCTCCAAATCCAATAGCTCCTAGGAAGTGTCAATGTATAGATGTTGAAATGAATTAAAACTGTAACGTAGTTGAGGGTAGATAAGAACCATAATAAAGACAGAGAAACTGCTATGGGTGTTCAGGGGAGAAAGAAAAAGAACTCTTGAAACGTTGGTCTAAATTGGAAAGGGTAGATTTGTCCCTCTCCCTCCCCCACCCCCATCTTTCTGTCCCCCATCATTCTTGAAATGGTCACTTCCTTTTACTTAAAGGATAAAATACTCTCCCTGCTGGCATTCTACCTATCCACTACTTTTTAATCGCCTTTTCGGGGTCTCTCTGGTTTGACGATTGTGATTTCCTGGCCCCTGCTTCTTCGGATACCACACATGCCTGGAAGTCTAAATACTGTATGACTTCATTTATAGGACATTCTGTAAGAAGCAGAACTCTAGGGATGGGAGACAGATCCGTGTTTGCCAGTGCCTGAGGCTGGGAAGAGGGTGATTGTGGAGGGATGGAGGGGGATTTCTGGGGTGATGGGATTATCCTAGATCTTAATTGTGATGGTTGTGCTACTATGTACTTATTAAAAAATTCTTACAACTGTACATCTAGGAAGAATGAATCTTGCCGTGTGTGCATTTTACCTGAATGAACCTGACTTCCACGGACCTCAAATCCCTGCTTTCCTTTGCGTGGGAAGACTTAGTTTTTCCTTCCTTTTCCCAGTAAAGGGGGAGACCGTGCTTCTCTGTTCTCTGATGTGATCTGGGTATACACTTGTAGATCGAGGGCTTTTCTGAATTGTAAGCCCTCAATTCTGTTTTACACACTTTGAATTTTAAAGGAGTTGTGGAAATCTTTTTCTCCCTTCCAAGGAGGTCTTTCTCCCTTCTAAGAGGCATCAGAGACCATCGAATGAGCTCTGGATTAGAATTCCAGACATGCGTGTCCCTGTCCCAGCTCTGCCGTGAACTTAGCACTGGGAAGGCGGTGGGAGGGCAGCCCTGCCTGTGCCTAGTTTTTGTTTGGTTGGTAGATGAGCAGGAGGTTGGACCATCTGACCTCTGCGGGTGTCTCTTTAAATTGAAATACCTTGTACTACACCCTGTCATACTGTGAATTTTCATGGCCATGGCCTCCTTCCCTAAATCCCATTCTTTCACCGTACACGCTTCTTCACCAGAAGAGCCTGTGTTTATCCCTGATGCGTTCCCGGGTCCTGAATATAGTGTCATTTTCGGACCTTCCGTGCCTCTTCCAGCCTTGGAAGCTGCCATGCGTTGCAACCAAACACATCAGGTACACTAGTAAGCGCTCAGCTTTTCCAAAGTGTGTTTCAGCTACTTGGCATGCTGGCTTTCGGATTCAACTGGGACTTCAGAATTTAGAACACAAGGCTTTCAAGGATAGAAGTGCTTTCTAATTCGACATTAAATCGTGTGTGTGTGTTTTAAATTATATATATATATATATATATATATATTTTTTTTTTTTTTTCTGAATCAGGGTGTCATTTGGCTGTGGAAGTGTCAGCTGTCTAGATGCCTTTTAGGCAAGGGCATTTGGTTTATTCCAGTGTTTTCAGAAAGGGAAACTGAAATCTAGAACTCCGAAATCCTTATTACAAATGTTTTATGAAATTATGGAGACATCAAATTTGAGGAAACTCAAGGTGGTTTATCTCATTCGACTTCTGGTCAGACTGCATTTTTCCGTAAGCGAGTGTGATCCCTGCAAGCTCATGGTTCTGTTTTGGGGAAGACAAGAGTCCAGACGACTCCCTAAGTGTTTTTGCTGCCCTACTGCCATTCACAAATTATTCCGATATCTCAGTTTCTTTTCCAAGTCTAAGGGTCCTCAGGGAGGCATTCTACTCTCTAGATAGTTGAGAGATAGCTTCTCTGTTGTCAGGAAGTTCCTGCTAAATCGAGTATCTCCTGCTTCTGTCTCCAGGGGGAGTGCAGAAACGAAAGGAGAGTTCCCCACAATTTCAGGGGCGATCCCACACACAATGAAATGGTCTTAGGGAAATGAATACTTCTGCGACAATTTGGAAAACTTGAGCTTAGAGGCAGAGCAATTAAAAGAGAAAAAGGAAATGGGGAAAAAATAGAAGTTTCAGAATTAGTGACTGCATTATCCTCTAACACTTTCAGAAGGGAACATACCTTGTGGGAGTTTGTCTGAGGGGTGTGGGCTGAGGATACGCACCTACCAGGATGCTGGCAAGACACACGGGAACTATGAAATAGCTGGAATATGGTAAATAGAGAAAATTGGCTGGGTAATATTTTGGAAGAAATAGTGCTGGGAGGAAATGAAGAAAGTCAGGCAAGTATGTACTTAAGAACCATACATGCAATGAGATGGTTGACAGGTCTTAAAAAAAAGTCCACGGTGGGGATAGGAAAGGCCAGGAGTTTGGCAGGAGGGCCGCCCATAACCTTGCTTAAATGAAATTCTCTCCCATCAGGTTGTCTTCTCTTTCCATCATCTTGAAAGAATTTGGATATGGCTGTGATGAATATCACATTCTCTTTACTAAAACCATAAAATGGAAAGCCCACAATGCAAAAGGCTCTGGAGTAATTATTTTTTGCATCATTAACGTTCCATAATTAGAACCCCCCGTGTCTCTTAAGCCAATTATGTATTACACAGTAGGTGATGGCTAAGCAACAGTGAGAAAATTGGCAGAACTACAAGGCTTTTCTTATCTTTTCTTTTTACTATAGCCAGCTATCCATTTACAACGTGGGTCTAGATCTATTGCTGCAACCCTCTCAGAATAAACCCATGTTCTGTGGAAAGTCCTTTCCCCATATTTCCATTTCTCCTTTCACTTAAGTGTTTGCTTGGCATCTAATGTGTTTTAGGCTCTCCTTTAGCCAGAGATGAATCTTATGAACCCTTGCCTGATATTTGCAAACTATCAATTCCCTTAAACGTTTATATATTTACAAAATCATAATATGAAGCGTCTTGAATCTCCATAACATAAAACACATTTATTCACATGTGAATCCATTGTTAGTTCACTCATTTGGTAAATATTTATTGACTATGTCTCCGATGCCAGGAACTGGTTTGGTGGTAGAAACTCAGCACGTAGCCGAAGAGAGAAGGTTCTGGTACTCATGTTGGGGATTATTCTTGCACATATGATTGAGGCTTTAATAAGACACAAGATTGAAAGTGTTGCTTTGGTTTTGTATATGTGTTTGAATGAGAAAGCAAGAGAAGCATGCAGTTGAATGGGGAGCAATTTTGATTTTCCTCAGTCCATACACTTGGTAATTTATTGGCTTAGCTCAGTGAACCTGTGTCCAGGCAAACATTCACCATATTCTCTGGAACAGCTCAGACTCTCAGAATAGGGTCTTTCTTTCTTTCTTTCTCTTTCTTTCTTTTTTCTTTCTTTCTTTCTTTCTTTCTTTCTTTCTTTCTTTCTTTCTTTCTTTCTTTCTTTCTTTCTTTCTTTCTTTCTTTCTTTCTTTCTTTCTTTCTTTCTTTCTTTCTTTCTTTCTTTCTTTCTTTCTTTCTTTCTTTCTTTCTTTCTTTCTTTCTTTCTTTCTTTCTTTCTTTCTTTTCTTTCTTTCTTTCTTTCTTTTTCTTCCTTCCTTCCTTCCTTCCTTCCTTCCTTTCTTCTTTCTTTTTTTTTTTCAAATGCCAAAGTAGGTCTATTAAATAGAAATAGGTTCATGTTTCTCAGTCTCCTTATGGAAAGACACTTTGCATCATCTGATGGTTCATTCTGTATGTCTCTCTTCAACCCATCATTGTCTTCTGTCCTTTTGAGTCATTTAATATCAGAGATCTCATACTGTAACCTGTATCAGGTATGCCAACATTTGATGTCCTTGGGGCCAGAATTGAGAGGATGTTGGGACTTTGAGGCTGTAAGTGTCCAGAGCTTATCATTGGCATCTTAATGAACTAGATCCTATCTAAAGGGTGGCCAGATCATGGGTTCAATCATCATAGAGGTTTTAAAATCCCTTCTCTTATTAATGACATATTCTTTGACATGCCTCAGTTTCTATGTTGGCAATACGAATAATTTTATCTGCTTTGCAAGATTCTTGTGAGAGATAAATGAGAGTAACTATGTGAAGCACCTAATCCAGGATGTTTACAGTGAAAAATCAATTCGTCAGTTTCTCAGAGTAGGTGGGGCCACAATTGACGGACTCTCTCAGGCTCAAAGTGAATAGAATTATTAATCTGTGGCATACTCATAATGAAGAATATTGCTTTTGTTTTACTGTTGAGTGTGTAAGATTAACCTCTAACCTGGGAGAGTTTATACTAGTGAACCGATGCAGGGCATGTATTTGTGTTTGAGTCAGGACATAAAGATGCATAAATCACTTTCATTTTATCTTAAGTCAACATGGAAAGGGCCACACAGAGAGGATTAAGATGAAGGATGGAAAAAAAAAAGCCCTTCAACATCTTGACTGCTCCTTCTCTCACCAGTTAGATCCATTTCTATTTAAACATTTGGAGGAGGCTAGAAGTTGTCATCACTCATCTGTTGGGAAGTAGCTTCACACTAACATCTAGGTGGGTTTGCAGGAAAAACAAGTCTTCCTTCAGCAAAGAACCAGAGTATTGCTTCTGCCTGGGTCTATGTAGGCCCCTTAAAACTTGGTTAGCAAAATGAAGGCTTCATTGGACCAGCAGGGCCAATGTCCAGTGTATTTTCCAATAAACATATTCAGCGTCTGGTTCTCAGCCGCTCACATTGTAGATCAGACAGAAGATGCGACCACTTTAAGAGCCCTAGTAAAAGATGGTGGTTTGTTTTCTTTCTCTTTTTTGGTTTTGTTTTTTAATGGGCAAAAAAGAATGCGAGAGAGAAATTTCCATATCCTGCCATGATGCTTAATGGGTCAAAATTCTAAATTGGATGTTTTTCCTTGCCTTGCTTGAAGCCACTAAATAAATATGTATGTTTCAGTTACAAACAATGGTTTATTAGCCTTTTGGAGTCTTCATTTCCAAGTCCAGGTACCAGAACTTTGTGGTTAAAGCCCCATTAAAGAGCTCTTTGTCTTTTCTTTTTTCTTTTTAATGTATGTAGACTGCTTATAAGATAATATACAGTTGTGCGTGGCCAGGAAAATACTGGAATTACCGTGGCACAGCAGGAAATTTACAATGCAGGAGATAATCATGCTTGCTTATAGATAATGCATTCAGTGCTTAAAATAGCAGTATGCCACCCATGTGTCATTTCACACCAGATGGTTGGAAGAGCACAGGACATTTTTTTTTTTTTTTACATTAGAAGGGTACGTTTAAAAATCTGTTAATAGCAACACACCAAAAAAAGGAAAATTTTCTATAATTTAGGATAAGTGAATGTTTGTCAAATTGCCTTCATCTATATCAAGCTCAAAGCTATTTTTATATATTCGGTAAGTAAAAATATTCTGTTCAATGAAATATCAAAATTGTGACATTATACATTTCCAGAATTTTCAGTAGGAGCCCTCATTTGAGTCTAGGGCCCCGCTTGAACAGGTAAACTGAGACTTCTGGGACACATTTCACCTTTGGTTACATTATTTCATTTTTAATTCGGGGGGAAAAGCCATTGTCACTCCAGTGGGAGAGTTCAAGGTAGTACCTAAAGGTGGAATTCATTTCCTATTTCCTAAGATCGCTCCCACCGAAAGGTTTAAATGTCCTGCCCCACTGTAGATTTATAGGAATATTAATTAAACTCCTTAACCTTCCAGGTGTTAAAGTAGCATCTGAGTGAAAGTACAGGATTCTGAAAACACAAGCATGCCAATCCGGGCTCTGTACCTCAAACCGTGGATAATGCAGACTGTTGGCGGGAGGACACCTGAAGTCCAAGTTCCTTACCTCATGGCCTGGAAAAGCGGTTCTCGCGGGACTTTTGGCAATACCCGGATGCATTTTTGTCACAAGTGGAAGCAGGGGGAGGTGCTGACTGCTGTCTAACACGTAGCAGTCAGGAATGCTCCTAAACATCCTGCAGGGCACCAGACAGACTCTGTCAAGGAGGAATTGCGATGATTCGATGAATCAGCTCGGCTCGGCTACAGAACCCAATTATTTAATCAGTGTAGGTGTTGATGTGAAGGCGTTCTGTAGATGTGGTTACTATCTACAATCAGGTGACTTCAAATCAGATTACTCTCCATCATGTGGGTGGGCCTTACCCACTCAGCTGAAGGCTTTAAGAGCAAAAATTGAGATTTACCCAGAGTGGGGAACTAGAGGGATTCCTGGTGTGTCACCGTGTATTTTTGCTTAATAGTCCTCTTTCCCTGGAGGGCCTGGTAATACGTGGCCCCCTTCGCCCCAGTTCTGATGCTGAAGTCCACATCCTCAGTGTGATGGCATTTGGCTTTTGGGAACTTTGGGAGGTCCCTGGGTCATGAGGATGGGTCCCTCCTGGATGACGTTAGTGCCCTTATGAGAAGAGATACAAGAGAGCTGGTTTCTCTCTTCTACATGAGCACAAAGCAAGAAGACAGCCGTGTGCACCCGGGGAAGTGGACGCTCACTGAGAACAACTCTGCCGGCACCTTGATCTTGGACTTCCGGCCTCCGGAACTGGGAGAAACAGATGTTTGTTTAAGCCACCGAGTCCATGGTAACTTGGTTATAGCAACCCGAGCTGACTAAGGCAGTCTGTGACTAATACAGCTCTAAATATCAATGGTGCAAAGGGTGTCCCTGATGTAGGGACAAAAAATACACCTTCAGGCGGCGTTTGTGGTCCTGCAGCAGCGATGCCCCCTCGGGATCTCCGGAGCCTTCTGTGAACTGCAGAGAAGGTCTCTCTACTTCTTGTGAGCTGCTGGTCTCTGCTTAAAGGTCCAGGAACCTGCCAGGATCTGGTTGTTTATGGTTGAGGCCCTGGACTCCCCACACCCTCCTCTCCAAAAGGAGCTCAACTCAGATCTCCCCCTTTTTTCTTCTCCATTTCATGCTAGGACTCCTGCCCGCCACAGCCCTGCACTCCCTGCTCACGCTGCCTCCCTCGTGGTCTAATGCTGCTTCCAGATTTTGCCTGGTGTCTCTTTCCAGAGTGAAGTTGATAAAGCTCTTCATCCTTAAGAGTGTGGCCTTTAGCATTCGCCACTGACTTTTTTTTTTTTTTTAACAAAACTACACAACTTACAACATTTGAAAATAGAGGGACATTATCTTGAAGCTGTGAATTTGAAAGGGGTGGCATACGGACGCAACATCCCCGGAAGGAGTGGGAAACCCGGGAGATTCTCCTTGAGTCGTGATTGGAAAGAGGAGCCGGCCTTTCTCCGAAGAACGAATAAATGCCGCTTTGTTTCCGGATGCTCCCAGTGCCCACATTGTCCAGGAGGGATCTGAGGAGGAGGGCGGGGGACGGAGGATCAAACGCCGGCAGCGCGGCCGTCCCACCATCCTGCTCCGGTGGCCCTTCTCCCGAGGCGAGTCCTGACAGCTCCCCCCCACCCCCCGGGCCGGGACACGGGGCATCAAAGCCCCGCCGTCGGGGGCCCTGCCGGGGTTAGAGGCGCCCGGCTCCTCGCAGCGCGGCGGCCGCCTGGAAGCCCGGGCGCAGCGCCCCTCCGGCGGCCTCCAGCTGCCGCAGCAGGTGGGAGCGGCGGCCGGGCGGGTCCCGCTGGATGGGACCTGCGCGCGGGGACAGGGCGGGGACGCGGGCGCGCGCGGGGTGGCCCTCGGCCGCTGGCTCAGCCCTCCGCCAGGCACGGCCTCCTCGGAGAAAAGCTACCCCCTCCCCGCCCCCGTTTCTCCCCTTGCCTGGGGGTCATCCAGTTACCACTCCCACACATTTCTCGCAGCTGTGCTTTATGGATGACACACATCTCTGCTTTGTTGTTCTGGGAGAGCTACAAACATGAAAACCAGCCGATAATTTATCAAGAGGTTTGAATACAGAAGATGCAGCAAGGGGACCCGGTGTGACTCTGGAGGACACACGTGGCAGCCCTGGGGCAGGTGTTCTTTAGGTCGGAGTCCTGTGGGCTCGGCCCAGCTTCTGCGGGACAGGGTGTTTTGTGACAGCGAACAACAAATATTGAGGTTCTGTTTTATTTTTTTAATTTTTTATATTTTTTAAAGATTTTATTTATTTGACACAGAGAGAGTGAGTGCACAAGCAGGGGGAGTAGCAGGCAGAGGGAGAGGGAGAAGCAGGCTCCCTGCTGAGCAGGGAGCCCCACGTGGGGCTGGATCCCAGGACCCTGGGATCATGCCCTGAGCCGAAGGTAGACACAACTGACTGAGCCACCCAGGCGCCCCTGTGTTTTCTTTAAATACTGTTCCAGAAAGGCTTCAGGCAAGTTTATGTGGAAATTACTGTGCTTGGAGCCTGTGATATACAGACGGCAAAGGGCTGCTGCAGGAAGCAGGTTGCTCCCCGTCCAGGGTGCCTGACCATCCCTTGTGGGCAGGGCTGGGTTTGCTGCTCTGGGAGACTTTTAGTGTTAAAAATGGGCCAGTTCCTGGCTAACCAGAGTAGCTGCTCACCCTATAATTTTCCTCAGTTTGGGGTCAGAGGAGGCTTCTATTTGGGTTTGCATTAGATCAAAGATAGTCTCTAAACAAGATAGCTTTAGGGTAGACAGATTTTGTGGAATGCCTCCCTGAGGCCCTGAGGACAGCACTGATGATTTTTAAAAACCACCATCGCTTGAACAGTTACAGCTTGCTCGTGGGTACAGAATCTCTGAGCACTGAGCAGAGGGCTTAGAAGAAGGGAAGGAAAATGCCCTTTGTGTTTTGCAGGGGAGAGGGAAAAAAAATCACTTGCAAGAGATGTAAGCACGTGTTAATTGGTGGTGATGTGTGCATTTGGTTTCCATTCTTTGAGTCCTGCTAAGACACACACACACACACACACACACACACACACACACACACACAAGCACAGAGTGACAAGTGCAGTCGGAGGAGGGAAGTGGCCAGAACATATTGTTTTGCTTTTAAAAGATAAATCAACCTGCATGGGAAAGGAGCAGAGGGTCAGCAGGAGGGTAATCTAGTTAAAGGTGGAATAATATTAGCCTGACTGCCCAGCTATGCATCCTTTCTGGAAACAGAACATGATACAGCTGCTCCAAGGCCCAGGCAGGAGATTAATAAGGCAGAAATCACAATAGCATATGTGTATTGCTTTACAGTTTCCAAAGGACTTTCACCCACTTTATCCTCATTGGTCCTCACAAAATATCCTGAGAAGTGGGCAGGGCAAAGATGGTAACCTCATTCATAGAAATGGGGACACCAGAAGGGCAAGGGGAAGTGACCCGCGTAAGATCACATAATTAAGTAGAACCAGAACTGAGTCCCTGGTCGTCCAGCTTCTACTACACCAAGGAGTTTGTCTGACTTCTCACAGGTTGTAAGGGTGAACACAACACCGTGGAAGATCCCTAGCATTCGAATCTTCTTGACCTATGGTTCTAGTTCCTTAAATAAAAATAAGAAAAATGCTTGGCTCACATAGGAGTAAGAACCATAGCTTAAAATTGACAACAAACCCTCTGCCCAGCCCTGGTATGGAGCAATTATTCAGTCTCTTTAAATTTTACTTTCCTTGTCTGAGAAATACCCATAATGAGGGCTTCTGAAAGGCTAGGGTAGGATTAAATAAGATGATGTGGGGACGGTGGACAGTTTGGCACTCAAAACATGGTTAACTGTTCCTGTTCCTCCTGTGATTACTAATGATAATATGACAAAGGTAAGGGTGGACCAGTTCGATAGGAATGGCTGCCATGGTAACGAGGAGAAGCCTGGCGTCCCCTGCTGTAGAGTATGGCTTTCTCCAGCGCTGATCCTATTAACAGACCACGTTCCTGTCTGTTGCCTCAAAGAAGAAAGAATCCAACTTTGCCGTGTGGCCTCTAATTTACCTGATAAGGAAACGTCAGTGACTTTGAAGACAAAAAGTCAGAACAGCAGGGCCAATGGGTTCGAGTAACAGTGACCCTAATACTCCTGAATGTCGTCGTAACATTCAGATGAGCCCGGTAATGAAAATGGTTTTGTCAGACGAGATGCTGAGTTAAAAGTTAGCCACGGGATAAAATTAAATTGAGTCACTCATCAGCTATAGAAAGTGTTCCCTGTCTCCTTTATTCTATGTTGAATCTGAACGTGGGTGGCAATAATCTCACATAGGTTCCTTCAAAAAGGATCTATTTTAGATAAATTAACACTAAAAATCTCTTTGCTGGCTTTTAATGCCATTCAGCCCTAATACCACTGTAATGGACAATCAGGACTACTTTTAAGAAAGTCATCAAGTCTATTTACTTCTATCACGTTGCCTTCAAAGTCCTGTAAGATTCTAGAAACAGAAGGTGACTCAGAAGGTTAATGGCTGGTCTAGTTCATTCAAGGAAGATAGTTGGCTCTGTGAATATGAATAATTCCCCAAATTTCTAAAGAGAATTTGTGAGGTGTGTTTTGTGAGCAAATTTCAGAAAGGTCAACTGTATAACATTTTGTATTAGGAAATCTATTTACATAATGCAAACTTCTGAGACTTCAACCAAAAAAGCCCATGTTAACTCGATGGAGGGGAGAGCTCCTTTCAATGTTTAGCAAGTCATCATGTTCTATGCTTGAAATATCTTATGATTTTACTTGTCCATTATACCTCAAAGTTGGAAAAAAAAAAAACCTTTTAAAAACTATCCAGGCACAAGACATTAACGACACTTGAAATATAAATGCTGTAAACCTAGATTTTCACCATCTACCCTTATTTCTCCTTTTCTTCCTTCTGTAGAAAGCTTTTCCTTCCTGGCTGGATGACTTTGGTTCTTATTGCAAACTTTTGAGGCTTGTGCTTCAGAACGTCTGGGTTCATGGTGTCTTTATACCTGCAATCTTATTTTGGTTTTGATTTCATTTGCTTTTTTGGGGTTTGTTTGTTTTCATTGGACTTTCTACTCCATCTCCTTAAAATTGCGGTGTCTCCATACCTTTGTTGGCATCTCGTTTGCTGACCTGCAAGTTCTCAGTCTGAACCTTTATGAGTTCTCTCCCTACTGTAGCCAATGAAAGGCAGGTCCTAGAGTCAGATTGGTCTAGTTGGAACCCAGGCTCCTCGTGGCTGGCATCCTTTGACAAACGACCCAATGGATCTCGTCTACAGTATGGTGGACTGAGTGCATCGAGGATCCATTCGTAAGCCCACCTTCTGGCAACACTCTTGGAAAGGTGACTTTGCCTTGTCTGCCCGCTCTGATTCTGGGCCTGGCCAGGTGACTGCCTTGGGCTAATGGGATGCCAGCAGAAACCTGAAAAAGCACCCGTACTTTCCTCCTTGCGCTTCTGCTTTCTGCATTGGCGCAGGGAGGACGTGCCCGAGGTAGCCTGCTGAAGACCAGAATGTGTGGATCCCACGCAAGCTGCTCCGGATCTAGCTGAGGCTGTCTTACAACAGCTGTCAGCCAGCCCACCACCAGACACAGGTGACTAGCTTACCTGCGTTCGGCCATACACACCTGAGCAGGTGCAGCTGAGGTGTGCGGGGGCCCAGGCCAGATCAGCGTAACATTGAATGCTCCTGAGCACATAATTACTGTTCTATGCTGCTGAGAGGTCATGGATGTTTGTATGTGGCGTTCTTGCAGCAATAGATAAAAGAATCACTCAAGTTTCTCATCTTTAATCAGGCAAAATATTCAGGACTACCTCAAAAGTTACTGTGAAGGTTAAAAGATAAAATGCGTAGAAAATACTTTGGGGCCTGCCGCAGGGTACACCCCCAGGGAATGTTAGTTATTACCATCTGGACACCGGGGGCTGCCATGACTCCTTCCATTCCTGACTGTGCCACGTTCTTCTCTTGGGCAGATTCCTTCCTCTGAACTTATATTTCCTCTTCTAAGCAAGCAAATTATTTTCTTAAGCATGCCACATTGTGTGCCTTAATTTCAATTATTTTATTCTGTCCTCTCAAAGATGATTAGGGTAAATTTTTATCTCCTTCTCAGTTATAAGTATAGACTTTTATAGTCTATTATATGTAACTCTTCTATATCTCTTTATAGATTCCTGATCTTCTCCAATCTGTTCACTTCTTTTCTGTGCTATTTTAAAAGTTTTTTTTTTCTTTTTTTTTTATTGCAACATCTTTGCTTTTATTTCAGTTTTCACATCCTTTCAACTTGGGCATGTGGAACTCGAGGCTTGCTCTCTATTTTCTCCTTTCCAGCTTCTCAGGATTAGAACACAAAATGTAAACATGAAACAACCTCTGTTCATTGTACCTGGCCCCTTTCTTCCAATGGCAGACGAACCTCTGGTGGTCAGGCTGCTGGCAGCTTCAAGAACCAGGACCGGAGCCCAAACACAGAAATTCATGTACAAAGCCATTGCAACACACGGGGATCAGCTCCCATGAAGCCCACACATTTTTTTTTTTTCCTCCAGGGACAGAAATAGAGTAATCTCAGGCTAGTATCAATTGATAAATGTCTGAATTAGGTGTGTGATTTACACATTTGCTTTTCTGGTGTGTCATAACAACTCCCCCGAGTCAGAAGATAGATGCGGATGAGAGGTGAGGGGTCAAGGAGTAGTTGAAGGAGCCGAGTGGTGCCCAGAGCAGATACCTTAACAGAATGAAAAGTAATAGCTGCTGGCAAAGCAGGAAATAGAAGGAAAAGCAGATGTTCTGGTGCTTCTCAGTAGGAGGTTACTCTCTTAGGGTATCTGTGGGTGTAAATTAGGTAAACCCACATAGAAATTTATTTTGATAACAATAACTCCAATATGGAGACAGTAAAATTGCTTCCTGGATATTCTGTTGACCAAGCCAGGGAAATATATAATGCAGTGTAGAATTTTTAAAATATAAACCTGACCAATGGCAACAAACTGGAAAATTAACTCATTTAGCTTATCTCTTCTCTCGATGATGTCAGATATTCAAGTCTTACAGAATGGCTTTTACTGGTAGGTGACACTTTATACATTGACTTCTTAGTCTCCTGATCAATAACTAGAATAGACTGATTTTCTGGTTTGGATTCTTCTGTTCAGTCTTTCAGCAACACCATTTCATTAACTTCATTGGTAGACATCAGGAATGCAAAATTCAATAAAACACTGTGTACCTTGTCTACGTACCTATCAAGTGGTAACTGGGTTTAGGCATGTAACAAATAAGCATAGCAAAGTATTAGAGGAGCTGTCATCGAAACAAGGGTGTAGTGAGTGTCCGAAGAAGGGAGAGGTTCACTGGGAGGGCAGGGGCTCTTCCTGCCCAGTGGTAATGAGTGAACAGATGTTGCAGGTGGATATGGTTGGCCAAAGGCCTTCTCTGAAGAAGGAGCAGTGTGAGCAAAGGTATAGAACACATGGGGCAAGAAGCCTCACATGACAGCTGGAACTGGAAACTCACCAACATGTCCTAAGAGTGTGAATGGAGATAGGACTGCAGAGACAAGCCAGGGTAGCCAGAACACAGAGGGTTTTGTGTGCTGTACAAAGGAGTTTGTCTCTGCCCCTCTCAGACTTGTGACTGGAAAGGTGACTTTTGTAGCAGGCAGAGAATGGGGTGGGGAGGAGTGAATCAGCAAGCCAGGTGAGGGACCAATTGCTTAAGTGAGGAATGGTGAGGAACTGGCTTACGGTGGTAGGTGAGTAAGTGCGCTTTCATTACGCATTTGGACGAGTAATCAAGGACATCTAAAGTGTATGGCTGTGCTGGGTGTCGTAGGGCGTATGAAGAGCATGACCCAGTCTCTGCCGTCAGTGAGGTTGCAGACTGGCAGGGAAGACGCTGTTCCCACCATGAAGACGACATCGGGACGATGGGCATGTGACATGAGATAAGTAGTATGAACACTTAAAAGGACTCAGGAGAGAGGGAACACAGGCTGCTGGGTCAACCATAGAATGATTTGTGAGTAGTGTAGCATTTCAGACTGTCCTTGTAAAACAGCCTTTTTTAAGGGAAAATCGTGGAGGAGGACTCACCACCTGAGGTGACAGCTGAGTAAAAAGCACCGGGCCATATGCACAGACCATCTTTAATGAGTAATAACAGCCATGTTGGTACTTGTAGAGGAGATGCGTGAAACGAGGCTGGAAAGGGAGGTAGTGCCGTATGGTGGAGACCCTGAAAGGCAAGGGTGAGCAATTGGGCTTATGATAGTGGGGTGCTGATTGTTCTAATAAAAAAAAGACATAATGTGAGCTACCTTTGAGAAAGCTTTATCCGGTGTCATTGGATAGGATGGATTAAAGGTAGGGAATTAGTGTGAGGGAATGGAGGCCAGAACCAGGGAGAGAAATTGGAAATGAGAGACTTAGGATTTGAAGTTAATGCCACGTATTTTAGTGATTGGTTGGAGGGGGAGGCTGAAGTGGACACGGATGGTATAGAGTTTTAGAGTGTGAATGACTGAGGTAAATTAGACACACTGATAGAAATTAGGAAGTGAAGTGGCGAAGTGTGGGGGAAGACTTTCTGGGGGGAGGCCAGATAGAGTTTTAGGAGCTGGCAGGATATCCAGTTAGAATTCAGTGGTTCTCAAGTGGGGCAACTTAATACACATCCCCTGGGGATATTTTGGAATGTCTGGGAACATTTCGGTCATCACAACTGGGAGCAGGGGGTGCTCCTGGAATCTAGTGGGTAAACATCCCTACAATGCACAGGCAATGCCCCCTCCCCATACAAAATTTTCTAGTCCAAGATGTCATTAGAGCCGAGGCAGAGGAATTCTGAACTAGATGGTCCTAGTAGAAAAACAGAAATGTTAGCAAGAACATATACATTTCGGAAGTTGCTATCTCAAAACGGAATATAAATTATTTTGCCTATAGAGCCAGGAGATAGAAGATTTTGACCTTAGAGGCAGGTCTGCCCTTGACAAGTCTAGCTCTTAGAGGTAGGAGGCAAAAAAGGGACCCACATGGCAGCCAGAGATAGGTGCACCACAGAAATGTGATGCTGGCAGGCTCTTGTGGTGGTATAGAATCTCAGGACAGGCAGCAGGGTGGAGCGGGACTCAGGAAGTCCGGTAGAACCAGGTCTCCTGTAGCCACCTCCTGGTGGTGCCAACTTGGATAAGTTGGCTGAACCTCTCTGTTTCAGGTTCCCCATCTAAAAAGAGCAATGATGATACTCACCTGGTAAGGCTGTGAAGATTAGAGCTTGTTTATAGAAGGTTTCTAGATGACTTGCCACGTATAGTAGATACTCAATAAATGATAGTTCCAAAGAAGGAAAAAACAGGCAGCTGCTGAGTAGATGGCAGTGTTGGAGACAATAGGGGATTAAAATAGCAGTGGGGGTTTGGAATGTGTACGGTTGACATAAAGCTTAGGTGTGAACTAAACTGAGAGGCTTTAATATGGACGAAGTCTAATGAGCAGTGTGGCTATCTTTGGAAGTTGGGATTTCTGGGCCACAGGATCTCCAGAATTTAGTTCCATTTGGTGCTTGCAGGCATAACTCTGATGCTCAACCAGAGTCAACTAGAGCATTTTGCCGGATGCTGGGGCGCATGCGTGAAAGAAAAACACAAGATCTTGTGCCCAGAGTTGCAATAGAAGAGACATAGACACAAACAAGTGGTGATCCAAAATGATCCCTACTGTGAAAATCTAGGTTTAGCTGAGAAATGGCACATAAAGAGAAGCTAAAACCCTGGAAGGTAGTGGCAGGGGACACCGAGTGGAGGGAAATGGGATTAATGAGAGCAGTTCTGTGTATTTTTATGTTAATCACTTGTTTTATGGGATTTAATAATTTCACTAGTTATTGTTGAAAAAGTAACCCATGTATATGGTTTAAAAATGAAAATATCACAAAAGAGTAAATGATAAAATCAAGTCAACCACCTTCCCTAGTTTGCCCTCACTTGAAGCAACTTTTACGAGTTTCCAGGGTTTTGTTATAGAAAGTTCTATGAATGTACCATCCTATTGGTTCTTCTCCTCTGGAGAGCCATAATGCACTATTGTCTATTACTCACCTAATCTGAAAAAACACTCATGGGAGCATTCTTTCTATATTCTTTTTTCTGTCTTGTTCTCAACTATATTAGCATGCTTCATATGGCTATACAAGGGTGTGTGTGGATGAGACACTTCAGCTACACGGTGCACCCCATTCATACTCTTTGTGCCCATGTGGGAATATATTCACGATATAACTTTCTACTAGTAGAATTGCTGAGACAGCAGGTACAAACATACTACACTCCGATAGCAGTTGCTAAATTGTTCTCCAAAAAGTTCATACCAATTTACAAAACTGGCAGCGGTGTATAAAAGGGTTTGTTTTTCTATATTCTCGCCACCCTTTGTCATTGTCAGGCCAACAGTAGAATCTCATTGTTTTTGAGACTTACATTTCTTTATGTGTGAAAATTTGAATTCAAAATCACCAGTTCATTGTGTTTGAGTTGATGAAAACTGGGTGTCCATTTATTCCTTGCTCTGCAAAAACTTTGGCAGTGTTTTAGTGATACAGGGAGTTCTAATGCTAATGCAGATTTAGATAAAATGCAACAGGCAATTGGCTTCGATTCTTTGGGTCCTTCACCTGCAGAGCGGCTGGCTCTACAGGCTCTGTCAGTCACTTGATTAATCTTGTAATAACATGATTTTGCCTTTGATATGATTGCATTTCTGGAACCTACTTAGAGCATTAGGGTAGGAATTTATTGTTCAAAATTAAGGGTAAAATTAAGTGTAGGATTTTATTAAATGAAAAATTTGAATATTGCTAAATTTTTTTAACGAAGACACCATTTACTATAGCATCAAATATATACATCATATATCAAAGACTGTATCCAGCAACAGAACTGAGAGTTGAAAGCTATTTATAATTATAAAGCCTCATTGATAGACATTAACGATGGCTTCCATACCTGGGAAGATAGTCCGTATCTATATAGGTTGGTTAGGCTCAGTGTTTTAAAGATATTAAATTTTCCAAATTGAATTACACATTCAGTGTAGTCCAATGAAAACCCAAACAGGTTTTTGGTAGAACTTAATAAGCCAAGTCTAAAATTTGTACAAAACTGCAAAAGGCTAAGAATAGCTACGATTTTCAAAATATAGAAGAACCAAGTGGAAGGATAAATTTAACAAATATCATGAATTATTATAAGACTGCAGCAATGAAGACAAAGTAGGAGAGAGACAGGGGTATAGAAATAGGTCAGTGGAAAACACACACACACACACACACACACACACCCAGAAGTGGCACTGCGGAAATAGAAGACAACTAGACTTTTAGCAAAGGTGTTGAGAAAAATTGTTTTTTGGAATGAAGAAAAATAAAATTTACACAGCTCAACCTAGCCAAAATCAATTCCAGCTGTACAAAACACATAAGTGTAATAAAAAACTGGAAAACCCTCAGAATATGATATGGAAGACTATCTTCATGGTTTCAAGACAGGAGATTATTTTCTTAATATTCTTAATCATTAAGGAACAAGTTGATAAAAAGTGATTACATCAAAGTTAAGATTTGTTGTTTACCAAAATCCCATAAGAAAGAAAAGATTGATATGTAGTGAGAGATGATTACATATATATATATGTATTTATATATATAAAATCTCAATATCCACTTCCAAATCCATATCCATATTTATATATCCAAGAAAGATTAGGTGTATCAAATTTGCAAGCTACATCAATAAGAGAGGGGTAACAATAGAAAAAGGCATAGAAACATAAATAGGTACCTCATAAAAGAAGAAAATCTCAAGTGTCAACAAGTGGCAAATTAACAGGAACTCTTTTTAATTACTTATTGGACAGAGGAGCATGTATTGGAAGCTATTGTTGATGTAACAACTTCCCACAAACGTAGTTACTGAAAACAACACAAATTCATTCTCCTACAGTTCTGGAGGCCAGAAGTCCAAAATCAGTTCCAATGGGTTAAAGTCAAGGTGTCAGCAGGATCAGTTCCCTCTGGAGTTTCTAGGGTTGACTTATTTTTTTTTTTTCTGTCTTCTATTTACATTTTAAATTAATAAATTTATTAATAAAAATAGTGCTTAGGCTCAAGGGAGTGGCTGAAAAAACTGAGTGGGTTATTAAAAGCCGATCAGTCAAAGTATAAGAAACCACTTGATAGAGTTATGTAGGGGCACAGATGAGAGGTTTTGCGGTTTGTAGGTTACAAGAATACAACCGTTCTTTATCCTTATCTTCTTCTCAGAGGAAATCAGCCAGATAACCCAGGAGGAGGTTTTACCTGTAGAGTCGCCAAGTAAAACCAGTTTATCATTTGGTTTCACAAGGAAGTGCTGATCACCTAAATGCTCTTGCTAAGCAGGCATAGTTGAAATATGGCATGATATTGCTGTGTTTTCAGTGATAAATCCATTATAGGTTACAGTAAAAGTCACACCGAGGGATAGGAAGGAAACCACTATTCACAGACATCACAAGAAAGCTAGCATCAGTCATTTCAATCAGTGTGATTGGTGAGGTACCTCCTGAGAACGTGTGATAATCCACAAATGAAGAGATGTCATTAAAAAGACAAGAGGGTAGCTTTTCAGAGTGTAGCCTGGGTGGCTTAAGATAGCTGGGTGCCTGGTGGTTGGCCAGGCAACACAATCATAAATGGACCCACGAGGGTTCCAAATGTTTTCGGCTGGAGAAGATGATGCTGCCTGACCCCCTGACATTGCCACTTAATTACACTGTAAGCTCCCTGGTTCTCCTCAGGTGGCCAACTTCACAGTGAAAGGCATGGAGCTTAAATTTGGTCACCCCAAACCTCTGCTGCTCCTCTGTTCTGAGGTTAGACACACACGGTGGGCATGCTGGCTGTTCCAGTTTCTTCAATGAAGAAGGTGTGTGACTGCCGAGCGGCAGAGTGAGAGGGCATGTGGCCACCCTACACAACAGATGTGACTCAGCCACTAACACTGGAGCAGAGTGAAGTGAAAATACAGCCCAGTTTGGAAACACAGAAAAAAAAAAATGAATGGTTTTTGTTGAGGCTTGTTTCAGGGTTTAATGATCTTGTGTTCAAACTCCATGTAGAAAAGTGGGGAACTTTTGGCCCAGATATTCTGAACTTTCCATTCAGGTGGGAATGGCGCTCCACACCATTATCAGGAATGTATTTATTTTGGCTTGGAAGTCCTCTTATGTCAGAGCCAAGGAATTTGCAATGACAAAGCCACTCTGTAGGAGAAAGGGAGTCACCGATTCCAAAATCTATGTGAGACGTGGTGACAAACTGTAATAATATTTCAGAAAGCCAATTATCCATGGGGCACTAAAAATGTACTCAGAAGAAGTTATTTTTCTTTGTCAAGATCTATTATTGACAAAATTAGTATATTGTTGAACTTAATAGTCAATCAGTATTGGAAGATTCATTTCGTTATAGTTCTGCCACAGGTATTTAAAATACTTGAGGCCTTGGGGATAGCTGAAAATAAACAAATTTCAACAGCCATCCACCTAATCAGGTTGTAGAAAGAGAGGTAAATGCAGATTCTACAAACTGGGGAACTGCAGTCATCTACAAATTAAAAATGAATTGGCAAGTATAGTTCAGTTGTTAGGAGAGGATAATATTCTCAGTGTTTGATATGAATAAAACATGTAGGATGCATGTAGGCAGAGCCAAGCTTTAACGCTAGGGTACTGATAACTGATGGCTGGCTATTTCATTGAATCTCCCCTTGTTGGCACATGGAGTTCCTGCCTTGCTCCTTGCCTTGGATTTACATATGGGAACTTTTGTTGTTGTTGTTGTTTAACAGGAGACTCAAAACTAATCTGTGCTTATCTTAAAAAAAAAAAAAAATCCACTATTGAACTTAAAGTTTACTATGGATACGTGGACATTGCCTCCATTGTTGTGTGTGTGTCATATCCTATAACAAGTGTGTTTGGACAGAGTAGATGATTTTTAGCATCCAATTTGATATGCATGCAGTGTCTTTTTATTTTCTTAAATCCTAGCCTGATGACCAGTCCTTGTGTGGCAATTTTCATGGGTCTATAGATGGCTACCTGTCTAGATATTTATCCTGTGCAGCAAGTTTAATCCTATAAATTAGAAATTGGAAAACTCCAACATAACATGACCCAAAGGGCTAACAGGGCAGCAGTCCCTGCTCCTGAAACTAGGCCAGTCCTCTGTAACAACCACCAATAATGACCTCTTATTGAGCAAATTCTATGTGCCTGTCATTGCAGCTGTCCATTTAGGGACTCCAAATATGCATTTCTATGCAAACCACAGGTTTCCCTCCTTCATACATGTCAACTGGTCAGGGGAATAGGTCCCTGGCTTCCTATTTTATGTATGTCCTCATGTATGAGATCTGTGGGCTGACTTGCCTTTTTGTGGGTTCACCAAGAGGAAAAATGACTGCTTCAAACAGCATTTACTTGAACAAGAGGGTGTTTACTACTTACTACAGAGTAGTATACATCAGACACGGGTGCGTCCCACGGGCTCACCCTGAGCCCTGGCTCTCCTTTGGCTGAGTGTCTAGTACAGGAAAGGGCTGACCTGCTGGTGAGGTAATGTGTGGATGGAGTCCCTGTCCTTGGCCAGGCTTGCTCTTCTCTTTGTTCAGAGGCAGAGGGCAGTTTGCAGTTTCTACAGAAATGGCACCTGAAATCCCCACAGCTCATGTGCGGCAGAGCCAAGACTGTACCTTTGTGGCTCTTGACTTTGGAGCCCAGGCTTCTTGTACTGCACAGCTCTGCCTTCCATGATTCCCACTTAGCACCCCGCTGCCCTGGAGGTTTCTGGGAGGAGGCTAAATGTGGTTGTGCGGGGTGGGTCGCATAGCGGGTGCCATTGGCATCAGGGAAAACTGCCCTGGGAAACTCCACCGATTATCCACTGTGTTGTTCTGAGCACAGTTCCAAAAAGCTTTCTTCCTCTGCAAGTGTCCATACTGCTGGCAGATGTCTGCTCTTGAGCCTTCATCACAAGTGTGTCGGCCATAGTTTCTCTCCAGTTTAAGCAGGAAGGAGAAGGTCCTGGAAGCTCAAGAGTGGAGGAAGTGGGACAGATGATCGGAGGAGAGGATGGTGTGGAGCAGCGGGTGTATGTGATATCAGAGAAAAGAGAGGACCCAGGGAAGCCTCCCAAATGAGCTTTCTCTCCCTCAAAATTTCCCCAACTCATCTTGTTCTCTGTGCTTGGGTTATGTGATGGGCAGCCTGCCCTGTGTTTGCCTCTGATGATCACAATTCCAGAACTAGTCACCAGCTCAGAAAAGAGCAGGGAAAAAAAACTTCAGCTCCCATAGTCAACAAGGAATTATGAGTTGATTTCAATTTTTTAAAATAATGCTATCTTTATGCTAGTTTCATAAACTAACAATCTTGAAGAAGAGGTGGTATATATACACAATGGAATATTATGCATCCATAAAGAGGAATGAGATCTTGCCATTTGCAATGACGTGGATGGAACTCGAGGGTGTTATGCTGAGTGAAATAAGTCAATCAGAGAAAGACATGTATCATATGACCTCACTGATACGAGGAATTCCTAATCTCAGGGAACAAACTGAGGGTTGCTGGAGTGGTGGGGGTTGGGAGGGATGGGGTGGCTGGGTGATAGACATTGGGGAGGGTATGTGCTATGGTGAGCGCTGTGAATTGTGCAAGACTGTTGAATCACAGATCTGTACCTCTGAAACAAATAATGCAACATATGTTAAGAAAAAAGAAAAAGAAGAAGAAGATAGCAGGAGGGGAAGAATGAAGGGGAGTAAGTCGGAGGGGGAGACGAACCATGAGAGACTACGGACTCTGAGAAACAAACTGAGGGTTCTAGAGGGGAGGGGGTTGGGGGGATGGGTTAGCCTGGTGATGGGTATTAAAGAGGGCACATTCTGCATGGAGCGCTGGGTGTTATGCACAAACAATGAATCATGGAACACTACATCAAAAACTAATGATGTATGGTGATTAACATAACAATAAAAAAATAAAAAATAAAATAAAATAAAATAAACTAACAATCTTGTAGAAGTCCTAAAACAGGGGCGCCTGGGTGGCTCAGATGGTTAAGCGTCTGCCTTCGGCTCAGGTCATGGTCCCAGGGTCCTGGGATCGAGCCTCACATCGGGCTCCCTGCTCCGTGGGAAGCCTGCTTCTCCCTCTCCCACTCCCCCTGCTTGAGTTCCCTCTCTTGCTGTGTCTCTCTCTCTGTCAAATAAATAAATAAAATCCTTTAAAAAAAAAGTCCTAAAACATTTTTTTTTCTTCTTCATACCTCTCCAAATGAAAAAGAAATTCTCTTAAAAAAAAAAGAAAACTATCTTCCCATCAGTTTTTTTTTCTATTGACTTTTTTTTTTTTTTTTATCTTTTGGTTCACAGGACTTAAGAATCTATTGTCTAACCACTCCAAGATTTTCTTGGTCATTTTAAGTAACAGATTATATTAGGATGGTATCTTGGTCAGTCATCTTTGGCATATACAATTTTACTTAAAGTTAGCAAAACTCTCTGTCAGGATCCTTATGCCATCAATTTTCCCATGTGCACGTGAGTTGTCTAGCATGAAAATAAGTATATAATCTCCAATTTTTTAGCTTCTAATATATTCATGTAATGCCAGTCCATTATCCAAATGATATTTATTTATATGTTTGAGTCTCCATCTTAAAAAGTAATCTGAAGCTGGTCTGAATACCTAGAATTCATTCCAGATTTTCTTCAAAGCTTTCAAGATTTAATAGTGAAACTTGTATTTCATGAGAGCCCACCCAAGGTGTTAGCAGAGATGGACTCTCTGATATAGTGTAGTTTTTCAAGACCTGTTATATTATCCTTTTCTGTTAGACTCTATAAATATTTCAGTGCATGTCCAAATAGAACACCAGTTGAGTAAAAACCATTGGTTTGACCTAATGTGATATTATTTCTTATGAAATAATATTTGGTGTGAAAAATGCATGATAAATGCAGTTAATACTTCAAATACCTTTTATATGACAGCCAAGCAAAACTTAATTCAAGTTTATAATAAAAGCTTAAAATACCATCTATTTCATTCTGATCGTTTTTGGGTACAGCACGTGTCAGCGATATATCTATATGGAAACTGTTCTGTAAGCCAATTGTATTTTACTACCGAGTTATATAGTTTGAAAAGCAATAGAGTGGGAATAACATATTTAAAAAGATGTGAAATAGGTATTAATGTTCTTATTTGACTGGAAGCCTTGGATGCTCCTTTTATAGAGATTTGCATTTTATATGGTATTAATCGGTTACTGTAAAGGCAGAATGGTTAATAAAGCCTTTTAATCCATAGTGCCAGAATTGAGAGCTTGATTTTTTACAAAAGAAAGCAGAGTGGTTAATAAAGCCTTTTAATCCACTGTGCCAGAATGGAGAGGTTGATTTTTGCAAAAGTGCTCGTGAGATTTTTGTTGAACTGGGCTAGAAGATGACTAGAGGGTGCACTGAGCGTAGCAGGGAGGAGACGGTCATCTGTGTCCTCTAATTGCATTGTGCAGGAACTCGACCTCTTCATGAGCCCTGTCCAGACATTTCACTGTCAACCTTTAGGGTGTTTCTGTCTTTGTGTCGATACATGTTCCCCTAGTGTGAATTAAACATTTAATTATGCTGCGTTAATTTTGCCCTAATGCAAATTCACTTAGCCACCTCCTCTTTCTCCTTGGTCACAGAATGGGAAATAGGTTGGGAGGGGTGCTGGAGAGAAGGATGAGCACCACCACTTGGCCCAGGCCTCCATTTGGTGTACTCTGAGTAGCCAAACACCAGCATGGAGTCACCCAGTAACCGGGGAGAATGGAGATGGGGCCCCCATAGAATGGTCCCCCAATTCTAAGAACTGAACCTAGATTTCCCAAGAGTTCCCCTGATTAAATATTTCCTTGTAGAACTGTCCTGGAGCCTATGATTACATATTCCAAAACATCTGTGCATTTTGTGATACCTAAAAACAGAAGCATTTGGTGTCTCAAATGCCAGATTTTATACTTTAAAATCTGATACTTGAGAGGGTTTCTTTTTTTCAAAACTTAACACAACAAAAACAAAAAAACAGTGAACACAACAGAGAAACAAAGAAATCGCAAAACATCAGAGGAATTTGTTTTTGGTAACATAGGAGAAGTAAGGAGTAGAAAGAAAATCTTACAGAATTTTCGCCCTACCTAATTTAGTTCCTATAAATCATTCCCTCCCTCTCCCCGCCTCCCCCTCCCCCGGAAGAGCAGAATGCAGTGAAAGTTTCTCAGCTCTTGTCTGGAGATTTATTGCTAGGACGATTTCTCCTCTTTTCTGATTTAGTGTCTGGGTGGTGGCATCCAGCCCCTGCTCCCAGGAAAAGGAATCCCTTGACAAGCCCAGACCATCTTGGCCCCTTGGAGGCCTTCCAGTAACAGAGTCAGGCAAATGCCGGGAGGAAGCCTGGTAAGCTTTGGGAGAGTCTTTCCTGTCCCTCTGTCCTTGCTTGTGCAAGCGGACTTATCTGATAAGGCCACTCTGTGTCTCCTGAACCCAGCTTGTAAGGCTGCTGAAGCCACGGGAGAGATCACCAGGGAGAGAATGAAGATGCCTGGGTGCTGGCTGGGAATGGGGGGTGGGGCGCTCCTCAGCGTATGCTATGTAGGATTATGCAGAGTTGGGCAGCCTGCCACATGGGGATTATGGGGCTACTCTTTCAGGTGAGTAAACCATGTGGGAGTAGATTCCAGGCTGCTTTCAGATTGCAGAAACATTTTCAGGTTCCTGCTGTTTCCTTTGATTTATTTCTCCCTGGCGACCCCAGAGGTATGAAACAGTATGAAACGGCCCGTTTTACTGTGTTCTGGGATTACATCCTGCGGGATGAGAGCCCAGCCAGCGTTTGCCCAAGCCCTGTGTCTACTCCCCAAAATCCAGCCTCACTGTGCAATAGCTGCTCTTAAATTAGGAAGGCTTTCGATAAAATCGAACCTTCCAGGAATCCCAAGGCCCATTGGACCTTGCAAAGAATCACTGCCTGTTTATCCAAAGTGAGACACTGATCCCAGAGACTTCAGAATCCTACATAATTCACAGGACCCTCATTGGTTCCTCTAGCCTTTCTATCCTAATTCCAAAGACATCCCCCGCAACCACAGGTGGCGCCAGCCTCAGGCCTGCTGGAATTATCCCTGACTTTGCTCATATATGAAATTTATTCCTCCCATCAAGAGTTTTATTTCTCTTACTACTTAGCTATTTCCTAGGATTGAGGTAGTCATTTACTTTACAGTAAGCTGTGAAACTTTGTATTTTTTTCATCAACACATTAAACATAGACATCTAGATTTTATGAATCGCTAATTAGAAATGAATTCCTAAAATTCTTCTTGGAACCATCTGAAGTGATGGGAGCCTGCTAACCCTAACACATGAGTTCTCTGTCTATATAGAGACTTGTACATGGTGATTTGGATGTGACCTTGAATTTTCTTCCCTGTGGAGTCGGACCAGTAGATAGCTCTGTGTTAACACTCGTAAAGCTCTCCGAAAAGTGTCTGCCATGTAGTAAACACCCAGTCAGACTTAGTCATTGTTTTTTCCTCACTTGTCACAGTTTGATAGTCAAGACAGAGATGGACATCCCTAAATCCTTTCAAACCACCAGACAGGAGGCAGGAGAAATGACCATCAGCCTTGTTTCTCTACCTCTCTCCCAACACCACTGCTAAATTACCCTCTTCAGTCTGTTAATGCACATGTTCCAGAGGAAAAGAGAGAAAAACCCTGCTTCCCACTTGCTGAGAGCATGGATAGCCTTGGTCTGTGAGCTTCAATGTTTCCTTTGTTCAGGGATTCATGAAGCAACCACCTGCAGCTGTCCATAGTAACTCAGGGCACCTCATCCTTAGAACCAACTCTCAAGGAAGATCAGGCTGGAGATGTCCTGTCCAGCCAACTGTTAGATCATTGAACTTGAAAAACAGTAGAGGACATAACGCTGTGTTAAACCCAAAGTGTGGAAACATGTTTTGATATAAGTTTTGACTCCTTTCAAGCCATTCATCTGAAATATCTGGGTGTGATTTGTTGAAGACTTTTTAAGGGCAACAGACATGGTCACGGGCCACAACACCGATCTGCCAAGCTGCGTATGATCAGTGTAATAATACAGGTGCATCTTCTCCGTGTTTCCTGCGGTGACTCTTCTTGCCCACTCTCTCCTCCAGGGCAAGACAGTTTCTCATCCAAACCAGATTCATTCAGGCTTCCACCATAACCTTCCCTCATAACTGGATAAAATAACTACCATTAGGCAAGGTCTGGCTTCTTACATACTGTAGAATCCAACTTGATTTTTTCTGGAAGTGTACATGTTCGTGCACACACATCACTGCTGTATTCTGTCCACGTTACCACTGCTAATGTTGGTGAATGAGCTTATCCATTTCACTTGCTCTGATTATTTTGAAAGGGCAATGATCCCTTCACAAAAACACAAACAGAACTGTGTGGCTGGAAGCTTAGTTCATCTTAACATGTTATATATTGTGACCTTGAGAAGGAGAGAACCACAGGAGGCAATTTGTAATGGTCCTACTTGGAGTCTCAAGCACTTATGGTGTTTGCTTATCCACAGGCTTCATCACTTTTTTCTGCGTGATGGGGACAATGAAAGGTTCCTATCCTCCTAAGAGTCTAAATGCTGCCCAGTGGGCAAGCACCATCCTTCTTTAGAGTTTGCATGGTACTATGTGTATGCTAGGGATGAATAAAACGGAGAAGCATTGTTTTTCTGTGCTAAGGAGGAGACTACTCCATGGAAGGAACTCGAGAAGTCTCTTCTCTGGTCCAAGCATCTTACCCAAGGTTTATCTGTAGAGAGGTAGAAGTTGATATGGTGGTACTGCTCCCCAGATTCCATTCTGGAACCATGCCTTAAAGGACATGTATCCTGCAGTGGCTTTAGGAACACTGTGAGTGGGGAGCTTGGGAACATGGCGTGGATGGAGCACATTCCCTCTGCCCTCCTTCTCTGCTCCCTTTCACTTTCCAGCCCCTTCTTTCACTGTCACATTCTCAGGGGACACTTAAATGCTATCCAATTGGCATAGAGACCTCCTCTGCCCCAAATGCCCTGATCATTTTCCCAAGGTGGAGAAGAAAAGGCCCATTAATTAATTTGAATACAGATCCTCCAAATGTTGTTAGACCTACGTCTCAACCTGTTTATACAAATAACCACATAACTAACATTAAGTGGCTATAACCATTGAGTATATTTCTGTCTTAGTCCATGTACGCTGCTGTAACAGAAGAATCATAGACTGGAGGGTTTATGACCAACAAATTTACTTGTCAGTTCTGATGGGTGCAAGTCCAAGATCAAGGCACTGGGTGATCTAGGGTCTGGTAAGGATTCTTCCTGGTTCATAGACAACCATCTTCTTGCTATGTCTTTACTTAGCAGAAGAGGTGAGGAAGCTCTCTAGGGTCTCATCATAAAGGCACAAATGCCATTCAGGAGGTTCCATGCTTATGAGCTAACCACCTCCAAATACCATCACCTTGAGGATGAGGTTTCAATATAAATTTTCAGTCTATAGCAGTTGCTGTCTAACAATGTAGTGATTAACCACTGGAGTATTTATCCTGTCTTCACTTACAAGCCATGTGTGTGACCCGAGGCCAGCAACGTGACCTCTTTGTGCCTCAGTTCCCATGCCTGTGGAATGGGAAAAATCACAGAACCTATTTTATGAGGTTTAAATGAGATCCACGGAAAGTATTTTGCATTGTGGCTGTCACAGAGCAAACACTCGGGATGATTATTTTTATTTGATCTTACTATTAATTCCCCTACATTTTCTCTTCCACTGAGCAGGCATCAAAATCCAAATGCAGTGATAAATATATAGCAGTTTAGGGGCACCTGGGTGGCTCAGTCGGTTGAGCATCCGACTCTTGGTTTCAGCTTAGGTCATGATCTCAGGGTTGTGAGATCAAGCCTCACGCCAGGCTCCACACTCAGCAGGGAGTCTGTTTGAGATTCTTTCTCTCCCTCTGACCCTCCCCCACTCACTCACATGCACACACACACTCTCTAAAATAAATACAATATACAGCAGAGTCTTTATTTTGAGAAAATACAAGTATTTTGTCCGTCATGGATAGGAGATGGAGCTGTACTGCTAGCCTACTGTTTAGGAAGTGGTGCAGTTCTGGGAGGAGTTCCTTCTCTCTGGTATCACATTAACCTGCTTCTGTTCAAGAAGGATGGTCAGCAGCCTTGGGGGACCCAGGGTGTTGACACCCACTTTGCCACAATGGAAAGAACACTAAGTGTTTGAGGACCTGGCTATAGTCTGTTGTTTTGTGTGTGTGTGTGTGTGTGTGTGTGTGTGCGTGTGTGTGTGTATTTGAGAGAGTGAGTGTGTGAGCAGGGGGAGGGGCAGAGAGAGAGGGAGAGAGAGAATCCTAAGCATGCTCCACACTCACTCAGTGCGGAGCCCGACTTAATACCCTGAGATCCTGTGTAGTCTGTGGCCTTAACAAAAATAACTTCCCCTCATTTTTGTAGATCTAAAAAAATGGAGATAATGTCTTAATCGGCCAATTCCCCTGCATTATTGTGAAGCTCAGATGCATTGGTCTTCTGAGTGAGCTGCAGAGACTATACATATGTAAATTATGGTGTTTCTTTCTGTTTCTGCTGTGCTGTGGGATACCAGAAGGTGGAAAGAAACGTTTTCCCCTTTCAAATCTAGTAAGGCATGTTGTTAAGGTTCTATGTGCAGAGAAAAGTAGAGATACGTTCAGGTTTCTTTGTTTTTTTTTTTTAAGATTTTATTTATTTATTTGACAGAGACACAGCAAGAGAGGGAACACAAACAGGGGGAATGGGGGAGGGAGAAGCAGGCTTCCCGCTGCGCAGGGAGTCCAACGCGGGGCTCGATCCCAGGGCCCTGGGATCATGACCTGAGCCGAAGGCAGACGCTTAACGACTGAGCCACCCAGGAGCCCCAGATACGTTCAGGTTTCTACCACTTTTTTTTTTTTTTTTAAATCTGAAAACATAAATCCTCAAGGAAAGTTACTGTCCCAATTATGGAATTTATTCATACATGTATTTATGTAAAACACATTCATAAAATCTTTGGGGTGCCTGGGTGGCTCAGTCAGTTGAGGATGCAACTTTTGATTTTTGGCTCAGGTTATGATCTCAGGGTCTTGGGATCGAGCCCTGCGTCTGGCTCCACATTCAGTGGGGAGGCTGCTTGAGATTCTCTTTCTCTCTCCCTCTGCCCCTCTCCCAACTTGTGCGCATGCACACGCATGTGCACACACCTGCTCTCTCAAATCTTAAAAACAACAAAATTTGATGTCTGTCTCTGAATTTCAGAAAAGTCTCAAATTATGAGTTAATAATAAAATTTATTTTCTCAGTTGTAATATTTCTTTCTACTTAAGGGCAATTTGCACCGAGCACTTAGCAAGCAATCTGACACATTTGCTTCCTGTACCAAATGTCAGGAATATGAGCACCTGCCTTTGTCAAGCCACCCAGAGCATCTGAGCTGAGGCAGACCCCAGTGGCTTCCAGTAACGCCTGGGATTTCCTGAGTGCCTTTAGACCAGTGTCCAGCGCTGTCTTTGGCTTTCTACAGGCAGTTCGTGATGGTGTTTCCTGAACTGAGGCACTCCATCCATGATGTGTTGCCACCAACAAAGCAGAGTGAGTGCCTATGATGCCCCGTGGACAATGAACAGGGATGGCGAAGTGTCACACCAAGGTTGTTATACTGCTGTGAAGATACTTCACCCCTCCGTTCCAGAGCTATGCTGCCTCTCCTCTCGGCCACGGGACCATCCACTTTTCAACCGACACTGACTCACAGACACTAAATCTCTCCAAAGGACGATTAAAAACAAAGCTGGAGCACTTCTACATGTGTCTGTTGGCCATTTGGATGTCTTCTTTGGAAAAATGTCTGTTCATGTCTTCTGCCCATTTCTTGATTGGATTATTTGTTCTTTGGGTGTTGAGTTTAAGAAGTTCTTTATAGATTTTGGATACTAGCCCTTTATCTGCTATGTCATTTGCAAATATCTTCTCCCATTCTGTCAGAAACGTGTAACAATTGGTAATCTGCTAAACTACCTCTAGGCTTCCTGCCTAATTTTCCCTCATTCGGCTGAATTTCTTCTGGATTCTCAGAGTATAAGAGGAAAAGATATTTTCAAGGCAGACTTAACTAGCATGCCACAAATGGTAATGGAATGAGTGTTCATGTTGACACCTGTAAAAATCTCACTTGAATGTTTCCACATTTATATTTCATACGGTAAAGCTTTTTTAGCCATAGGGAGACAGTCAGAGCTGATCTGTCCTGAGGCAGTGATAGGACTACTTTTACTGCATGACAAACTTTCTTAGTGTGATTTTTAGGGACAGCTCCAACCAGCAGCTGAGGACGACATGGATATTTATTTCGGTTATGGGCACTGTGAATTAAATAATTCCATGGCAATAGGTGTTGCAAAGCTGCTTTCCTTTTGGATATTTTGCTCTTGGAAATATCAAACATCTGCCCAGGGCAAGTAGCTAAATAGCGTCAATTTTCTAGCTCGTTCCTATTTTTGGCTTTCGGTGCCGGAGGCATTTGAACACCCATGTTGGAGGCTGGATTCTCTTGGAGACTGGGGAACGTAGGAGAGCCAAGCTGTTTTAGATCAATTGCTCCCCATGCTTAAAGGGCTAGTAAAAACAGGTTATAATGTTTACATGACTTTTTATGGGTCAGAGTTTATTACAGTTCTAGTCTATGGCCTACAGCGGAGGAACATTTACAAGATTTTGCTGTATTTGACAGTTCTGTTTCAGTGTATCTGGTAAGGGGAAGTTTCTTTTTTTTTTTTTTTCCCTTTCTTTCATTTTCTCTTGCTCTCCCTTTAATTTTTTTCCTTTCAAGCAGAGATTGTAAGGGTCTATAATTTCCAGCAGTCTTACTTGGAAGGCTGTCAGTCGAGTTAGACTCAAGAGGCTGTGGATGAGCCAAAGAAACTTGACAATTTCAAATGACTTTTGGTCTTCCTTCAGAGGTTCCTATGAATAATACTCACAAACAGAAGGGTGTTATTTTACCAAGAGACTTCCGAGTTAGCATGAATGCTGCTAAGTTTTCTCTTCTCCGCATTAGTCAGCAGAGCCTAGACTTGGGAGGTCTGCATGCCTACATCATTCATCAGGCAGATTTGCTAATCTTTCCGAGCATAGGCTTCATGATCCCAACTCACAAGTTCTTCAAAGGGTTAAAAAAATGCTATCGTGTATGAGTTATGCACATGGGGATGGTCATTTTATTCATCTCATTAATCAACTATTGTTGAACACCTATTGGGGAGCCTGGGTGGCTCAGTCAGTTAAGCCTCCGACTCTTCCCTGCGGCTCAGACTGTGATCTCATGGGTCATGAGATTGAGCCCTGCCTTGGGCTCTGTGCTCAGCGGGGAGTCTGCTTGAGAGTCTCCCCCCACTGCCCATCCCCCCACTCGCTCACTCTCTCTAAAAATAAATCTTTGTTGAACACCTCTTATGTGTTGGATACTGCTGTGAGTCTTGAGGCAAGAGAATGGGAGCTACGGTTCCTTTTCTCAAGTTCTACTGGGGGAGAGAAAGACAAGACACAAACAGAAGAGAGCCCAAGGTCCGGGGCAACAAAGAAAAAGCAAGGAGAGGAAGTGGGGCCAACAGTGCTGGTGTGGATGCCGCGTCAAATCTGTCAAGAAAAGCCCTATGATGAGGTGACAGTTGAATATAAATTTGAACTTAGTGGCTGACTAAGCCTTGAAGCTATTCAAGGCAGACCATTCCGCGCAAGGGGTTGAGAAGTGCAAAGGCCCTGAGGCAAGAGAAGGAGTGAGCTCCCGGTGTTGGAGGGTGAGAGGAGGAGGATAGCCCTAGAGGGATGTCCAGAGCCAGGCCAAGCAGGGCTCGCTGGGCCATCGTGAGGACCTGGCATTTAGTCTGAGAAAAAGGGAGCCATTGGAGGGTCTGTTCAAAGGCAGGACAGCATCTGGTTTACATATTGAAAGGATCCTTTTGACTTTCCTTTGGAGAATAGACTGTAAGGGGGAACGGTTAGACACTGGGAGAAAAACCTTTTCTAATTATAGCTGGGGGCAACACAAACACCAACAACCTACTCCTCCGGAAGTTCATGCCTTCTCTGAGTGTACATCTTGCTTTTATCAATATATGGCTTAGTTTCTAATCTTGAGGTCATATTAATTTAGTTTTGTCTTTTAGGCGGGCTTTATTATTGGAGCAAAGAATGTAATGCCCAGACATTTTTTTGGTGGGAAGAAAGGGGGCATTTTAGTGATAAGGACACTATGGAGTAATTTTATATATGTCTATTCATCCTTAAAACCTAAGAACCAAAAATAAATGTTCATGTTATGAATCCTAAAGACTGACAGTCTTCAGAGCTGTCCTGACCTATAGGAAAGTGGAGAGCGGTCTGCAGGGTGTGACCCGGAGGGCGCTGAGTCCCCAGTCTGCTCTGCCAATCATGCTTGAAATTCCATCCTCAGAGATGAATGTTTTACATACTTGACTCCTGTAAAAATGTGAGCAGTGCTGGGAGGGACCATAAATAATTAATACCATTTTATGAGTTTATCAGATCCTACCTTTCGACGTTGGAGTGGGACTACAGCGTGAATAGTCAGTGATGGGGGCCGCAGCAATGCAGAGAACCACACTAGAGATTGGACCCGTTCCACTGGCGTGCCTGAACAGAGACTTTGCCCTCCGGCCACCGAAAGTTTCAAGTCCAGAATCTCACATGCCATATACCAGTGTCCAGAAAGCTAGTGGTAGCAGCTTTGTGTGTGATGGCACCCCCATCATTGTCCTATGGTTCCCACTTACACAGGGGTAATTAAAATCACTTATAAGATTGGCCTCCGAGAGGCAGTCAGGGAGCCGAATTTCTACTTACAAGGTACTCTAATTCAGCTGTTTGAAATAGCAGGCCACCACATCTGTTAAAAAATACATATATATTCTCCTGAATTTTTATGAGTTGGACTCATCACATCTCTGCTTTGGCTTAAAAAAAAATAGTAAAAGCTAGAATATATAACTGGTTTCCATCCCCAAGAGTGGGTACACATATCATATTATGTGATCCTTGGAAAAAGTCCCTTCCTCTGCGAAATCTAGCCACACTTGGATGTTTTCTTATGCTCAGATGGACGCTCTTTGCCAACTGTTGGACTTGCTCTCACAGTACAGGTGGCCAAATCAAAATCAGGAATGAATACATGGCACGGATTTTTTTTTTCTTAACCTTATCATACGTAGGACAAATATTGAAACATGCTTTTGTGTATTTGCGTTCCATACAGGCCACACACATATACTAAGCAATGTATTCTTTGAGTATATATGACATGCTTTAAACTTCAACGGGGATTTTATAGAGAATATTAGTTTTTCTTGGAACTTTTGGCCAATGGCACATTTTTGGAAGAATTCTCAGACCCACATAATTCAAAGTTGGCTGTCACACCTGCAGTTGTCCAGGTAAAAACAAAGGATCTGAGATTCCCAGTGCAAATATAATGGAATAATGGCATTAGAAATAAAGAAGGCTGTATTTGCAAGTAAATCACCTTGTTCATCTTTGAATCCCCCCCAGGTGAGAGGCTAATGCCTGCGAACTCCTCAGGCAATGAGCGCCAAGTGAATAAACAAAAGGGAGTGTGTTAGGGGAAATTGACCAGGATGGTGTGTGCCTTGGAAATAGTATCAAATAATAACTAGTGAAGAAAGGAGGTTGTTTCTTAAACACAATCACTGCCTTGATAGTTTTGAAAGCATTTAGTGAAAATACACTAGAATGTACTTTTCTCTAGGGTGTCCGGGACTGGAAAAAAAGTTTGCTGAATTTTCAAAGGTACGAGGATGGCATTTACAACTGCTTGAATTGTCTAAGTAATAGAAAGAGCTGCTGTAAAGGTTGTCAGCTTCTGATCATTAAAATCATTCCAGAAGAGGCTGGACGATTATTCTTCAGGTTTGGGGGAAGCGCAGTATCTAACCAGAGGGAAGGACCGGAAAGAATGGTTAGAATCCACTTCAGTTCTATTAGGATGTGATTTATTTGAGCCCATATGTATTAGTACCTCATTTCCTTCCCATATGGCTAAATGTTTCTATTCAGTCTATCTTCATCCTTGGCTTAATGTTCTTAATCACAGCGGTTATGATGTTTTGGTATCATTTGATGTATGCCCATTAAAGAATGATTCCAATTTTCCCATTTGGCTTGTGGAATCAATCTCATAATTTTAAGGTCATGCTTTGTAAAACATGGGAAGTACAAGTGAAGTCTGGGGCGGACCACAGTGCCCTGAGTTTTATGTGCAAGTATCAGTAGGTTTGCTGTTTGTCATCGCTGTTCTGGATCAATGAAGGCACTACAGGTGTTTTATTTCAATTGGCTATTTCTGACAATAAGACAAACATAACAAGAATTGACTTCTTCCTTGATGAAAAGCGGTAATTTATAATCCCTTATTTTAGTTAAAAATGTTGCACTATATTTACAATATGAAAAACTTTTTGTGAAAAAGATTTTATTTATTTATTTGACAGAGAGAGACACAGCAAGAGAGGGAACACAAACAGGGGGAGTGGGAGAGGGAGAAGCGGGCTTCCCGCGGAGCAGGGAGCCCGATGCGGGGCTCGATCCCACCAAGCCGAAGGCAGACGCTTAACGACTGAGCCACCCAGGCGCCCCGAAAAACACCGTCTTTAACTGAATAAACTTTCTCTTTTCACCTCTAAGACAAATGGGGCATACAAATTAATAAGATACTGTCTTTCAGGAAGTTTACATTCTGGTGGGAGGAAGATGGAATTCATACAGAAATGATGATGGCACAAGACAGAAATGGTAAGTGACGGAAGTAGAAATATGACATTGCTGTTTCAGCTCAGAAAAGAGTCATTCAAGATTGGAAGGTTATGGAAAAAGTGGCATGTGAGTGGACCTGAAGGGTGTGGAGCATCTGGGAATCTACAGATGATGATGACACACATCTAAGCAGCTACAAACAGCCAATGCAGGGGGGCAGAAAAGCAGAAGGTGAGCAGCTGTGGCTTAGAATGTTTGGAGGAAGTCTCGGGAAATAATCTACGCAGTGAGATGACACCAGGCCTGAGAAGCTGTGGTAGTGAGCCTGGGCTGTGATCGCTAGCACCAGGGTCAGCAGACAAGTGGACAGCAATGTATTTTGAAGATGAACTAGAAGATAGGAGCCCGTCTGATTGGATAGGAAAGGAGTGGAGTTCGTGGGACAACCCAGCAGAATAGTGTCCTGATTGAGATGAGAGAGGACTGTGATAGAGGGACTGGAGTGGGGAGTGCTGTGGGCACAGAAGACGGTGGAAGCAGGATCAGCGTGGTTCGGAGGCTGGACCCGGGTCTAAGGGAAGACAGGATGGGATGTTGAGGGAGACCAGTGGTCTTGGGGAGGAAGGCGATGAGTCCAGCCTCGAGCACTCTCATGAGGAGTCTCCATGAGATGGCCAGGCGGTGGTGCCCCTGGGGGGCTGGAAATACGGGGCCAACTTGTGGATAGTGGTCTGGCGTTGGTAGAAATAAATCTGAGAGTTGTTCACAAAGAAGCCTCAGCTGGTATTATAAAGAATGAGATGACTAAGAGAGGGAACACATAATGTATATTTTATCAATTATTTAAGCTTTTCAAAATATCAACACATGATATTTTTAAAGGTGTATTTATTTTCTTGAAGAGATGAGGTGGACCTAGTGACTGGAACACATTTTTTTTTTTTTTTTTTTGGCAACATTCCTTTAAGAATGAATTGGTTCTAGGAGAAAAAAAAAGATTTCCTATATTAACCCTTGTCTTTGTTTCATGTTTATTTTAGCAACGACATAACCATTAAGCAAAGTCTTTAACAACATATTTATGCTGTTTAATATCATTCTGATCAACTTATAATATCTTGCAGCCAAAAACAAAACAAAACAAAACAATAATTGATAAATATTTTAATAAACCACAATATACAATGATATTTTATTGGGATTCAAGGAGCTTGCCTTTTTAACTGCTTCTGAGCAATGATTCTTTCTTCAGTCTCCTCCCCAGAAAGGGTAGCATGAAAGGAAATGAGGATTTGTGCTCAGCTCTCTATCACTGCAATGGGCCAAAAATTCATTGGTCTTCCCCACGATGAGAATAACCGTTTGCTACACTTAACTTTCTTTTTTTAAAATATTTTTTATTTAAATTCAATTTAGTTAACATATGGTGTATTATTAGTTTCAGGGGTAGAATGTAGTGATTCATCAGTTGCATATAATACCCAGTGCTCGTCGCATCACGTGCCCTCCTTCATGCCCATCACCCAGTTACCCCATCCCCCCACCTCCCCTCCAGCAACCCTCACTTTGTTCCCTAGAGTTAAGAGTCTCTTATGGTTTGCTACATTTAACTTTCATTGCCCTAGATCTGTAGTCACTAATCTCTCGTCTCACTCTGTTCTCATCCACATACTGGGAAGCAGGAAGATAACCATATAATCTATGTGGCCTCTGTGTCCCCACACAGAATGGTTTCGTGAGATTGTGAGTTCCTGAACAGGGATCTCAAATACTGTGTAACGCGGGAGAAGAGTGAACTGATCTATCCCTTTTTGGACAACTGTACATTTTCAACACTTTTTCTGCACAGTATCGCCTCAAAGGGCTACTCTAATTAGTCAAAGAATCTTTCCTGCCGGGTGTGACATTTTCGCAGACATGATGTCACCTTCCAAAATTTCTTGGCTCACTAAAGGAAATATGAAACATGTTGACGTTATGCTAAAGATTAATTGGGTTCTAATTTTTAATTTTGGAAATCTTCTTGGTCCTTTGGAGTGACAGCTGAGATCAAACTTGAGAATATATTGGAATAAATTACCTAAGGGAATACTATCCTCGGGGAACTTACAATCTTAATCGAGATGTCATCCAAGCATGGGATGGCTGGTAGACCACATATGGAAGACAGTCTAAGCTTTGTGTCGGGTTTCACTAGAAGAAGAGATTAAACTAAATTTAGATAAAACTACAGTGAAGTATTCCAGTATCACAGATTCTGGGCCATTGTTACTGAATTTTTCAGACTATCTCAAGTTTCTGGAAGGCTTTTGAAAAGTATCTGGCTTTGTGATTTATTGTTACTTTTTAAATTTTTTAGGATTTTTTTTTTTTTACTTTAGCCCAAAATAGGATTGTAGGAATTTTCTATTTTTAAACACGTCATTAACTGTGGATTATCCCATTAAATATTGATGCAGATATTTTGAAATACACCACACAACTTTAAATTGATTTTGTTTTTTTCCCACATCTAAGCTAAATTCACAAAATATGTATGAATCAATGTTTTAGTTTAGAATTGGAAGCTAATATCACCCTAGTATTATTTCATACTTAATACTACTTTAGCATAAAGTGTTATTTGTCTTGTCCATAGGAAACAAATTAGATCATACCTTAATAAAATTTTCACTCTAACATTTATTACAAAACATAATTACACATTAATATTCACAGTAGTGTGTTTCAATCCAATTATAACAACTTCTAAGAGTTGAAATAAATTTACTCTTAGATGGAATATTAAGTATATATAAGAATATTAGAATAAACTATTACTAAAACAAAAAGTAAAATGGTTTTCAGAAGAAGTAAGAGATTCAATAATCTCTTAATTCAAGAAGAGAGTCTTGAGGTTGATAAAACAGGGGGGTCCAGTGTTTGGAAGCTCTAGAGAAGGTCACATTTGGACATTCAAGAAGATCAGTGTCAACAATATGACACCTGTTAGGAGCCCTAAAATCTCCATGTTGGATACTGAAATCAAGGCCATGGGTGGGCAACCACAGCCTGCAAGCAGGCATAGAATTGGGTTCAAGATAGAAGCCTGTGTGTCTGAGCTCCTGGGCACTGGGGTGCCCTGCGTCTAGAGTGAGAGTCAGGGGAATTCTGCAAATGGCAAAAGGAGGGATTACTAATAGCAGTGTCCAGGAAGACTTTAAAATCAACTAGACCAGAGATAGAAAATCTAAGCACCTTGACTTAGGAAAGGTCATGAAGTGAACAATTGCATAGAACAAGTTGCTCTAAGAAAACGTGCACTGAGCAGCTTCTGCTATGAGCAAGGACGGTGCCTGCTTTGAAACCACTGGGTGAGCACCCAGGTGGCCCTGGCAGACCCTTGGGGAGCTGAGCGCCAGAAGTCAGGGGGGCCAGGCCACATTGGGTCCTATGAGATGTGCTAAGGAGTTTGGATTTCATCCTGTGCTTGAAGGAAGGAGGTTTAAGCAGGTGGCAGCACAACCTGGTTTGCATTTTGAAAGGATTGCTATGGCTTCTGGGTGGAGAGCAGACATCAGACCTAGATTTGTCTAGGGGCGCCTGGGTGGCTTGGATGATTGAGCGTCTGCCTTCGGCTCAGATCATGGTCCCAGGGTCCTGGAATCGAGTCCCACGTTGGGCTCCTTGCTCAGTGGAGTCTGCTTCTCCCTCTGCCTGCCTCTCCATGGCTCCCGACTCACACACCCTCCACACTAAACTATTCACCATCTCCTAGACGATGAAGCAGTTTCCAATGTCCATTTTGTTCATGTGCTGCCCTCCTTTATAATTCACCTTTCTCTCTCCACTATGCATAAGGCTCAAACGAACTTTCCATCCTTCCTGGCATCTTCCCAAGTCATGTTCTAATTTTTAAAAACATATTACTTCCGGGCGCCTGGGTGGCTCAGATGGTTAAGCATCTGCCTTCGGCTCAGGTCATGATCCCGGGGTCCTGGGATCGAGTCCCACATCGGGCTCCCTGCTCCTTGGGAGCCTGCTTCTCCCTCTGCTTCTCTCTCTCTCTCCCTCTCTCTCCCTCTCTCATGAATAAATAAATAAAATCTTTAAAAAAAAAAGACATATTACTTCCAATAGCACTCAGTACACACTTAGTTTAGAATTGGTTACATGATATCAGGCCAAGGCAGGGATGTTTTAATCTATCCTGTGTGCCCCGCAACTAGCCTGGTCCACAGTAGCTGCTGGGGATCCTCAAATAGATCAGTCGATAAAATAATACATGAATGAATAATCTGATTAAAGATTTTCATAAGAAGACATTACTTTTAGCAAGATAAATGTGGTAGCGCTTCAAACGGAGTACTTCTGAGTGTCATAGCAATCCCACAGAACAGGGGTCCTCATCCACCTTTGCAAATAAGGAATTGAAGCTCAAAAGATGAATGATTCTTCTAAGGGCACGGGGCTAACACAGGGCACAGTTGGAACTGAAACCCGGGTTTGCTCCTGATTCGAAGTCTGCGCTGGGAGAGGGGCGGAGAAATCTTCACCTGTGCCCCAACACAGTGGTTTTGCCAGCCATGCCCGCATCCTTCACTTCACTTATTCTGCACTTTATATTCGGGAGTCATATTTATCTCCGACTCTCCATTTTTCTTCAAGACACTTCAAAGTTGGTTTTGGATGCAGTCTCTTCTATCAGTGTGATTGTCCTTCCACATCCTCAACACCCACACACCTGGCCCTTCAGAAGACCCCACATGTTTTTAACACTTTTAAGTCACATGCCATCTTTTCCTCGCTATTAAAATATACTTTGAACAAAACATGTAAAGTATTTAACAGAAATGTAGGACACAGAGACAAGAGATCTACACACGTCCTAAGAAGGACTCTAAGGATGTGTGTGAGCTCTCACTGAGGCCACAAGCACTGCATGGTAAGAAGAAAGGATGTATTGTAACCTGTCCTTTACTCTGGCACATAGCTCTTTCCAAACAGCTTTAATGGGGTATACCTGACATACAATAAACACATTTTTAAAGTGTACAATGAGGTAGATTTTGACATATGCATAAACATATGGAAACATCTTCAAAATCAAGACACAGCACCTGGCCATTGGATCCAAAAGTTTGCCCAGACCTCTTTATAAAGTTGCCCTGCCGTGTTTTCACATCCTCTCCCTGGGCAGCCATTCATCTGCTTTTTGCCACTATGGATTAGTTTTTATTTTCTAGCATTTATGTTAATGGACTAATACAGTATGCACCTTTTTTGTGGGCTTCCTTCACTCAGAATGAATATTTTGAGATTTGTCCAGGTCACTGCATTTATTAATCATCAGTTATCTCCGCGCTGAGTAATGTTCCATGATGTGAGCGTGTGGTTACTTATCCACTCCCCTGCTGATGGACATTTGACTTGTTTCCAGTTTGGGAGGAAACCATGACTTCCACTCACTTCCATTAACTGGATGTCAGTCACATGGTCAGGCCATAGTTCAGAAAAGAAGGGACCATGTATGTCTTCTAGCTGATTTCCCCTGAAATGGGATGAAGAAGATTTGGTGGGTTGTTACCACATTGTGAACTCCAGTGAGTTGAGTTTTTCTGGGTGTACTTGATTATCTAAATATGTGAAGCTTTGCATGAGAAGCTGTGGCGTGGTAGGAACTTGTGTGGCCAGTACCACATCAGAAATAAGGTTTGAAGGAGCATTTGAGACCACTGGAAACCATCTTGTACAACAGAATGGGCCGGTACCTTTCCACAGTGGAAGTCCACAAACGTTCCTACCTCAAGGCCATTCCTGCCAGATATGTAAGGCAATTTAGTATTTGAAAGTCATTTTACAGTGTCTTCTCTCAAGACTTGTTCTATTTTTATGATGTATGAGAAGTAAATTCTGATTTAATCGACAATCTAAATCTCCTTTTAATTTATCATCCACCAACCAGATTGTGAAGGAGAATGTTCTTCACATGCACATAGAATGTGAGCATGACCTAGAATGGCGGGTCTCCTGACTCTGTGTTACTTGACATACATTATTCAAACACAAGAGTCCTATCAACTTCAAAATAAAAATGTTCTTGAAGGCCGTTTTAAAAATGAAAACTTTAAGATAGTGATCAAAACCTAAAACTTTCTTCTGGAAATGTTACGTCAAAAACACTTCCCAGCACCATTTATTGAAGAGACTGTCTTTTTTCCATTACATATTTTTTCCTGCTTTGTCGAAGATTATTTGACCATAGAGTTAAGAAACAACAAATGTTGGAGAGGTTGTGGGGGCAGGGGAACCCTCTTATATTGTTGGTGGGAATGCAAGCTGGTACAGCCACTTTGGAAAACGGTGTGAAGGTGCCTCAAAAAATTAAAAATAGAGCTACCCTATGACAGCAATTGCACTCCTGGGTATTTACCCCAAAGACACAGATGTAGTGAAAAGAAGGGCCATATGCACCCCAATGTTCACAGCAGCAATGTCCGCAATAGCCAAACTGTGGAAAGGGCCGAGATGCCCTTCAACAGATGAATGGATAAAGAAGATGTAGTCCATATATACAGCGGAATATTACTCAAGCATCAGAAAGGATGAATCCCCAACTTTTACATCCACATGGATGGGACTGGAGGAGATGATGCTAAGTGAAATAAGTCAGGCAGAGGAAGTCAATTATCATATGGTTTCACTTATTTGTGGAACATAAGGAATAGCTTGGAGGACAGTAGGAGAAGGAAGGGAAAAATGAAGGGGGGGACATCGGAGGGAGAGACGAACCATGAGAGACTATGGACTCTGAGAAACAAACTGAGGGTTCTAGAGGGGAGGGGGGAGGGGGGATGGGTTAGCCCAGTGATGGGTATTAAGGAGGGCACGTACTGCACGGAGCGCTGGGTGTTATATGAAAACAATGAATCGTGGATCACCACATCAAAAACAAATGATGTATGGTGACTAACATAACATAATTAAAAAAACCCAAAAAAAAAAAAAAACCCACATACCCCAACATAGTAAAATAGTTTATTAGAAATTGGCATGTCTCAGTTAGGTTCTGGTAAAATCATCAACCAGAGGGAATATTTATTGAGATATAATGGTATTTTCATTTTTTACAAGTTAAGCATCTGCTCTTGGTTCACCGCCACCTTCCTAGCCTCCAGTGATGGTAGCATTCAGAGATGTGGTAGCAATACTATTTAATGATAGAGTGGGGGAAAAACAGGAAGGTGTTTGAATGCTAGCCTCAGAAACAGAGCACTCTAATGTGAATCAAAACAACAAAATCTCCTTTAAAATGTCTCAGTAGCTCCAAATCCTTTCTCAAGAAATTGAGATACTAATTTTTGCCTTGTTCATTGTACCATTGAATAAACTACTTCAAGTAAATGGATGAAATTAAAAATCATTTCTAAGATTCTTTTTAGTGGAATCGGAGTGATGATGAGTCTTTTCCATTAAGATCCAGGGTGCCATGAATGTATTAACTTGCTGTCACAAGGCCACGGATCAGCATGAGGCAGTACAGATGAGAATGTGGTTGTTTACCCATCCTTTCCTAATTGGGTTCCGTAGGCTGTTGCCAGCAGAACTGGCTTTTCTGATTCTGATGAATAATGAAGGTCCTCTGTTTCTCATGCCAGCAACTGAAGGGTGGCCCAGCCCAGCCCTGGCCAGAGCAAGCAGCAGCAATGTTTGATTTTCCTTGAGCGTCCTCCTAGAGCACCACCCGGACATGTCTCTGGGATCACGACTCACTCCTAACTGTTCAGTGTCGCAAATATTAACGAATGTGAACAGTTATCTCAGACGATTCATATAAGCGACTCAAAGTCACGACTTCGTACTGCGCACGTTCTCTCTGATGAATGGAAGACAAATAATTGCTTCCAGTTTGTATAAAAAGGGCCAGTCGGAGGTAGATTCTGGGTTTTGCTAGGGGTGTGGGGAGAGAGCAGGTGTATGACCAACCACTGTTCTCACTCCCAGGATCCCACACACTTCGTATCCAGGGAGACATCTTGGAAGATTTGGTCTGTGGCCCAAATTCTCTGCCACATCGTGGCATTAGGACTAGCTGGAGAGCTGCTCTTGAAAATTGAACATCCTATTCAGTAGCCTTCACTCTTCACCTCATCCATCTGACAGCCTGCTTAAAAATTCTCGTGATACAGTAGGGCCAATGCCCTACCCACACAGACCTTTGGCTTCTTTCACTTCAAATGACATTTCTCTCCTCTATCCTTTAGCATACTTCTTCCATACTGAAACCTAGAGTTTTGTCATCACCTGAAACTGTCAGAAACCTTGAACTTTCTAACCATGGTTCCTCTCCGTTTGCTCATTTCCCTTCTCTGAACTGCAGTTTCAGGATTTCTAGGCTGTTGACCCACCCTGTCTCCAGTCCACCACTGTCTGTCTGACTCCTTTATAATTCTCGTCCCCTCCTTGATGCCTTAGAAAATAGTTTGTTGCGTACTCCTTAGAACATGCAATTTTCCCATCCCATTTATATTATCTAACTTTTCAAAGTTTATGTTAAAAATCAACCCAAATATTCTCTCCCCAGTCTTGTCTTTGGTTGAAAAATTCATTTAGTAGAGACTTCTGATCCAATTACAAGTATCCTTACTTGGAAAGCAAATTATAGCTGCAAGGGACACCTCTACCCACCTACTGAATAGATTAAAATTTGAAAAAGATGGATACCACCAAATGTTGGTGAGGATCTGGACCATACATCACTGCTGGTAGGTGCAAACAGGTATAATTGCTTTCCCCACAAACCGTTTGGCAGGTTCTGGAAAAGTCGCACATTCACCTAACTTATAGCCCAGCAATTGCACTCCTAGAAAAGTGAAAAATATGAGAAAAAGACTTGCCCACAAATGTTCATTGCAACTTTATTAGCAATCAAATACTAGAGACAATCTGACAAATGGATAAACAAATGATGTTCTGATGATACAGCAGAGGACAAGCCTGCACCAGGAAGGAAAATGGCATACAGCACCATGGACAAATTGCACACATTTTGTTGAACCAAAGAAGCTAGGCAAAACACGGTACACACTATATGATTTCATCTATATGAAGTGCTAGAATAAGTCAAACCATGTGATGAAATTTAAAAAAAAAATGTTAGAGTAGTGGTTTCCTCTGCAGGAGGGCAGAAAAAAGTACAAGGGAAAAATTTCTGGGTGATAGAAATTTCTATAACCTGATCAGGGCATTGTCACATGGGAAATTCACTTGTCAAAACTCTGCAAACTCTATATTTAAGGTCTTTGCAGTTCTCGATATACTTTTTCTTAAAGATTTATTTGTCAGAGAGAGCACGCATGCACGTGCACACTCACACAAGCAGGGAGAGTAGCAGGCAGAGGGAGAAGCAGGCTTCCCACTGCGCAAGAAGCCCAATCCGGACTCGATCCCAGAACCCTGGGATTACAACCTGAGCAGAAGGCAGATGCCTAGCCGACTGTGCCACCCAGGCATCCCTACTTTTATCTTTTTCTTTTTTAAATATATTTTAGAGAGAGTGAACAAACAAGCAGTGGGGAGGGAGGGAGAAATGTAAGCAGACTCTGTGCTGAGCATGGAGCCTAATGCGGAGCTCGATTTCATGACCCTGAGATTACGACCTGAGCCAAAACCAAGAGTTGGACGCTTAACCGACTGAGCCACCCAGGCGCCCCACAATATGCTTTATCAACACAAATTAAAAAAAAAAATTAATGTGCCCCTACTTTTTTCCCAAGTTTATTTTTCTGGGGACTTCTCATTTGTCCAAATAATCATGCTCCTTCAATATCGCCCATCTGTACCATCCTAAGGATTTTCCTTTTCCTCTTCTGTAGATATACATAAACCTCTTCTTTTAGAATCATCATTTGGCCCTCCCATCTTCACAGAACACTTTTAGTATTCACATTTCTGCAAACTTTTGGAAATAATATCAGTTTCCTTACTTCCAACCTTCCACTCGTGCTCTAACCTGCTGTCTGGGTTTTGCACCCAGCACTCTATTCGGTCTGCTGTCAATAGTATTACTAAGAATCTCCTAATTTCTACATTTATATACTTTTCCTAATTCTTTGCTTTTTGACCCTTATGCTATTTGATACCATTCACTGTCATTTTCTTCTTCAAATTCTCATTTTAGATTTTATGATCTGTGTTTCCCAGTTTCTTTTCCATCTTAAATACCTTTGCTCTGGATCTTTTAACATTGAAATGGTGATGCTCGGGTCTCCCCCAGATTCTGCCCTTGGTCCTCTTCTTGGCCTGTTTTAAATACAACCATAGGGCAGATAAAGGTACTTTGATGTCATTAACTACTAAGTCCCTAGCTTAACTGGTGACTTTTTGCCTCAGATACCGTAGTCCCTCAAATCAAAACCCAAACTTTTTGCCTTATCAACTACAGTCTCTTCACATCTGTGCAAATCCCTTTCTTTCCACTGGCCTCAATAGTTAGTGACAACGTAAAAACAAAAATCAAAACCAGAAAAACCACCTTTGAGAACTTCGACCCTTCTTCCTCTTCAGTGCACTCCTTAACACCCGGCCCATTTGTTTCTTCTAATACTATTAAGAAAATATCATCCTGACACCGTTACTGTCCGCCATCCTCGATTCTGCCTGCTTCAGGCTCCCACCTTTCCTCACCCAAGCTACTGCGTGTGCCTCACATTTCTCTCTCTCCGTTCTTTTCCTGCAAGGTGCCTGTCCACATCACCAACAGTTATCTTCTGTCTAAATTAGAACTCTTGTGATGGCGGACTTCCTACCCACATCTTTTAATGGCCATCCATTCACTACCTGATAAAACCCCATTTACTTAGCATGTCAAATAATGATTTCATAATTCCCCAAACTACATGTGGCAAACATGGGTTATTTCTCACCCTAATCCCTCCCTCCTTTGTCTACAGAACCCAATTTTACGAGGTGTCTGGGAAAGACCCCTTTTACTCTGTTGGTCAGGATTGGACATGTATTCCTTTTCTGTGGTGTAATACATTTGAAAAAATTTCCTGGGAGCTTCTGGCAGAGATTTCCTCTCTGAATGGAGCCACATTTTTCATTTTAGCTTTTGACTGCCATGGCTTGAGGACATGAAGTTTGACGGTCTGGCAGCCATATTGCAGCCACAGGGGAAAGGCAAAGGCCAAAGGAACAGCACAGATGCCAACGCAAAACCGTGATGAGGCTCACCAATGCCAGCACCATGCCAACTCCTACACAGCTTCATGTGGGGAGAAATAGCCCCTAGTTTTTAGACAGCCATCAGTCAGATAAACGCCTTCCTCAGTGGCATACGGTCTTCACCAAGGTGTCTGCCTATCATTCCCTCCATCACATCCCGTGATCGTCTCACCGAAGTTTTTTCCCCATGCCTAGGGCACAGTGCTGCTCAGGTTTTGTTTCAGATTCATGCTTGTATCTCTTAGCCTGGATGCCCTCTTCTGCCATACAGCCTCCCACCCATCCTTGAACACATTTTCAACCAAGGCTTTCTCCATGCAGCCTTTACCCCAGGTTTGCCCAGATTTTCTCCATGTTCCCATAACCCTTGATATATATGGTAATTTTTATCTTCATCCCCTTTTATTTACTGTTAGTAAGTATTTATGTGCTTATTTACCCTCCAGAAATTGAGTACTTGTTGGCAGGGATTGTATACTTGCTAGGTCTCCTTTTCTATATAATCACCAGGGAATGGATTCTTTTCTATATGTAATTGGAATAGTGGTCAGTAAATATTTGTGGAATGAAACAGAAAGGGAGGAATGGTGAGTAAAACCCACCCTGTATGTGTATGCATTTTTCTACCAAACTACTTGATTCTGACCACATGCAGTCTCTCTAAGTGAGCAGTAAATACGTTTCGGGTCCCAGTGGTTGGCTTGATGGTCTTATACAACTTTATAATTTACCATGACTATTTCTGAATTCTATTTGTAGTTTCATTAAAATTTGTAAAAACACTTATTTCACATATATAAGTTTTACACATATTGTCATTTTCTTTGTGTTTGGTTTTCAAATGCAGAAATCATCAATACTAGATGCCAGACACACTGGCTGAACAAAACAAAATTCTTTGCTTTCGCTGAGTTTATATTATGATAAAGGCTGTATCTGATATACATATGGATACCATGAACCAAATGCTAATATACAGAGTGGTCATGTCACAAATGCTTTTGTAACTTTTTACAAATAATGTATTCTGTGAAAGACATTTACCCTCAAGATACAAAACTATAAAATGTGTAGCATGTAACACACTAAATAATTCTAAAAGTAAAGACTATTAAATAGAACATGCCAGTATTTTATAGAGAATCAAAAGATTCTAAAAAAATCACCTGTCAGAAGAACTATAACATTGGCTAAGAAAAGAATCACCTGCACTTACATCTGCTCCAGAGTAAAACAACACATCTGGGAGGAAGATGCCTGAAAGGTCCCCTTCTCTCATAACTGTCAGAAGATTACTGTGATTGTATAAGGTAAATAATAACTGAATGTTCTATTTCTTGAGCATATTGTGGGGAAAAATGCGAGAGACACAGTCAGACTCAGACACTTTTCAATAAGTCATGGTTCTCTTTCCACATTACTTCAACATACAACATACTTCACTATTCTCCTTTCGCTTACAACAAGCTCTCTTGTTCTAATTTCCTCCCCACCAGCCATGTCTCCACGCCAGTCATATCTGCTTTCAAAGACCTACCTGTTCTTCCAGAAAACAAATTCCAATGCCTCAAAAAATCACATGTTCACTACAACAGGAAATGATGTTCTACTGAACAACCACAGTGCTCACTATAATCTGCCTGCAGTCAAGCACATGCCTCTGGTCTGGAGATGCCATGCCGCGCCCCCACCCCCACCCCCCCATCACATAAAGTTTCTGCTAACAGCTTCTTCTGGAAGAACTCCCCTCATGCAAACATCAAGGATAAGCAGAAAGAAAACGTACGCAAAGATACTACAAGAAAATACATCACATACGTCTCTAAAGCTGATCTCAAAGCAGAGCCAAAAGAAGTCATGGTCGGACAACAGGGGGAGGTAAATATAAGCTGGCACTGTTCACAAAAATCTGTTGAATAACAAAATGAACAGGAATGAAGACCACATCGGAAGCAGCAAACTGGGAAATTGATATTGCTAGAAACACAGTAAAGAGCTAGGAGGACAGGATCCAGAAAACAACATTGTTAGCCAACTCCACATGCTTGTCTGTGCCTGGAGCTATTGTACTTTATGTACATTGTCTTGTTCAGTGTTTGCTGCCAGCCCGTGAGGTAGGTAGGTACTATTATTAATCACCTGTACAAGAATAATACAAAAGCAGTTAACTTATCAAAGTTAGAAACTGAAATTCTAATTCAAGAAGACTGAATTCAGAGCTTACAATTTTAATCATTATGCTCTCTTCCAGGAAAAAAAAAAAAAAAGATATGTATTGAACAAAGATTTTTCTAAGTAGAGAAAAAAACATTAAGATGAAGTCAAGAGAAATACAACACGGGTGTGATTGGTATTTCAGAAAAAAATATGGATAAAACATTTATAGATATTGTTCAAGAAAACTTTCCCAAAATAAAAGATAACTTGACTCTCTACCTTGAAAGCGTGTCCTATGTATAAGAAAACAACTGGAATAATGCTCAAATATGAGATATATGCCCATGAATTTATGAGCATTAAAAGTCCTTAGGGCATATAGACAGAAAGTTAAGTCCTCTACAGAGAAGAAATCTCTGGCTGGCTAATGAGCTCTTCATGACAATATTTAGTAATGAAAGCTACCAGAACTTTGCCTATAACGTCCTCAAAAAAAGAGAGACCCAAAGATTTTGTACTAAGCCAAACTGTCTTTTCAGTAGAAAAGCAGCAGAAAGTATTTTTAGATGTAGACACAAATGCAGAAAATATACATCCCATAAGTAGCATATTTCCATGAGCAGATACTAAGGGATAAATCTTAACTAACCAAGGAATATGTAGAGAAACTGACAAAAGATGTCAGCCAAGCCCTGCCTCTGCATATGGACTGGATGCCACATCACCTACTTTTGTATGAATTGATGTCTAAAGCTTGATCTACAATCCCCAGATAACACTCAGTTAGCAAGCATTATTATGGTTCACCAGAATCCCTTGCCTTCTCCTTTGGGTCAAGAGGAAGGATTGTATATCCATGCTGCATTTAGGTTAATTGGTGTGACTTGTTTTGTTTGACATATTGCAAATAGAAGCAAAAGGTGTCATTTCTAAGGGGAAATATTTAACAGTCAGAGCTGACAATTTTCCTCCTATTTGCCCCCACATGGTGAAGGCACGTGTTCCTGATGGGGGATGCTTCAATGACCCAGGACACGGTGTGCGAACAACATGGAACGGACTCCCCTCCAATTCAAGGTGGATGGGAAATGTGAGCGAGGCATACCATTGTGGGGTTTTAAGTTAGATTTCAGAGTTGTTGTCTAGAAATTGTTTTAGTCAGAATGTGTATAACTGAGCCTGACCAGAAACCATGATGCACGATGCACGTGAACAAAATGAATGCAGAGGATCACACGTTTCTGCCCTGATCATTTACTTTTTTATAGTCTCCCTTCTCACTTCTTTTCACTTTTGTAATGCCCATAATAGACTCTTCCCAATGCATTAAACTTAGCTGTTGGAGAAACGTATCTCTTTCCCTTCATACTCATATTCAATTACATTATATTATGCCCAATTAAATTACATACTTACACTAACAAATATAATATGCATTAGTAACACACAGAACTATTGGTAGACAGACAGTGGAGTGGAGGGGTGGGGCACACCAGTGAAAAACCTTCTGGCAAGTTACCAACGGGTAGCTAGTGGGTGCGAGCATGGTTTGTAAAGGGAAGGGAAGTTGGTGGGTTAGGTAAGTGATAGTTGATTAAGATAACTTCTGTTATAAATATTCACTCAAGGGGTGCCTGGGTGACTCACTTAGGCGCCTGCCTTTGGCTCAGGTCATGGTCTTGGGGTCCTGGGATCGAGCCCCTCATCAGGCTCTCTGCTCAGCGGGGAGTTTGCTTCTCCCTCTCCCGCATCCTCTGCTCTCCCTCTCTCCCTCTCTGTCTCTCTCAATCTTTAAAAAAATAAAATATTTACTCAGTATAACTCTGTAGTACTTTTTAAGTTATAGGTATATTTTGTGTATATGTACTACATATATGTGTATAAGAATGTGCACACACCTATGTTGGATTGTGGGTGTATATGTGTGCATGCACACACAAAAGAGTGTCTAATAGTTATTTTCTCCAGTGGTATTAGGGGGTCAGGGAGAAATAAAAAAAAAAAATCTTTGGCTTTTGAGAAAATTTTGATTTATCCCAAAATACTTTCATAAAATAAAATTTTTAAAATATTTTTAACGACAGAATAGTCCTAGAAAATGCCACACAGGATCAGATTGCATAGCACTGCCGGTCTTCTGGAATCTCACACAGTCATTGGAATGATGCTGTCCTGTTAAAGATTGAAACAGTACTTCTCTTGCTATGCTATAAGATGTGGAGCGTATTCTAGTCATGGGAGATATTTAATGAGTGCACATTGATTGCTCGTTATTGAAATACTAGTATCATTGACTGGAGAAGGAGAGCCTTCAATGAAGTAGAAAGGAAAAGAAAACGTTTTCAGGACAATTTCAGGATTTTTACATTTTTAATAAAAGTGTTGTTTGTTTTTTGCTGCCTGGCAAGTCCTTTATGAAATTTATTTTCTACTTGCCTGGTGCCATAGAATAAGGACTAATGTGAATTTAGGAAAATGTGGAGCCGAGGAGAGGCCGGTTTTTCACCTCCAAGTGTTGCAATTTTCCCCCAGAAAATAGCTGAACCAGATTATGCAGACAACCTCCTTTAGTGAGAAAATACACAGTTGAATTCAAATCAACATTTATTCTCCGCCTGAGTCATGTCTGGATTGTTTGAAGGGAAACTTCTTTTTCTTCTGTATTTATTTTTGCTTAAAACGGTGGTCAGACAAATTTTTCATTTTGTTTTTCATCTGCTTTTTCTTCCAAGTGTGGGCACTAACATTGAGGGTAGGGTGCTGAGTGAGATAGCTACATTCCTATTCTTTTTCAAATCTTTCCTTTTTTTCCCTCTATATTCCAAAACCCTGCCAGTTACACTGCAAAATTATTTTTAACAGTCCATTAACTGCAGCTTATATTACTCTCACTCTTACCATTTTGTGATATTAGTTATGGGAAATTAGTACATTCAGAAAGGGGTTTTTATTTAACCTGAAAATGATTTGGAAATCACATTCTTTTATTGTTGTATTATTATGTGCACCCCCCCAAAGTATGATTTCTGACTCAACACATTTTATTGTGAAATATTTTAAGCACAGCTAATTACATGGTCACCAACAAATTTCAGATCCTGCATTAGCCACACACCAGATACTTTAAGCAAAATGTTTTATGGATTTCAAAAAATATATGCATCAAATCTACCTTTTGTTATTAAGACAGATAAAAAGTTAATGATTAAAAAAATGTTAAAATAAGAAACCTCATTTAAAATTAATTCTGTGTGCAAGTGCTTAGGTACATTTGGTCAGATTGTAATAAGCAACTGTTCTTTCCCTGGGGTCTCTGTAGTAGGCATGAGGGGTTTCTCCATTTATCAATATTTGAATCTGACATTTGGAGGCTGAGCAGTCACAGAGAAATATCCATGACCTAGATTTCACGTCCCTCCTCTGTCAATTAAGCAGCATTTAAAAGAAAAAAAAAAGCCTAGTAGTTGGAATTAAATTTTTACCTGATGGACTTGGGTGGTTTCAATAAATAAAGGTCAGAGAATGCCTATAATTCTTCTTCTTCTTCTTTTTTTTTTGTAATTATTTGAATTTTACAATCTGTAAAAAGATTTCAGGCATTTTGATTACATTTCTATTTTTACCAAATATTGGGGGGACTTGTAATTTTTGTACATTGATAATATTTGGAGAGCTACAGCAGATGTATTTTCCTTCCATTCTTCATGCCTTTACTACATCATGGTTTCTATGGACAACATTTTTGAGCAAGCTGATATAGTAACTCTGGATTGAGGTTCGGAAGGCCTGTGTTCAGGGGCTGTCTCTAGATGCATTTACAATGAAAACTTAGCCCAGTTATTTATCCTTTCTAATTTCAAATTTTTAATCTGAAAAACTAGCATGATATAACTCCTGGATTTAAGAGACGATTTCACATACACACAAATTCAGAGGATTAGATGCACAGTACTACACATAGTATAGATGCACACTATTAAACACAAGGCAAGATGTTATGCTATTTTTTTTTTTTTAAGAAAGGGAGGTGGGGTGGAGAAGGAGAGAGAATCTTAAGCAGACTCCACGCCCAGTGTGGACCCTGACACAGGGCTCAAAACTAGAACCCTGAGATCATGACCTGAGTCAAAATCAAGACTCGGACACTTAACTGACTGAGCTACCCAGGTGCCCTATGTTATGCTACTTGAAAGCTAAAATATTTATAGTTCTAAAAATTCAATGGACCCATAAAAACACACGTTTGCTACAAGATCATCCCTTCAGGTCACCTCCACAGATGATTCTTCATGCCGTGTGCCAGCTGTGAGGAGCAATTTTTCCCCTGCCCTTACTCTGAGATGGTGGTAGGCAGAATAATGCCTCTACCTTCCCCCCAAAATGTCCATGCTCTGATCCCTGGAACCTGTGAATACGTTACATTACCTGGCAAAGAGACTTTAAGATGTACTTAAGATTATGGATGTTAAAATAGGTAAACTATCCTGGATTTCTCAGATGGGCTCAATCTAATCATGTGAGCCATTGACAGAAGAGAACTCTCTCTAGCTGGAAGCAGGGAGATGGAGCTGAAGGAGAAGCCATGAAGATTCCAAGTGTGAGTACGATCCCAAGTGCCTTTGCGGCTCTGAGATTAGATGCTAAATGTAAGGACCAGGGAAAGGTCTCTAGGAATTAAGATCCGGCCCAGCAGGCAACTAGCAAGGAAGCAGAGACCTCAGTGCCCCCTGGGCAGGGTCTGGGCTCTGCAAACATCCTGATGGCACATAGAAGGAGATTCTTCCCCAGAGGCTTGAGATAGGAGCCCAGTGGGCCAACACGTGGACTTCAGACTTGAGAGACCCAGAGCAGAGAAACCGGCCAACCTGGACAGCTGACCTACCAATCTATGAGATAATGAGTGTGTGTTGCTTTGAGCTCCTAAATTGCAGACCCTGACAGCCCCTGGATTAACCAGAAGGCACTTCCTGCACTAGTAAACTGCTCCACCCACAACTGACAGACCATAAGCAAACAACCTAAACAGGGAATGTTTGTGGAACACACATTTCATAAAACTAAAACCTTTAGAGAACTATCGTTCTGTCTGAAGAGCAGAGTCCACGTGACTAATGCAAAAAATTGGGGATCATCCCAGAGGAAGGAAAGTCCTCGTTTTCGAGTGTAGGACTATTGTAAATAAAGCTGCCCCTTCACTCTGGAGAGATTTGCAAGCGGCCTCTTACCAGCTGACTCAATCTTCACAGTACCCCCACATTTTTGTAAATGATGTATTGGGCTTCTCTGCAGGGCCAGATGTTGTTTGTGGACTTTTGTTTGCTGGACTGGAGATTATAGAGACTCTCCATATAAAAGTGTCCACTCTGGATTTCATTAGGAGACAAATGAGCTATGGCCAGTCCTGAGGTTTAAACAGGGACCCAGGCTCAAGGCACAGCTGTTTCCTTCCCTTTTCCAGATCAGAAATAAACAGCGTTGCTCGAAATTGACCAGGTCCCCTGTCTACCCCCTCCTGGTCACAGGCCACCCTTTGATTTCAGCTGGTCCCCAGCTGTCCCCGCATCCTGCCTCCCTCACCCTCACCTGCCTCCCTCATAGGCCACCTCGCTTAGGAGAGATTAGGACCAAGAGACAGTGTAGCTGTCCGTGTCCATTTCAATCAGAGTTAATGTGTCTTTGTCTCCTCCTGGCCAGGACCCAAAGACACTCCAGTTGTAGAGTGCATTACACTTGTGAAAACATTTTACCTAATTTGGCAACTTGTTTTCCTGTCCCCCACAGCGGGTTCAAACTTATACTCACAGCGTTGTCCGAGGCATTATTCGTTTGCCTGCATACGCCGGTGAATCACTATGGGGGGCACTCTTATTTTTCATCCTGCCTCAAGGATCCTCGAACCCCCCTAGCCCGGGTAATACACAGAGTGAACTATACTTTAGTTCACTTTAGTTTTGGCGATCCTAAATTTATTGCCTTTTTAATTTTATAGCAGTTTTTGCTCAGTGGATTATGCAGAGTTTCAGTGTTGGCAGTCTGAATGTCTACCAGGACACACGTCCAAAAATCCAGTCCTGGTGGCGATCGATTAACAAGAGCCTTTTGCAAGAGTCATCAGTCTCTGCGTTTTATTCTTTCTCAGCAACACGGTTCTAAAAAAAGACAGGGTGAATGAAAACCTTTAATGTGAGGCCTGTGGGTGTCCATTTACTTCTCTGTTAAAAACTTGTATTTTTAATCAAACCTTTCAAAATGTTTCCTTGTCTGCATAGATCGAAACTCCCCTACGAGAAGTGGGTACCCTCTCTCTGATAGGACATTAAGGAGCCACGCGGTTAACGACGCGACGGTCCAACAGCTGAAGAGAATGCAGTTGGCTCGAATTGGCTCTACCAAATCACGACAGTTCTGTTTCCCGAAGTCCTCAAAGAGTTTTGCCAGAATTTCTCTTTCTTACACCTTTCCTTTCTCTACTTACCGCTTATCACGAAATCTAATATAGGGCTTTTCAAACTTTAGCTGGCATGTGAATCCTTCTGGGATGATGTCACCATTCAGCTTCTGATTTGGGAATTCTCTGGGGAGGGCTGAATGTCTGCATTCCTAACCTTGTCCCAGGAGAGGCCCAGGCTCCAATTCCAGACTACATTTTGAGAAACGCAGCTTTGATTTGTGTGTTAAGAGCACTGTGTGTAGACTCAGGCCAGTCTGGTGCTGCCACTCACCAGTTCCGTGACCTTGGATGGGTTACATTTTCTCCATGTTAGTTGACTCATAGGTAGAGTACCTATCTAAAAATGCTGCAGGCAGGATAACATGGGAAAATGTAGGTAAAGTACTCGGCAGCATGCTTCCCCTCTAGGAAACACTAAATAATGGACAGTTTTTATTCTATTTTTTATCTCCCACTCACTTGCTTCCTTTTAGACCACTTTTTTATCCATTTACTCAGAAAAGCAGAGAGGCAGGGAAACAGCACCCAGAACCTGGGTAGAGGCATTCCTATAACACGGGAATGTCACTGGGCAGCGTCTGCTAACCAGATAATTCTGGGGCAGGCAGAGTCTAGGCAGTGGGACCATCATGCTCCTCCTCTGTGGGGATGTAAGCAGGACTGGTGGGGTCATGATGGCATGAGTCAGTGGTGTCCAGTCCTGATAATGGTGGTAAGAGGGTCTGCATCCAGAGACAACTGTGTGTTATATTGCTGTTTATTGGGCAGGTGCATTCCAGGGAGGAGGTCACGTTTGAGGTTACCCAGAGACAGAAAAGACTGGTCCTGTGGTACCCCTCCCAACATTGACTTTATGGAATGACTACAGCTGACCCACTTTCATGCATTGTGAAATATCCTACGTTTGTCTGCTTCTTCATTATTTATTACACATTTGCATATTTTTGTCTTGCTTCATCCTTACACTTCTCCTGTGAGAAAAGAGGTAGTGTTTCGATTTTGATAAGGATGAGGAGATTTCGAGTGGCCTGGAGACCTCTAGTCCGTGGCAGAGCTTAGCACTCGCAGAGCGCTCCGGTGCCCCCTCCCGTGGGTGGAGAAAACTGGGAAACGTCTCAGAAGTGCCATGCCCCAAGTTCACAGTGGCCTAGATTGCAGTGGGAAGTTCTCTGTGACGATGTGTACGTGAAGCAAATCCATGTGGCCCAACCTCTATTTACTCTTTTAAAACCGGAGGTAAAAAATAAATGCAAGAAGGAAAGTGAGCTGAATGTCAGTTAATATTATGGATAAAGTGGTGATAGCAGATAGCGCCAACCATGGCGGCAGATGGAAATCCCCAGGGTGTCAAAGCACCCAATTTTTTCTTTAAATGTAGGAAAAAAGAGGAATGGGCAGCCAGGAAAAGAACATAAAGCAAAGTGGTTCAGAGATCACCTATGCCCATTGACTCATTTTCCGTGTAAGTAAGTGAGCAGAGGTGGTGTGGTCTGACAACCTTGAGAACCCCAGTCCCTCCCTCTCCACTGCAGGAAGCTGCTCCCCTCCTGCCTTCCTTTCTTTCCTTCCCAAGGGCAGGATTAAACCCCCAGCCCCAGCGCAAACCAGCAATGGGTCCATTCTGTGCTGTCAGTAGTGGGACGTGTTAGCTTTTCTGCGGCTTGTCTGTGGCACAAGATTTCTCCCCTCCTTTCTCTTGGTAATTAACATTGACTGCAGGAAGGGGCTGGCTCTCCGCCTGGGCCACTTACAGGGCTGCATTTTGCTCTTATTAGGTTGAGGATGAATTAGCTGACCCAAACTAGCTGATTAGATTCTCTCACTGAGGTTGCTATGAGCAAAATGGGAGACGATAAGCTACAAGAGTGGGGGTGAGCAGACACCCTTGCTGGAGGCACAGCACTGTTCCCGAGGCACGGTGCCTGGGACACCCTTCCTGTCGGGTAGAGGAACCACTGGCTACATTAGTTATCTGAGTTGCATCGTGGTCATTGATAAACTATTGTAACTGACAAGCCACTGGCATTTGAGACAGACACCAAAGTACCCTATTTTCGAGAGCTATTTATGGTCTGTGCTACAGGCTAAATCGGTACCTTCTCACCAAATATGCCCCCACCTGCTTCCATCATCTTGTATCGTGCGCATAACCATCAGGTTTTACGCTGACTATGGAATCTGTCTTCCTGCTAGACCAGCATCATCCAGAGTAGCACGCTCCTGGTTATTCTCAGAAGTACATTTTGAAGGGGCAAAAATAAAGCCCAGGGGACTAGCAAATGTGGGTGGACAAAAAAAATGTAAGGAAGGATTTGGAATACAGGATGTTATTAAGAAGATCATCTTTTCCCAGTGCCAGGTAGAGATGTTCTGTGTAGAATGAAAACAGTGACACCTGTCAGGGCAGAAGAATTTTTGTGGAGGGAAGAGGGGAGTCCCCCCAAACCAACGGATCAGCAAATAAAGGGTCCCCAAAGATTAACTTTGGTTTCTTTATTTGCCCAGAACACATTCTGATTTTAGACCAGTTGATCCTCATATCATTATATTTATTTTGAATCTGAGACTCTGAATATCATTTCACTCAATCTGAGCAGAGACAGATGAGGAAGTGATGTCTTGAAAGCTTGAGTTCAGGTAAGTAACTTAAAAAAAAAAAACCCACTGTATTTTATGACGGAAAATTCAACTTTATGGTGCAAAACATATTTTATCTGTTTTACTGTGGTGAGTCTAAATGGCTTCATCTAAGGTTTAAATCGATGCTGTTTGAGGAAGGCGGATGCACTTTTGTTAATATGCATCATTCCCTATTATCTTGAGGTAGAGGCTTTGTTGATTTTAGTCCTATAAAATAGGCAATATATAGGGTTTGAAATTTGCTAAATTCTTCAATTTAGTTTAAAATATTAATTTGGCTGTCACTAAATATATGTCTTTTGGTTGGGTCATTTTATATCTTTAATGAGGTTAGTTAAAATTGCATAATGGATTTATCCATGTGAAATTTCTGTTTTTCATTAAGACCAAATTTGCAGGGAAAAAGGACATATTGTCATTTAGAGCTAATTCAGTGAAATAAAGGAGGGTTTCCATTTCCTTAATTCAAGTGAAAAGACCAGACATTCACTTACTAGCCCCACAAAAGCACAGACACACTTCCTGGAACACACACACTTGTACACATGGACACACAGGCGTACACGCACATCTTACCAGGAAAAAGGAGTTGTCTAATCCTTTTTTATTCTCATTAGTCAGATTCCATTATTCCATTCACAGTGTTTATTTGCTCCTTTTCTCTCCTTAAACATATATATGTATGTGTGTGCATGTTTGTGTGAATGTATGTGTATAGTTGTTAAAAAGGACAGTAGCTAAGGAATGTGCACAAACAGGAGAAATTAAGTGGATGCATTGTCTTTAGAGCCATTTAGGCCAGGTAAAGTAATTGTGGGTAGTTCAGAATCCTCCTTACCTTGGCATTTTCCAGTGGAAGCATAGCTATTATTAGAGTGAAGTAGTAAGATGTTATTCACTCTCCCATATGTGGCAAAAAAAAAAAAAGGTGCTGTGGCTTGTGTTATCCAGAGTATTCCTGGGCTCTCTTGAAGCAGCAGGTGGAGAGGAGAAAGAAGTAAGGGGGTGTTCCCAGGAGAGGGCTCCAGGGCAGGTTCTGGGGGGCCGATGGAGGATGGGTTGGAGGGTTAGGGGTCTGTGAGAAAACCCTCTGGCATGGCTTTTAGGAGGTCTAGGAACTGGACACAAGAGAAAAGTATTTTGAAGTATTTCAACAGCCTATGAATTGGATCTTTCAGTGTTCTTCAAAAAACACAAGTAAGAAATTTCTATTTTTAAAATTAATTTCGGTTGATAGCCTCTCTTTGAAATTGACTCTGTGTGAAGAAGGCCCTGGCTTATATTTGGATATTTTACTTCTATGTGTAATTTTTGGTTTTATTCTTATGATTTTGATTCTTTATCCTGATGGAAGATAAAATGGAGATCATTTTACAACTTTTAACATATTATATTTTAAGGCTTATTAAATGTATTTACATTGTCTTTTCTATTACTTCAGTAGGTGTTTTTTTTTTTTAAGTTTTTATTACAATCACCCAGTGCTCAACACAACAAGCGTACTATTTAATCCCCATCACGTATTTGCCTCATCCCTCCGTCAGCCTCCCCCTCTGGTAACCATCAGTTTGTTCTCTGTAGTTAAGAGTCTGTTTTTTGGTTTCTCTCTCTCTCTCTCTCACTCTCTTTCCTTGCTCATTTTTTTGTTGTTGTTTCTTAAAATCCACATGAGTGATACCATTTTGTCTTTCTGTAACTGACTTATTTCATTTAGCGTTATACTCTCTAGCTTTATCCATGTCACTGCAAATGGCAAGATTTCATTCCTTTTTTATGGCGGAATAATATTCTAGTGTGTGTGAGAGAAAGAGTGTGTGTGTGTGTGTATCACATCTTCTTTATCCATTTGTCCATTGTTGGACATTTGGGCTGCTTCTGTATCTTCGCTATTATAAATAATGCTGCTTTAAACATAGGAGTGGATGTATCCCTTCGAATTAGTGTGTTTGTATTTTGGGGGTAAATACCCAGTAGTGTGATTGGTGGATCATAGGGTAGTTCTATTTTTAACTTCCTGAGGAACGTCCATTCTGGTTTGCACAGTGGCTGCCCCAGTTTGCATTTTCAGTGCAAGAGGGTTCCTTTTGCTCCACACCTGTTGTTTCTTGTATTGCTGATTTTAGCCATTCTGATAGGCGTGAAGTGATATCTCATTGTAGTTTTGATCTGCATTTCCCTGATATTAAGTGATGTTGAACATCTTTCCATATGTCTGTTAGCCATTTGTATGTCTTCTTTGGAGAAATGCCTGTTTCTTTCTTCTTCCTATTTTTAAATTGGATTATTTGGTTTTGGAATGTTGAGTTGTAGAAGTTCTTTATATATTTTAGATACTAACCCTTTATAGGATATGTCATTTACAAATATCTTCTCCCATTCAGAAGGTTGCATTTTAGTTTTGTTGACTATTTCCTTTGCTGTGCAGAAGATTTCATTTTGGTGCGGTCCCAACAGTTTATTTTTGCTTTTGTTTCTCTTGCCTCAATGGACTTATCTAGAAAAAGTTGCTGCAGCCAATGTCAGAAAGATTACTGCCTGTGCTCTTTTCTAGGATTTTTATGGTTTTATGTCTCACATTAAGGTGTTTAATGCAGTTTGAGTTTATTTTTGTGTATGGTATAATCAAGTGGTCCAGTTTCATTATTTAGCATGTTGCTGTCTAGTTTTCCCAACACCAATTGTTGAAGAGACTATCTTTTTCTCATTAGGTATTTCTGGCTTTGTTAAAGATTGACCATATAACTGTAGGTTTATTTCTGGATTTTCTGTTCTATTGATCTATGTGTTTATTTTTGTGTCACTACCATACTGTTTTGATTACTATAGCATTGTAATATAACTTGAAGTCAGGAATTGTGATGCCTCCAGCTTTGCTTTTCTTTTTCAAGATTGCTCTGGCTCTTCAGGGTCTGTTGTGATTCCATACAAATTTTAGGATTGTTTGATCTAGTTCTGTGAAAAATTCTGGTGGTATTTTGATAGGGATTACCTTAAATGTGTAGATTGCTTTGGGTAGTATAGACATTTCAACAATATTTGTTCTTCCAATCGATGAACATGGAATGTCTTTCCATTTCTTCGTGCTGTCTTCAATTTCTTTCATCAGTGTTTTATAGTTTCCAGAGGATAGGTCTTTTGCCTCTTCAATTAGGTTTATTCCTAGGTATCTTATTATTTTTGGTGTAATTGTAGATGAGATTGTTGTCTTAATTTATGCTTCTGCTGATTCATCATTGGTGTATAGAAATGCAACAAATTTCTGTAGATTGATTTTGTATCCTGTGACTTTACTGAATTCACGTGTTAGTTCTGGAGGTTTTTTGGTGGAATCTTTTGGGTTTTCTATATATAGTATCATGTTATTGGCAAATAATGAAAATTTTACTTTTTCCTTACTGATTTGGATGCCTTTTATTTATTTTTGTTGTCTGATTGCTGTGGCTAAGACTTCCAGTACCATGTTGAATAAAAGTGGTGAGAGTGGACATTCTTGTCTTGTTCCTGACCTTAAAGGAAGAGCTCTCAGGTTTTTTTCCATTGAGGATGATATCAGCTGTGGGTTTTTCATGAATGGCCTTTATTATGTTGAGTTATATCGCTCTAAGCCTACTTTTTTGAGGGCTTTTTTTTTTTATCATGAATGGATGTTGTACTTGGTCAAATGCTTTTTCTGCATCTATTGAAATGATCATATGGTTCTTATCCTTCCTCTTATTGATGTGATATATCACAATGATTGATTGGCAAATATTGAAACTTCCTTGCAACCCAGGAATAATTCCCGCTTGATTTATTTTTTGAATGATTTTTTTAAGTGTATTTAATTTTAATGTATTTGATGTTGGATTTGGTTTGCTAGTAATTTGTTGAGGATTTTTGCATGTATGTTCATCAGAGATATTGGCCTGTAATTCTCTTTTTTTGGGTGATGTCTTTATTTGGTTTTGGTATCAGGATAATGCTGACCTCATAGAATGAATTTGGAAGCTTTCCTTCCTTTGTATTTTTGGGAAGAGTTTGAGAAGAATAGGTATTAACTCTTCTTTAAATGTTTGGTAGAATTTGTCTGTGAAGCCATCTGGTCTTGGGCTTTTGTTTTTTGGGAGTTTTTTGTTGTTGTTTTTGTTTTTGTTTTGTTTTGTTTTGTTTTTTTAATTACTGATTCAATGTCTCTGATGGTAATCAGTCTATTCAAATTTTCTATTTCTTCTTGTTCAGTTTTGGTAGATTATATGTTGCTAGGAATTTATCCATTTTTCCTGGGTTGTCCATCTATTGCTCCAGTTTTAAAAGAGGGGTTGTTCCTTCTTTCATCTGGGAATCTCTCCATCAATGCTTTTCCCTCAGCTGGAAAACACCCCAGGATTTACTTTGCCATAATGTGATGGCATTTAGGACAGCCGTTTGCATGCAAGGTGATTCAGGAAAAGGCAGACTTACAAAGCAGGCTGGCACAGGTGTAACACATAGCCTGGAAGCCCATCTGCTCACAGGATCAGTGCACCTCCATATCTGAGAATTTCCACTTCCATTTCACTTCCTTCTGATGCACCATCTAGGCCTCCCCCATCGTCTTTCTCTCCACTCACTGCTTTTAGAACTCTCCATCCTCACTGTTTAAACTCTGACAACATAATGTCTGTCCCCCGTCCTCCCCTGAAACTGCTTCAGGGTCCACATTCCTTTGTTCTCACTGTCTTTTAACTCCTCATGCTTGATATTCCTCCCTGGCCTTTGTCCTTCCCCTTCACTACTTCCTGTTCCCCATGCCTTTCTCAAAATGTGGCTGTTTTCTATGATTCTGTCTGCCATCTCTGCTGTTCTATGACCCCTTCTTCCCCCTACACACTCCTCCCCCTCTCTCACCATTGCCTATGGACATGCCTGCCACGTTCATACCTCAGGGTGTGAATGATTAATATCTTGAGTTAGTCATTCACATATTCATTCGTTCAAATGCCTTGTTGAAAACCTTCTCAGTGTCAGGCATTGGGATAGACACTGGCAATACAGAGATAAAGGATATATCCTTGGAAATAAACAATTTGATTAGTATAATAAGTGTCAGGTTAGGAATTTCCTTTCTGGGGCCTCTATCAACTTTCCTTCTTTTATTTTAGTCTACCTATATTTCTCTCCTTATTACTATTTTAAGAGATACTGCTCTTTATTCCTCAGTACATTTCTTGCAATTTTAAGGCCATGGTTGATTTGAAGGCGGCATGGCATTAATTGTGATCAATTGTAGCAGTGAATACTAGATCCTGTTATTAAGTTTAATTTACATTCTTATGTTTTTATATCAGTCACAGGGAAGACTTCACCTGGTTTATGATTGCTTAAATAATATAAATCATAAGCTTAGACTCCTGAAAAAACTTTCAAGTTAGATATCAAATAAACAATGACTCAGCATTATGACTGCATATGCCCAGTCGTTTATTAATTTTATCAGTAAATTTCCTGTCATTACTTCCATCCACTAGACTGTGCTTTCTTTTATCAAAATTCTGACTCTCAGCTTCACATGAGTCATTTTGTGATTATAAAATTAGTAAATGGTTAATCATATCCTGTTGGCATAAATTCTTGATTCGGTGGAGGAATTCAAAAACTCAATATGGTTGAGCTTCACATCCATGTTATTCAAATTTGCAGTCGAGCAGCCAGTTTTGAAAAGATTCCTGATTTGCCACAATGTGTTATTTAAAATGAAAAATTTCTTTATTCTTCCTCAAGTATGTTAATGCAAGAAATGAGAAATAATCTGATCCGACATGTGCAGGGTATGTCATTCAGACCAATATATCTGTGTTGGTCAGTGAAGTCCGACTCTTAGTATATTATGATGATCCTGAATATTTATTTCATGCCCAAGAAGAAAGGTTTTAACATACCTTTTAAATTTATCTTGGTTTTCTTGGATACAAAATTGAAACCATCTGAGTCTGGCTTAAAGTTTAATAGAAAATTACAACTGTCTGATTCCTACAAAAGTATTTTTTTTCTTGATGTGTCTTTTGAAATAATAAATTTCTATACATTTCAAGGAAAATGTTCAGGTATCATAAAAATCACAATATGTAAAATTTGATTTTGCAATAATTTTACAATAAATTAATGCAGAAATTTATTTTTGGGCACCATGAATATTGCTGTGCCATCTTTAAGGCAAAATGTAATCTTTATTTCCATCCCCCAAATGTAGAAAATTTCTAAGAATAATAAAGAAGTATTCCCACATGTAGTGAAATAGCAATTTTTCCCACTCGAGTCACAGACTGGGTTCTCTTTGGAGAAAAGTAGTGATGTTTTGTCCTTGGGGCACCTGTATTGCTGGCTAATTGTTGCAAGGCTATTTAGGATCTAAGGCTTGCCAAGATTCTATTTTTCTTTTTCTTTTTCTTTTTTTTTTTTTATCAAAGATCAGATCAGAATTTCAAAGGAAATATAGAGCACCTGTTTATGCCCACCTCTCCATGACGGGGTCTGTTTCAGTTCAGTGCTGCGTAATTTGGAGGTTAAGTATTACCAAACCCACTTGGCTCTTAGAGTTGGAGAGAGTGGGTATAATTCTATTTTTTTATCTGATATTTGATTTTTATTCTCAATTTATCCCTCAACTTCTTAGGGTATGTATAAGAGGGTTCTCTTTTTTAATGGGGTATTCCTCTGAAATTTCAACAATGTTGGTTTTTATTTATTTTTTAAATGATGGTTTCCCATAAAAGTTCATTTAAAAAATTGTTGTTAAAAAATATTTAAAAGTTGTATCATGCTGAGAGCTAAAAGTAAAAGCATAGCATTTCTGGGCTTAACAGAACTTAGAGACCACAGAAATCCAATAATTGGAATACCCCTAAGACATATAAGGAAACTGAGGCCAGATGTGCTACTGAATTTGACTTAATAAGAGTGCAAACAGCTGAGTTGAAAACTGGCTCAGTCTTTTTCCTGGCATTTACTCCTCGGTCATTTCTCAGTGACATTCTCTGCCATTCACCAGAGCGTTGTCACCCTCTTATTATTATTTTATTATTTTCTGTAAGTATGATGTGAGGTAACACCCAGTAGTATTTCCCCCTTGCTCCAAGATACTATCAATAGTGTTCTTGGGGCGCCTGGGTGGCTCAGTCGTTAAGCGTCTGCCTTCGGCTCAGGTCATGATCCCAGGGTCCTGGGATCGAGCCCCGCCTCGGGCTCCCTGCTCGGCAGGAAGCCTGCTTCTCCCTCTCCCACTCCCCCTGCTTGTGTTCCCTCTCTCGCTGTCTCTCTCTCTCTCTCTGTCAAATAAATAAATAAAATCTTAAAAAAAAATAGTGTTCTTGGTGTTAGTGCATTCAAGAACCATAGCATGAACATTTTCCATGTCCTGGACGTTTTGTTGGTCCTGAAGAGCACAGAATCATGACCATTATTTATTGCCTTTTGGAATCTTATGTATGTGGACTAAAAAATCATTCAAGATATGCTAGGATAATCCCTTTCTACTCCATGTTGGTCTGTATTTGGTGCTTCTTACTCTTTGAAGAATGCTCAGCTCAGCCCAAAAATGCATGAAATGAAATGTGGCTTCATGTGGAGAAGCAGAACTGGGTGGAGGTGGGGCAGAGGCCTTGGATTTTCTCTTTCCCCATTAACAAGTTTCAAGATGCCCAGAACACTCTTACTCCCACACATTATTTCCTACTCGTGTGTTTAAAGCTGGACGGATTGTGTCTGGGAATGATGCTGCTAGTCCTGAGTTGATGAGCTAGGAAGACCTATAAACCTTAGTTCATAAAGCATCTATGTAGGCTGAACTGATGAGATTTAGAATCATTAAGTAGTTTGGTGTCTGTGAAAATGATTTCCTAAGATGCTCATTATTTCCAACTCCGTCTGCTCACTTCAAAGCTAGATAAGAGGGGAGTAGGAGGAAAGTGATAGCAGAAATGGGTGGTGATGGCAGGAAATTTGGGGGTCTTCATGGCAAATGAAATTTGGCAATACCTTCTGAGGAGCGATGGGATGCCGTTGCTGCCGATACAGCATGAATGTTCAATGGTTGTTGGGTAAATGATCAGCAATAATATTATTGATAGTGTTGTGCAGAAAGGGAAAATGCCCCTGGGTGTTTCCTCCTACCCATGGTCCTAGAAAACAAGTAAATAAACAATGAAAGAGTGACAACACTATGATATATGTGAGGAGAAATAGTAGAAATAAATAGGGACCAAGCTAGTTGTCAACTGAGCTGTTTCTTCTCTCCTTAATGCGGTCTTCGTAGCCCAGCTGAGTGCTAGCTCAGTTGCTGAGGTCCTTGCCTGGAAACACATCCAGTACCTGAAGAGCCTCAAACTCAGTCCAGGGGTGCCGCACTCAGCCTCCAAAGGGAAACCGAGGAAGGGCCCTCATGGAAAATAGCATTTGATGTGGACTCTGAAGAATGGTCCCAAGAAAGATAAGTGTTGAAGACTATTTTTGATCAATGTGTGTATTATTTGGTGACTTGATTAGCTTTTGTTAGACTGTGAAGTGGTGGTGGTGGGAACCAGATGGGAAGAGTTTGACGAGGAGGGGAAGATGAAGACAGAACTACGGTCCCTGAAGCAGTCACACCCTTGTGTGTGCACTTAGGATGCTTCACCATGGCCTCCAGGCATTGACCAGTTAAAGGGTTGTTGTTGACGTGTGTCTCTCATTGGATTGGGAATTGTGTGCTACCTGCCTCTCCCTGTATGCTCAGGGCTTTAGCAGGAGACCTGGCACATACTAGGTGCTTACTAGTTGGGCCCTTCATGAAAAAGAAACCAAAACCCTTGCCCATATTTCTTGGCAGAACAAGCTAGGTAAATTTCCAAAAATAAGCTGAACTCCCATAGATCCCAGCTTCCTGCATAAGAGGTCCCTTTATGTCTTCTTCCCTTTTTTTTTTTAAAGATTATTTATTTATTTATTTGAGAGAGAGAGAATGAGAGACAGAGAGCACGAGAGGGAAGAGGGTCAGAGGGAGAAGCAGACTCCCCGCTGAGCAGGGAGCCCGATGCGGGACTCGATCCCGGGACTCCAGGATCACGACCTGAGCCGAAGGCAGTCGCTTGTCTTCTTCCCATCTTTTGCTTACTTTCAGGTTCCCATGTTTCTTTCTGGAACATACAAAAACCTTTCATCTGATATATTTAATTTTATTTGAATATGAACTTTACACAACATTACCCTTGAGGGATCTTAGTACTACCGGGTAATCTCAGGCTAAGTTCTGTTAGAGGGATTTTAAGCATCTGGGAGTGGGACGTGAAGGTATAAGGTGAGGGCTTTGAAGCTGTTTCATTGCAGCAGATTGTTTGGGTTCCAGGGATGACCTACTCAGCGGAGGCAGGTGTCCCGCCAGGTGTGGCCTTCAGCGAGTACAAGCTTCGGTCCCCATATCACCCTCATGGCTGTTCTCTGGGGCCTGGCCCACCCGCTCCTCTCTGCTGGCCCCCCCGACCCCCGCCCCGCACCCTGGGACTTTCCAACGGAGTCAGCCTGCCTCCGCTCCCTCTGTGTGCTGTTGTCTCCCACCAACCCTGTTTTCACTTCATCAGACACTTCTTACTGCCGCCCCATCTTTGATCTAGCAAACCAATAACTGCCTGTTTGGAAGACCAAAACTGAGTTAAGCAGTGCTTAGCTTGATTTTTTTTTTTTTAATCTATCTTAAGTTTGTATGCATTTTATTAAACTCTCTGAAACCAGCAATGTTTACATTATTTAAAATTTTCATAAAACCTCTGATCATGGTTAGGGTTTTCCTCCTCAAGATACATTCAATTTCACCCTAGTGTTTTGCTCTGCTTGCCCTGTTTGATGTTATCTGCAGGAATCCCAGGAGGTTTGGGGCTGCTAGAGTTGGTTCACTGCCAGGGGTAAACTTCATGTTCACTAGCTATGCTTCCTGGCAAGTAAGAGAAAATGTGGCTTTTGAATTGAAATGAAAAACAGGGTAACATCCCTCCCTCACAGCTTCACCTTCATGTAATTCTCTACAAACATGACTCAGGTACATGTGAGTCCCCCCATTTCAAGGCAGAGGCATCCGTGGACACTTTCATGCTGAGTCAACTAGAAGTGCGGGTGGAAAATGCAGCACTTACCTGGAAAACGTAAAGCAGTAATAAGCTACTGGATGCAAGGGAAGCTTGAAATGTGTTTCTGATATGGTTTTGTTGGAGCTGTAAGCTTATGTTCTCATTTGCAGCAGCACAGAGAGAAATGCTGTTGGACGTGGGGATGACACACAAAGTAAGGATTATAAGGGATAAAAACCGCAGCTGGAGCTTGAAAGACTCCAGTTTCTCCGGTCTGGGCTCTGGATTTGCATTCTGCTCTGCACATGGGCAACAGGTTCCATCTTAACCACGGCCACGTGGCGCTCAGGTTCTTCCATCTGGGTCTGTAACTGGGGGAGGGGGCTGTGGAGCAGGCTGTGAAGTGTGCTTTTCGACACTGGGAGTTTATTTCAGTCAGAGCTCCTGTCATTGGAAATGCCCACCTGCTCACCAGAATGTGTGAAAAGACCTGCTTCTTCGTGAAGCTGTGGTGGGGGACCGTAAATAGCACAGTACATGAAATTTACTAAGCAGCCATCTAAGAATCATCCGTGTAACTGAAATACAGATAAGAATATTTCCTTCTTTTTTAAGTCATCCTTTCAAACCTATCAATAGGGAAGAGTAAATACTGAAGAACCTAACAACTTTCAACTATGCCCTGTATGCAGGAAAGTTTAGCAGAGGAGATAATAATTTGAAAGTGGCAACAATTAGTTGTGTCTATAAACTAGTAAGTTGACAAGTGTTTCTGGAACCCTTTACACGTCCTTCCCATTATGATACTAGAGAACTGTCACACAATGTACAGACATTGCCTCTGTCCCCAGGGAATTTACAATCAAGTTTGAGACTGTAAGAAGTAGCTTTTGCAGAGCATGGTGTTGAGGCTGGAAGCCGTTTGAAGACCCAGTTATTCTTGCTGTGCCATGCTTTGGGGAACAGTGTCCGGGCGTGTTAAGGGTGGACTAGGAGAACAATGAACTTGAAAGTCATATTTACTTTCCTCTATTGAAGGCTTGTCAAGGGTGGTAAAAAAATGCCTTATCTGTATTTTTGGTGGCTAGTGTGGTTCCCTGAGGAGAGTTGGTTAATGTTCCTTGACTCTTGTTTAATCATTTACCCTCAGAATAGCCCTCTGAAGAATTAGGCATTTACATGCACATCTGTCTACACAGTGTATCTCTAATAACATGAGCCCAAATCAAATAAACACCCACTTTCCAAAAACACACCTCACAGCCGACTCTAGAGTTCTCTCAACCAAATTCTGTCGCTGAGGAACTGAAACACCAGGGCTCCTATCGTGACCACAGAACACACCGCCTGATTTTTAAGTGCCATTTGAGACATGCAGAGCTCCATGGTCATGACAATCTGGAAATCTGTTAAGCCTTAATTGCATCTTTAATTCTGTGCAATACTTGCTTTTTGTGTCATCTCCACACTTCAAGTACGAAGCTCCTCTCTGGCTTCTGGTGAGTTCTAGACTAGAGAGGCACCTGGAATCAAGACAGAGAGCTGTAGGACTACGTAGTGTCAGTTCAATAGCAATATCCAGTGGAAGGAATCAAAACAGCAGTGTCAGTAGACTGATTGGACTTTCCAGTTCTTTTTGTCTAGTGTCTGGAAGTAGTACTGACCATTTTTGTGCTGAGTCTGTCTCTAGAGTACTTGGGTTTGAAGGGATATAGCAAGAGGAGCTATGAAACTTCTTGTTAATAAGGACATTGAGATAGTAAGTAAACTGAGAGGAAAAAAGAGAGAGAGCTGCAACCATATATGTTTATCAAACTCCTGAAGAGGGTCATGCTTGCTACATAGGATGGTGCAAACTGAGCCTCATGATGAGGTTTTTGACACTAGATGAAGAAGTTGAAGTTCAAAAATGATTATGTCATTTACTTAGTTTCACACGACCAGAAGGCAGTTGAGCAACAGCTGAGAACAGAAGCAGAATTCCTTCTTTGACTCCTAGTCTAGGCACTTTCTACTCTTTAGTGAGGTGGTCCCGACAGTGACCTCATCCATCGGGAGATGAGGCATTTGAATAGGTAGGGGTATGTGTGTGTCCTCTGTGTGCCCTCATATATAAAAGAATTTCAGTCAGAAATCTTGTTTTGAACATAAAAGAAAAATGAAGTCCAGAACAGCAGGAATAAATACAGCATGTTTGTTGGGTTCTGAGTCCCCTAACTCTTCATTAACTTTTCAGGTCAACTTTAGATGAGGAATGCCAATGCTCAGGTATTAATTTATAATTAAATAAATGAATGCAGTTATACTACCTCTGTGTCCCTTTCTGCTAAATTACATAATTCCCAAATTTCTGTGATTTTTAGGACTCTATCCCTACCTTATTGTTGGGGAATGACTTGAACTGAATTTACTAAGCTGATGGTGGGCTTTGAAATCCAGACAGACTTGTGTTGTGAGCAGAGTAATGATGAAATAAAAGCATTTTAACTAGAAGATTAATTTGGTAAGAATATACTCTGATGAATGGCTACATATGAATCATCACATATTGCATAAAGCAAAAGCTATTTTAGGAGGTGAACTTTAAAGTCAGTTATAAGGATTGGAAATATGGTGCTTCAGGAGTATGTGTGGGTTTCTACTTCTACAAAAACCCAGATTTGGTCTGGGGGGATTAACGACAAGGGAAGTCCTAGGGCCTAACAGACTGGACTAAGGCGAGGGGGAGATGCATGGCGAAAACCACTGAAATGGTGTTAAAGGGAAAAGTCAGAAGTTTAGGTCAGTGGAAGGAGCCAGTGCCTGATCTTAGAGAGCTGGGTTACCAAAAGGGGGAAATTATGCAGATAGAATTTTGGAGATGTGGGGCACCCAGAGGAGATGGCCAAGGATATCTTAAAGAATGTGGGTTTCAAGGCACAGGGCCACAGCAGGCCCAGGGAAGATGGAGTTGAATTAGACTTCAGGTACCTACTCCATGTGGACTCTACGGGACAGCCTAGCACCTTAGTCCTAAGAACACATAGCTCTAAACATCAAGTAGGCCCTATGGTGATGCTTATGCCCCTCCCCACTGCGTGCCTGCAAAGAATGGAAGTAGTATTTCCAAATCCCATTAGTAATCCCGTCTTCATCCTGTGTGTGACGAGGTTATAGCACCTGGGAAATGAAATGGATCCAACAAGAAGGTAAACTTCTAAGAATAACATCATTACCGTATCTATTCACTATAACCCTTCACTCCATATGTCTCTCTTCTTCCTTTTGAAAAGAGAATCAGCACTGCTGATTGTCTTCCTCCTGTTCACTTTTTTTTTTTTAAAGATTTTATTTATTTATTTGACAGGGAGAATGAGAGAGAGAGAGCGCGAAGGGGGGGAGGGTCCGAGGGAGAGGCAGACTCCCCGCCGAGCAGGGAGCCCGATGCGGGACTCGATCCCGGGACTCCAGGATCACGACCGGAGCCGAAGGCAGTCGCTCAACCAACTGAGCCGCGCAGGCGCCCCCCTCCTATTCACTTTAAATGGAGGCCACCTTCTTTGAGTCCTTGAAATACAGCATCCATTCAAAGCGGGAGGAAGAATACCTAGAAGTTCTTCCCCCCTGGAGAGTCTCCAACTTCCAGAGGTTCCCCCTTATCAAAGATAGTAATACTACCCATCTCAATGTCTGCCTTCTACAAAAGTGGTCGTAATAATGATTTGGAGTTTTATTTTTTTAAAGTGGGCTATTTGAGAACCTCTGTTGCTGGGTACTATGTGGTCATGACCAGATGAATATCAAAATGAATCAAGCTCGCAGCTGAGTGCTGCTAATATGTACTGGATGATAATAGTCATTCTGCCTGTGTTATTGTTTTAAAACATTGATGGTCAAATACAATAAGTATTGAAGTGTACAAAATGACATTAATTCTGCAAATTTGCCTCAAGATGAATTGATGAGCAGGTCAATACTTAGCATTCATCTAATCCAAATTCTTATGTGGCTTCTCAGGATGGTTCCAGCTCTTTAAAAACAAATGTTGAAAGGGGAAAATGTAGTGATGATTATATCCAAATTGTCTTTTCAGTTGTTGAGAATAAAGACTTTCCATGTCCTCAATGTATTATTTTTAGAAAGGAGCTTGCAAAGAGCAGCCCGAAGACTCCCATTCCCTAATTTAGAAACAACACACAAAAACTATAAAAATATACCCTCTTTTTTCAGAAATAGGATTACAAGCATCAGTTTATGAAAACATATTTGATGTTATAATTATAGTTAAATTTCAGTTTATTATTTAAAATACATACATGTGCACACATTTAGTACCCAACCAAAAATGATACAATGTGCAATTTTGTATTTGTTGAAAACGCATTAGTTTTTTAAATTATTTAACAGTAAATGGAAGCATGTATCATTGTTAGATAAAAGAAGATGAAGTTTGTCTTTAAATGTTATGAATATTATTGCATGGCACTTAAATACATGCTATAATACTGAATAAGTTACTGACCTATTTTTAAGTTAATGCTGCATATTTTGTCACCTACTATGCCAAAGATCACTCTGTTAAAGCTATAACATACCAACATAAATCTGTTGAATTCAGATCAATAGAACTCTTGAGACATTCTAAAATAAATATAAGAAGACAAGAGATGCCAATTAATAATAATGTTTGTCACATACCTAGTCTTTGGTTAATGGAGTAAGAAGCAAAACAGAGATGAGGTTACTACCGCAGAAACCTCCCAGGAAACCAGAAGTAACTAACTCATAAAGTTGCCGGAGGTATTACCTCTATGTGTTTTGCCCTTATTAATTTGGGAGGGAAGTGGGTCAGGAAAGTTTCTCTACCCCTGGATAATCTGCAGAAATCTTTCCTGTGTGTGCCTACACTGCTCAGGCTTTTAATGAATCCCAACCAATGTTGACCGAGTTTTCACTCAATGCCCAACACTGGGCTAGTTGGTGGATAATAACAAGGTAAAAAACAAATGAAAACATCCCCTGTCCTAGCCTCTCTTCTAGTGTGAACTGATGTCCCTTTTCCACAATTGAAGGCAGAATGATTTTCATTCATTCATCCTACAAACACTAGGGGATCCACAATGGCTCAGGGACTGTACTCGGCACAGTTAGGATAATGAGAGGTAACATAATGATAATAATAACAGAACTGCAAAGTCACCTAACACGTGTCTTCGCTGAATGCCAGGTTATCGCGCTGAGTGCCTTACATCCATCCATTATTTCATTTAAGCCCACGAGGCAAGTGTTTGTAGAATTCCCACTTTAAGGATGAAGACACTGACCAATATGGTCCCCACTTCCATAAAATATAGTCCAGTGGGCAAGCCAGAAAATGAATAATAATAAATAATGTTGCAAAGCATAGAGGATGAGGGGCACTCAGGAGCATCTATGGTCTATATAAAGATGCTGTCAAATTCCCATAAGTGTATGAAAGAAGGATAACTTAATAATCTAAGTTATTAGTTTATAACTTAAACACCTACTGTTGGCACATCAAAAGACTAGAAATGATCTAATGATCAATTCAAAGGACTTCTTTGTACCACATTGGAAGGGATTTCCGCTTTAATTCAATGAAAAAGTGTTGCCCAACAAAATGTAAGCATTAATCTAGGGTGCGATCTAATTAATCTAGGGTGTCAATGACTTTGGGTAGTAGAAACTAGAACTTCATTTTTCAAAAGAATAGATACAATCATAAGAAAATGAATGTAATGATCTCATAAGACATTGTTTCAGTGATTTATTTTGTTAGCATCACCTAGACACGCTGTGACTATTAAAATGAGCTAGGATATTACAGAGCCCAACACCAGGCTTGGCACACAGTAGCTACTCAACCAGTACTTGTGCTCTCACTTGGATCCATCTGCTGGGGCTGCCATAAGAGAAGACCACAGACTGTGGGACTTAAACAACAGAAGTGTATTTTCTCACAATTCCGGAAGCTGGAAGTCCAAGAGATGAAGGTGCACAGGGCAGTTTTCCTGAGGCCTTTCTCCTAGGCTTGCAGATGGCCGCCTTCTCCTGTGTCTTCACATGAGCACCTTTTCTCTGTGCTCAGCTATCCCCAGTATCTCGGTATATGTCCATTTTTTTTTTATAAGGACATCAGTCGGATTTGGATTAGGGCCCCATCCTTAAGACACCATTTAACCTTAATTGTCTTCTTGGAGTCACTATCTCCAAATACATCCACATTTGGGATTAGGGCTTCATTGTAGGAATTTGGGGGGAACACAATTCAGTCCGTAACATTACCCTTCCAATTTTCCTGCTCAATAGTTAGCTTTCCCTGTTTGATTTTGTAACTTCTTTTAGAGGTCGAGGCCTCATCCAGTCATTCTTTTATTCATTCAGTGATGGTACACTGTCTCCTGTGTGTGGGGCAGTGTACTCGACCCAAGAAAACAGAACTGTAAAGAGTCTCCCTAGCACCGGAAGCCTGCAAGACAGACAGAGGAGCTCACTGAGGCCACCTGGTCAGCCCGGAGTATCAGCGAAAGCTGGGGGAGCCCAAGCCCAAAGCAAGTGCTGGGGAGGGGAATGATCCATCTCCTAAGGTGAGCATAGTGTGGTGTGATCCCAGAACTGCCACCAGCCACTGTCAGCAGGTGGACCACAGAGTGATGGAGATAGGTGACCCTGTGAGTAAGTATTTTAGACAGGAGATGAGAGAATGTCTTTAATATGTCTCCATGTACAATATCCACAGAGAACATTGACGAAGCTACCTTGGGAAAACATGATGTTGAAAACTAAACCAGGAAGCATGTTCTTATGCACACTTGTACATTATCTGGAGAGGTAGTGGTGCCGCCATCACTGTGCTACTTCCCAGCCATTTTGAGATGTTCAACATTGGGCAAGTTCAATGAATATGTTCATTGAAATAATTTTTGGGGAGGACCCTTGGAAACTTTGACTTTTTGCAAATGGTTTTGACTAAGAACAAGGAATTTGATGTAGAGAGTGAGGCAGAGGAAGTTATCACATGCAGGGGAAGGAAAAAGGGTAATGGGAACTCTACACATGACCACTGAACAGGTGGTTAGTGGTACCTTCTTTGCCTTTGCCTATTGAAGAACATCATTTGATGGCAGTCACCAAAAGTACAATTGTCTTTCCAGAGAGAAAGCAGAGTAAGGAACACCCGCTTCTATTGTCCCACAATAGTGGGCTCAGAATTCAGTCTAGAGAACACTGTGACATGGCTTTCTTTGGAACCTTGGATTCAGCAGATGTCCGTTTGTGAGTATTTTAGACAGGAATTTGTATGAAAGGATATCTTTGAGACGTCTCCACATACAATCCCACAGAGAAATCTAAAGAAGCTGCCTTGGGAAAGCATGATGTTCAAACATCATGTGCAAACATATACCAACTATTCCTGAGAGACCTGCCCATCCTCAACAGGGATTTCCAGGGCAAATGACACCCCACTGTTGAAGGACCTAGGCCAGGACCAAGCCTTTATGGCCCCAAGTCTTCTGAGAATTATAGCAAGGCATGAGGTTATGACTGATTTGAATAAGACACAGTATGCTTTTCTAATATGTAATATTACCCTTTCCGAAACCAGATCCAGTATAATTTAGAAATTTCAATACCCATATTGTCTCGTCCATTTAAAAGCTAAAGACATGAAAACCATAGCTAGCAAGTAACCGATTTAGAGATTTTAACAACTCAGGAGAGAATAGACATTTTCATCACCTTGCAAAGATTTATAGTCATCACTGATGACTGAGATAAGAAAGTGCTCTCAAATATGAGAACGGAGTGATTTGGAATTCATTTTTTTCAATGTCTCAGGTCTTATTTCCGAAGTTCCCATTAGGAACATATACCTGCTCCTTTTGTAGTCTCTAAAAATTACTGAGCTACTGCTTGAGAAAAGTAAGTGCTTAGTTTCTTTGTTTCTGTCATTCGGTGCTGAGGATGAACAATTGACGTGTTGTTATATCTTCGGAGAAAAACAGTTATTTACATTATTAAGTTTTAATTATAATGAACACAAAAGTTATTTAAAAATCAGTGAGGAAATAAAACTCACTCCCCAAATTAGTTTTGCGTTAAGCTTGATTGATGAAACCCTACCTTGTAAATTTCTCCGTATCACCGAAATGCTATTTTCTTTCTCACACCGATTGAAGGAAGCATCAGCTGAGGAGCTAGAGAAACGGAAAACAGTGCTCATGACGTTTATAGAAGCAGCACTTGAAACTGCAGAGTAGCTTTTTGATTATTAACTTATGCTTTGATCTTTGTCTATCCTAAGGTTAAAAAATAACGTAACTGTGTATTCTGCCGGTATAAACGGGAGTTTCTGATCCTTGGCGCTGCTGACATTGTGACCTGGATAACTATTTGTTGTGGGCAGCCATGCTGTGCATTGCGGAATATTAAGCAGCATCTCTGGTCTCTGTGCACTGGATACCCAGGAGTACCACCTCTCAGTTATGACATCTGCAGACATTTGCCAAACATCTCCTGAGAACGGGGAGCAGAATCACTGTGGATTGAGAACCACTGCTCTCATGGGGGGAAACATTACATTTAAATAATTGGGGCCCTCCCCCCCATTCTTCCTAAGCATTAAAAACTCAAAGTCATAGCATAAACAAAAATTTCATCTTGAATTGTCCAAAAGTACTGCAATGTATAAACTCATTTGCGTTAAGATTCAGGTGGGCCCTTTTTTCAAGCCCAGAACTTTTCTCGATTTGCCTGAGAGAATGAACTGTCAGTACAAAACTGTAGGGATAGAGTCACAACTTGTTCTGGATCTTATTAATCCCTGAGCTGTATACATTTAAAGCTGCTTTCCGACATAAAAGTCCTCTGTAAGGCTGTGCTCCCTGAATTTCCTCTGACACTACAGAGTGACATTTAGATATTTGGTTGTAAGGAACTCCCATGTTCTTACTTAATCTTGTTATTGCTTTCACAGGCATTTTCCCTTCTTACCTGGGATGTTGTTTGCTACAAATTATTGTGTCATTGTTCTGCCAAAAGCATCACCCAAAAGGGATTTTCCTAGCAAACCACTATCACAGGGTAGACAAGATTATCATAATTTGAGAGTTGGCATCTTCAAGGCCTCAGGGGTGTTTGTGTTAAATTTTTGTTTTTTGACTGAAACCAGCATGAGGTACAGTTGAGAAATACATGAGTAATTGGTATCCCCACAAAAAGTGTTAGCATGTGAGGGGTTCACGCCAACTTGGGAGTGTGAAGGTAGATTTAAAGCGAAAACTGGTGTATCAGTCTTAGACACATTTAGTAGCTTTAAATGCTGATGATGAAACAGTGCACTGAGTTATTCAAAAAATAGTTCAGAAAAAAGGTGTGTTCAAGGGAAAGAGAGAAAAAAAAGCAGCGGGGGGGTGGGGGGTGGGAAACAAAACAGGCCAAGCAAGAAAGACAGTATCAGTCCAGGGATATCCCATTCAAAACACTGAAATAGTATAATCATCTCTTATGAGAAAATGAAATTCACTTTACAAGTTCAGGTGAACAAAACACAAGATAGTGAGTTATCCCTCACTCCACGGAGGAATTTGAGAACAAATTTTATTTTTTTAAGAATTTGACCCTGTGCCCAACAAAGAGATTCAAGTGCCTTTTTAAATTAAAAGGAAGAGAAAAGTGTAGGCTCCTGAGTGTTTGCTACATAAGACGACCATGGAAAATGGGGAAAAAAAGAACATTTCCCTGATGAAAAATGATCTGCAAAGAACAAGGCTGGCTATGGTAAGATTAATGGAGGGTCTCAAAGAGCATGGGGAAAAGCTGCGGAAGATCCCCAAAGATGTGTCAGTGTTACTTGACAAGGTATCATGGAAGTCTGCAGTGCGTGATAGAACAGGAAAACAAGACACACACGCACACAAAATCCCCTTCTAAGACCTAATCACTCAACTACTGTACATATCATATCAATCCTCTTAACTATGTAAGAGTCACTGCGCAGCAAAAGCCTCCAGACGTAGAAAATGAGATTATGCCTATTTGACAATGCTGAGAACAGAGCCGTATTGCCCAAGTGCCCCTACAACCTCTGCCACCTAGTAAAGACAAAATGATCCCCAGTAATGGCTCATGAGTCGTGCCTTAGTGGTTGTACAAACAGAACAGTTGTACCTTCTGGCGGATGCACGAGAACCATGCAGGCATGCCTGCGTGCACGTGGGTGTGAGTGCGTGTCTGGGGGTGGAGGGATGGCAGTGGTGAAGCAAACTTCTAACGCACGAGTTTAGATGGTGCCGTGAGCCCAGATTAGACTGAAGGCTTTCAGTGAGTTGCTAAGAAAACATGAAAGAATCATACTGATGCATAGAACTCGCAATTTCTCTCGACAGTAGCACTTTGCAGTTCTCCTTCTAAATGAGAAAGAAATAAAAAGAGCTGTTATTAGCTGGGAGAGATGATTATCAACTTCAGGCAATTCTAATACTGTACTGAAAAACAGTATCAGAAGAGGATGTTGCCAACAACTGAGACAAGCTCTTTCCCCCAGGGCGTGATGCCAGTGAAGTGGGAGTGGCAGTCCCCATTACCATGAAGTGTAGTGAGTCCTGCCAGTTCTTCCCAAGTCCAAATGCAGACAGTGAGAACATGACCTTGGTTGCTCCCTGTGTTATGCCATTTGCAAAAAAAAAAAAAAAAAAAAAAAACCATTATATTACAGCAATAAAAGTGCTTACAGGGTGTTGGTGGATTTCTGCCAGAGATGCATAAATATCACTTTGGATGGCCTGGTCGGTATTCTTTAGCTTTATGAACTTGAACCTGGCTGTTCTTAGGGCAACTGAACTTCGAGACCAAACGCAGGGCTTCTAGGTATAAACGAGGTCTCCATCCAAACACTGCCAGTAACCAATGAGCTCAACACTGTTGGGGTGTGGAAAATGGAGGACACAGCTCATCGCAGAGTCAAGCTCCTGACACCTTCTTAATGGGGCTAAGGCTAGTGACAGCAAAGGAAAGCTGTTAGGGAAAGTGATCACAACCCTCTTCATTATTAAGCGATGTCAAGTTCAGGGACACAATTTTCTTCTGTTTCGTTGTTCTAGAGATGGGTTATTACGGTTTCTCCTTTTAAAATTTCACATCTGGAGAGATTAACAAGAAGTCCTCTGAGGAGCTCTCTAACATTCAATCCAAGTTCCAGGACTGGACTGGCATTGCCCAAGGAACACTAAAAAAGGCAGTGTTTAGAGTGTTATTCCTCTAGCTTTAAGAGGAAAAGGAAGTATATGGAGTTTGGGAAAACAATACCAGGACATACTTTTATGCGTTTTGCATGACTACTTTAAATTGGTCTTCAGAAGAAATGGCAGGTGACACCTATGAGCACGCACGCAGCTGCCCTTCCTCCCAGTTGCTCCATGCAGGTCCAGCCCCGACTCCAGCTCGGCTCCCTCCACAGTGCTCACTGCACCTTGCGGCACATTTCAGTGTACTGTTGGTGTGGGGTCATTGTCGCTCTCCAGGGGGCGAAGCAAGGGGCCATTCTTGACCTCTTGACCTCAACTCACAGACTTGACGTCCCCTTTTTGTTGGCATTGTTCTCTTTTTCTTACCTTTTGTGATGCCCCTCTCCTTGATTTTCTCTTATCGCTCTGAAATCTTCCTCCTCCTCTCACTCACTCTCTCATTCTCCCTTGTGCATACCTCAAAGAGCCATGTTACCTGAGAGCGCACCTTAGTTTTCTTCTCTCATTACTTTACACGTGTTCCTGGATGAAGCTCATTCTCACCCAGGGCTTCAACCACCAGTGCATGCAGATGACTCTGGTCTGTGCCTCCACCTCTCTCCATGTGAAGGTCCCGTGGGCACCTCCAGCGTGGCAGGTCCGCAGCCTGGCTCTCGCTCTGCATTTCCACACCTGCTGCTTGTCCAATGCTCATATCCCCTTGCGGGAACCTCAGCCACATCGGCCTTTTTCTCTTTGTTCCTCAGCTCCATCTTAGCACTGTCTCCAAGTGCTGGGGGCCTGACTTTAGAAGTGTTGGGGGCCTGACTTCTAGTGCCGCTGGGATTCATCCATTCCTTTTTATTCCTACTTGTTGCATCGATGACTGCAGTATATCCCTCTTAAGACTTCTAAGATATTTCTTCCTATTCCTCCCTCATTAAAAAGAAGTTCCAGAGAGATAAGATATAACCAGAGACATAATCTGAAGTGATTTCTAGTAAAAGTCAAAATATTTAAGCTTTATGTTCGATCTTAAGTTTATTTGAGTTCCATCTTTTCTATGCCTTCCATTCTAGACATGTTGGAGACAGTGTTTAAATTCCCGTGCCCTGGAGAGCCTGAGTACTCCGTGAAGGCGCTTCCCATGACCTGTGGTTCTGTGACACTCCTCCCACGACCACCCAGCCTTTATCAGAAATGTTGTCCAACTGCTCTTCTTGTCCCTACTTTCCACTACCACCATTTTCTTCACAGTCCTGCTAGGGAGATTTTGATTTTGATTTTTTTAAAGACTTTATTTATTTGAGAGAGAGAGTGAGAGAGAGAGAGAGCCCAAGAGGGGGTAGGGTCAGAGGGAGAAGCAGACTCCCGGCTGAGCAGGGAGCCCGATGTGGGACTCGATCCCGGGACTCGGGGATCATGACCTGAGCTGAAGGCAGTCGCTTAACCAACTGAGCCACCCAGGCGCCCCATGCTAGGGAGATTTTTTAACTGCCTCTCTGATCATTATTGCATTCTCTTGATGGCAAGCCTTGGTGGATCTTGCTGCTTCTCAAGATGCATTCTGACTCCTTAGCTCAGTGCATGGGGGTCCTCCAGCCCAGTTTTCCATCCTTCTACAGCCTCCAACCACGTGAAGAACTTCTGTGTTTCTGTACTGTGTGAGTTCATCCTTCATGCCTGTGTTGTCAGCATGGTACACTCGCCCCTCCTGCTTTTTGTCCTTCTGATTTCTGCTGGTCCTTCAGCGTCATCTAAAATGTCACCACCCACGGACATTTCTATGTCATTATTTATCCACGGCATCTTTGCGTTTTTATGGTTTGATTGCAGGTTTCTGTCCCCATGTTACTACAAGCTCATTGGGTCTTAAGGAGCCACATTTTGTTAGACATTCTGTTGGAGTTTCTGAAACAGTAGATGCTCAATATATATTTTTCAAAGGAACCGGAAAGAAAAAGAGGGAAGGATGGCAAGAGGGAGGAAGGGAGAAATCCTGCCTCTCTGCCTCTCTTCTTTCCCAGTCCCACTGTCTTACCTGTGGCTAGAGGGCATGTCTGCCCTTGAAAGTGATTACCTAATTAATTTACAAAATGCTTTATTGAACACTTATCTTAAGCCAGGCATCATGCTGCCTGATGAAGATAAATAAGATCGTCTCTGCTCTGTGGAACCAATACGTGGTTCCAGTGTGGTCTTGGGTCAATTAATAAATTCCCCTGCCTCAGTTCCCTTGTTTCTAAACAGGAGATAATAACGATATGTTCCCAATGGGGTTGTCATAAGAATTAGGCACACACTCTCACCCTCACTCACTGCTTACAGCTGCTTATGGACGTGTCTTAGAACAAGTGTCCCCAAGTGACTGTCTTTCCCTCTCTGAATCAGTCTTTCATTCCAGACTTTGAGGCTATGCTAAAGAACTGGGGATGGTGTAGGGGGTTAAAGAAATCCACGTTCCCCCATTGCAGAAGCCATGCTTGCTCATCTGTATCCGAATCCCCCTCTGCTACTCACTCTAACTGTGAATGAGATTTGGGACAAGTTACTCAACATCTCTGTGTTTAAGTTTCCTTTTCTTCAAGATGGGGATAATAATAGCATATATCTCATGGGGTTTTTCAGAGAAATAAGTTGGTGCTTACATTAATATGAACAACAGGACAGGGTCATAGTAGGCACTTGATAAGAATGGATATTACTACCCATCCAACTGCCTCCAGACTTTTCACCTGATTTGCCACACCATTATTATTATTATTTTAATTATATATCCCCTTCCTTCTCTACATGAGAGCAGCCCTACCCCATGGCCTTTTCCTGGGTCTCTGTTTTCTGTGTTTAGTGTCATTGCTCTCTCAATTTACTGGTTTATTTCTCTAAATCTTGTTATGGGGGCTATATTGAAGACATGCTGTGAAGGGAATTAATTATTATTATTACCGTAACTCATCCAGTAGTTTCTAGATGAAACGTCTGTGATAGTCACTCTAGTTCTTCTATAGGGGGACTTCTGGATCAGTAGCCTCCTTTTCTAAGGCAAGGAGGGGGTGGGTCTCTGTGCCTTTGCTCAACCGGAGGTATGAGGGAAGATGCTAGAAGTGCTGTGTGTTCAGTGGTATAATAGGAAGAGTATAAGGCATGGCATTGGGGCAGAGAACAGACAGCAGCTTTGCATGCAGGGTCAGGGAGACTCCAAAGGGGAAGTGACCCTTGCCCCGGGCCTCCATTACAGCCTACTGGAAAAGGGTTTACAGTGCTGATTGGTGTTGATAAAATTAAAGGAAAAGGAAAAACCAGAGGACTCCCAGTCAGCCTGAATCATCTGACTCAGGCCGGATGTAGATCACTTATGCCTCTGAAGAAATCTTGACAACTCGGGTCAAAGGTTCCCGGTTGATGACTCGAATGGGTGCGATACCAAAAAAAGATAATCCCGCTAGATCCATGGTTCCCAGGCTCTTAGAATGCAAGGATGCCTCTTTAATGCCTTTTCTTCTAGAATTTTCCATGTAACAGGAAATACACCTTTAGAATCAATCAATTAAATAAATGGTTAAGAACAAGAATTGCCATAAATTGCCATATAATCAATTATATGTGAATTCGCAATTTTCTCCAGTGAAAATTTGCATTTTGATAAGCATACATTTGAAAAATAGTAATACATACATGCACAAAGCCTATTACTTTCTTTTTCAATTTATATAGATTCTTGGAAATCTTGCAATAACTTCAAAGTTCCCTGGGGTCTCTTTCCTACACTTCAGGGTCCATTGATCTAGATTTTAATTAGAAAGTTTCCATCGAGGGATTTATTAAAGAAGTTTACAATCTATAAGAATTGTACGACTTTAGTATTATGAAATGTTTACTAATTTTATAGGCAGGTTACTTGTTTTACAATCCACAGAAAAACTATGACCAATTAACTGATAACTAGAATTAGAATGATAACCAATTTGATAAATTAGAATTATAGGCGTAATTTGCCCCCTTCTTAATAGCATGTCAGTGCTATTTTTCCCCACTAATGGTCGTGTTTCCATAACTCAGGAACAAATCATCTGAATTTTCTTGTCTCTTGCGACAAGGTCAGCACAGATGGTAGATGACACCTGAGGGGAATCGCTCTGCAGGTCAGTGCTGCCTGAGTGATCTGTTAAGTGTGGGGATGTACAAATCAAACGGGACATTTCCGGAATGTCTGAAAATCTGGGCCACACGTGGCCAAGGAGATATTTTTGAAAGCTGACTGCTGTATAAGCTGATCCAGCCAAAAACTCAAGGGCTGTGGGTGGGGTTGGAGGTGGGCAGAGAAACATTTTACAACTTACAGAAATCAACCACTCTCTGAGAAAAGTTACATCCGAGGTTTAACTGTGTCCATGGCTCCTGTGCCTTCTGCTCATATCTGCATCCCTCTGGTCTCCCAGGAGTTCAGTCGGATGCTCAGCCCAGTCAGACCCAACCCTGCAGAAGCAGGGCTGCCAAGAAATGAATCATTGTCGGGGCACCTGGGTGGCTCAGTCGGTTGAGCATCCAACTCTTGATTTCGGCTCAGGTCATGATCTCAGGGTCATGAGATGGAGCCCCGTGTTGGGCTCTGTGCAGAGTCTGCTTGAGATTCTCTCTCTCCCTCTGCCTCTCTCTCTCTCTCTCTCTCAAAAGGAAAAAAAAAAAAAGAAAAGAAAAGAAATGAATCATCGTCAGGGAATGTCTTGGCAAATGGGGTGAGAGGGCAGTGTAACAGTGTGGCTCTTGGCATTTCTTACCGGTGGAGGCTCACCAGTGGTGAAATGTAATGGAAAGAATATGTGTTCTGCTGTCATTGAGACCTGAATTGGTAATCCACTTTTACAATTTATTAGCTTTGCCTTCTGGGGCTATTACAGAGTGTTTCTGGACCTCCACTTCCTCATCTCTAAAATAGAGCCATTGCCTCTTATAGGCTGGGGTGTGGGTTGAATGCAATCACGCGTACCAAGTGCCAGGAAGAGCCTTATGGAGCTGGATTAGAGCAGAAAAGGGTTGCAATTTCTTCTGAAGCTTCTCGAGTCATTTGCATGTTGTAGCGCAGCTTCCTTCTCTTTAAACCACGTGTGTATGCCTCCCTGGGTGGTGAAGGCTGCAAAGGAAAGGAATCGTCTACCAAGGGAGCACTGCATCTGTCTTACCCTCCTCAGGGGCGTAGCTGCTCTAAAATCACTCCTATCTGTCCGTACCCTCTTGGTGTAAAGCTGTGCTCTAGTCCTCAACGTGGGCCTCTCATCTTTCCTCAGTCTTCTCCTTTGAAATAGCCTCCACATTTTTTACACTGTCACCCAGCTTAGGCTGCACAGTAGGGAATGTGAAGACATTAGCTCTGTTGACCGCTCAAGGGGACAGAGTGCATTAAAAGACTGGGAAGTCCAAAGGCCATGCATGCAGGTTACAGACAGCTCTCAACATGACGGTTAAGGCAAGGGTTCCTGGGCAAGACTGCTCGGGTTGGATCTCAACTCTCCCACCTGCTAGCTGCGTGGCCTTGTGCAAACATCTTAGGCAAACAGCTTAAACTTCCTGCATCTCCGCTCCTTCATCTTAAAAATGAGGAGCATAATTATGCTATCAACCTCCTAGGTTTTTCACAAGAATCAATATAATCATAGATATAAAGGGCTTGGCGCAAAGCTCAATTCATGTAGGGCGTTAGAATTAGCAATGACACTAGTATGGTTTAAGAGTTGTCAGCTAAGAAACAGGACCAGGAGATAATGTAGCAGTAGCCAGGCAGTGGGGACGTGAAAGGGTCCCCGATCATTAGGATTAATATAAAGAGTCCAACTGCAAGCTGCCGCTGCTTTAAAAGTCTGGTGTCATGTGGGAAGTGACCTCCATGCTTTGGCAGCCCTAGGAAATTGATCCTAGGGAGTCATGGAGCAGAAAAAAACAAAACAAAACAAAAACAAAAACAAAAAACAAAACTCATAGACCAACTTAAAATGCTCACACGTTTTAATTAATCTGTTTTATTAATCTGTTTAAAACATGCAGCTAGATGTGAAGGGAAGGAGACATGGGGTAGGCTGACAGGATAACTAAAGTGTTTTACGTAGAATGCAGGGCATGTGATGTTCACGTGTTCCATCTCTCTCCCTCCTCAGTCTTTCCTGCAGATGTGGTGATTGGGGTGTGAACAAGGGGCCCCGGGTCACTGACAGAGGACTTGTTCTCTTGGAGAGACACAGGGACAAATAAGCCTGGACAATGGCTGTAGATTGTCAAAGAGCCTGCTGGAGCCATGAGATTTATTAGTATTTCTTGGGTCGGACACTCTGGGGACAGAACGGGTTGTCACCAAAGAGTGGCTGAGTGAAGACCTTATGAATACCGAAAGCTCGTGCATATTTTGTATATGTTGAATACGTAAGCTTCTTGTATATTTGGTGTGTCGTGTTTCATCCATAGGTAGAAAGTCTTGACTTCTTAGCGCTCTGATGGCTTCTGTGTATTTAGTGCCTCAAGCATCTCAGGATCTCCATCCTTCCTCTCCTTCATCTCTAGGTTTAATGTCATTATTCTGTTCACTCATTGCTTGTGGGGATCACCCATCCCATTTATTTTCCTGTTCCTGTTACAGGAAGAGAATTATCAAACAATATGAACAGCAGTGGGTATGTGGAGCTTTCCTGCTGGGTTGCAGGCTTGAGGAAATATTTAAAATGCATGGTTTTCAGCCTTGACAAATGGCTTCTGAGCAGATTTGGGGGTCATTCAAAGAGGTCCTGAAATTGGAATTGTCTAAAGAGGGACCAGTCCAGTAGGCTGCATGCAGCCCAGCACATGACAAAATTGCTATGAAAGTTTGCCAAATTAATGCATGGGTTAACTTTGCAAGTGTGAGTGAATTATCCTAAATGGTGTTTCTATGGCAATTGGTAATTTGCAGTGTGGCTTCACATGAAATGCCCCCTTTAGTTTTCACAACAGCGCTGGGAGGCAGGTAGAACAGGATTTACGATGTCTGCTTGACAGATGGAGAGCTGAAGTCCTGAAATGTAACTGGCTTAAAGTTACACACAGCCAACCCCAGATGGAAGATTCTAGAATTCAGATTTTCTGATTCCTCATGTTCTTTGAGCCATGAGTCCTCCTCTTTCTCTCTACAACCCCAGCCAAGAGCAGGGGCTGTGTCAACCTCAACTGGACCAGTAGGATCTTGTGACTTCCAGCGTGTAAACCATGACCAATTAGCTGTGAAAGTTTAGCACAGTTATGGTACTCTGGTAAACATAAACAGCCTGCTCCTTGCATTACCCATTTTTTTGACTAATTTAAAAGTATATCTACCTGTTATATCCATTATCACTGGTCTATAAACATTTGTTGGAGCATGTGCAATACTGAACTTTATCTCTTAAGAGTGACCTGTGTTTATACTGGTAAAGCACTGAAAAATAAGTTTATCCACTGGAAGGCTTTTGGAAACACAGTTTCACTTTTTGCAACTTGCTATTTGGAAGGTTCTGCAGAAATCTGAGACTTAGAACAATATTGCCAAATGGGTGCCAGCCATAAATAAGCCTTCCAGAATCCTCCACTGCTTAGATATTTTGGATAATAGAAGCACTTGGCTGCTCTCAGAGCCAGATTCACTCTGTGTAACCCCCAAGGGAATTCATTCATACAGGATGTAAACTGGCCATCAGGATGCCAGGAGGCCAGTGAGCTAAGTGATATTTGTTCATAACCCTCCCCACACACACACCCCCTAAGATAATGATGAAACGACTCCTAGAGAATGAGTTTGTGGTCCTCGTGCCTCAGAGAAGATACAAAATAAGACAAGGATGAGCGGGCATACCCAGGTATTTTCTGTCACTCGTAGGGCAATGCTCAAAGAGATTGACCCGTATCAGTACTGGAGCCGACTGGCATACAGATGACCCTCTCCAGCCCACCCTGGGTGGCCACTGCCTGCCTCCATTCAGACTGGCTTCTGTGGTGGATCCCAGCACTGCAGAGGACTTGTTTTCGCCTGAAGTCACCAGCTGGGGTCATTGAGTACAGTTGTGAGGAGGCTGCTCTGAATTTAGTTTGGATTTCTCTAATTTTAGTCGCATTAAAGAGCCCCAGGAAGGGATTTGTAATGAGTTACAACATCCTTTGATTTTTTGGCCAGTGAGTGTCACACAGCTGTGTGTATGTGTTTATACGTCGAACGTGGTGTGTGTGTGTGTGTGTGTGTGTGTGTGTGTGTGTGTGTGAGCACGTGCACACACGAAAGAAAGGGAGAGAGGAAGAGAGGCAAACGAACAGAGAGAAAGTAGTGGTGTCATTATCTGCCAGTTTGATTGCTTATAGAAGCCAAAACAGCTTCAGAGCTTTTTAATAAAATGAATGGTGAAATTTCAAGTGATGAAAAGAAAATAAGTATACATATATAGTGATTGGAGACATGCAGAATTTTTTTCTCTATGAAATTCAATGCCACTGAGAATATTCAACAAATCATGACGTATTAATAAACTAATGAGAACAATGGTGGAAAACTTTTTTCTCCAAAAAAATCTGTGCAATTTGGGATTGCACTGAACAATCTAGTTTTCAGATCTTTGATGATTTTCAAAAGCAGTGAAAAATCTTGTGTCTGGCAACATAAAATGGAACTAATCTTATGGTGGGACTAAGGAGATAAGATGATCTTGTTTTCATTTACGACACTGAACAAAGAAATATTAAGTAGAGTTCCTCTCTAAATGTTTTCCATCATCATGTATATTTGATTCATCAGATTATTTCTGCGTGTGTGTGTGTGCGCGCACAAATAGTAAGAGCCCATATCTCTATTGTTTTGTTCCAGTACTTCCTAAAAACATTTCTTTGATTTTCTTAATGACTCTATTTATAGTACACTTACAGCTAGCAATCCTAGCTTATGTACATCATTTATCCAAAGCACTGAAAAATAGCCCCAGTGCTTTTTACTATTTGCAGATTTCTTCGTTCAGGCTCTATACTAATTTTTTTTTTTATTTTTCTCTCAATGAACATTTAAACTCTTCTTTCTTCTAGAGCGTTCTAAATACAATTTTATCACTTGAGCTCTATGAGGAACTTGAACAAAGCCACATATATATATATATGTATATATATATATATATATATATACATATATATATATTCAAAAATCCAGGGGCGCCTGGGTGGCTCAGTCATTAAGCATCCACCTTCGGCTCAGGTCATGATCCCAGGGTCCTGGGATCGAGCCCCGCATCGGGCTCCCTGCTCCGCAGGAAGCCTGCTTCTCCCTCTCCCTCTCCCCCTGCTTGTGTTTCCTCCCTCGCTGTGTCTCTCTCTGTCAAATAAAATCTTAAAAAAGAAAAAATCCAACTTTCGTTTTACAAAAATAATAGCCATTATTTACCAAGCACGAGGAACTCCACTAAACATTTTTCAAACATCTTTCTTATTAAACCTTACAGAATCCTTGTATAATAGGTGTTATTATCTTTATTTATATTGATAAGTAACTGAAGCATAGGGAGTTGAAGTAGTTTGCAGGAGAAGGCAGAGACAGTATATTACAGAGCAGAAATTCTAAAATGCTATCATATTATTTCATTTGGAAATACACATTTTTAAAAAGATTTTTATTTATTTATTTTAGAGAGCAAGAGAGAGCAAGAGAGCATGAGCAGGAGGGGCGGAGGGAAATGGAATGAAAATCGCAAGCAGACTGTCCTGAGTGCAAAGCCCAACACGGGGCTCCCTCCCAGGACCCTGAGATCATGATCTGAGCTGAAACCAAGAGTCGGCTGCTTATTGGACTGAGCTATCCAGGCATTCAGGAAATACACATTTTTAAAATTTTTTTTAAAGATTTTATTTATTTATTTGACAGAGAGAGACACAGCGAGAGAGGGAACACAAGCAGGCGGAGCGGGAGAGGGAGAAGCAGGCTTCCCGCGGAGCAGGGAGCCCGATGCGGGGCTCGACCCCAGGACCCTGGGATCACGACCTGAGCCGAAGGCAGACGCTCAACAACTGAGCCACCCAGGTGCCCAGAAATACACATTTTTTATTTAAACTATTTTTTAAGAGGAGGATGGTATAAATGGGAAGGACAGTTAATAAAAGTGTGTGTGCCCCTTTCACATAAATCTCCTTCAATATGTAATTGCTAATAAATAGATATTGTAACATAACATAGAATCTATTTGGAAATTGCTTCTTTTTGTAAGATTGTTATTCTTAGTTTTAAAGTCAACATACACCCTGTTTAATATTACTTCAGTACTTTTAAGACTTGAGAGTTACTATTTTTTTTTTCTTTTTGGAAAGAGTGAAGTATAATGTGATAGTCTAGTTAGGATGCCTGTCCTGTCCATTGGGATGCATGGATTCAATTGGCCCTTGAGAATGAGTCAAAATTTCCTCTCGGACTAAGATGTTTCCTTATATTTCGGACGTGGAAAAAGTCGTAGGTGCAGTATCATTTTTCAAAGCCTTGAGCACAAGGAAAAAAGATGTGCTTATTATATCTTCTCTGTGTGGGAAACAAAGGAACGTAATTTGTGGACGACCTAGATATCCATATGACAATTGTTAAAGGAGGTAAGACTTTAAAGGAAGTCCCCTTCTTCTGTCAGGAAAACTGGGCAGCAGGAACCTAGGCTAGGACTTCTCCGTTTCCAGCTAAACCAAAAGATCTTCGGGTAGAGCTTTTCCTAAAACTATTGAAGGCAAATACTGACTTGTTATCATTTATTGGCAAGTTATTACCACACGAGCCGTGAACGTATTTCTGTTTTTCTTTGGCAGCTGTATTAATTGCCTTCTTTGATTATGAAGTAATACTCTCTATGAGATCAAATTAGTGAGCAGAGATCAGATTCGGCAGCCCGAGTTCCTTAGCAATTTGTTTGTCAGCCCTTACAGAGGCATCTCGAAACTACTGCAGATTGCTTGGTTGATTTTAATGCTTTTCCTTTAATTGAAGAAGAATCCTTAAATAAGTATTTGGGCTTTTATTTTTATTTTTTTCCCCAATCTGATGGACTCGGCGGTACTTGAGCCATGTAGTGGGAAATTGTCACTTTTGCCAAGATGTGTGTATCGAATGATACTTCCTCTCTTCAGTGCTGAACGCAACTTGTATTGTCTGCCAGACCCTCTGTGCCTCAATGCAGAGAACTTGGCAATGTGAATAAGCTAGTCCGAGTAGACACACTGCAGGCAGTGAATGAGGACCACAAGCAATAAACATTAACAAGGATTCATGAAAAGTTGACTTTCAAACACAGGCTACAGACTTCCCTTTTTCCAAGTAAGAACATTATCACTGATGAAATTGGAACATCTCCATTTGACCCTTTAATTCTTAACTCCAGATGTAGTATATACTCTCCATACCTAATATTTCATCTGTAAGAAGAGTGACAGTGTGTGTCTTCTAGCATCTTTCTAAACCTATATATTCTATTTCTTGAAGCCGTCAGGGTTTTGTTCTTTTTCCAATTGGGACAACAGCCATTGTAGTGGGTATTTATTAAATTAAAAGGGAGTTAAAACAAATGATCCAGTATTTTCTTCCCTTCTAGTATTAAAATTCCAGACAATCTTCAGTCTGCTGAGGCTTCCTCCACTAGTTAACCTTCTAAGAGATTCATGGCGTGATTTACAAACCTCTCGAATGCCAAGGCACCTGATTCATCTTCGCTCTCTAGTGCTCCATGCTCAGCTATATGTACTCGCCCCGTTTCAGCTATTCTAAGGCTTTCTGTTGACCTGAGGTCTGGTCCTTCTGCCATCCCCACCTCTCATATAGCTTAACTGATCAGGAGTGATGTAGATTTGTTTAATTTTTGTTGTGTTTATAAGGAGTGCTTGGTCAGAAGTTCTGGCTCCCTCAGAATTTTCACTGGTCCATGCAAGCCACCCAAATACACGTGTGATTTGGGGAAAAACACGGAGTTTACTAAGGTAATGCATTTCAAGGGAAGCCACTGAAGCTGTCACTCTCCTCTTCCCAACCCAAGTGCACTTTTGCCCCTAAGTTCCTTCCAAATAGAAATTTGGCAGGCAACGCTAAGTTGGACCGTCTCTGTCCTACTGCACATTGTACCATGTCGCCATGCTGGCCTGCACTGGATCTTTACTTACCAAGTACTTCATAAATTGTCACCTTTCCCATCTATTTGCTGCAGCCAGACTCTTGTCCCAGTGATTTTGTGCCTCTAATGAGACACATCCAATCAGTATCCTTAACCAAGCACTGCCTTGGCTGGCTGTTTGGAATTGTGTTTTTGTTTTGTTTTGTTTTGTTCTCAGAAATGAGAAGCTTGTTAAAGAATACCATTAGCATTTTATCTGGAGGAAAACTGGAATAAATCAGATCACACTATTGTTTTTGCCTGGCTCTTTGGAAAGGTCTCGATGAAGTTTTCGTAGAGACACCAATGTATGGAGGAGAAGCTAGCCTCATGCAAGGCTGGAAACGGTGTTATGGATCCCAGGAAGCTTGCTCCTCCCTGCCTCATAAAGCATTTCTAGCTAACTACCTGAACTGTCATTTTAAAAGATCTCTGCCTTTGTTTGTAAACAAACAAACAAACAAAAAACAGTTCTTAAGATGTTGTCCGTCACACACATCTTAGTGTGAATTTCCTAAGAGAGTCATATCATTGAAGAAGCCAGCACCCCAAGGAGACATGCATTTCTCATTGTCAGTGGACATTGCAGGAGAAAACTGGGATTGATCCACGTCGTAGATACCCTGAAAAGGTAGCAAAAGATTTCAGGTTGACCCTCCCATGGTAGGAACTGAGGAAGAGCTGAAAGCGGTAACAAGAGACAGCTTTCATTTTAAGAAAATGTGCATTATGAGGCCCCCACAGGACTTCCAGCAGAAGACACATCTGGACTTCAAGAGGAAAGAGCCAGCATTGGACACATGCCAAGCAGACATTTTTGGCAGCAATGGATGTTAAAGAAGTAGAGACAGAGAAAATCCTACCTTTGCCCAGGAAATGAAGAACTTTGTCTGTTTCTCACTCCCTCCTTCCCACTTCATGCTGGAAGAGCAAGAACAGTTAGAGGTAGGAAACAAGGCCCAGTTCCTGCTGTCAAACCCTGTAAGTCCTATAGATTTTATTCTTACTTGTTCGGGGAAAGGGAAGAAAAGTGCTTTGAGTCAAATGGAAGACCATACAATAAAAGAAAAAGACCATGTCCTAAATACTCAAATGATGCTATTCAAATAACTCAAAGTGGCTAAAAGTATGTCTTTTGGCCCAATAAACATTAAGGGAGATACCTACTCTGGGAAAAAGATGTTAAGTATGGCACAGAAGGGGACATTCACTAGAAAAATGAAATCATTTCATTGTGTCAAATGTAGACCTTTTCATATTGCCATTGGACTACCTTTGGTGTTACTGAGCATTGACCCGGCTCATCTTGAGGGCTGCAGTGGACAAAGTAGGTCTGTGAATCACATTTTTGACATGAATTGTCAACTCTTTATAACTTATGTTTATTCTGTAACATATAGCACTAGCAGTCCTAGCACGTCCATATTGAATTGGCCATGGTTTTAAAATCTATCCAGAATGATTTAATTTGTACAAAAATGAAAATGACAAAGGCTAGCCTCAGGTTGGTTTATCTTCAGATGTGATCTGAGATCTTGAGAGAATGAAAAGTGGAGCTGCTTACGCGGGCATGGGGGGGTTGGGCAGAGGGGAGAGACAGCAATGGCTTGCAAGCTTAGCACATAGAATAAGGACCAAAGGCTAGTTGAGCTAGCCTAGTGCTCAACTGTATTAAAATTAGCAACCTGTATTAAAATCTATGTTTTGTTGGTCAGTGGCCAGTAGACAGAAGAGCTTGCTAACCTTTCTTGACTCAACTCGTTTGTTCAGGTTCCATATCAAAGAAGGATTTAATAATTGAATAGCCCATCCTTGGTTAATTATATATTTGCTATATATAAACATTAGTCATATATTAATGGTTCTGGATCTCCCATTGAGACATACTGCAGTCAATATAGTTAAACAGGACGTTTAAAGGGTGGCTAATAAGCATTGATATTAAGTGAAAGAATATGATTTAGCATTAAAATTATTGTAGATTTAATTCCATTAATTTAAATTGATACTGTATACCATATTCTATGCTAAAAGGAATAGGTGATTCAAATTCAATTTTGTCTAGAAGTTTTAATTTGTAACTGATTTCCCATAGTAATAGTATAATTTTTTACAAGCAGAGAACCACTAGACAATATAAATATGTCGAAATTTATTGGTCTAATTAGTTGCATTTCCAAAATCCATTTAATATTCAATATTAAAAAAATCTGTGATCCTCTAAGAAAGAAGTATCATCACCTACCGTGAAATTAAGCAGAGCTTACAAAATTATCTGGTTTTGTAGTTTATGTTTTAATATGCATAATGAATATTAGGTATTAAACAGATTTGCATATCAGTGATTTTTAGAGCCCACGTCTTGCAACTTAAGAAACAAACATTATAGTTTTCATGGCATATGTCTAAACTTATTGTGTTTAGATCTCATCATGATGAAGTACTTTGGATCATTAAACTCTTCATAGGCCCCACTGTCTACATCTGAGATGAATGCATGCCATTTGACTGGAGTGTATTATTCCATGTTCTCCACAGGGCTGAATGGAAAGTCACTTTGACCTGCTGCACATTTTTACTTAAGAACTGCTTTTAACAATAAGCCACTAGTGTACTTGTTTCTGGACTGACTTGAGTTTTTGGCACAATATGAAAAGCATTTGGAAAGTATAAGTAAAAGCCTTCCATTTCAGAAGAAATAATGGCCCCATTTGCCATGGAAACCAGAGGACTTTATGAAAATGCACTCAACTGTTTTCTGTACTGAGCCTAAAATTATTCTAAAAATAAGTTGTATTCCTGGCATCTGCTAGCCAATGCACAAAGATCTCATCTCATAAGGTTTTCCCCTTCAGAGAAAAATGCCATGCCATCGGAATATTTCATTTTTCCTATTGTTCAGAAGGTATAGGGAGATATATGTGTTACACACACAGTAGGCACTCAGTAATGAGTTTTTAATTAAACTAAATGTCTTTTGAAAGGCATCACATAATAATATGAGTACGGCCCCTGAACACAGAGGATAATTACGGAGACCAAATACAGGATTTTTCTTCTAAGTTAGAATGGGTCATATTCAAAGTATCTTTTTTCTTTCTATGGGTTATTTTTATGTATATCATGGGAAACGAATGAAATAGGTTGCTAAATGATCACGAACATTTTGGCAGACAAATACGAGTGAATAGAAACAAAGGATCTTCCTCTCTGACCAGAAGTCCCATGTTACAGATCCTGTCATTGAATCTGAATGCTTTAGTCCTATAGGTGGGGAGACCGGGAGCAAAGGGGTAAAGCCATGCCCTGCTAACTTCGTTTCCCAGAACCTTTGCAAGGGGATCTATTGCTTCACGAAAGTCTATAGAGGCCTCAGGCCAGGAGGCAATAGGCCGTTTGTCACCCGGAAGGCCAAGCTGACAGGCCGAAAGCATGAAGGAGCAGAGTAAATAAAACCCTCCAAATGGGATGTGCCAAAGGAGGCGAAGGAAGTCCACATAGGCAAGATTCACATCTGCACCCACACATCCTCACCAGCCTAAGAACATAGTCATTAAGTCACAGAATCACACTGGACAGATTAGGACATTGAGGAACAGAAATATTCATTAATTTAGTTTTCACCCAATAAATAATGTATTGAGTGCCTGTATGTTCCAGGAACCACACTAGCCGCAAGGAAGAAAGCAGTGACTGATCGCAACCCTCAAGTATTTATTGTTCTGCGGTGGCAAAAGTGCCTAAGAACTCACAGATATTATGACAAGGAAGAGAGAAAATCACTTCCTTAAACCTGCTGGAGAGGGGACCAAAGGATTTACAGGGCAAGATGGTTATAAAAACTTGGTTCGTTGGCTCAATAACTCAGGGGGCCATAAATAATAATTTATTATCCACCTCAGGATATTGTGAGAGTGAATCAGGGTCCCAGGTGTGAACTGGGGTTTCTTGGTGGATCGGGACATGTAATTAATCTCTACATATACCTGAGGTCTATTTTGGGGACTAACTAAACAGTCTCTTTTCTGTATAATTTACCATCATTTAATTGGTAGGGATTCTTAAAGGCCTTTATTTCACGATTTGGCGGTGGATGAGTTTCTAAAGTAGCATGGAGTTAAGAGCTTGGTGTTGAAACCTGCTGACCCAACCACAGACGCTCAAAACAGAGGGTCAGCCTGGCACACAAGCCGTGTTTCAGGACTGGGAATGCCTTAGTTAACATCTTTATGAAGACCTAGATGAAGTTATGATGGGCCTGCTTGTCACACGTGCACAGAACCCAGTGTTGGGAGGCCTAATGAATAGTCTGGCTCCAAGAAGTTCTTAACAAGCTAGAACCACAGGACAATTTTTTTAAAGGAAGGTACGTTACAGGGGTGGAGGTGAGATAGTGCACTTCAATGTAAACAAACAAAATCTGCATACATCTGACAAGGAGGAAGTGGTTTAGCAGTAGTATTTGTCAAAGAGGCGATACAAAGATGTATCTAACTAGATACATCTATGTATCTAATGCTAACTCTAGTGTGATAATATAAAACTTTGGCAGAGACTTTATGGAAGGGATTCATGCCTTCGCTGGAGAGTTGGGCAAGAACATACCTTCCAATTCTGCGAGTCTGTATTCTGGAAGTGCGAGGCAGAGACCGTATCTCCTTCACATCCGTCCCCTAGCTGTAGAGGGTACCTCAAACGTACTTGCTGAATGAATCACTGGGTGCATTATGAACCAGGAGAGCTCCGATGAGGGAGTTGACAGATTTTGTGCAAGCCTGCATCACATTTCGCCAGCGTCCACCTCCCTTCTTCCCTGAGATGTTCCTATTCAATCTCCCCCCTGCCGTGGTCTGTTCTCATTGCCTTCCTTTATAAATACAGTCAGAGGATTGAATATCAGCCCCTGGAACCAAGAAGGCCTAATAATCTTGTGAAGGCAGTTCTCATAAATCGGTAGCAAAATATTTTTTTTCTTTCTGTGTCAAAGCATTATTTACATAAGAGTTATCGAGCACATCTAGAAGATAATCAGCAACCTCCCCCCTCCTAGCTAGTGAACGGACTGGTCTGAACAAGGTTCTCCTGAGCTAGCTTGTTTTCCACACCCAGATTGCCTCCTGGGTCTCCTACAGGCAGAATGTTGCTGGCAGACACAGGCTGTGTGTTTGCACGCTGTTTCTGCATATCCACCAGAGGCAACACGGCCTGTGCTTTCTCACCTGTCCCATAGCTTCGTGAACTTGAGCGTCCCTGTTTTATCTCCTTCCGCCCGTCTTAAATCCTCTTTCAATTAGTCAGTTGGATGAGGAAAACGCGGATTACTGGGGTTGGAATTACCCTGACTGCCCAGTTCCTCTGCTTAAATCCACAGGTTAATTACAGATGGGTCATTGCATCTCATGCCGTGCCCGGCTGGATGGGGCGGGGGGGGGGGGGGGGGGGGGCTTTGTCTTGTCTTTCTCATGGTTATTTAAAGACAGGCCTATAAAAAGGCCTCAAAGCCTGTTTATCAAAGTGGTTTAAAACTCTTAGGCACGCATCTGTTAAAAACTGAAACTGTATTTAATCTTTAGACTATAAACGATAGGTAATTATAATCTATAGATCATTTAGTCTCTACATTAGGTTTTCTCCTTCTGGAGATAGAACTCCTGTTACAGGTATTTTTAATGAAATAAATTATATAGTTTAAACTATTTCTCAATCACTTCTGCCAAGCGGTCCTCTTGTGCCTAAGATTTCCATTATTTAATGTGAACTGGATTTTTTAAAAACAATTTTTAGGTAGCCATTTTTTTTGAAAAAATGATACAATTTCATTACTATAGAGATAACTCTATTTTAAAAGCCTCACATTTTAAAAATAATTTCAAATACTTCAAAGTTTACCACTATGGTAAATATGTACGTACTATTGTTGTTAGATGTTGCGGGCTGCTTTCTGTCCAGTTTGGCCAGAGACGCCCCATTCATTTGACAACAGGCTATTTAGATATTTCATTTATGAAACTGAGCTCTGGAGTATGTCATTCTTGCTTATGAATGAAGACTCTTCTCACCATTTGCTGGAATAAAAAATTTGGATACAGGATACAAGATATAATAAACTTGCTTACTCCCGAAATAATGTTTTTTTGTTCACCAACAAGTAAACTTACTGGACGTGGATGACGTGCTCATAAAGGGAAATTTAACAAGACGCTGATCATTTCTAAGCATGATTGATTTATGGAGCTTGGATTGGCATACCGGCGCTTCTCCTTTTAAGCCGGTAGGACCAATGTCCCCCAGGTACGAGTCATTTGCATTTGTAACCTGGGTAAACTAAGTGTCCTCCAGAAGTTAAAGTAGATGCAGGCATTTTATTGGGTTGTAGATGCGATGTATGTTTGCAGTGTCTAAGCGACCACCAGGTGGGGAGATGGTAAAAGGTATGCAGTAGGTACTCAGAATTAATTACATGTGTAGTATGCAGTAGTTACTCAACAATTAATTACAAAAATCGTTTAATATGTCATAATTTACTATTCTGATAAATCTCACTTTTTTTACCACTCTCCCTTGAAAGATACAGCAAAGATAAATGCATGAGTAGAATGTTTTCTGTCTTCAGAAGAAACAGAAACTCTTATTTAACACAATTCAATAGGCAGTAGCCAACGAAGCCACACATTATAAACATTTAGATTTAAATTCACTGAGGGTTTAAAGCAAAGAACCTGGCGCTAATTTCTTTTTTTTTTTTTTTTTTTTTTTGGAGATTAGAGAACTTTCTGATACTTGAAAACATGTATCAGATGGTCCAGTGTGAGACTTTGGGCAAGTTACTTAATCTCTCTGTGAGTTACTTCCTCATCTCAAAATGGGGCAACAGAGAAGACCTAATGCCATCAAGTTATGGTGAAGATTAAGTGAGTTAACGTACATGAAGTTTCTTGAACAGTGGCCAATATATATGTGTTTCTATTATCAATATTAAGATTTGTTAAAATATGGAGTTCTCAAGTGTTCTCTGTTCCCACTCCCTCTACCAGAGCAGCATGGATAACAGTTCTAGAGAGTAATCTGGACTGTGAGAGAGTAATTGTAGAATTTTACTGAATAATATCCTAGTAGATGAGACCTCAACTATGCCATCAAGAATTTAATTTCTAAATTCCAAGATGTTATGGCTTAAGTCATCACCCTTGAGGTGTCAAAACCTACATCAGTAACTTGATGGTCCTCTTCCTAAATGTATTCTTTACTTCACTGAATTAATACTGTGATACATATTTCAATGGACAAAGTTTTTTTATAAACAGCAAGCATTTTATCGCAATATTCCAAGACTGGTATGACTTGGAGGCGCTCTTTGCTCCTACACAAAATGGCCAATGATGCTGTGATTTTAGAATCACTGTCTTCTCTTCCTCCTCCTTCCCCTGCCCCCCCTTCTTCTCCCTCTCCAACTTTTTCTTCTCTCATTAGGACTATTACTGTCTAATGTGGTCTCAGAGTGGCATTGTATGTCCATACTCTTCCCCCAGTACGTACTAGAGAATTGAAGAAGTGCTCACATGACAGGAGCTGGTTAAGTTTTAAAGTAAGCAGTGTCAGTTTTATCCACAATTCCCAGTCAACACCCCCTTCGGGAGGACGTGAAGGGAACTCCATTTTTCCACTTAGAAGACGATGCACAGTGACTGTTACTTCTCCCAGTTGCCACTTGCCAGTTCTCTTAGGAAGACTTAGAAGTTCATGGCTCTGTCTTGGATGGGAGACTTTTGTGAATATGCTCATTGCTAGATATGTGGAGGAGAGAGCTTGTGGACATTGGTTATTTTTTTTAATGCAAGTGAAAAATAAAAACAGTTCGCAAAATATGGGATCATCAAAAAATTGGAAACTAGTATTGTCTCTTTACACCAGCAAAAATTATGCTTGCCATGGATAGTCTGTTCCAATGAAAGCTTTTTTATTTTATAAAGACATTGCTGAAGGTTCTGCCAAAATTTCCCGGGTGTTAAGCTTTAGGCAGTACAGTGGAACAGTTAAATGGGAGGAAAAAAAAGACCCAAAACTCTGTAGCGCTACATCACAAGTAGGTGGACTAGGGCCCCAGAAGGGCAACCAAGAGTGAGGAGAAGATTAAGAAGAAAATCTAGTTTTTTTTTTTTTTTTTAATCTGAGTTGTGCACCATCATGAAATGAAAAGGCTGTTGCCCAGAGACTTCTTTTAAAAAGAGCTTCTAAAATCCAAGCTTAAGTTAGTAGTTTGTTTTGTCAACTGCTAGCTTTAACAATGGTACTCAGCCACAAGATGTTCCACTAAATGGTTCTTTTGCATGAATAAAATGGGGAAATAATCAGCCATTCTTACCTCAGTGGGGCTTCTCAAAGGGGTGTTGGGTATAATTATTTTGTAACTTCTGATCGCAAGTCACTGGAACCTCGAATCTGGGTTTGAAAGATGAACCTGAACTATTTCAACCCACACAGTCAATAAGTGGGAAGGGATGTGGTTTCAATGTACAAGGAAACAAAGTTTAGACTTGAGCCCAAGACTCCCTAAGGTTTGACAGTTTGGGGGTTGGCTAGAGCAAATGCAAAGAGGCATAAGTTGAAATGAGTCAGAACAGGTAAATGTTGGCTTAGCCCCTGGAGGGCTGAGTCAAAGAGGAAACAGTTGCTTAGCATAAAACTGTTCAATTTCCAGACCCTAATCTCCTTTCAAACCATTGATAGTGGTGATTTGAAACTAGGAAACCTTTAGGCTATGAAAAAAACCAATTTCTAAAGGTCTTATAAAGGCAGGTAACATAAATGTTGGCATTAGAAAATAATTTGGGGGGAGTATTTTCTGCCTGAAATAGCAAAAACAATTTAGCTGTTGAAATTCTTCTCCCTCACTTGAAATTTAAGCTACGTGAACCCTAAATTGTCCTCATTAAAGTCTGTCACTAACTTTGAAATCTCAACTTGGCATAAAGTGACAGTCAATATTTCACCCGGTCATAAATGATCCCATTATTCCTGAGGTGTTTCTCATGAGAAACAAGAAGAGCTAAGGCAATAAAGTGATCTGCATGATTTTTGGTAAGTCCATTATGCAACTTAAAGGAAAATTTACATCATTTATTATTTTTTATTAAATTGGGAAAGAAAGTGAAAGTTCTTTTCTAGGTGCAGAAGGGGGATTCTAGGACCTCTGTAATTGGCAGAGGAGGCAGCATCAGACAGGCATGATGGGAGAGGGAGGCTCACGGTTGTAAAAATATTGAAGTTGCACCAAGTTGTACACACATCAGCAGCCCGTGTCCCTCTCACCCTGAGGCCTGATAGAGTGCTTATGCACAGTACTAGCTTACTTACCTTGGACTATCGTCCTCAGCTTTTTGAGTGATAAAGATGTATTGGATATCTCCACGTTCAAGGTCCTTTGAGAAACATAAAGGAAACTAGACCACGTGACATTACTCAGGTGGGGTGCAGTTAGGTGAGGGGAAAAGACATATGTACATGAATAATAACCCTAAACAATATAGCCTGCTCTTGTTCAGACTGTAAGGACAGTAAGTACTATCAGGGCTGGGGAAGGTAACTCCCACTTAGCCAGGTAAGACAGGGCCTGGGACACTTTTTTTTTTTTTACCTGGAGATAAAGAGCCCTCACATTCTGGGCTGGGTTTCTGGACTCCTAAGGGAATACCTTTCTCTGTTCTGTACTCCTTTGTTCTGCTTAAGCTCTTGCATCAGTGACCCCCAGGCATGTCCCCTGCTTGCTGTGTCTCAGACCCCACAGGGAGAGGGGAGGGGTCTTTCTACTGCAGCGGACTGTGGGAGGTGTGGTCAGCTTGGAATGGATCCGCTGGCTGGGGGCGGGGAGTAACACCGTGTAGGGAGCAGGCTCTGTGTGCTCTCTTTCCTCAGCTCTAAGTAAATGCTGGACCCCCTGAATGAACCTGGTACAGATGTCTGTTCTCAGTGACCTCAAATCCTGGTGTCTTACCTGTGTGGTTTTTACTTGCCTTTTAACCTCGAGGGCATCATGTTACATTCTGTCTTGGCACAGCGGGACCACCCCGTGAGCGGTGGAGCAATTAGAGTCAAGTAGTTGAAGGGATAGCTTTCAGTGTTGATGGTCTAGAGAGATTCACCAAGGAAGCAGGCTTTGAGACAGACATTGAGAATGGGTTGGATTTCAGTAAAGAGTCAGAGGCCCCTCCAGTGACGTGTTTGGCATATAGAAATGTATAGAGAGTAGAAATCAAAGGGTGTGCTCACAGAGGTTGGAGTAGAGAGTTTATGTAGTAAAACAGTAAGTCGAAAGGCTGGAAAAGTAGATCAGAACAGAGATCATGACAGTGGAGCCAGCTTGAAATCCGTCCGTCCATCAGTAGATTACAACTGTAAATTACAATAAAGAGAATAGAAGCGTAGATGTTCATTACCACCTAAGGATTTCATGTGGCATGCATGTGGAGATGTGGGGATGGAGAACGCTCTCCAGGAAAGATGTTGATGCACTCTAGTGACACTGACAATATTTAACCATCCGTACAGCATGGGCCCTGACCCATCAGAGTGGGGGTAATCAGAAGAGTGATAGTCCTGCCACAGGTCTCAGTAAGGCAGTGGGAGTACACTTAGGTCTTTTGAACTGCACAACGATGCAATCAGCATGCTTCTTAGAAAAACCTGATAAACCATGGTGTAAGAATGGAAATGAAAAAGGCATGCACTCCAGTTTGCCTGATTTTTGCAACCATGATGTGTTCCGAGACTCAATTAGAGTTGTAGCAGCTGGAATATAAATGAAGGGAGACACGTGAATAGATTTGGAAGATGCATTCGTGTTAGATAAGGAGACAAAGTTCTTTCTGAGGATTGGAGTTGACTTACACAGAAAACCCATGATACCCCTAAGGGAAATAGCAGTTGGGTTTTAGATATGTTCAGGTAAAGGAAAGAAGAGTTGAGATATAATGTTAGAACTAGATTTGAATCTTGGTTCAGCCTCGATCTAATGGTCCTCCTTGGACATGTGACTGGACCAATGTGATTTTTTCATCTGTAGGATGGAAGTACAATAGTACGTCTCCCACAGAGCTGTGACGTTGTATTAAGAGTTCTCCAGAGAAACATAATCAATAGTGTGTGTGTGTGTATCTCTATCTATCTGTCTATCTATCTATCTTTCTATCATCACATAACACTATGGGGAAGAGAATGAGAGAGAGATTTATTTTAATGATTTGATTCATGTGATTATTGAGGCTGACAAATCCCAAGTTCTGCGGTATTAAGCTGGAGACCCAAGAGAGTCTATATGTAGTTAACGTCTGAGTCCAAAGGCCCAAGAACCAAGAGGGCAGATGATGTAAGTTCTGATCCAAAAGTCATCAAGCTTAAGACCCAAGAGTCAACTTTTCAGCTCAAATCTGAAGGTAGGGAAAAAAAAAAAACAAAACCAACAACAGGAAAACAAAAAACCCCCACGATGTTCCAGCCTAAAGCAGCCAGGCAGGAGGAAATCCCTTTTTAGCTGGGGAAGCTCAGCTTTTCTGTTCAATTCAGTCTTCAACTGATTGGATGAGGCCCACTCACCCTGGGGAGGGCAAGCTGCCTCACTCAGTCTAGTATTTCAAATGTAAAGCTCATCCAGAAACATCCACACAGACATACCTAGAATAATATTAGACACACATCTGAGCACCCCATAGAACAGTCAAGTTGACACCTAAAATTACACACAGAGTAATTAATCACAGAGGCCAAATAATCTGAAAAGGCTCAGTGAACCATGCTGCATACGCAGTTTGCTACATCTAGCAGATGCTCAGGAGAAGTCTTTAATCGAGGTTGGTAATGATTACGGCAGCTGCAAGACAAAGATCCTGCAATATCTAGTGGTAGATTTAAAGTTTGAGAGTGAAGCATTTGGAGTCATTTCATCACATGGAGTTGTTAGGTTCATAAAATTAAAATAATGATACTTTTAAAAATGAGTGTAAAATCATTTTGCTGAATAAGAAGAGGAAGTGCAGAGTGAAAAAGTGAATGGATCTTTATTGAGGTTTCTAGAGTCAGGGGAAGGTCAGCAGTGCTGTAAAAGAATGCAGGATGAAGAAGGGGCCCATATTTGGAAATTAGTTATCACTGGTGACCTTTGAGAGTTCAATTTCAACTGACTTATAGAGTGATTTTGAAATGCTGCCAAGATCAAGAGGCAGTCAAATATCAGGTGTATTCCCACTAATCTCCATTCTTAGTGGAGAGATTTACAATGGGTATTGTATTAATTTCCGGAGGCAGGGAGGCTTACCCAGTCTAGAGGCCAGAGAGCCGGGATGAAGGTATGGGTAGGGTTGGTGCATTCTGGGCGCTCTGAGGGGAAGCCATTCCAAGCCCTTCCCCGAGCAGCTGCTGCTCATTTGCTTCCCTAGAGAGGTGGTGCTTCCTGTGTCCTCCCATCACCCTCCTTCAGTAACTGGGGTTTTTTCTTTAAGGACGCCAGTCATGCTGGGTTAGGGGCCTGTCCTGCTACCTACCACCTGTACTACCTCATCTTAACTGCTTGTGTGTATTACTACTCTGTTTCCAAAAGGCCGTGGAACACGTTGAAGACACATGCCATAAATACTGTGAAAATTCTGGAAAGGTCTTAATAATGTTGTCCATTTTCACTTCAAAATGTTCTTAAATTCGTTTCGGGTTACAGAATTCCAGTATGAACAGAATTTCTGCATTTCAGGAGGAGACGTTTCTGGCTCACAGTGGAGATTCTGTGTCTCTTCCTTTATTGGTGAGTTCTGCTGACTGATTTGCTAATTTCTGTGATGCAGGTGTGTATGCCTTTAGCAGGCAGACCTAAGCCTTTTTCTGCTCACAGGGTTACATTTGTAAAAAGTCTCTAACGAATGAAGAAGGGAACTGTAGTCATACTGATAGGTGTTTAATTCTTTATGAAAAATTTTATGTAAACATAAGGAAGCGTGATATGATAAACCCGGTACCTATTTTGAACAAGTGTTAGTTTGGGGCAGATTTTCAAGTAATTTATAGGAATGTGACCCATGGAATAGTAATAAGTGACAATCCTCCTCTTCCATACTTCCATACTTCTTTAGAAGTGAAATTACCAAATGTAAGCAAAGCTTCCTATCAGTCCTGGAAGGCTGAAATGACTGTTGGGAGCTGTGCACTTAGCAACATCCCTCTCCCCAGTGAAGTCCCAAAATTACTAGGATGGGCCTTGATGTCACTTAATGAGAACAAATTAACCTACAGTTCCTACGTGGACAATCAACTCGTAAACATCATCTAGAGAAAAGTGTGGGCCTGACTCCTTCTTTTTCTTACCTTGATAGACCTCCTTTTATAACATTTCCCTCACTCAGGCCCTCGATGAGTATATGTTATGGCTTGGTTTTATTTATGTATAATTATTCAGAGTGGGGAATGAGGGAGGAAGAACCGACAGAGTTATGTCTTCAAGTGCCCCATGCTCCCTAAGGAGACTCCATTCCTGACTAAGGACTTCTTTATTGTCACCTCCTGTAGAACTTCAGCGTACTTCTTCCCCTAAGGGTTTATGGCAGCCTGACCTCTCCCTTGCAGGTCACAGAATCAGACGTTTGAGAGAGGAACTGAGCTTCAGAAGTAATACGTGCTTGGCAGATAAAACAAACGTAGTCACTGTGAAACTCGTATCTGGGCAAATAGAGATGCTTCAGCAAAATGCAAGCTATTCTTGTTGTTATTCAATAATTGGAAAATAAAAGAAATATAAAGAGGACAGACATTCTAAAAGAACATTTAAACCAATATGCAAGAACTTCTGGTGTAAGTTTCTGTGGTTTCACGTGAAACTCAATTCAGGAATTCAATTTCCAGGCTTTCCACCGTAAGCATCAATAACTTACATAATAATGGACTCAACTATTAGTAATAAACTGTTTGAAGTACATCTTCTCCCATTTTATGGAGGCAATGACCTTTGCCAAACTGAGAAGACTTTAAACAGTTTGCCCCCATTCCTGCCTGAGACTCAATATTATGGACAACTACGCACAATTTAACATATCCTCCATCTGAAGTCCATTCTCTACTCTGCCGACACAGTATTCAATTTCTTAGTAATGCATAGAAACCACTTTATTCTGCATGGTTGGAAGTTGCTATTTTATGTTTGGAAATGTATTATGTGTCAAGAAGAGTGTGAATAATAAGTATCTGTGTTGCTGGCCAACTGATATTCAGATGCTCTGACATCTGAGCAAATATCGTGAGCATGGGGACTGATTTCTCAAAAACATTGCTAAATCCAAAATTAACACCTCTGTGGCTGTCATATGAAGCCCTTTGGACTATTCATCGCCTCGGCGTTTTTCTTCTAACTAGACTTTCCGTTCCAAGAAAATTGGCAGGTAGCAAACAACTGCAGTGGGCATTCCAGTAACAGATCACTATTCGTCCTGATTTAGAAGCAAGATCACACCTGTATCTGTTTAGGAAAAAAGCTTCAGATAGTTTAGTATTAAATGGAGAAAACTAGGAGACACGTTGAACAGGAAGGTAGCATTCTGTTAATGAAAATGGACATCCAGTTGTTTGCTGGAAAATGCATAGAATTTTGTAGCTGGAGAACCTCAGAGGTTTTCAGGTCCAGACACCCTGTATTACATGTGAGATCATTGAAGGCCAGAGACGTTAGAGGGCTTGCCAAAGTGCAGCTAGATAGCTCAGCACGACTGCAAACCAAGCCTCCTGACATTGTTACTCCGTCATTTTTCCTGTGCTCAATGATGACACAAGGAGGAAGTCACACCTAGAAAAGGCTCCAATCTGAGAAAATTGTTATTCCTATTTAAGAAACTTCTCCTTAACGGAGTTTGGAAGAGTAATTTTGCTCTTGTGGATGTGTGTGTGTGAAACACCCTTATTGAGATATAATCCACATTCCATACAATTCATCCATTTTAAGTGTACAATTAATGTCTTTTTTCTATATTTACTTAGAGTGTGTCACCATCACCACAACCAGTTTTAGAACGTTTTTATCCCTATTCACAGAAGAGACCCTTCTCCATTTCCCTCCTCCCCACAGCAGGAGCTGCTTCACGGATGCAGCTTTTTCTTTTTTAAGATTTTATTTATTTATTTGAGAGAGAGAGAGAGGGAGAGAGAGAGAATGAGCAGAGGGAGAGGGAAAGCAGCAGAGGGAGAGGGAAAGCAGACTCCCCACGGAGCAGGGAGCCCGATGCGGGACTCTATCCCAGGATGCCGGGATCATGACCTGAGCCAAAGGTGGACGCTTAACCGACTGAGCCACCCAGGAGCTCCTCAGGGCTGCAGCTTTGAGAGGGTGAGGTGTTGTTCAGACTGTCTATACTAAATACGTGACTGAACTCGATCAAGGTGTCTATATAGACTTTGAAGATTCTGGCAGGCAGATACAGAGATCTACTTATTTTGTAGCTGCTCAAGAAAAGCCCTGTAAGCTCCCTTGCTTGTCAAACCTGCCACCTACCAATACAGAGTGGCCCGATTCTTTCTTTGGTCTCTCCTTGTCCTCGCTATAAAGGAACGTTTGCAAGCCAACAGTAGTGGAAGGGAAGTAGTATTTTTGAGTGGTTTTCATTTGAATTTCCCTAATTACTAATATTGATCATATTTTCATGCATTTATCAATCATTTGTATTATCTTTTCTGGAGAAATGCCTATTCAGTGCTTGTTGCCCACTTTTTAAAATGGGTTGTCTTTTGTTTTTAGTGAAAAGTTATATATTCAAGATACAAGTTCCTTATCACATATATAGTTTGCAAATAATGTCTCTCACTCTGTAGGTTGTCTTTTCACTTTCTAGATGGTGTTCTTTGAACCAAATATTTTAATTTTGATGAAATTGATTCATCTCCATTTTCTTCTGTTACTTGTGCTGTTGGTGTCATTTTTAGATTTGCCTAGGATTTACTCCTGTGTTTTCTTCTGCTTTATGATTTTAGTTCATACATCTTTGTCCATGATCCATTTTGAGTTAACTTCTGTGTATTCTGTGAGAAAGGGGTATGAATTCATTCTTTTGCATGAAACTATCCAGTTGTCCCTGCATTATTTGTTGAAAAGACTGTTCTTTCCCACTGAAATTTCTTGGCACCCTTGTTAAAAATCAACTGACAGTCAATGTAATGGTCTACTTTTGGATTTTGAATTTTATTCCATTGAAATATATGTGTCTATCCTTATGCCCCTACCACACTGTCTTGATTAACTATAACTTTGTAATAAGTTTTGAAATTGGGAAGTTGTGAGTCCTCCAAACTTTGTTATTTTTCAAGATTGTTTTGATTCTTCTGGGGCTCTTGCATTTTCATATTAATTGTAAGAGCATTTTGTCAATTTCTGTAAAACAAAGAGCTGGGATTTTGATAAGGATTGTGCTAAATACGTAGGTCAATTTGGGAAGTATTGCCTTTTCAAGAATAGTAAACCTTCTGATCCATAAACACAGATTTTTTTCTATTCAAGTCTTCTATAATTTCTTTCAACAATGTTTTATAATCTTCAGAGTATAAACCTTGCACGTCTTTTGTTAACTCTTTCTTTTTTTTTTTACCTATTTTATTCTTCTGGATGCTATTGCAACTGGAATTGTTTCCTTAATTTCATTTATGGGTTGCTCATCACCAGTGCACAGGAATACAATTGATTGTTGCATATGGACCACATACCCTGCAGCTTTGCTCAAGATTTTTGTTTGTTTGTTTGGTTTTTGTTTGTTTGTTTTAGTTCTAATAGTTGTTTTGTTTTGTTTTTTTGAAAACAAATTCCTTAAGATTTCTTATAATCAAGATCACGTCATCTGCAAATAGAGATAGTTTTCACTTCTTCCTTTCCAGTCTGGGTGCTTCTGTTTGATTTTCTTGCCTAATTTCCCAGGCTAGAATTTTCAGCACAATGTTGAATAGTAGTGGTAAGGGCAGACATCTTGTCTTGTTTCTGATTGTAGGTGGAAAGTATCCTTCCATTCTTTCATGATTCAGTATGATCTTAGCTGCAAGTTGCTCATAGACACTCTTTACCTAGTGGAGAAAGTTGCCTTCTGTTCCTAAACTGTTGTGTGTTTTTATTATTACCAGGCATTGGATTTTGTCAAGTGCTTTTTCTGCCTCTAGTGAGATGATCCTGTGGTTTTTGTTCCTTATTCTATGGATAAGGTGTATGAAGTTAATTGATTTTTTTTAAAGATTTTATTTATATTTGTGAAAGAGAGAGAGAGAGAATATGAGGTGGGGGGCAGAGGGAGAAACAGACTCCCCACTGAGCAGGAAGCCTGATGCAGGACTTGATCCCAGGACCCTGGGATCATCACCTGAGCCAAAGGCAGATGCTTAACAGAATGAGCCACCCAGCTGCCCCAGAAGTTAATTGATTTTCATGTGTTATAAGAACTTGGTATTCCTGAGACAAACTACACTTGGCCATGATTCTCTTTCATTTGATTTTAGTACTTTGAGTTCTGTCTTCTCTCTTTCTCTTCCTCATTCTAGTTGAAGGTTTGTCAAATATGTTGTTTTTTTTAAATAACTTTGGTTTCTTTAATTTTATTTATTGTTTTCTATTCCATATGTCATTAATTTCTGCTCCAGTCTTTATGATTCCCTTAATTCTGATTGGTTTAGACTTATTGCACTCTTCTTTCTTCAGGGTCAAGTTTATGTCTTTGTTTTGAGATCTTTGTTTATTTTTTATGTGGATGTTACAGCTATACAATTTTGTCTAAATATTGCTTTGGGTGTATCCTAAAAGTTGTGATGGGTTGGGTCTTCATTTTTATTTACCTTAAAGTATTTTCTAATTGCTCTTGTGATTTTTTTTTTTTTTTGACCTATTGGTTATGTAGGAGTATATAGTTTGATTTCTACATTTTGAGAATTTTCCAATCTTCTTTCATTACTGATTGCTAATTTCATTCCATTGTGGCCAGAGAATGTACTTTGTATGATTCCAATCCTTTGAAACTTTTTGAGGTTTTTCTATGGCCTAGCATGTGCTCTATCCTCAAAAATGCACCATGTGCACTTGAGAAGATATGTGTGTATGATTTGAGATAAGTTTTTATACAGTGAATTGGTGAAATGTATAGATCTTAAGTATACAGGTCAGTGAACTTTGATAAATGTACACACTTGAGTCAACCACCCTCTTAATCAAGATATATCATCAACTTTCGAAGTTCCATAGTGCTTTCTTCTGGAACAAATGCACCCCTAATAAGCAACCATTATTCTGATTTCTACTACTATATTTTAGTTTTGCTTGTTTATGTCCATTAAATACATAGACTCACAATGTAAGAACCTTTATGTGTCTGGCCTTTTTGTCATTCAACCTAATGTTTTTGAGATTTATCCATACTGGTTTGTAAATCACTACTCCTTTTCTTTTTATTGTTGACACATTTTCCATTGTATGAACATACCACAGTTTGCTTATCCATTCTTTTGTTGATTGGCTTTAGTTTTAGTGTTTGCTGTTAGGAGTAGAGCTGACATAAACATACTTGTACGTGTCTTTTGGATCCACATATCTTTATTTCTCTGGGATAAATGTAAAGAAGAGGACTTGCTGAATCAGAGTGTAGGTGTATCTTTAGTTTTATAAGGAATTGCTAAACATCTTCTGAAGTCATTGTAACATTTTATACTCCCAAATGAAAATATATCAGAGTCCCACTTGCTCCGTACCCTTACAACTTTAATATGTTCGTGTGTTTTCCTCTTTAATTTTAGCCATTCTTGTAAGTGAGAAATGGTATCTCATTGTGGATTTAACGTGAATTTCCTGATGACTAATGATGTTGAGCACTTTATGTGCTTTTTGGACATACATCTTCTTTTTTCAAAGTAACTGTTCAAGTCTTTTGCCTATTTTTTTTTCTTTTATTGAGTTACTTGACTTTTTGTCATTAATTTCGTAGTTCCTTTTATATTTTGGATGCAATTCTATGTCAGATCTGTGTATACACATGTCCCTTAACGGTATTTTCTGTTTCTCTGTGGCTTGCTTTCTCATTTTCCTAAAGTTTTCTGTTGATACATAGGTGTTTTCTTTACTTTGATGAAGTCCAATGTATCAAAAATTTTCTGTTATGTTGAAAAACATAACATTTAAACATAAAACATTACATAAATATAAAAACATTTCGAAGTATGTTTTGGGTCTCTTGTTTAAGAAAATATTGCCTATCCCCCCAAAATATAAACATATTTTACTATTTTCTTCTTGACGCTTTACACACTTAGTTTTACATTTAATTCAGTGACTTATTTCAAGGTATTTTTTGCACAGATGTTAGGTAAGGACTGAGATCTATTTATTAACACACATTTATCTAGTTGTTCTAGGGAAATGCTTTTTCCCCGTTGAATACACTTGGTGTCTTTGTTGAAAATCAATTGAACATGTTTTCATATACTGTCTATTCTGTGTCTATTCTGTTCCATCGATCTATTTCTCCATCCATGCAAAAATATTCTTTTGATTACTGTAACCTTATGGTTAAGTCTTAAAATTAACTTTATTTGTGAGTCTTCCAACTTTGTTCTTTGTCAAGATTTGTTTGGGCTGATACAGATCTCTTGCCTTTCCTCATATTTTATAAAAACTTGCTCTTTTCTTAAAAAAAATGGGCGCCTGGGTGGCTCAGTTGGTTAAGCGACTGCCTTCAGCTCAGGTCATGATCCTGGAGTCCCAGGATCGAGTCCCACATTGGGCTCCCTGCTCAGCAGGGCGTCTGCTCCTCCCTCTGACCCTCCCCCCTCTCATGTGCTCTTTCTCTCAAATAAATAAATAAAATCTTTAAAAAATAAATAAATAAATAAAATAAAAAAAACAGTTGGCATTTTGATTGGAATGGCATTGACTCTATGGATCTATTTGGGGAGAGTCAACATTTATTAATACTGAGTCTTCAACCTGTGAACATAGTGTATTTTCCATTTATTTCACTTTTTTCTTCCGTTTGTCAATTGTGATCAGTTTTGTCCTTCAGGGAATCTGTAATTTTCATCTAAATTGTCACATTAAATAGCATAAAGTTAGTCATAATATTCCCATATTTTCCTTGTAATGTATGTAGGATCTGTCACAATTTTCGCACTTATGTCCCTGATATTGCTGTTCAGGTTTCTCTCTTTGTTCTTCATCAATCTTGTTAACAGTATCTTAGTTTTTAAAACATTTTTGTTAAACTAATATTCAGGTTTGTTAATTTTCCCTTGGCCCTTTAAATTCTTTGCCTCATCAAAAAGGAGTCCAGACTAGGGGTCTCTAAACTTCAGGTAGGGACTCTAGGTCTAAGAGTGGTATTCTGTTCCCTTTGATACTGCTGGAAAGATTCTCATCATTGTCTACTTCAGTGATATCCATGTAGTAGACCATCATTGCTTTAAAAAAAAAAAAACTTACTACCTCTTCTGAGGAACAGTTACATTTCTTTGCTCTGTGGACATAGGGCTCGGCCCTGTGACTTGTTTTGGTGAATGGAATGCATGTACTAATTTGGCAGAAGCTTTAATTATCATGAACTACTATCTCTTTCTTCTTCTCAAGAGAGGCAATAGTGTCTATACAATCCCCTCCACCAACCTTGGTCCTAATGTGAAGATAAGGGAAGCAGAGGCCCCAGGCAAAACACAGTCGTGAGCTAAGGAGAGAAAAGACAGACCAAAAATCAATGAAACAAACAACTAACAACAACAAAAACCTTTTGGGGTTATTTGGGGTTGGGGTTGTTCGAGGTTGTTACCACAGCATAATGCTATAACCTATCCCAACTGGTCAGAGTCAGTTAATACTCACAAATTCTGGGTTTTACATAGAAATGAGGTGATGGGTCTTCTCACCAGTTCCTTGAAAACTTCATTTTTTAGAGCAGAACTGTTTGGTCCCTGAGACCCCACTCTCCCCTGAAAATGGTCCCTAGAGTTGTTGGCTCTCAGCCCTCCACTCGTTGAGGCTTAAATCCAATCTGAGAGGCTAGGTGGAGGATATATAATAGGCATTGAAACTTTTTCATCCTTATCCACCTGCTAAAGTGAGCAATTGGGTTTGGAAAGAATGTTGCTTCTCTGGAATAATTTAGGTTTGGATTGAAACCAAGCCTAGAAAGTTAATCTGAAAGAGATCTTTTTGTGGAAAAATTATGAATAAGTGAAAAAAGCAGAGTGTAGTATGATGTGCTTTAATGATCATTGTATTTTCCTGAAAACACTGTAATAAGAGAGAAATATAAAATTAACAATTTTTCCAGATAACCAGCTTCATTTATAAAAGGTAGGACATATATTTACTCTAAGAATAATTTATCCACTGGGCGCCTGGGTGGCTCAGTTGGTTAAGCGACTGCCTTCGGCTCAGGTCATGATCCTGGAGTCCCGGGATCGAGTCCCGCATCGGGCTCCCTGCTCAGCAGGGAGTCTGCTTCTCCCTCTGACCCTCTTCCCTCTCGTGCTATCTTTCATTCTGTCTCTCTCAAATAAATAAATAAAATCTTTAAAAAAAAATAAAGTCAACAGTACTTTAGAAAAAAAAAAGAATAATTTATCCACTATCTCTTCAATGAAACAAATAGTCTCAGATATACATTATGTTAAAATAGGAATTCAGAATATGCATTTTCCATTCACATTTCCTTTTAAGCAGGTTTTTGTAATATCAAAGAGGAGTATGCAGAAAAACAGAACTTATGGGAAAAAAGTTTCAGTTCTTGCTTTTCTAAATTCAATACAGAAAAATGTATTCCTTTAATTAGCCAGTGATTCATAAAAACTGTTACTATTAAAATATATGATAAACACTAACATATTTACTGTTTATAAAAGAAAATTCTATTATATCTTTTTAATATTAACTTTACTCTTTAATTTCCTTCCATGGAATCAGAAAGAGCAGAGTGCCACATAGGGGACAATGTGACTCTTTTTGTTCTACTTACAGTTTCAAAATCACAACGTTTGGAAGCGCTTTTCTCATCTTGACACTACTTAAATTATGGTTCTCACAATTTGATGAAAATACATGTACTTGTTTCTAAGTTATCAATGTCCCAGAGTATTGTATGCTTTAGATTATTTTTAAATCAACAAGGTGTGTTTTAAAAATCATGTAAATCCAATACATCTGGTTATATTTTCTTCAACTTCTCCAGAATAATTTGCCTTTGGATTAAGACCAACCCTTGAAATGTAATCTGAAAAGGGATTGTTTTGTGTAAAGGTTATGAACAAGAGAAAAGGGAAGAATATGCTATGCTTTCATGACACCATTGTTTCCCCTGCAAACACTACAATAAGAGGGGAAGTTCACAGAACATAAAGCAAATAATGAAAGGAAATGCAGTGTTCCCACATCCTCACTGTAATTCTAGTGAATGAAACAGGAAACATGATGGCATGTGATTACCTGACTATATATACTTTTGTGTGTTGAAATGTGACATCATTTGCCAACAGGGATTCCCTTTGCTAATGACTGTAAATCTGTTTTTAGCCATTTTTAGACTTCTTTAAAAAAAATTTTTCTGTAAAGTATTCTCCGAAGTAAAATTGCCTTTGCTGTAGATAAAAATACATTCTTTTTTCTATTGTTAAATTAGTGGCATTGGTGTGAGATACGTCAGGTGCTATGCAAGCATCTAAGTACCCCCGCACCCCCTTTTGAACAAAAGGTAATTATTGAGCAATTACTAGTATTATTATAAAGCAATAAATGACTTAATTCTCATTTAAATACAAAGCCCAAACATAGCATACCTGTTTATTTTTACTGATTCAGATTATCATCATGGATCCAATCAGTTCATGGTAATTGCCTATTCTACAGCGGAAAAACAGAAAAGATGTCAAATTGCTTGGGCTCCTTAGTAGCAAAGCATGGGCAACGTGGAAATATTCGTTTTCATATGAAGGGATTCCAAGGAGTACAACACCCCCGTGAACACCAAATACCAGTTTGGCTTCCTTAAATATGGCTTTTAGAAAATGATTTCAGGTAGATTCCAGAGATGCACAGGGCATTGGCATGGCCATTAATATTAATCACATGATCATGCTCCTGTCTTACAGTCAAATATAATACATTTGGAGATTGCTTGAGGCTAGCAAGTGGTTTGAGGAAGGAGAAAAGAGAGCTCTTGTCTAGTGGAAAAGGCAGGCAGTGCAAAGGCCAGCAGCTTCTAGAGGTTGTATCTAAGGAAGGTGTATCATCCCTTTGGAAATGAAGGATGGTTGCTCTGATGATTCAGAGTTGATACTCAGGAAGTCTTCCACAACTTTCTTTTCCTTTTTCTATGCTCTTGCTATTTATTAAAGATAGTTTTGAAAATGCCAGCTTATTTGCAGTCCTAAGGGATTTCTTGGTCTTATTTTATTTATTGTTAATTTTTTTTGTCCAATTTTAGATCAAAAATGTAAAGGGGCAAAGGCATTTCATAATGAGAATAAAGTATCTGGTGGTAGCAGAAGAAATCACAATGTGACAAATCCAGACAAAGAATGAACCCATAGAAACAGATTTGGGGGTTGCCTGGAATACTTCTTGCCACCGTTAGGGTGTCATCCCAAACTCTTCTCTGCTAAGCTCTTGACATTTTTTGTTCTAAAAACAAGTATCTGTTAAATTTCGCATATTAGTGAGATCATATGATATCTGACTTATTTCACTTAGCATTGCACTCTCTAGCTCCCTCCACATTGTTGCAAGAATTCATTCTTTTTGATGGCTGAGTCATATTCTATTGTATACATATACCACATCTTTTTTATCCATTCATCAATCTGGGCTCTTTCCAATAATTTAGCTATTGTTAATAGTGCTGCTATAAACATTGGGGTGCATGTGCCCCCTCAAATTAGTATTTCTCTATCATTTGGGCAAAACCTAGTAATACAATTGCTGGATCATAGCATAGTTCTATTTTTAACTTTTTGCGGAAACTGCATACTGTTTTCGAGAGTGGCTGCACCAGTTTGCATTCCCACCAACATTGCAAGAGCATTCCCTTTCTCCACATCCTCGCCAACACCTGTTGTTTCTTGTGTTAATTTTAGCTATTCCAATGGATGTGAGGTGATCTCTCATTGTAGTTTTGATTGGTACCTCCCTGATGATGAGTGATGTTGAGCATCTTTTCACGTGTCTGTTGGCCATCCGGATGTCTTCTTCGGAAAAATGTCTATTCATGTCCTCTGCCCATTTTTTAACTGGATTATTTGTTTTTTGGGTGTTAAATTTGTAAGTTCTTTACATATTTTGGATACTAACCCTTTATCAGATATGTCATCTACAAGTATCTTCTCCCATTCAGAAGTTTGCTTTTTAGTTTTGTTGACTGTTTCCTTTGCTTGCATTTTGATACAGTCCCAATAGTTTATTTTTGCTTTTGTTTCCCTTGCCTCCAGAGACATGTCTAGAAAAATGTTGCTACGGCCAGTGTCCAAGAAGTTACTGCCTGTGTTCTCCTCTAGGATTTTAATGGTTTCCTGTCTCACGTTTAGGTCTTTAACCCGTACTGAATTTATTTTTGTGTATGGTGTAAGAAAGTATTCTGTTTCATTCTTCTTCCTGTTGCTGTCCAGTTTTTCCCAATACCATTTGTTGAAGAGACTATCTTTTCCCACTGGATATTCTTTCCTGCTTTGTCAAAGATGAAATGACCATATAGTTGTTGGTTCATTTCTGGGTTTCCTATTCTGTTCTATTGATCTCTGTGTCTGTTTTTGTGCCAGTACCATACTGTCTTGATCACTATAGTTTTGTAATATAACTTGAAGCCCAGAATTGTGATCCTGGACTCCAGCTTTGCTTTTCTTTTTCAAGATTGCTTTGGCTATTCAGGGTCTTTTGTGGTTCCATACAAATTTTAGGATTGTTTGTTCTAGCTCTGTAAAAACGCTGGTGGTGTTCTGATAGGGATTGCATTAATTGTGTAGATTGCTTTCGGTAGTATAACATTTTAACAATTTTTTCTTCCAACCCACAAGCATGGAAAGGTTTTCCATTTCTTTGTGGCATCTTCAATTTCTTTCATCAGTGTTTTATCGTTTTCAAAGTACAGATATTCTGCTTCTTTGGGTTAGCTTTATTCCTAGGTATCTTACGGTTTTTGGTGAAACAGACTCTTAATTATAGGGAATAAACTGATGCTTATGGGAGGGGAGGTGGGCAGGGGGGATGGGTTAAATGGGTGATGGGTATTAAGGAGGGGACTTGTGATGAGCACTGAATGTTATATGAAAGTGAAGAATCACTAAATTGTACACCTGAAGTTACTATTACACTGCATGTTAACTGGAATTTAAGTAAAAACTCAGAAAGAAAAAAAAATAAAAAAAAATGAATATCATTCTTTTCTAAATTATGGAAAATAGTTAAGTGGGATTTCAAGCCACAGAGTAAATAACTAAAGGAGAGAGTATGGTATTTTACTGAGTTCAATTTTCAAGAAAAGAAAAACCAGTTTCACCGGAGGATATCACCTGGTGTATTGCTGAGATGTTTTTAAGTTTCCAAGAAAGATGCAAAGTGGATTTATTCCCCAGTCTTAGACAAAATTGGCAATTTCCATGATTTGTCTTCAGGACCCTGTTTGCCTTGTCTTATCCCCTAGCTTCTCAGGACACTCTGGCTGCGCTGGTTTCTTTTGGATCTGCCATTCTAGTCAGTCCCCCCCTCCCCCATTTTGATTCACCTACTTCTCTTCAGAAAACTTGTGCTAGTCTTTTTTGCCATTGCCTTTCTTCTAAGTGACTGTTAGCTTGATCAAATAAGTTCTGAATTTTAAGAGAGAGACTGCATGCATTCACCTGGACTGGACAATATGGCAGAGGCAGTATGGAAAATCCTTTCTGGTCAGAGCAGCAGTGATCCAGTGAAGAGACTGGTTCAGTGCCAACACTGGTTGTCATTTTCCCGATTATCTACTAAGTTTTTGCTTGTGTGAGGCCTCTCAGATGTCAAGCATTTTGCAGAATTGCTCCTTGCCATTCCAAAACATTTTGAAATCTTTATGTATTCTAATTATCCATGTTCAGATTTGCCTTTTAAGAGGAATTGGGTGTAACCCCGTTAAACCGAAGGTCTGTTTCAGAATATGGATCAAGGTCTCACCCTCCACAGGTGAGCCACAACCCTAACAATCTGGAGTGCTCCATGTGCCAATTCCAACATTTGACCAAAGACCCTTGCAGCCAGTTGGTTTATATCATCTGCTATAAGCTAAGCAGTGGCTAGGGTTTGAGTAAACCATCATTTAATATCAGTTCCACCATGTTTGTTTGATAATGTTCATTAGTTCCTTTCTTCCCTCTTTGGTGGACAATTGCAGGATGTATAGTTAATTTTACAACCCCAGTACATGCTCATTTTTCTTATAAAAGAGTCCATCTTCAGGGACCATCTCATCACCTGCGTTCTGCAAGCTTGTATGCGTCTAAAATTTTAAAAAGTGTATACATCAAGGTATTAGGTAGCTTCTTGGTAATGGACATTTTGCTTACTCTTTTAAACAAAGTATATGAATATTTGAAATTTCAAAAATGAACTTTTGACCCATTGCTTAGTGAACATTGACACAGGATGACACTAAAGCCTTAAAATGGCAGAAGTGTGACCCAACCCACAGTGCAGGGACTAACATACTGATGCTCCATATGTCCTGTGGGACAGAAGAGTAAAGGTGAGAGGCATAAGCATACAAGTCCAATATCTCCTTATTTCCAAAGTTGATTTTATTGACTTGGCAGGATGGATAGACTCACATTTGGCTCCTCATCACTGTTCCATGTGTGCCTTGGCTACAGCCCTCTGTCAGGAAGGTTTGCCATCCCAGTAAGTAGTAAGGAACGGATCTTCAGTTAAGGGTTCAAAGTAACTGCTCCCTTAGTTTAGAACTATGCTTTATTTGGGGGCAGGATGTCCCTTTGAGAAACCAAGAAAAACAGGAAACTGACAATTTGTCTTAAGTGTGAGTGTCCCTGGTGGAACCCAGTTTAAAACACTTACGCCTTGATTCTCAGGATAAATACTTCAACTAGAGGCAGTGCCCTGAGCCAAGTTATCTTACTAGTTATTGCTGAAGTAATCTCTGCGGAAACCAAGATCCAGACTGTATGGAGTGGTGTAAAGGATGATGTCAACACCTTGAATTAAACTTTGAATATATATGTGTATGTTCCACCATAGAGAAAGTTTTGTTTAAATGTACAGGCAATATTACATTTTCTTAGCCATACAGGGGAAAATAAATAGTCAAAAATCACTCCATTCTTCGACTAATAGCATTTCAGGATATGGACATGTTTCTAGCTTATATTAATTCTGTTTTCTTTTCATACATGTGTGTAAAGTAACTGGCAGTGGAATTTTTTTTTATTTGTGTTTCTTTGGAGAAAAAGTGACATAGAGCAGTAAAAGATTATTATTTCTTAACTATAGAGAAGCACTTTTTTATGCATAATGATGGAGAAATAAATTTCAATGTAATTCCAAAGCAACCTTTTAGGTTTTAAAAATAAGATAGCATTTATATCCAAACCCATGGTGCACCTTTTAGTGTTTTTGTGTACAATATCTAAGAAGGCATACGATGGTGAGTGTTTCTCTTGGCTTAAAGGTGGTATCTAAATAGCTTCAGTGCCAAGAATAATTCTCAGAAATGTGAGCATTAGTCGCTACATTTAAAAATCCATATATGGTAAAATTCATTTAAGAGAGACATGTGTTTTATGTGTTATCCAAATCAAGTGTTAAAAAGACAACTTGGCTGAAATTTTGCTGTTTCTTTTGTTCTCTTTCTTTTTTTTCCCTTTTGTCATCCACCTGAAAGTTGTATAAAGCAATAACTTACCCCTTTCAACATTTTCTTTGGTAGAAATGGTCCTACTTGACCGCCTATTCTGTTTGATTAGCTAAATTTTCTAATACTTTCCGTTTACAAGTTTGTTTTATTTATGTAAGTTTCTCTGTTAAACTGAAAGCCCCAATAACAAGTGCTAATTAAAAAATGTCCTTCATGGGCGCCTGGGTGGCTCAGTTGGTTGAGCGACTGCCTTCGGCTCAGGTCATGATCCTGGAGTCCCGGGATCGAGTCCCGCATCGGGCTCCCTGCTCAGCGGGGGGTCTGCTTCTCCCTCTGACCCTCCCCCCTCTCGTGCTCTCTCTCATTCTCGCTCTCAAATAAATAAATAAAATCTTTAAAAAAAAATGTCCTTCATTTACCAAGACTGAGAGAGAATGGGGGGGTGGGAATGGAAATGTTTTTCTTTCAAATGCTGCATAGATACTGCATTATTTATTAAAGAAATGCAGCTTTTCCCTAGCCGTGCGAATGGGGCAGCTACAAGTAGCTTGGGAAATCTGAGTGATTACCTTTCGGTATTTGGCTCTTTGTTTTCCTGTGGTCTGCTCTTCTACTACATAATTTGTGACTGAATTTGTAATGAACCAGGAATTCTATTATCTGGCATCCTTAGAGGGAGGCATAGGGCTTCAATCTTCCCTATGATTAATTAGAAAGAATATTTATAAGTGCTCAGGAAGCCATCACAGGATGGATGTTAGCAACCTGTAGAACGGAACTGCCGAAATTCCTCTCTGCACAGGGCCTGGGTAGGTTGGCTGTGCTGTGGCATGATCCTAGCTATCAGCAGACCCAGCAGTGGAGTCTTGATGGGTGGGCTAGCAGAGAATACCAAGGCATTTGGAGAGGGAAAGCCATAGAGGTGAACCTGAGCCAAGCCCTTGAGAGATATTGGGAGTCAGAACCTGGGGAGATCACATTCAAACACCAAATTTAGAAATAAGGGATAGAGTCATTAATCAGAAGGAAGCAAAATTATAAAAGAAGCAGACTGGGAACAAAGAAAAGCAAGCGTTTAAGAGATCACTGTGAATTGCTTACTGGCGAGGGGGCAGTTAGTTGGAGCAAGAGCTAACCCTCATCCGTTGTAAATGTATGGAATGTAGCATGTTGGGTCAGTGGCATACTGCAGTGACCCATGGAGCTTAAAAATGCCTTAGACCCACTCCCAGAGCTTCTGACCTAATTTATTTGAGATTGAGCCTGAATATTGGGAGTTGTGAAATTTCCCCAGGTGATTCCAATACACAGTGTTGAGAACGCAGCCTTGCATAGAGGGTTGAAGATAAGTCATAGCAACGGCATGAGTGGTAGTAACAGGGGGAATGGGAGCACATGGAGATCAATATTTCAGCAGGACTTACTCTAAGAAGTCTTCCAAGAGCCACTAGCGGAGCTGGGGGCCTTTGGTGTAGACTTCAGTTCACTTTCTGTATAACTTCCTGATAATGGAACTCACACAGGAAAGAGTCCCATGAAAAAGTTAAAGGTTTTACCAATTAACTACTGCAGCCAGTATCATGTTTAATGGTGTTACATGGGACGTATCATGCCTCATGATTCATCCTGTTGGGAAAAATCTATTTTCAGTTTGGTACTCCTAAGAGAAGTTGCTCTTCCTGCCAAAAGGATTATAATATTTGTCTCCTCATTGTAGGATTAGTGGAACACAACTCATGTGGGAGAGGGTTTTCAGATATAATACAGAATGAATTTGAAATTCTGATAAATTATGAATAACTTTTTAAAAGGTAGGTATGTCTCTTGCAATATTTGAGACATACTTAGACTAAAATATTATTAGTTGTTTGTCAGAACGTCAAATTTAACTTAGCACTCCGTTCTGTTTGCTTTGTCTTTGTTTTTCCAAGTTTGGCATCCCCTGTGGGAAGGATCCACAGCCAGCTGAATGAGCAGCATTCAGAGAGAAAACAGAGTTGGATACACATTCCTAGAAAATGAAACCTCATTTCTGGGATAATAAGGAATGGGTGGTAGGTATTTTGTAGATCAGGTTAGATAAATCCAAGCTCAAAACAACTGTCAAAACCACAATTCGGTATTAGGATGATTTTTGAGTAAGTTCTCAAGCCGATCAGGGATTTCTGCCATTTGTTATAAGACATAGAGTAGTAACTCTTCAGCGCCATCCTTGTGTAAGATGAAGACCAGAGCGGAGCCCACAGGCAAGGGTTCACAGACCCTGCAGATCTTGGTCAGAAGGGCATAGGCAAAACCAGTCTATGGTGATAAAAATCAAACAGCAGTAGCCCCCATGGAAGGGAACTGACTGGTAAAAGGGCACAAGAGATATTTTTGGAGGGAGGAATTGTTTTGTATCTTGATTGGGCCTGGGTTACAAGGATGTGTGCATTTGTCACATTTATTAAAATGTTCCTTGTAGACCTGTGCATTTCACAACATATGAGTTATGCTTCAATTATAAAACAAATTTAATAGCTGGGAGGACTGTAAGAGAGACAGTTGATAAAGAGATTGAACTTGAAAATGGAGAACATTTTCTGTGAGCATTTTTAGCCTCAGCAGGTCGGTCCTAGTCACCACTGATGTGGATAACGTCGACAAAGACATAAAGCTCATTCCAATCAAATTTCAAGATGAAATTAAGCTGAGAGAAATGGCATGCATGTTTGTAATTCAAGATCCAAACAGATTTTGAAGAAATGAATTGAATTCTGCCAGCAGAAATTTGCTTAAAGTTTGTGAATCCAAGGGCAGGAAAAGTGCTATTTCATAAGTATAAGTATTCACAGCCACCCTCAGGAATTTTAGTTTGAAGAATGTATTTGCTTAGAATCCACAATGAACATGCTCATCAGTGAAGCTGCTGTGGTATTTGAAGAGGCTCAAGAGCCGACTAACAGACGGAGGAGCATAGAGATGGAGATGCCTATGACTCCTTCCTTCCGGGTCAAGGCGAGGCTGTAGGACTGCCTTGGGTGTGTGGTAGCAATGGATTTCTGACCCTGAACTCTACATCACACAGACTTAACCACACAATTTCAGGAGGTTCTGCAGAACTACTGACCTCTCATCTGACGGCAGCACCTTTACCCCAAAATCTAACTGACAGAGAGTGACACCAGAATGTTCACCCCTGGCCTCCTAAGAAGGAGAGGGGTGGAGTGACGGTCCCCATTCTACACCTAAACTCCCAGTCTGCTAAGATCCTCACAATTGACATAAGATAGGAGGCAGAGAGAGAAACCAGAAGTGGTAGACGAATGAGTGCTCCTCCCCGTGAGGGTCTGGGGAGTGTTTCAACCTAACACAGAGCCGCATTAATGATCAATGATCTGTGAACAACAACGGATATGTACTATATTAGATCTCAATACTGCCAATGTCTCCAGCAATCTACTAAATAAAACAGCTCTCAATATTGTTTATTTAAAGTTTCTCAATGCATTTAATTAAAACAATTGTAAATATGTAGACCTATCCTTTACAGTGAAAAATATTAATAGTGGAAAGTAATGAAGAGATAAATCTAAGATACCCAAGGATAAAAGTTTGAGGTAAATCTCTGTCACATGCACCTATGCTTAATTTGAAAATTGACTTAAAATGCAAGATACAGTTTACAGTGAAAAAACACAATCTGTTTGATAAGGAAGGAAATGTCAAATTGCAAAGAACAGCCTCCTGCTGATGAGTTGACAGCTACGGAGAATCAGACCTCAGAGCAAAACGAAGGTCCATGGGAGGGGCCTGCTCCTGGTGAACTCTGGGATGATACAGCGTGGCTGCGCATACTTCAGATCCCTTACCCTAGTTGAATCACTTCCTCCTGGAAGAGAGCTTCTACCCTGATTAGAATGATGCTTTCACAACCAAACTGGACACAAAGAGAAAGGAAGACAGTAAGACTTTAGCTGGCATAGCAGAATAGGAAATAGGCTCACTGTTTTCAAAGATATCGATCAGACCATGAGGTCAGGAGGTAACGAAGAGGATCAGCAAACACTAGCAAAAGGAAATCACTAATATGGTTGGACATATATTGATGTTTCACACACACACACGGACAACAGAAAATTATTATGATAAAGAATATGGTACACGAGTTCTTCTTACTCCATTTTATCTTATCATGTGTATGAGAGAGGCTGAACAAGACTCTTATGTTCAGGTGGGTAAAAATCAGAAAAGAAATGGGGCAGTGAACTCATTCACTGCAATCATTGTCTGAACTCAGGGAAGGTGATAGAAACATTTAACCAGAAATGACACCTTTCCTATACTTACCTTTTGCCTCTTCTCCCCCACTTCCTGAAACTGATGTGGGGCCTCACAGATATGCTGGTTTGTCTTTACAGGCTCCAGACTGTTCTGGGGAGCCCCTGGAGAGAGGACCCCCACAGATAGCAGTAATTCCAACTGGGGCTCTATTCTGATGGTTTTTACTTAGGGAAGGGGCATGAGCCCTGTTTCTCCTTCACCTTTTCCCATCAAAGCATCTGATTCAGCTCTTGTGGGAAAAGGTAATCTCAGTTCAAGAAGTAGGGCATGATAAATACCATCAGTGTGCACGACGTCATCAGAAAAATACCAAAACGTCACAAAGAAACCTATGTTACAATTCTTACAAAACACCCTTCACATTGGCATTTATGCATTGATGCAAAAAACCATTTTTTTCTAAGTTATTTGTGTTCTAATGATTTGTATGGCATATAGAAACAGTGGTTTAAACCTACTGATAAGTTGTACATGTAGGAAAATGGAGAGGGGTGGGAGAAAATAAGTGGTTTTGTGTATTGGTGAAAATATCCAAAATCTTCAATCATGTCTTCAATCTGGGTTTTTTAATTTTTTGGTTTTAGGTTTTGTTTTTTGGTGAGACATGAGTGTGAGCTCTTTATACATGATGTTATATTGCTTCAGAAAAGAAGGAACAAAGCAGCAACTAGCTGAGGCTTGATAAAATGACTGTAACATGGCTTAACTTGAGAATATACGAAGAGTCATTTCATTTATCAAGCAAACCAACTTTAGAATCTATTAATTTTTTTTTTTTTTTTAGTCAGCTGAGGGTATTATGAGTATCAGGCCCTTAATGTAAATGGGTGTTTTTAGAAATTATGAAAGACTAAAGGGGATTGTAATATTCTGAAATTCTCTTTAAGCATTTGGGAAGCAAACTTCACATTATCTAATAAAAATACAATATGAACTCAGCAGAGCCTTTAGACTTAAGAGAGGGTGAAAGAAAAATCATGGAGTTTTGTCTAATTAAATCAAAAAATCAGATTTGAGGGTGGGGGGATGGGTTAGCCTGGTGATGGGTATTAAAGAGGGCACGTTCTGCGTGGAGCACTGGGTGTTATGCACAAACAATGAATCATGGAACACTACATCAAAAACTAATGATGGAATGTATGGTGATTAACATAACAATAAAAATTAAAAAAAATCAGATTTGATATTTGACAAATATTTGAGAAAACTAAAATTGTAAAATACCATTTGTTTTAACAAATGTGAAAGGCTGAAGTGTGTTAGGATAAATCATGAGGTCATCTCATGCAACTATTGAAATATTTTATAATAAGTTAAACAATAAGAAAATGCTTATGTTATTACTTCAAATATTCCCCACTATTGACATTTGGAGCAGATGATTACCTTTTGTGGGGTCTGTCCTGCACTGTGTAGGATGCTTAGCAGCATAGTTGGCTTCTCAATGCTAGGCATCAGTATCATCCCATGGCTCCGGACCTTACTAACACCCATGGTGGGGCCAAATTGCTTTGGGTTGAGAACCAATTCTTAAAATGAAAAAGAAAAAAACAAAACAAAACAAAACTGTTTCTTCACAGATTTCTTAGTGGTGAAATTAGAAGTGTGTATTTATTGTCAAAAATATCCTATTATTTATTTAATAAATTTTCTATCTTGATTATTAATTAACTTTACAATAAAATTATTTTAAAAGGCAAACCTGTTTTTCAAATTTAACACAACTTGTATTAAAAGATCATTTTAAAGTGGAAGAATTGTTTTTTTCCTCTTATGAAATGGGCCAATTCTTTTTGTTTTGTGCAGCATCTCCTAAAATATTGTAGAAGGCTGGGATAATCAAACACATTTTAAAAAATTATTTCCCCTTATTTTTAAATTTTCGGAATGCCAATATTATTTTAAAGCAATCGAGAGATCAATTCTCATTCACGTGTTCATGTGAGAGGAGCATGACGGTGCATTTTTTTTTTTTTTAAAGATTTTATTTATTCATTTGAGAGAGAGAGAATGAGAGAAAGAGAGCACGAGAGGGAAGAGGGTCAGAGGGAGAAGCGGACTCCCCGCCGAGCAGGGAGCCCAACACGGGACTCGATCCCGGGACTCCAGGACCATGACCTGAGCCGAAGGCAGTGGCTCAACCGATTGAGCCACCCAGGCGCCCGTGACGGTGCATTTAAGTGGTACTATTCTCACGTCCTCTCAGTCCGTGACTAGTTTGTCCTTTGAGGGGGCCAGGAATGATTCGTTGGCCTTATTGACTCCATTAAGTTTGTAAAAGCTTTTCCAGACAGTTGCTGCATCTCTTCCTCACTCATGCTTTCTAGACAGAACTTACCCAGTTTCCTAACTTGGAAAAAACAACACCACCTCTTTCTATACTTTGATCAGCTGAGATTTTGCTATGAGCTCTGTTGCATCTGTTTATGTTTTAACTACACATTATGTAAGGGTGAAAATGTTCATGTATAATGGAAAGAGTGGAATAATTTCACCTTTGATATAATAACTAATATTCTGTTAAATACCATTGTTTTAAAAAAGGGTAAACATACTTGTACATAAGCAATTTTTATCCTGTTAGCTATTTTTATTAACTTTCTTTTACCTATAATTAAAAAAATTTAATTATTATTCTTAAGGAAACAATTCATACTGTTCTGCTTGTGATCTTCCTTCTTTCCTTTTTTTTAAAGCTCAGGAGATCCTACGACAGTTCATTTTTTTTCCTACAATAACTTTGGAATTCTCCTTCCATCAATCCTAGATCTTGTTTTAAATGATCTTTCCCACCTATCATTAGAAATATTACTGTGCCTATGTTTGTTTGAATACACAGTCTGTTTTATCATTAACAGACCATTTTCATTGCGCTCGTTCCTGTTTCCTTCATAAAATAGTCATTTGTTTGTCCGCAATGTCATTGACGTACATAGTTTCAAAAATTCCTAAACAAAATGTCATGCAGAATGTCTGTGCTCATCCACAGAAGTGAAAAATTACCAGATTTCTGTTGTGTTATTTCTTTGTCATTATTCAAAGAATTACATTTAATATATAGAAAATTCCCCCTCAAAATTAGAGGGGAAAGATATGGCTATTTCAAGCATGCGTGTCTTCTAGAGAAGATACTCTGCAGTTCTCTTGGACCTTGAACCTTGCTCAGGGCCGGCCAAATTGTGAAGCAGCTCTTAGCTACATGTAATTCCTGGTCTGCCCTTTCTCTACTCTGTAGCTTATTTATCTTCAACTTAAAAAAAATCATCAAGAGTTACATTACTCTTTCTGATATGTGTTTAAATCTCTGAATTGTTTACAGTGATATCATAGATGCGTTCATTTATTTACTTAGGAGACACATGTCCCAGGCGCTGTGCTAAGCCAAGAGGTACCACGATGGCTAAACCATGGTCTCAGATTTGAATCTGTTTGATTTTTTTCAGTTTTGAAGAAGGTTTTTTTCTTGCCTCTTCTGTCTGGTGACCTCTCCCTTTTCTCATTAACTGAGACTATATAGAAGTTATTCAAAGTTTTAATGAAGCCTAAAGTAAAGCTTCATTCCACCTATAATCTCTACTTCCCCGAAACATGGCACCTAATCATCACCTAATGTATACTATTTATAACACTTCTTTCTCATTATCATTTTCACCCCAGCAATGGAATGGCTTCACCAGAACATGAATAATTCTAAGTCAGTTAATCCAAGAATAACTAGGAATTTGAGGAGAAAATGAATTTAAATTTCCTTGTTTTCCTACCGATTTGAATTCAGAAAAGGAAAAGGGGTGAGAGCAGAAACATTTTGGGGTCTCTTCATAAGTTCACATGGCTGACAAAGATTGAAAAAAAGATGAGAAATATTTTTTTGTTTGTTTGCAAACTCCTCTGTTAAAAGAAACCCCACACACACTTAATATATGCAAGTATATATTTATTATTATATAATAACATGTGCTCTTATACCAATTCTACATGCACTTTAAGAGTCACAAACAGAAATTAGAAAAAGATGAATTTTTAACAATAGAAATAGAAATTTTACATTTTTTGCCCATGCCCCTACCATGGTTTTTTAGCCCCTAATTCTGGAGTGGACGGACCATGATTTGTGAAGCATTATAGACCCTGGGCACATAAAATGTTGTGAATCTTTGCAACTGCACAACCCCATAGGAAAGACTACTTAAATCAGTGGTGAAATTGCATCATATCTGAAAACCAAATAGATTTATAGGAGAGGTAAATGCTTTAATATTGAGACTTTCCTTAGAAGACAGTACCTGGTTTCTGGTTAAAGAGCAATGAGAAATCCCTCCTCATAGACAGGTGTGCTTCCAGCTTATGTCATGAACCAATCCATTTTTTCTAAAACTCCAAGCAAGTGGCAAGCACCTGGAAAAAGACACATAACACGTGTGGGCACACGTCTACACATGCGCACGTGCACACACACACACACACACACACACACACACACACACCCTCTGAGGATTTTAATTAGAATTCAAGTCATCACGGCATAAAAGATATACTAATCCTTTGAGCAAGGTGTTAATTGTTAATCTCATTTTTCCTGTCTAGTAGCCTTGCATAACACTGTTTATAATAGGCTTCCTGTGGTAAAAGAATGGGCTACTAAACCTCAGTACATGTTTTCCAGTAATCATTTTAGTGGCCAAGGGTCCTTATAATAGTGGCTAATCTCCATAACATCATCATTAGTGGATGAGGGTAACTAAAATTATAGAGACCCTTTGCTCTAATTATAGACTCTGAATTGCAAATCCATTCTTTAATCAACTGTAAATGCATTGTAACGGGAATTGTAAGTTCTTTCCAGGGAGCAATACGCATTCAAGCTAGCAGACTAGAACCAAGCAATGTAATGTGTTTGGGGAATAATAACTGGATATGCTCCTCATAGAGCCTGCATTACAATATGGCTCCTTGCTGGAGAGATTGTCATAGCAAATCATATGTTTCTAGCTTTCTAGCATTGTTACAAAGGTGTGGCATTAATATTTTACTTGTCCAGAATCCTCAACAGTAAGCAAGTTTTACTTGTCCAGAATCCTCAACAGTAAGCAAGTCAAGTGTGTTCTCAAATGTCTACGTTGTCCATGACCTGCTTATTTTCTGCTGTTCTTAAGAGCCCAAAGGGAGAAAATGTGTCTCTCAAAATACAGAAGCCTATGGAACCCATTCAATCCCATATATTTTGTTGGTATAGAAATGAATTTACTTTGGCTTTTACCTCTAAGATACAAAGCCTAAAACAGATCTGTTTCCCTGATCTCACAGATACTTTGTTATTTAAAATGGAAAACGAGAGACAAATTTTTAGGCTCTTTGGGTCACAGGCAACACCTTGATTTTAATCAAATGCTAGTAAACTTATGGATATTCCAAAAAATCTTATTAAGTGGCTCAAGAGCACTCTAGCTATACACAGGCTGGTCCAGTAACTGCTGTCTTTGTTGTCTTATTGATGAGATAAAAAAATGCAGCTCTACACATTTCCTTTTCAGAACGTGAGTGATTTCCTTGGCTTTCCTTGGCAGAGAATACAAATGCGAAGAGGAGAAGTATCAGCAAAAGAATTAAGGGCCTGTTTGTAGACTCTCAAATATTTATCTTCGGTATTCTAGATCTTTCCAGATGAAAACAACCTTCTCCTAATCACCTTCTCTCTCTCTCTCTCTCTCTCTCTCTGTGAGATGATCTCCAGTCTTACCTGAAAGAACCTAATGAGAAATCAAACCCTTTCTCCATGTCAGGATTGGCCTGGTTGTTCCAATAACCCAGACTTTTTCCGGAGACCATTATTTTTCTCAGTGAAGTTCCTTGCTCCTTGTCTCACTCCCAACCATCTCTCATCCGTGAGATGGACACAAAGAACATCATCTAACCACCCCTTTAATCTCATTCTGTCTTTGTGTTATTTTTGGGCCCTAATATTTTTTGGGGGGGAATATAATTTACGTGTGATTATATAATATTGCCGGGTAGTTTTAATAAAGTACTCACTGTGTGTTCTTGAAAACTCCAACTAAGCCTCTTTCATTTGGATCTTTAAATTATTATTTCTCTTTTATATTGTAGCAATTTTGGTTTTTAAGCCTTTACGTTGAGATCTTTAAGTTGTTGATCAAAATAAATAATCAGAAATTAAGTCTCCACTTTCCAGGTAAGTCCAACACAACAAGGAAGAATGGCACTCAATATTAATAAAATCTTGTGTTTAGCTTTTAGTGTTAAGGTAAAATAATATCCTGCTAGTTTCCCGGAAAACTGGGGGATTCATTTATTACCATGACGTTCTTCTCTTTGCTTTAATATTACTATGCTTTCTACAACAATTTTCCTATATTTGAATTATTATTGAAAGCTACAAAGGTTAACATTAAATATATTAACTTTTTAATGTTATTCAGCTTTTTCAGCCATTAGTCTTCCTTAGACGTCTGCCATTATTTACATAATTATTTCGTCAATCTAGCCACAGCTTTTACCTTCAGAGTGTAATACAATGAGTCTTCATATTTCATTCTGCTCAAGAAAGGCAAGGAGCTAGATGAATGGCGTAAATGGTGTCCATTCATAAGGCTGACCTGAAACAGATCTGTAGCATGGTGGGGAACTGACTTCAAATCTACACTAAAGAATGTGAGGCTAAAAGCCGAGTTTCAAGTCATCAGGGAGCGAACATACGTTTGTTGTCAGTGCTTTTTGGAAAACCTGTATCTTGGTAGCCATGAGATTTTAATTTTTTTAAGCTAATACAGTCCTTATAAAATAAACGATGATCCTACCATACACCAGTACCCCGTTTTTTAACGCGAATAATTTCTGGAGTAATCTCGCTTTTACCCTTAGGTTTGTTCTCTGCTAGCCTGGATCTCCATATGTGGCTCTGGTTTGCTCTTGCTTAGTAAATATACCTGGTTGTATTGAGGCTTAGTGAGCCGGTTAATACCCAGTTGGTGCCTTCTTGACATCATGAAATCACTTTCAGTATTTTTGGTCATTATCCCTGAGATTTATGGGCTCATTGTGCACTGGCAAAGGGCCACTGTGACAATGCCCAGCGTTATCTCAGCTCCCAAAGTTAACAGTCTTGAAAAGGCAGATTTACAGGGGATTTTTAAAGCTTAGTTTCACGCTTTCATTTCTCATGGAAGCACCACAATAACAAAGGATTCTATTTAAGTTTCAGACCCCGCTGCCAACAGAAGCTACCAGAACATGATGGAGTGTCTCTTTCTTGTCTCATTCCTAGTCTAATGTGTCCAACTGCAGATGCCCAGATGACATCTGACCAAAGTATGAACAAACATGCCTGGATTTCAGGTTTTTCTTTTCAGAGAGTTTTGCATGTTTCATTTTTGTTTTTAACTCACCTTCAGCAGAAGAATACAATTATAGAGAACAGTGTAGCCAGTCAGCAAACGCCACGCCTTCTCTGAGCCAGGATTCCAGTCATTGCCATTTCTGCCACCACTCACATCGGCTCGTCTTTCTTCCCTGAAAGAGTTTGTTCCAAATATCTGTAGCGTGAGGGAGATGTTTCTGTAGCTCATTTTTACCTTAGTAACATTGATATCTACCAAACTAAGGAGTTCCACTTTCCTTTTTTTAGTCTGTGAAGAAATGCTATTCATTTAAAAATATTTTTTTCACGATTAAGAAATAGTTCCCTTGTATGAAACAGAGGAAGAGTGTAAGTTGAAGAACTGATTGTATTGCTTGTCATTACTATCCCATTACTGCTCTCTTATTTACATTAAAACCAGAGAATAATATTTACTTTAAAGCGAGAAGTAGGAGGATTTATTGCAATGATCTTTTCTAACACATGGCTGAATTCCACAGCCCTTCATCTCCTATCCATTTGGCCTCAACGGTCTTTGTTTTACAACTTTTCCCTCAAGACACTGTCCCTGGCCCCTACTTCCACGACTACTTAGCCTCCTCAAACTTATTCCTTCATTTACTTTCTTTGAACTCATTCCAACTGCTCCTCATGTCTCATGAACTAATTAGAAAAATCACAAATTCCTTGGTAAGCACAGAATAAAGAATAACATGTCCAAAAGAGAGGTTCTCCATAATACAAATATTGCCCTACTTTAAAAACAACACTTCAACTGCTTTCTGAAGTATGTGTGTCTGTGTGATCTTCTGGAGCCCTCGTAATGATTCTGTGGAATATTCAGGTGTGTTGGTTATTTTCCTCTTGTCTTTTCCCCAGTCCCTTCTCTGCAGTTTCTGCCCTGCCTGCTCTCTTTCCACCAGACTGTCTTGCCATGGGCTTTCTGGCTTGGTCTTCAGGAGGCACTGGGAGGAGTTCAGGGCAGATCGGGAGAGATCGGGCTCAGGTGCCATCCTCTGGGAGTGGCTGTCCCCCAAACCAGGGCTCCCCATGCCTTCCTGTCTCCACCGTCCTGGGGCTCAATGGGCTCCACTCACAATTTCTCTTGCTCATCTTTTCGGCTCCAGGGTTGGTAACAATGTCCTGCTGTGAATTGTCCTGGGTGCCTCACCATCCTTTAAATCTGCCCACACCTTTGTAAGTAGTTCCCTTATTAACATCTTCATTGAATCCATCATGAGTGAATTCTGTTTCCGGCTTATACCTTGACCGACAAAACTGGGCATATTTTATTAGCCATTAATTTTGTTGAGGAAATTAAAGTACAGTGAAGTAAGGGACTTATCTTAAGGCACACATGGGGTCCAGGAGAGAACAAGGCTAGGAGCCAAGTCTCCTTGTGGGTAGTTTGTGCTCTCCACAGTCTTTGTGATGCCCAAAGATGGTCTCAGTCAAATGGGTAGTAACATTATTCCGTCTTGTTCACTGAGGTATCTCAAGATCCTAGAACAGGGAAAAACACCATGCGGTTGGCTCACCCAGGTTTCACTCAACACCCTCTAGCTTGCCTCCATGTAGCATTGGTGTGAGAGAGTTAAAGACACGTATCTGGCTATGTTTCTACACATAGATGCACCTAATGAGCTCGCATGTAGACATGAAGGTTAGGAAGCAGTGGAGATGCATGGGGCATGGGGTATGTGTTTTCAGGCTTGTGCTGGAGTGTCTGCTTTCTCTGCAGCACCATTCCCAACAGCTCGGTGCTGGGCAGCAGCTCACAGCAACAGTGACCTTCCTGTAGGAACACTCCCCAGGGCACCCCTGAGCATCAGTCCCAGCTCAGTTTCTGTGACTACATCCAAGTGCAACTTCCTACCCCCACCACCAGAGATGTTTTGAGGCATCTAGTGCTCTTTAATAAATCCCATTATGCCTCAGTGAGTGAGAAACTAGACATTCTGTAGTCTGCAGTTGACAACGTTAGTCTATGACTTCCGGACAAAATGATAGTTATGCTTTACCCCAGCCATTTAAAGCCTCCCGATCTGTACTGAAAACCTGTTTCCCTATTTCCCATGCCTTATTTTTCTTCCTGATGGCAGTAGGAGATATTACATTTCAATCCTGAAGGAGACATTTTTATGTATTATTAGGTTCAAGGTCTGTCTTCCCTCTGTCAGCCATAATTCACCATCACTGACTCCTTCATTCCTCCTCTCATGCAGTAAGACAGGTACAAAGGAGAAAATCTTCTCCTGAGTTTTTTCCTTTTTGGCTGTTAGCCGAACTGGCTCTCGGGTAGTAATGTTAGATACAGAAGTTAGAAGTTTGAAAATCCCTCCCCTTTCTATTGTGGAGAATAACATCCTGTACAACGAGATTTTGTAGACTTTATTGCCTCCTCTCTACGCCTGTATCTATTTTTTATATAACTTGAGATAATAAAGCCCAAGGGGAGAATAAAATAAAGGAAGAAAAATAACATAATACTTCGGAATTTACATATATTGAAATGTATCTTGTTTTTTCAAAGGAACCTGGGAAGCAGAGATAGACTTTTACAAGTTCCACCAAGTAGCTGGAGAACCTGGAAGTGTTATGAGATTTAAAAACTAACATTGTTTATTGACCATCCCAAATGTTAAAATTCTTGTCTTAAAGATGTCCTTGGGAATCATTAGGAACCAGGGCTTATGAAATCATTATGTCCTGCCCTTCCTCTGTTGTTTCCAGCCATCAGCCCCATAAGTATACATGTTTTAAAATTTTTGATTCCTTAATAATTTTAGAAGTACATTCTCAATAAAGGATATTCTTGAAGTCTCTGATACTGAAGGACCTACCTAGAACAAGTTATGCTTTTCACATTTTTTCATTCATACATTCATTTATTTTGCAAACATTTAATCTGTGATATCTTCAAGATGCCAGGCACTGGCTAAAGGTTAGTGATGTGAGCACAGACAGGATGTGGCTGGGAAGAAGGGGCTGGTAATGCCAGATGGACAACTTCTTCAATGGTAGGTCATTTGCTGGGCAAACAGGGGCAAAGGGGGCTGAAGGAGCATGGTCTGGGGAAAAAGAATTTTGTACATCAGATCCTTCCCTCTTGCTGTCCTCAAAGCAGAGTTCTACACCTCAAATGAAGATTGTGTCATCAAAGGGCTTTGACTTAAAGCACTAAAGCACTGACTTAAAGGCCAATTATCCATTAGTATACATTTTATTTATTTATTTATTTTAAATTTATTTATTTATTTTTTAAAATTTTTATTGTTATGTTAATCACCATATATTACACCATTAGTTTTGGATGTAATGTTCCATGATTCATTGTTTGTACATAACACCCAGTGCTCCATGCAGAACGTGCCCTCTTTAATACCCATCACCAGGCTAACCCATCCCCCCACCCTCCTCCCCTCTAGAACCCTCAGTTTGTTTTTCAGAGTCCATCGTCTCTCATGGTTCGTCTCCCCCTCCGACTTACTCCCCTTCATTCTTCCCCTCCTGCTATCTTCTTCTTTTTCTTTTTTCTTAACATATCTTGCATTATTTGTTTAAGAGGTACAGATCTGTGATTCAACAGTCATGCACAATTCACAGCGCTCACCATAGCACATACACTCCCCAATGTCTATCACCCAGCCACCCCATCCCTCCCACCCCCTCACCACTCCAGCAACCCTCAGTTTGTTTCCTGAGATTAAGAATTCCTCAAATCAGTGAGGTCATACGACACATGTCTTTCTCTGATTGACTTATTTCACTCAGCATAACACCCTCCAGTTCCATCCATGTCATTGCAAATGGCAAGATCTCATTCCTTTTGATGGCTGCATAATATTCCATTGTGTATATATACCACCTCTTCTGTATCCATTCATCTGTCGATGGACATCTTGGCTCTTTCCACAGTTTGGCTATTGTGGACATTGCTGCTATAAACATCGGGGTGCACGTACCCCTTTGGATCCCTACATTTGTATCTTTGTGGTAAATACCCAGTAGTGCAATTGCTGGATCGTATGGTAGCTCTATTTTCAACTGTTTGAGGAACCTCCATACTGTTTTCCAGAGGGGTTGCACCAGCTTGCATTCCCACCAACAGGGTAGGAGGGTTCCCCTTTCTCCACATCCCCGCCAACATCTCTCGTTTCCTGACTTGTTAATTTTAGCCATTCTGACGGGTGTGAGGTGGTATCTCATTGAGGTTTTGATTTGGATTTCCCTGATGCCTAGCGATGTTGGCACTTTTTGTTGTGTCTGCTGGCCATTTGGATGTCTTCTTTGGAAAAATGTCTGTTCATGTCTTCTGCCCATTTCTTGATTGGATTATTTGTTCTTTGGGTGTTGAGTTTGATAAGTTCTTTAGAGATTTTGGATACTAGCCCTTTATCTGATATGTCATTTGCAAATATTTTCTCCCATTCTGTCGGTTGTCTTTTGGTTTTGTGGACTGTTTCTTTTGCTGTGCAAAAGCTTTTTATCTTGATGAAATCCCAATAGTTCATTTTTGCCCTGGCTTCCCTTGCCTTTGGCAATGTTTCTAGGAAGAAGTTGCTGCGGCTGAGGTCGAAGAGGTTGCTGCCTGTGTTCTCCTTTAGGATTTTGATGGACTCCTGTCTCACGTTTAGGTCTTTCAACCATTTGGAGTCTATTTTTGTATGTGGTGTAAGGAAATGGTCCAGTTTCATTCTTCTGCATGTGGCTGTCCAATTTTCCCAACACCATTTGTTGAAGAGACTGTCTTTTTGCCATTGGACATTCTTTCCTGCTTTGTCAAAGATGAGTTGACCATAGAGTTGAGGGTCCATTTCTGGGCTCTCTATTCTGTTCCATTGATCTATGTGTCTGTTTTTGTGCCAGTACCATACTGTCTTGATGATGACAGCTTTGTAATAGAGCTGGAAGTCCGGAATTGTGATGCCGCCAGCTTTGGTTTTCTTTTTCAAGATTCCTCTGGCTATTCGGGGTCTCTTCTGGTTCCATACAAATTTTAGGATTATTTGTTCCATTTCTTTGAAAAAAGTGGATGGTATTTTGATGGGGATTGCATTGAATGTGTAGATTGCTCTAGGTAGCATTGACATCTTCACAATGTTGGTTCTCCCAATCCATGAGCATAGAATGCTTTTCCATTTCTTTGTGTCTTCTTCAATTTCTTTTTATGAGTATTTTATAGTTTTCTGAGTACAGATCCTTTGCCTCTTTGGTTAAATTTATTCCTAGGTATCTTATGGTTTTGGGTACAATTATAAATGGGATCGACTCCTTGATTTGTATCTCTTCTGTCTTGTTGTTGGTGTATAGGAATGCCACTGATTTCTGTGCATTGATTTTATATCCTGCTACTTTACTGAATTCCTGTATGAGTTCTAGCAGTTTTGGGGTGGAGTCTTTTGGGTTTTCCACATACAGTATCATATCATCTGCAAAGAGTGAGAGTTTGACTTCCTCTTTGCCGATTTGGATGCCTTTGATTTCTTTTTGTTGTCTGATTGCTGTGGCTAGGACTTCTAATACTATGTTGAATAGCAGTGGTGATAGTGGACATCCCTGCCGCGTTCCTGACCTTAGGGGAAAAGCTCTCAGCTTTTCCCCATTGAGAATGATATTGGCTGTAGGTTTTTCATAGATGGCTTTTATGATATTGAGGTATGTACCCTCTATCCCTATACTCTGAAGAATTTTGATCAAGAAAGGATGCTGTACTTTGTCAAATGCTTTTTCTGCATCTATTGAGAGGATCCTATGATTCTTGTTCTTTCTTTTGTTAATGTATTGTATCACGTTGATTGATTTGCGGATGTTGAACCAAATTTGCAGCCCAGGGATAAATCCCACTTGGTCGTGGTGAATAATCCTTTTAATGTACTGTTGGATCCTATTGGCTAGTATTTTGGTGAGAATTTTTGCATCCATGTTCATCAAGGATCTTGGTCTGTCATTCTCCTTTTTGATGGGGTCTTTGTCTGGTTTTGGGATCAAGGTAATGCTGGCCTCATAAAATGAATTTGGAAGTTTTCCTTCCATTTCTATTTTTTGGAACAGTTTCAGGAGAATAGGTATTAATTCTTCTTTAAATGTCTGATAGAATTCCCCTGGGAAGCCATCTGGCCCTGGGCTTTTGTTTCTTGGGAGATTTTTGATGACTGCTTCAATTTCCTTAGTGGCTATAGGTCTGTTCAGGTTTTCTATTTCTTCCTGGTTCAATTTTGGTAGTTGATACATCTCTAGGAATGCACCCATTTCTTCCAGGTTATCTAATTTGCTGGCATAGAGTTGCTCATAGTATACATTTTAGAAACACCCAACCATACATCCTTCAAAAATGAGGACCAGACTTTTTTTTAACGATTACATTTGAAAGAGAAATCTCATGAAAGATGTTTTGTATTCTAGGATGAAACAATTGTCTTCTTTGTAAAGGAATGAATGTGTATGGCTTTAGTCTTCATTTGTGAGTGTAGATAATGTGACTGTCTTCCAAATGGTAATACATTTTGTACATTGGTTTTGGGCATTTTAATCAATTAGAGCTTTGGAAAGAGGTACAGAGCACTCCACGTTTGCTGTATAACATCAGCATTCATAATTACGCAAGCACTTTGAATTGTAAAATAATTAAAATTCATTCTGCCAATGTGTTGAAATTAATGAATGAATACTAATATAAGCGATACATTTTTGACAGTGGCGTATAAGATTGTATTTACTGACTTGTTATTAGTAAAGCTTATCCCATCCAGGGCTAGCTGCTGACAATATGCTGAAAGCACTTGGATGGTGTATAGTCAACTTAGAAGTTCAGCATATCTCCTAATGATGGCAGTCTTGAACTTAAGTTGTATTTTCCCTTCAGTTTTCTTTTGCCTTAAACTTATTTCCAAGTGTATATGTAAATATAAAGTGTCCTTAGGATTTTAGATGTGCATTTAGATCAGATACATAGGGTGATAAAAACAAAGTCAAAACTCTACTACCTTGCTCAGGATGCAGTGTTGGGACCAGTCCCAACAACACTCGCTTTTTGGTCCTTTGGAAGTCACTTCCTCAGCGAAATGTCCCTGTGTTCACATCTTTAATATTCAGTATTGCAAGTAGATAGTCATCTTAATCTTAACCCTGATGATACAGTAAATGCACTTATCTACCTCATATTATAAACATACCTTTCAAATTTAAACGACAGGTCATCTGCCTCACTACAAGGAGATTTTTGAAAAAGCAGGAGTGATTTGGTCAAGAATATGAGTTGGACAGATCAGTATGTAAATCCTTCCACTCACCTGACACTTCTCCCACCTGGCACCAAAGATGATGTGGGCTGACATCACACAGATAGGAGCAGCAACAAGGAAGAAGTGAGGACTGGCTTCATCTAACATCAAGGTTTCGCTGACATGAGGAGGGTCAAATGCTATCTTCCCTGATGTCAATCGGTTATTCTTCAAATTCATTGGAAGATGTGGTTTGTACTTTTTTACTTTCGACAAATTCAGATTTCACTGAAACTCAACTTTTGGAAGATTTATTTTAATAGGTTAGTAAAAAATTATATATTCAAGGTTTTTTTAAAGATTTATTTATTTGAGAGAGGGAGTGTGTGTGCAAATGGGGGGGCAGAGGAAGAGAGAGAGAGGATCTCAAGCACACTCCCCACTGAGCCTGGAGCCCCCCACAGGGCTCGATCCCAGGACCCTGAGACCATGATCTGAGCCAGAACCAAGAGTCAGACGTTCAACCCACTGAACCACCCAGGTGCCCCTATATTCAATGCTTTTAAGTACACAGAAATTAAAATTTTATGTGACACTTTGTTTCCAGCAAAAGAATCATGTAGTTCATTGCATTTCCAAAGATATATTAAATATATGTTGTAGACTTTTCAAAAGCCTATCCCCTTGGCAAGTTTCTTTTAAAAAGCAAACATTATTGAAAAGTTACCAGTCCTTCTAAGGAGCAGATGAAGCACGTGGCTTCCATCTAAAGTAAGAGAAGTGTCCGCTTTGTGATCTGCATCACTATGTTCTTATTGTTCATATGTGTTTGCATTTCTAGTATCACTTTTGATCTGGAGGCTGCAGGGGTGTTTTTGGAATTTGCGTTAGGAAGGCACTGTCTAATTTGTAAGGGTCGATTTATTAATGCTAGGTCTTATGATCACTGAAACGGTGACTAGCAAACACGGATAGAGCAAGGTAATTAGTCAATCCACACTTTAGATAAAAGCTTAGTTTTTTTCTCTTATAGATTAAAAACTTGAATAGATGTTCTGGTATTTTGTTCCGTTACTCCTATGGATCCAGTGCCTGCACTCTGGTCCCCACACTGGGGACCTAGGAGGTTACAATTTGGCAGGAGGCATAGTGGGAGTGAGGGTCTCCAGGCTCAAATTCCTTACTTGAAAATTTGCTTCAGTCCACATACCCTGAGACCCCAGCTTCTTTCAGAGACTTGAACATTTCAGCCACGGGTTGGCCAGGCTGTCGGTACTACAAGCCTGAGTCAGAACTTCACAGTATGGCTTGGCCATTTTTGAAATGGATTCTCATATTTTCAAATATTCATGTCAAATGAAAGAAAGAAGATGCTGTCATCTATTACCATGGCTGTTAGAAATCAAAATTGCCTCGACGGAATTGAAACCAAGTGGGCCTGGTCATCTTAAAACTCTTTGCAAGTTTCCTTCAATGCAAAGTTTTGAGCTTTTGCAAGTTTTCAGTCAAACCATAAAACAAAATATAAATTCCTTTTCAGATTGTTCATTTGGATAATTCATTTTGGATTATCCGTGAATGCTTCCTTCCGCATTTTTTCTGTTAATGCAAATAATTCAAATAAATGTTGATGTGTCTGATTAAATTCAGAGAAACAATGTTCCCTTCATATATATTAACATTAACTGGGCTTTATATTTTTTCAATCATCTGAATTCACATATCAGTCTATGTGAGGGGAACAGTTGTCTGATTAAAAAAAAAAAGACAAAATAATCATTTGACTGTAGCTCAGCTTTAATGCTAAGTCTCAGCTGTGCTAATACAACTGACATTGACAAGCAGCTGGAATGATAATTGGGCTAAAAGTATTTCTCCTAACCCCTTACTAATGACAGGTTGGCAAGACATGGTAACATTATCACAGTTAACTTTTTCACAAGTGATAATACACTAGAGCAATCAACTGGTATTAACCATCAAAGCTTCCTGGCTTTACAATGTAAACTCCTTTGTCTGTATTGGAAATATTTCTTCTATATGAAAGAAATACAATTGAATAAAGTTAAAGTGATTTTTTTAAATGCCAATGTCCAGAGCCATGAAAATTTGACATTCCAGATTCAGTACAGGGAAGCAACACTTTTGTCCTGAAACTACGTTGACATGCTCTTAAGTATATTATTTTCTGGCTTAAACCCTCAGGGTTAATAAGTCTAAAACAGACCCGTTGACTGTCCTGGTTTTAGAGGCCTCTTCCATTTGAACTTCCTTTCCGTAAAAAAACCAAAACACTTGATTAGGGCCTGGAGGAGTAGTAAGCATGAAAAGACAAGAAGACAAAATAAGTTCTCAATCTCCTGCCTCCTTTATGTTTCTCCTCTCTCATTTCTCATGTTTTCTTGCCCTCCCTGCCCCTACTGCAGCCCCTCTTCTCTCTCTCTGAGGGCGATTCTGCTTCACAATGCAGCGGGTTGTTGTCATACCTCTTCCTGGCTTGTAAGCTGTTGCTGCCGAGGCAGGAGTTAGAGCAGCCTGCTAGTTCTGGGGTGGGTTTGGAGCCGGGAGCTGCATTTGCTGGCTGTGGGGCAGAGGTAGAGAAAGGAGCATAGAGACAGCCCAGGGAGAGGAAGAAGGGTGCCCAGCACCCTACCAGCCTCAGAGTCTTCATTTCTAAACAGGAGGTAGTAAGACCTACCTCCCAGGTTTGTTACAAGCATTAAATAAAACGGCTTTTAGAAGAGTTATGTTACTTGTACCTCCTGGGGAAATAGAAGGCACTCTGGGAGCCTGGCAGGCAGTGTGCATATGGAAATGGGATCCATGGGCATGCTTTTCCTCCTCTGGGGAGCTGAGGAATACTAACTAGCATGAAAAGAAGAAGGAAAATAACAGTTTTATAAGTTTAGACTCTTCGTTGAGCATTTCTAAACATGGTTCAGCGAAGAGTGCAAACACCATTTTGGACTGTTAATGAAACACTGTATTCCACTGTGGCCAGCCATGGAAGACCATTTTGGGAGGATTTTCATCAATTCTTGCTGCCACACTTAAGAGGAGTATTAACCTGCTAGTATGTGCTTGTAGGTTAGCCTTGGATGCTTCTGCATTTAGGGGGAGAGAAAGATGAAGATTCTCAAAAACGACCTCACCCAAAACACAAGGAGAGGGGTGGGAGCTTTCCCTGCAGAAGACAACTGTCGCAGAGAAGGCGTGTTTAGGGGTGGCATGGCAAAAAGTGTTCTTACATCTTTAAATTGTTGGAAAAAACTCAAACGAATAATGTTTTGTAACATGGGAAATTTATACAAAATTGGAATTTTGTCCATTCATAAAATGTATTGAAATACATACAGCCATGCCCATTCATTTCTACATTTCCGTGGCTGCATTCATGCTACAGCAGGAGAGCTGGGTACAGGTGGCACAGACCAAATATCCCCCAAAGCTGAAAATTGTTACTATTGGCCCTTTGCAGAAGAATTCTGTCGATCTTGTTTTAGAGGATCGAGGACGTTGACGCCTGAGCCCTGGGAGGAGAGAATACTTTGGCTTCCAGGGCTTCGTCCCTGGTGAGTGGCCTGCTCATACGCGTGAGTGCCAGGGTAACAGAACTGCCTCTTGGGATGTTGGTGGACCTAAATGTTAGGGCGTGTGGACCCTCAGCACGGCAGAGAATCTTAAAAGTCTGAAAATTGTGGCTTTGCAAAGAATGCAACAGATTTTTGTGCCTTCGCTTTATTTCAGGAGATATGATTAGCAGGCAGAATTACTCCCCTCTCCTAGACACCTGGAGCTTTTCAGTTGACTTTCTTAGAAATGGCATTTCCTCTATGCAAAGTTTCCCTCTGCCTGTCTCCTGTCATCCGCCTTTCTGTGGTGGAGAGGCCCACGGATGGGATTCAGGGTCAGTTCAGTGTGGTTTGCATCCTGGCTCCCCACCGTCTCTACACAAATAATTTCAGCCCTACATCCTCTACCTTCTTGTCTGTACAATGGGAAGACTGAGGGGATGTTTGCGCATAGTGCTAGGCATCCAGAAGGACAATTCCACAGGGTGGCGAGGTACTTCTATGCACATTGTGTTCTTATTGCGCTGCTTTCATTTCACTTGTTCTGTCGTCATTTTTCCTGTGTGCAAAATTGTCCCTTCCCCTAGACTGAGAATTCCTTGAAGGTGGGGTACTTTTCTTATGCCTTTATCCCTCTCCAGAACACAGCAAACTGCCTCCTGCAAAGTGAGCATGCAGGGCATGTTTGTTTGTTTGTTCTTAATTTTAATGAATACATGGATTTGTTTAATTAGTATATGTCCATGGAGTGTCATACATTTTTCTCGGAGAATGTTAATTACATGCAAAAGTCATATAGCTTATCTGATATATACTAAAACTGATGAATCCATAATTCAACAACCTAAAAATTTGAGATTGTGGAAAATACTGGCTTAATTTATTATGCAGCTGAAAAATTAAATTATATCTATCATGGCTGTGAAAATGAATACAATTGACATCTGTAGGCTTGAAAATTGGTCAATCTATAGTAGAACTGTCCAATAGGATCATAAGATGAACCACAAACACAAGCCACATATATGGTTTAATTTTTTCTAGCAGCCACATTTAAAAAGACATAAACTAGTGAAGTTAATTTCAAGAATATATTCTGTATAACCTGATACAGCCAAAATAGAATTTTCATAGGCAATCAATAGACAACTATTAATTATATATTCTAACTTCATTGTTTATCCTGACTCCTTGAAATCCCACATGGTATTTTGTAAGTGTGGTACATCTCAGTTGGGACTGGCCCCATGTGTAATGCTGCTGGCTACTTGGGGCCGCATAACTCTAAAGTTTTTATGATACCCTGAGAGCACATGACTATAAATTAAAACGCTTCACTCAAAAGCTGGAAATGAGCAGAGAAAACGCCCTCGCCGCCCATCCTTATTTGGAGATAATGCTGCTAACCAAGTGACTCCACGTGTGTTTGAATGTGCCTAAGATAGTTGGTATTTGAACCACGGCACTCTACATGGATACCGTCGTGTCCGATAGCCAGCCGCTGTTTGAATGGTTTGAAGATTTGTGCACACCTTCAGCCCCGTGTCTTTGCCTGGTGAACAGCTGAGGAGGTAGCTCAGAGGGAAGCCCCTGCCGGTGGAACCGCTCGGGGCGGGGTGTGCCGGTGTTACGGCTGTTTCCTGGGAGCAGCTGACTGTTTCCAGATTAGATGAGGCTGTGCTCAGGCATGTTCCTGTTCGTGATGAATGTCTCTGTGCAAGTCCCAATTTGTGCTGTTTGGCATCTGTGCAAACAGACAGGGAGCTTCTGGCTAAACTGAACCGAAGCTCACGGTCCCAGCTCAGCGTCATTGCCTCGGGTAGACGCAACCCTAAGACACACTTTGCTATGTAGACATATTTATGTTCATACTTTCAAATGCAAGGCGAAGTTAAAAGCAGTAACAAGATGTGGGTCGGGGTTTTTGCTGGGAAAAAAAAAAAAAAGACTGGTATCAGCGATCTAGTTTATCTGTTTATTCACAAACACCTTATTAGTTGCCAACAATGAGATTTCTTTCGGTTCTTTTATCGTTCGCTTTAAACCATATCCACGAAACGTTTGTATGCTGTTGCCGTTTGCACATTTAAAAAATAAATAATGGAAGCTTTTATAGATTCTGTTATGTAGACTTTGAAATCCCATTTTGTTCTTGGATAGCTGTTTGGAAGGTTTGTATGGGCGGACGGCCAAGACCAAACCTGGCTTTCTGGGAAAGGAAAAGAAGAATGAATGAAGCCCCTTGCAGCTCCAGCCGTCTGCCGCTCTCCGAATCGGAGATAAGCCTTTTTCAAAATGAGGACTTCCGAACATCTGAAGTGTGAGTGACTTTAGAACGCCATAAAGGGAAAAGATCCAGCTGCAATTTATTACAGTCAGGTCAATTAAATAGGCTCAGAGCATCATCATCTTGTTTATATCTATCATGGATCATTGGAGATGAAAAAAAGAATGTGGTCTCAGCTCCTGCTTCCCTCTTTCAGACAAAGAGCTGTAGAGACCCCTCAGTAATGGTTAAGATACATTTCAGCAGCAGCTTCTCCACATGGGCAAGCGATTACGTTTAAATTGCTTAATATTCTATTGTTAATGGTCTGCCTTTTATATAGAAAGACATTCAGGAAGAGGATTGGATCACTACATAAATAGCATGACTGTCTTGGCTTTGTCCTGTGAAGTTCCTGCCAAAGACTATTGGAGTCTTCGTGTTTGTTCAATAGGTAAAAAAAGCTTTTGCTTGTCACAAACGGTGTCTCATTTATTTATCTAGATCCTTTGCCTTCTGTTTCGCTGCATCCTGTTCTAAAAATAAAAGCATATGGGCTCTGACGATGTGGGTTTCTGCCCTGTCAGTGTTCTGTTTATGCTACTTGTTTCCTTTAAAGAAAATTACCTGGCTTCAATCTGATATCTCTCGAGACTACTTTTATAATCAAAATATAGTATTTAGATGGTCAAGTGATTAAACAGGCCAGGATAAGAGCTGTGGACGTTAGGATTTCACATATTTTTCCTGTGCTTCCAGAGAGCTGTTTTGAGGCAGTGATTTGAAAACAAATCCAAACGCAGATGAAGAATAATTTGAAAGAATGGTGTAGTCCAGATTCCAAATGTCCTTCAAAATTTTAACCCATTGATTTTCAATTCTGAACTGCTACCTGCAAAAACTGTGCTTGTCACCATGATACGTTTTTGAGATGGTGCCTGACACCATCTTTGTTTTATCTTTGTTTTGTTAACTTCATTATTTCAGACACCTCTTGCCTAAAGATGAACATCAGACTATGAATCCCTATTGAGATGACTGAACCTGTTTGTTTCTTTGTTTGTTTGTTTAGGACAAATGCCAACGCAGGGCACTTGTCATTAATGCCACTTACTGACGATTTTGATAATTTTTCCATTTCCACTTTGACCCATGTCCCTGTTCCTACTCCATTCGCTTCCTCCTGTCCCTAACTTATATAAAATATTTCCATGTAAGTCCTTATCACAGACCCTTTACTTCCTCTCATTGACAGCTATAACCAAGTGGGAAGGCAAAAATCCAAAACAAAAGGAAACAAATAGAATTTCAAAAATAGTTCGACAACATGGTTCCAAGTGGACACAGCTTCCCTCAAGTCAAACTGCAGTATTTTGATATGCTCCTGTTCAGATGGCTGGTGAGTATGTCAGTGATCACACTCCTTCTAGATGCCACCTTGAAAAGTCTCAAAGTCACTACATGGAACAGACCAGGGGACCATGGTAGAAGGTAAGTATGCCAACAGATGGACAAATGAGGTTGGGTCTTGGTTCTGCTTGTACCTGTATGACCTTGGACATGACCTTTTAATTATCCATGTCTCTGTCCAGTTGTGAAAATAACATTTTTCCACCTCCTTTCCAGAATGATTGGCAGGATCAAATGAGCAAGGGAATATATGAGGATACGGTGTGGATCGTAAACAGCTATTCTAAGGAAATTGCTCACTCTATGGACATTAGTTTGGTGTGTGTGTTGTGGCTGATGGTTTCCTATTTTTGTTAGTGCCATCTTCCATCCTTTCCTTCCAAAAACTTTTACAACCCTTCTCGTGCTCAAAGGACACCCCTGAAAGAGGCCATGAGTCAATCCTTTCTGTAAACCTTGTTATAAGAGTGAGTAGACGGGGTGAAACACAGAGCCTCACCTATAACACCCGTGAGGAGTTCAGTGGCAGACACCAGGCCCATTCTTTCTAGCACCAGCCTGGTGTTTGAAATATGGTAGGCACATGATGAAAAGTATGTACTGAAAGTAATTCATTGTGTAGTATGGGTACATATCAGCACTTTACAGAGTCATACCTTACTTCAAGTGAACTTATTTTATAGAAATTCACTATTAATAAGGACTCAAATTAATTTGATTTTGGAAATCTGCAGCTTTGAAATGAAATATTCAAGACTGTACTTTTGGGAAGTTAAGATTTCATATTTCCAACTATCCTTGTCTCAGATTGTTTGTGTTTAATAAATACTAGCTATTTATCCTCAAATTATAGAATCAGCTGTTTGAATCATGGATATAAATGAATTATATTCAACATTTTTTTAATATTTTAAAATTGGAGAGCAGTTTCATGTTAAATCAATTAGGTCATTTAAATTGTTAAAAGTCTCCCATTCAACCAATATTTATTGTGAGTCTACTCAGTGTCAAGCACCGTGCCAAATTTTGAGAATAAAATGAGAAAGACCCAGTCCCAGCATTTCAGCATTTTAAGTTCTAGAAAGTAGACAAATATGCAATAAGTCATTATTATAAGATGTTACCAGTTCCATGAAAGAGCTATTAATAAACATTATCAGAGCCTTGAGGGGACAATGCTCTTTATATCATGAATGGAAGATGGACAGCTTTGAAAGAAGAAGCAACGGTGGGGTAACCCTGGAGGAGAGCCAAGAGTTTGTCATGTGTGAAAGAGAGAGAAAAAGCTCTAGATCGAGGGAAAGGCGTTGGAGCAATGTGCTCCTGTGATGGCAGTGTGGGCTCTGGGAAGGTCAGCTGGCTGTGGTAGGTGGGGAGAATTGACGGGGAGGGGAGTGGTGGGAGAAGACCAGTCTGGTAGGAGATAATTAGAAAAGTCTGGGTACTCTGATGTCACATATAAGAGAGTGGCAAATTAGGGGCCCCTGGGTGGCTCGGTTGATTGAGCGTCGCACTCTTCGTTTCAGCTCAGATCATGGTCTCAGGGTCATGAGATCGAGCCCCGTGTCGGGCTCCACGCTCATTAGCGAATCTGTTTTTCTCTCTCTCTCTCCCTCTTCCTCTGCCCTTCCTCCTGTGCGTGCACTCTTTCTCTCTAAAATAAATAAATAAGTCTTTAAAAAAGAAAGAGAGAGTGAGGAGGGCACAAATCCAGATGTCTCCGAGGTTGAATTCACAGGAATTGGCAACAAATAGGGTTTGTCTATAAGCGCGCAGGTAGGGGAGGGCAATGCGTGTGGTCTGGGAATAAGAAAAGTGGGGAGTGGTGCTGATGGAGACATAACCGTGCTGTTGTCTGAAAGATGCAGTGCAGGACAAAAAGCACGTCCAGGAAGAGCAAACACTGGGTTTTCCAGGATCTTGCTGCTCAAAGAGGGATCCTTGAACCAGCAGCACTGGCTTCATGCAGAGCTTGTTAGAAACGCAGGCTTCGGCCCCAACCCGACCAACTGAGTCAGAACCAACATTTGACAAGATCCGTATGTGCATCAAGGTGTGGTTAAAGCACTCGCGCTGCAAGATGGGCTGAGTGTGTGAGGTCTGTGTGTTGGAGGAGAATGGGTATCAAATCAGCTTCTTACAGTAAAGGAGCAAGATGCCTGTACACAATTGTTCCAGGAATGAGAGACAGCAAAAAATTACTTTTAAATGAAATTGTCGGCAAAATTCAGGCAAAGTGGGATCCTTGGCTGAGAAGTCTGGACAACAGGGAATTTATAAACGTTTTATTGACTTATTGATTGAGTGATTGATTTCGAGAGGGAGAGTGAGAGAGAGCAGGAGTGGAGGGGGCAGAGGGAGAGAGAGACTCTCAAGCAGACTCCTCACTGAGCACAGAGCCCCATCTCAGGACTCTGAGATCACAGCCCGAGCCGAAACCAAGAGTCAGAGGTCTGACAGACTGCATCACCCAGGTGCCCCTATAAACTTTTTTTTTTTTTTAAGGAGATGTCTGAATTAATCAGCCAACATGGGATACTTGGCCTGCTCATTCATGCGGATTTTCGGTGCCTGTGGAGAAATTAGAAGGTGATAAGGCTTTGCAATATTTCCTAAATACTGCAAAGTTTTAATTTTGTAGTACTGTGTTGAAAGCACTTGATTTCTGAGCTAGGATTTGGGTTTAAAGAAGTTGCATTTCAAAAGCAGTATTTAGAATCATGATTTTTATATTTGGAATCAAAACTGCTGCAGGCAAATTTTCTGTTGTCAGTTTTTTGGTATTGTGTCTGTTCGGTCTCTGGTTACAATAACATACAATGTAAAGCGATGACAAAATTGCCAAAGATGTTTTAAATTAACAGCTGTACTTCACCTTTCTGGCAAGGTTTGATTTTATCAAGCCTCCTCCCCCCCCCCCCCCATTCTATCCAATTCCATCAGCATTGCCAACACTGGAATCAAATGCCTTTATTAAACTAAACCAGGCAAAGCCAATCAGGGCCAGTCATATGCCAACTGGTTACAATAGCTGATTCTAATGATGAAATATAACCCAGCGTTAAAGTCAGACCCAAAACAAACAAACAAATTCCTCCAGATTGGATGCCACATGGGCTCGCTTGAGACACTGGATATTCAGGATGAATTTTCTAATGGATGGAATCAGATGGAGTGTGAGCATTGCTTTCAAGAACCATATAATTTCTGTTCTTGAAAATAATTTTATAATAGACTTCAATATCTTTAGATTCTCCCAGAATCCTGAGTTTGGCCTCTTTACAGTAGTTAATTATATTTATTGTAATGATGTGATATTTGGAACTCTACTTGCTCTTGACACGTGTGGTTTTGATCCAGGCAAAAATCCATGGCCACAATAACCACATTATCCTGGCTCCTAACCCCCATATTTCACAGAGCAATTCAGCACTCTCCCCTCTCCCTAAAAAGTCTTCAAGATGATCATCTATTTTTTAAATACATAACATTTGAAAGCCCTTCACCATCTCCCTAGATTAACAAAAATGGAAAATTTTCCATTCTGAAAATATATGACGTAAGGCGACAGATTGATTTTAGGTCTAGGCAATCATTTTACTGCAAAATAAACTTACCCTCGCTTAAATTAAAAAATACATACAGATATTATATATATATATACATATGTATCTATAATATATTATAGATGTAAATTAATACATATATATATATATATACATACAAGATAAATTTTTTCCCCAAAATTTTGCTGAGCATTCAATGTTCTAACACCACCAACTAAATGAATTTAAATTTTTGGTACTCTGTTGCTGGCTCAAACTATTTTGTCTCTTTTGTCATGCTGTTAGGTTAAAATAGATATGTTTTGAAATACAAATTAAAACACAATTTGCCTGACCCAAGACTCTGTTCTTTGAGGTCTAACTCTTCATCCCGTGGATGGTAGGTGATGGCAGGAAACACAAGATGAGCAGGTTACAGTTCATGTTTGCAGCACTGGAAAGCCATGTGCGTAACGGTTATGGTCTTTTCCCTCCATAGATGACTTTAGCGATTGGGTCTCTTTAGTCTGGCCTCCGGAGAATTTATGTACAAAGCAAAAGCATTTTACAAGTTGATACACGTCTTGGCCTCAACCATCGAGAAGCCTTGGCTTTGAGTCATGCCTTTGTAAGGGGGTGGTCTTGCAAAGAGTTTTTAAAAAAAAATCACAAAAACCAAGTATGATAGAATTGGGGCATCATACTTTCCACTTGCCTAGTAATATTTATTACTGTAATACCCTCTTTGCTTCCTACTCAATTTGAAATGCATTCCAAGTAACACACAAATAGAAAGACTGCCCAATAATAGAAGAATCAAAGATTTAGAGGTACTTCAGGCCATGTGCTAATTTTTTGCAAGTACCAGGAGCACTACCCTATCACCTTTTTTTGTGTCACGGGGTTGCCTTCTAATGCCGTTTAGACTTAAATATGTCTGTTATGTCAGTTTAAGCTAACGTGGGTACACACAACTATAACTGAATCGAGAAAATATAGTGCATTAAAGTATTAACAATGAAAATAGAATCCATTAATATTTCTCATATATTCCAAAATCTTTCAAATTCTTATCTTCAGTTCAAATCTGTCTCCCAGACTCATCGGGCTGGCTGCTTTCTTGAAATGCATTCTCGAATGTCTCACAAGCATCTCAGATTTATCACATCCAGATTAACATCTGACTGTCTCCCAGACCAGCTCCCACCCTGTCTTCCTCTTCTGAGTATATGGTACTACCAGCCGCCCGGTTGCTCAAGCTGGAAACCGAGGGGGCAGCTTTGAGGTTTCTCCAACCCTCATCTGCACATTGGAGGACTAACCCATTGCAGGAGTCTCTCTCCTCCATCACTCTTACTACCATCTGAATTAGTCCTTCACAAGTCCAGGCACCATTAAGAATGTGCCATGTTTCTCCATTATGTGAGGGCTCCTTGTTCACGTACAATGAGGTCCTGGCTGCTCACCACAGGCTGCAAAGTTGCAGCCAAAGCCTATCTCCTCTGAGTGAACTCATGCCATTCTTCAGCTTGCTCACCAACTTCTGCCATGGCAGCCTCCTGTTGTGGGTTGAACGGTGCTCTTGTGCCCCTCCCCCCCAAATATGTCCTAACTCCAGGTACCTGTGAATATGACCTTATTTAAACATAGTGCTTTTGTGGATGCAGTCAAGTTAAGAGGAGGACATTGATAAGGGCCCTAACCCAATACAACTGGTATCCTTACAAGAGGGGGAGACCACCGTGGGAGGATATAGAGCCATATGGTGACAGAAGCAGAGGCTGTGTGACAGGGACGGAGAGGCACCATCAGGAGCCAGCAAGAGGCAAGGAGGGATTTGACCCAGAACCTCAGGGGCCATGACCCTGCTGACACCCGAGTTTCAGACCTCTAGTCTCCAGAACAGTGAGGGAAGACATTTCTGTTTTTCAAGCCAAGTTGGTAGTACCTTCTTCCATCAGCCCTGAGAACCGAATTTGCCTCCTTCTGTTTTCCAAACACCTGAGGTCCTGTTCTATCACAGAGCTTCCACACACATGGTTCCCACTGCCAGGAATGTTCTTTTCAACTCTCATTGTCCAAACCTGAATCCAGTCTTTCTGATCTTTGCTTAAATGCTACTTCCTCAAAGATGCACTCTCTGGCTACCCCACGTGGGATTGTCACCCCTGTTCATCTCGTGGCGCTCTCCAGTGACTCAGCAAAGACCCAACAGTGAATGGGCATTTTCAGGAGCTGGCTGGCTGCCTGTCCCCCACCTCTGGCCATACCCTTAGGCCACATTTCCTTTAGGCACACCAGGTCCTACCACTGACCACGTGGATTCCTCCTGCTTACCACTGAGCTCAGGTTTAAGCCTTGCTTTATACTAGACACGTTTCCTAAGTGCCACAACCCACGTACTTCCACACTCCATCACATCTCCTGTTTTATTTTACCTAAGTAGCCTCTATGTTTATTTGGTTCACACAAGTCACCTCCCCCTTCCCTCCCACATACCAGTAAGAGACTTAACTACATATATAATTTAAAATAACTGTTTCTCAATCTCTAGAATAGTGACAGGCACACAGTCAGTATTCAATAAATAACTATTCAAGGGATGAATGCATGAGTGAATGAATACTAATTCTGTCCTCTCGGATTTCTTTTAAGCCTTGCACACAGTGGCCTGCAGTGGTGGTGCTGCTTGTTGTTTTAATCACTGAAAACAAATTATCAAAGCATTTTCCTTACCTTAAAGTAAGTTTGAAAGTGAAAAAGCCATCTAAAAAAAAAAAATCAGTGGTTTCCACAATGACTTGCTCTAACATAGTATCCAGCAGAAAGTGATAAATCAAGGAATTTGCATTCTGACATTCCATTTTAGCAAGGGAAGCACCTTGTTTTGTCAATCAAGATTTCTCACACCTTTGATGAATGATAAGTGTCTGGAATGAATAGAATAATTACCTTCAGGGCCTGACTGGGTTTGCTTGGGTAGGTGCTTCCTGGTTTTGTTTTTGCCAGAAACATCATGGTAAGAAAAGGCCGCCTGTTGCTAATTACGGATTTTGCTCATTTTAGCACAAACTTAAAATCCCTGGATATTTTTACAAGTGGGATTCCTGAATGTTTCCAAGTTTCAAGGAGTTCAGTTCAGCTCAAATAATAGGAAAAATATGAGGTCATGGATCGCCTTAGCTAAATTGTCGCATCCATAAAACATGCCTATGACACAGTGCTACTGGGTTTCTGTGAATCTTTGTGTATTAATACACTAGCACTGCAAGAATGAAAAACGCTATACGAATGATAAATGAAACAAATCAAGCGTAGTCTTTTTATACTTAGTTTGCCATTTATGTCTATGAGCATGTTATACAGAGGATTTTCTTTTCTGCTCAAGTGTGTTATGGGATATTTAGCAGTGTCTTTACAAATATCGGGAGAAAAAATATTGCCCTTCAATATTCAGAAGTATTAAGACACACACACACACACACACACACACACACACACACACTATATATATATATATAGCATGTATGTAAATGCACAGGACCTAGTTAAAAGGCAAACATCCACATGGCTCAACGTAAGCTTTCTCCTTAGCATTTTTAAGAAGCCGAAACCTGACAGCTATGGCCAAGTGTGTAGTTGCCAGTGTGTGGATCTCCTGCAGTCTCGGGTGGGTCGCAAACGGGCCAAGCAGATCAGTGACGACTGGGTTTGGACACACGGACGGTGGGTCTAGCATCATCTATAAATGCAGAACCTTTGCGGTGCAGCATGTCGTGGCTGTCGTGGAAATCGGAGAGCTGTTTGTACCGATCGTGTGTCTCGCAGGTTGAATTTTCGTGGGTGCAGATCACGCTGCCGTCCCCACGGCCAGGTGTGCCAAGACCTCCGAAAGGGAGCTTTTACAGACTGTCTGATTTCAAGGCTGACAGCCTTCACCAAGAGGAATCTCTGAATGTTAATAGGGCCATTTGTACTTGGGGACAAGGCTCTGTCAAGAAAGAGGTTACCCGTGTTTCGTGGCTTTCTTCGGAGCGCTGGGAACACATCCCAAACACAAGGCTCTGTCCCTGTGAGCGCTGGGGAGGCAGCACGAGGTGCGGGCTTTTCTCTGCAGCTCGTTGTACCCCGACGACCAGGAGCTGACGTGGAACTTCAAAAGGAAGGCAGAGCACAGTACACCTGTGAGTGAAAACCCAGGCGGGACGCACGTGCTTCATTATCGGGCACCTTGGGGCCAAATAGGATCCAGACCTCCACCACCTGTTCTTTTGCCTCAAACCCCACACAAGTGGTATTTTTCTTTCTGTGGAATTGGAGCTAGGAAAAAAAAAAAAAAAGAAGAAGAAGAAGAAGCATGGGCGACGCGGCTCCTAGGCTGATCTGTCATCCTCCACCTACTCTTTTTCCATGTCTTTTTTCCTTTGAAGTTACCAGCCCAGGTTTGGAAGCTGCCTTCACAGCTCTGTCTTCCTAAGAAGAACTGATCATCTATCACCTTGTAGGCTTAGTGTGATGGTTCAGAGGGATATTTTTCAGACATATTTAATGCTGCTATTTTTTCTGGAGTCCTAAAAAAAAAAAAAAATTAAGATTTGATGCATCTTCCAGTTCAAATAGCTTCAAATCAAAGTCATGATAATCTTGCCATGCAGAGATGAAGTGATCTGGACAAGACTTGAGCCAATAGATTCCCACCCAGGCAGAGTTTCCCTAAGAACATTCCTGGATCTGAGTCACGGTGCAGACTTGGCCCTAGGACTCTTGCCTACAATAAGTCTAGGGAAACTCTCTCCTGAAGATAACAAAAACAGGCCTTTCTGAAGGTTCGGGGGCACCTCACATGGTTACACTGAGGTATCATTTTCAGCAGTTAACCCTGTCCCCAACGTGGCTGGGGAACTTTTATCCCAGTGACGGAGTATCACTATCTAGTACTGCTCTCATGTGGCACATTCATGGGGGTGTGGGCAGGGACACAAAGGGCTGGCTGCACCCCTCTCCAATTCCACATCCCTGTAATAATGGTTTTGAAAACTTGGGTGCTTAGCCCACTTCCAACCACAGTTCAACTCTACTCCTGCTGGTGTTGAGCCGCGGTCAGTGGACTCAGAAGCTGGGCTTGGGCTGTGCTTGCTGCTTCAGAAAATCACCTGGTCTGTGCTCTGGGAGTTTATGAGGTCACCCAGCTCCTCCGTGGTGGCACTTTCACAAAGGGACTGCTTCGTGACAGAGTCTCTTCCAACCCCACGCTTGTGTCCTCAGGCACCACGTCCAGTGCCACACCCAGGCTTGTCTCCCTTCTGGACTGTTCTTTAAAACAGGCTCTTGTCCTTTGGTCAAACAGAACACAGAAACGGCGCTCCTCCATCCATCACAGAAATATGAGGTTTGAAGAGATGGCAGCGAGTTCTCTTTTGCTAGAAATCTAGGGCTGCTCTAAGTGGGCCCCATTTTCTTTTAAAGGACATGAAAACTATCTTTTCCTTCCTCCAGGATTACATTTGTCACAGATGAAAATGCTATTCTCAGGGTCCTTAGTTCCCTAATTCTCGGTCTATTTTATAGACCCCAAGGCCTGTAGTAAGTGTGAGAAAACCACATCACATAGCATTTGCCGGGGCTGCATTTTGCATGTGGGCCTTTGATTTGCCTGACAGCTGTGGGAGGACTCGCAGCCTGCCCGAGCCCTGGGAGCCCACATGTGTGTGGCAAGGGTGCACGCGATGGTGGGCGTTAGCTTACGTGCAATTACTTTCCCCTCCTGATCTGCCCCCTTTCTGCTAGAAAAACAGACCTTCATGGAGGCGGATGCATGGCTCACTTAGCAGATTGTTCTTCTGCGGGGGGGGGAGGGGACAAGAGACCCCAGTTTGGGCCCCTAGTTCTGCTGTTTCTTGTCACTGTCATAGTTGGCGAGTCCCTGACCTTCTCCAGGCCTCAGTAGCATCCTCTCCAGAGTCTAGTTTTAAGTGTGAGAATTAATAGTGTCTGCAAAGTGATGCGGGAGAATTAACAAGACATTCTTTGAGAGAATTTGATCACCCTTTTGCGTTGCTCTGGAAAGAACTGGCCATTTCCAATCTGTGCATGCGGTGACTGTTAGGTGGCCTCTTGACTAATAACATTCTATCAAACCCAGCGTGGAGAGAGGCAGTGAGATCGTGGCTCCTGAGCCCCTGTGAGGGCTTACCTGATCCTGGCTCACGGGATCCTTAAGACAATTTTGGGAGCTAAGATAAGAGAGAAGAAAAGTGAGGTCCAAATAAGCTTAATATCCTGCCCGCCACACATCATGGACCTGGTATAGCCAGTGGGTTCAGAGCCAGATGTTCCCTGTACCCCCCCTGCCACGGCTCCCAGCCCAGTTGCCCGACTCTAATCCAGCGTAAGCCCAGCTGACTGTGCTTACTTTAACCAAACGAGGTGGGACAGACATGGAAATGCCAAGGCATCCGCCCCAGGAGGCCTGGTGCCTGTGAAATTTTGATCCCAGCAAAGAGGTCCTCTGGCTTCCTGCTCCTTCCCCTTGGCCCCCTGAGGGGCCAAGTTGTTTTCCATTAGTGGGGAGCGAGTTGTTTGATCCTTTGAGCATGTGCTTTGCTGCACGCCTTGGAAGAGGAAGCCGCCATGGCCATGCGAACACAAGAGCCTCACTGCAGCGTCCAGCTTCCTCCAGAATGACCTTGATTGTGTCTCTCCGAGCAGCGGCTCCAAAATACTCCGGGGAAGGAGCGTCCCGGCCAGGGTTTGAATTTTATTTTAAACGATCTGAGTCGTGTCGGTTAATACTTCCTGAGCACCAGCAGCACAAGCTCATTGATTCTTCAGTACAATCCAATACTGTCCTTTCTCATTCCTTGTTTCTAATTCTAGCACATGCTAGAGAGGGGCTGAACTGGAATCAGGAATTTGCCCCAACAAATACCCACAACAGAGCAGTTAAGAGGTGAACGTGACTGTTGATGGAAAGGAAGGGATGACTCACAAAAACATCTTGAAAATTATTAATATGTGCATTTCACTGTCCTCAGAGGCCAACCAATGCCCTGCCCCGGGGCCTGTGACGTTCCCTTCATGTCGACAATGGTTCTACAGAATAAAGACATTGAGGACAGAAGCAGGCGTGGCCGCCTTCACTGCAGAGCTCGCCTTCCTCAGAGCAGGATGTAAATTTACCCCTACGACTAGCTAAGCCAGTAATAGTACCATGTAAAATTAGTAGCATTTTAGGAATTAACAAATTAACTATGCACTACTCCGTGACTTTAACTATGAACAATCTCATTGTAATTCAAAGGATCTCATATAATTAGATTTAATAGAATCTGGTGAATACTCAGTAGCTTTCTAATTCATTGTATTTGGTAGCAATTTTGTGGGCAATTACGTGTATTGCGGTTTTGGATGCCTGAAAACCCAAGTATGTTTTCGGTATTAGAGCAAAATTAACATAAAGTGATTAAATGGCATGAATAAAGATGCAAATAATTGATACATCGTTGAGCAGAAAAGATATTGATGGAAGAAAAGAAAAACAGGCAAAAGAGAAGAATGGCAAGGTGACCAAGGAAGGTAGGAAGGAATTGTCCAGCTACAAGCTGACATCTCTCATTGATTCTCTGAGGACTCTCTCTTCTCGGTGTGGTGAGGCTAAGTTTGAATTCTTAATTGAAAAAAAAAAAAGAAGGCACTCTCTTTTCCTTTATTAATGGCAGAATCCCCACAGAGACTCTGTGCCTCTCTAGGATTTTGTGGCTGCCCCATACCCAGCCTGCTCTAGGCAGGTCACTTGCTTCCAAACTTCTTCAGCTCAGGAGGGCCATC